>NC_065451.1:67605995-68269495 GCF_917563875.1 Diabrotica virgifera virgifera
AAAGAATGTGTGTGTACTTTGTACGCACGTAAGAAGTTATACTTCTATTATAATATAATTTCAACGAAATAAATATACCTACTTAACAGTTACAATACAAAAAATTAACACTAATTACCAAAAATGAACCAAAACTTAACAATGCCAAATATTAAAAAAAAAAAAGAAAAAAGTATGAATCGTCCGGGATTTGAACCCGCAATCTCGCGATTTTTTGATCTCTGGTCCAATGCTCTACCAACAAGGCCATCAAGCCGCATGCTAGTTACCTTTCAGATATACATAATTATACATCACGGTGACAAGTGAAATATAAAAATAGATGTTTTATTATTTTACGCCCAAGGAAGACAAATCCAAAGACACAAAATTATAATAAAAAACCTTTTAAACCACCTTTTTCAAATTTCGCAAGTTGTATTATTAATATTAATGTAATTTTAAAGCACTAGTGCCTTAAAGTAGCATTTTTAACGCTCCTATGGAG
This sequence comes from Diabrotica virgifera virgifera, assembly GCF_917563875.1. NCBI lineage: Eukaryota > Metazoa > Arthropoda > Insecta > Coleoptera > Chrysomelidae > Diabrotica > Diabrotica virgifera. The sequence continues at coordinate 67,606,483 of NC_065451.1, forward strand.
TCCTAAAAATTGCATTTTAACACGTTTGTAGAAAAATATATTTAAAAACACTAATATATTCTTTCCACACCTTTTCTGGACTGATACATACATAAATTAAAACATTTTGAAGTATAACTTCAAAAATATAATATGAAAACTATTTAAAAAGGCAGTATAAGTATTAACTAACCTTTGTTGTTTCTCTTCCCACAAATTTTAAAACGCAACAACCATCCATAACCAAACCGTCAACCGTCCAAACCACAGCTGCGCTACAGCTGCCATATTGGATAATTTTTGACATGTCATTTGAACATCCAATCAGAACAAAGTTATAATGCGCATGCGCCCGGATCGTAGGTTTAACATATAAAAATTCACCCTCATATCGCGCATAAAGAAGTATAACTTCAATAAATAAATAAAAAATAATCCTCAACTCGATAAAAACTGCCTTATCGAAAAAAATACTAAGAGGCAAAAAAGTTTTAAGAATATTGAATGTAACTAATGGTACCACAATAATAATTTAATTGAGACGTACACAAAAGTTTGGGGGGGGGGGGGTTTAAGGGAACAAATTTCACTATAATTTTTCTTTAAGATGTTCCTGCCATAAGAATGCCACATATCCATTTTCAATAAAAAATCTCTAATAGTTTTCGATTTATTCGAAAAAATCGATTTCCATTCTGTAACTTCAAAGGGCTGTAACTTTTTTTATGTGCATATTTGTACTAAGGTAAGTTAGGTGCATTTGAACTATTTTTGGTCCCAGAATATGTGATTTAATTTATGGCCTGTATTTTTGTTACACCCTGTATAAATCGTCTATATAAATTAAAAATAATGAAGTAAAACAAAAAAACAATAACCATCTATTGCATAATTAAAAAAAAATGCAAATTGCATAATCTACCCTAGTCAAAGTGAAAAAATGTTTTTGTCTGATGAAAGTCGGTCTGGGTTAGCCGAACTTCCGGGTTATCGGAGACCGACTTATCGGGGTTCCACTGTACTATAATTTCTTAGTTATTGGTTAAGAAACTCTGCTATTGAATAATATGGTCTTTCAGATAGATAGGCTTTTGTCATTTTACGGAACTTGGGGAAAGATCTTGCAGATTTGTTGTAGAGGGAGATGGTTGTATAGTTTTTTTGCATAATATAATATAGATTTCTTTACTAACTCAATGGACGGGATCAGTAAATAGATGTTAAAAGTAGAATTTCAGGTGGAATAGTAATAATTAGCTCTTGCTGAAAAGACATGTAGATGTTTACGAATTAAGCAAACAGTTTCCAAAATATATAAAGAAAATAGTGTTAAAATCCTGTGATAGGTGTATCCCAACTTATCATACATGTATCAAATTAACATTCTCAACGTGAATGGGGCCCTTTAATTTGTTTTTGTATTGTATTATAATGTATTGTCAGCTTACACCACTATGTGTTAACAGTGTTTTTGAAAATATATATAAGTACATAGAAAATTAAAAAGTAAAAAAAGAAAATGTACAAATACTAGATACAAACCTTGCAACATTCTGTCATACTGATCCTGTTCTATTTTATGCCGAGGTGCAGGTATAGGTTTCGGTTGTGATATCACTTTATGAGCCCTGCTTTCCACATTAAAATTTTTTAATGGATTTTTCAGAGAGGAGTATGCTTTCCCCATAATTATTTTGTAGGTTATGGCACGTTATGTTATTATGTGTTTCATAATATTGTCATACTCAAATTCAAATTGTCTATGCTTTCATCTTTTATAAATTTCTACAGAAACCGGCTGGTTTTAATATAAATTTGTGACAAATAATTGGTTAATAAACATCAATCATGAATTTTTTGTTTCTTTTAATATGTCACGCCTCTCGCATACCTCAGTCTCTTTAAAAATAAAATAAAAGAAGGAGAAAGAACTACAGTAGTAGCCTTTTTTGTTCTAAAAAAAACATGAAATATTTTCTACCAGTGGCGTGTGTAAAAAAGGATTTTGGGTATCGAGATAGGTATACCGTAAAATAAATAACAAGAAATCTAAATTATATAAAGTTCTTTATATATAAATATGCGATATTTATCCTTTAAAAAATGAGAATTATTTTCTTTGGATTTATTACAGATATAACACATTATGAATTTTTCAAAAATAAATAATTCATTTTAAGTATTTAGTACCGCCTATGTCTTTAAATGTTGCCTGTTTTGTGGAATGCAGATAACCGTTGCCAAGGTAAGCGCGAAAAAATCACTAGATTTAAATAGCCGAAAAACATTTTATTAGTAGATTTTATAAAGAAAAATCATATACTATTTAATTAAAACGTGAAAATTTGTTATAATATGTCAATGTTTTATTACAAAAATTTGTTTTTGGAAAATTTATACCATAAAATTCCGATTTTTATTTTTCTGATGTTGGCAGATTCTGGAATTTGACACTGAGTAAAATGGCTGACAACTGAACCCTAAACTCGATCCAATTTTCTTTGTTTTCATTATATTTTTTCTTGTTTTCGTGCGTTTGAAACTGTTAAATGGATTTATTTCGTGATACATGTTTTAAGTGTAATAGTTAAAAGTGTAATATGGTATCATAGTGTCTTTAAAATTGCAATAAAGTGAAGAAGTGTCCTCAAAATTCACCATCTAGAATGAGATAGATTGACTTGACACTAAAATCTGTCATTCGAAGACTGCAGCAGATTCTAATATATTTTTGCATATCAGAAAGGTAATTTATAAAAAATGTGAAGGAATACTCCATAGATAAAAATATATAATCTTGCTGAACCAAACAGATCCTTTGGAATGTGTGCTGGTATGCAGATATCTATCGAAATTTGGCACATACTCTTCACTCTTCAGAATATTGTTGGAATGCAGCTTCTTATCATATTTATCGTATGTCTTTTAATTCTGAAAACAGAGTTAAATCTTACCAATGTTACTGCCCATGAAATTATTTTATTTATCAGTTAAAAACCACAAAGAATAACCAATTGATGCTTCTCTTAATAATTCTAATGAATCTGCTCAATATTTCTTGGTATTCTATTAGATTTTGTTTTTTCAATCCTGAAAGTTCAACATAGCTTCTTATGATATGAATCCTATGTCTGTCAATTCTGAAATCAGAGTTAAATCTTAACAACCTTAGTGCCCACGAAATTATTTTATTTATCAGCTAACAACCACAAAGAATAACCAATTGATGCTTCTCTTTAAAGAATCTGCTCAATATTTCTTCATATTCTATTAGATTTTGTTTTGTCAGTCCTGAATGTTCAAGATTTAGCCAATAGTCTTATTGATAAAAAATAAATTACATCTGCTTGTTAACATTATAAAGAATTATTGGAATTGTATCCTTGTGATAATATTCCTACTCAAAACTAAGGAATTTTCTTTGGTAACACAAGTGAATTTTTATTAAATTAATCTACAAATGTATATTAAAGGTAATAGAATAGATTAAATTCCCATTTATGGTAACATACCAAATCCCTTATATTTTGCATGTTATTATACCTAAATGTTGTAAACATATTTGAGATAATTATTTTATTCAAGCTAGCAATCAAAAGATTCCAAGTGTAGGTGACTCATCCTTAAAATATGCATGCACATGTCATGATGAAAACAACATTTTAAAGACTTGGCCAAACAAAGAAGCAACAAGTGATCCTAGTGTAAAATTAATAAACATTGTTAGAGAAGTCATAACCAATTTATATACAGTAGCAAACAGCAAGAAAAAAATTATATTTAAAAGAAATGCTAAATTGACATTCCTCCCTACTAAATTTATTTATTTATTTATCAAGGGGCAATCACCCAATTAAAATACAGTGTAAACATTAATCACAGGAGATTTATAACCTAACCTAAAGTAAATTTAAAAATTTTAATCATACAAACTAGGACCATTAAATAAATAATAAACATTAACAAAAAATGTACATAACTAGGATATCAAGTTATCACATACAGTTTTTAAGCTGAGCTTTAAATTCATTTGGAAAACTATAACAATCTAAACCCTCCGAATATTGGTTAGCAAACCTAGGTGTTCTGGACATGAAGGAGTTGTGTCCGTAGTTAGTGCGATGGAGTCTAATGTAAAAAGGTTGATTTAGCCTTGTTTGTCTACTGGGAACATGGATACTAATTTTCTCCAATAGTTGAGGACCAAAATTATTGGAGTGTAGTATATTATAAAACATTGTGAGATCCTTATGAATGTGTCGGATTTGGAGAGAGGTTATGTTGAGAGACTTTTCTATATTAGAATAGTTAATTTCATCAGCCCTCTGGTTTTGTTTAAATGCAACAAATCTTTAAAACTTGTGCTGAACTCTCTCAATAGCTAGAATATGGGTGTTATAGTGTGGAGACCAAACACATGAACAGTAATCTAGGTGAGGTCTCACAAGTGAACAATACAATACTTTTATGAATGGGATATTTAGAAAGTCTTTTGCACAACATTTGATAAACCCTAAAAGTTGAAGTGGTTTTGAGACAATAGATGAGATATGGGGGATGTAGGATAAGCTGGAATCGAGCACAACACCTAGGTCTTTTATCTGAGATACAGAGTCTAAAGGACAATCTTTAATAGTATAGATATGATTTGTAGGAGTTCTATTTCGACCAAAAGCCATTAAGTGACACTTTTTAACATTAAGTTCCATTCCTTTGCTATCACACCAATAGCTCAACCGATCCAAGTCAGATTGTAATTTTTGATAGTCACCATCATTCTCGATTTTCAAATATAATTTTAAATTGTCAGCAAACATTAGGAAAAAAGCAAAGTGGAAACATTAGGCAATATCATTAACATAGATATTGAATAGAAGGGGTCCAAGATGTGACCCTTGTGGCACTCCTGAAGGTACCTTAATTTCAAACGATTGAAAACCCTGAACACATACTATTTGTATTCTTTCAGATAGGTAGGATAACAACCATTCTAAAAGTTCACCCTAGATACCCAGACCTTTCAACTTATTGATTAAAATCTTGTGATTTATCCGGTCAATCACCTTTGTAAAGTCTGTGTATACAGCATGAACCTAGAATCCACCTTCAAGAGATTCCACAAGGAAGTCGGTAAATGTTAATAAATTAAGTTCAGTGGAGCGGCTAGAGAGAAATCCAAATTGCTGGTCGATAAAACAGCATTTTAAACTTGATGACAAATAGTCACAAACAAGACTCTCAAAAACTTTGGGAATACAACTCAGAATGCTAATGGGACAATAATTGAACGGTGGGCTACAACAATGTTGTAAGCGACAGAATCGAGATTATGCAGGAGATGAAAAAAACAAATTGACAAGCCATTTATGAACATACGGATACCAACATTGCGGTACGAAAAACTCAGGGAAGGCAAAATATTTTTAGCCAGATTGAAAGATGCTCGCATTGGTCTTTGGATATACAATAATATTGCATTAAAACCTCACTTTGACCCAACATGTCGCTTACAACATTGTTGTAGCCCACCATTCAATTGTTCACTTGAGACTTATCTCTAGATTTTAGTATTGGGGTAATAAAGCTAGTTTTCCAGTAGGCTGGGAACATTCCTGTCTTTAATGACAGGTTAAAAATGTGAAAAAAGAGGTCTAGAAAGTAAAAAGCTTAAGTGTTTAAGAAAAGAAGGTGGAAGACCATCTGGACCTGGTCCCTTGTTGCTATCCAAAATGGAAAGTTTTTCATATATGTATAGACGAAATAGAAATGCCAAATTGAGATATAGTAAATTGTGATAAGTTGATGTCACCAGAATCTAAAATATTATCCTGCAAAACACAATCTCTATCACTATAAGTTTTTGAAAAGTATTCAGCAAACAAATTAACAATTTCTGTACCACTAGAACCAGTGATATTATTATAGTGTACAACTGATGGTATATTAGGTTTGCTATTTTTATTACTAACAAATTTCCAAAAATTTCTAATATCCCTGAGAGATGATTCAGTTAATGCAATGTAATCACAGTAACATTGTTGTTTTAAGCGTTTACATGGAGCCGTTAATGCAGAAAACTCATTAAAGAGAGTGGGGGATTTAGTTCTCAGATATTCTTTGTGAACTTTCTTTTTCTGAATAATTGTAACTTTGAGATCTGGAGAAAACCACACCGGAAATTTCTTTGCTGAATACTTTTTAATAGGAACATAAAGATCAATTGGTAAGTATATAATATAGTATCTTAAAAAATACTGATCATGTCATCAAGAGACTTATTTTTAAACAAATTATCCCAATTAAATTGAGAAAGAAAACTTGTAACATCTAGGACGTTCATTGCATGGAAGTCTCTATAAAAAGTGTCACCAGTCAGTCCAGGGTTGTTACCACATGATTCACACTTAAATTCAAAAGATATAGGTGGATGATGAATATCCAAAGGAAGTAGGACTATCTCTGCTGTTGATATCTTAGCTTCGCCATCGTCCATGAAAATCAGATCCAGCAAATTGTTGTGTGCATTTTTAACGGAGTTGACTTGATAAAGGTTATGGTATGAGCATGAAGCTGAAAGAATCTGTATGGATTCAACTTCACGAGGTGAAGCTCCTGTCAAAGGGGTACCCACTGAAGACATTCCATCCTTGGACCAGTTACAGTAAGGAAGGTTAAAGTCCCCAAGGATACAAAGCTTGTGATCCGGATTTTCATCCGATAGTTTCTCCACATTCTCCGTAAACTCCCAATATTTCTGTGGTTCACTTCGTGGTGGAAAATAAGCAGTAGCAATGGTGATCTTATTGCTTCCAACTTCAATTTTAACAAACAAATGTTCAACACAGTTACTTTCTAACAAAACTTTGCTAGATATTGTTTTACGGACAGCTATAAGCACCCCACCTCCACGAGAAAAAATTCTTGTTGATAAAGATCTATCCTTTCGATGGATGTTGTAGTCAAACATTTGTAGTTCAGAATTGTTAATGTCACTAGTCAACCATGTTTCATTTAGCACTATAATGTCGTATTGTGAGTATGATATATTCTCATAGAGTAGATTAAGTTTTGTTCGCAGACCTCTGACGTTCTGAAAATAAGCAGGTATTGACGAAGTGGCTTGAACTTTTAATTCTGTTGATTTTCTATGTTTTTTGTGAGCAATTTTGGTATACCTTTTACATATTTTAGAATGAGATTTGGTTCACCCTTACGCTGCCTTTCTTTAAGTTCTGTTTTCAGAGAATTAACCTCTGCATGTTGTTCGTTAGTAAGGTCAGCCTCAATAAATACTTTTAAGCTTCTATCGAGTCTTCTTTTGTTCCTCATGATTGAACGAACAATCTCAGGAGACTCAAGGGTTAGGCGTAATGATTGATGTACATTTTTATTGAGTTTCCCAATTCTGGCTGAGCTCAGTATGTTGACTGGGGAGTCTGACAGACCCAAGAGGATGTCATTGGCTCTAGGTAAGTCGTCTTCCTCACTGTTTTGGATTAAATTAAACATCATTAAGTTACATGCTCTCTTTTGCCTCTCAGATACTTCAAACATCACATTATTATTTACCACTGGTGCAGTATTCCCGGAGGCACCCTGTATAGACGATGAGGTGGTGGAACTTTTAATAATGGAAAGATCCTTTTTAATATCATCAAGGCATGATGAAAAACTAGTTCTCATACTCTTAACTTCGTCTGCTATCACACAAACTTTATTCTCGAGCTCCTTGATTTTCTGGCTGTTGTCAATTTTGACCTCACTTAAGGCATCCTCCAGGGCTCTGACTCTGTTATCAAGACTTACTGCTGACTTTATTACCGACACACAATCTCCACAAAGGTAAGGAAAAATCCGAGATGATAACACGAGGCAATGAATCTCTGTTTAATTGAGAAGGTTCAATTTAATTTAATTAAATTGAGGTTTATGTAAAAAATAACAAAAAACATGAAGCAAAAAGTGACAAATTGAATGAATAGGGCTTTTCATTCAGAGTCATTTGTTTCGAGCTCCTGTCATATGTCATATAATCCGTGTATATTAATATTATACAATATACAATATAATATAGGTACAATATTATACAATACACAGATTATACAACATATGACAGAAACTTGAAACAAATGACAATCAATGAAAAGCCCTACAGTGTCAAACAATGAAACAATAAGGTAACTGTACTATAGTCAGTTCGCTAATCTCAGGTACAACTGTCTAGTAATTTTAGTAATGATTTTTTTGCTAGCTACATTTTAACAAACTTAATAGTGTAAGATAGGAATTTTTGTGTTGTATATTTCCTACTCTGGATCTCTCAAAATCAATCTCAGTTGAGCGAATTTACTGTAAATTAAATTTATTCCTTTCAGACCAATGTTGAGACATTCATAGTCTAGGAATCGAAGGTTTTCACCTCACAATTTTTACAGAATAGATCAATTTGCCTTGAAGATCTGAGAATAAGTAGTGGATAACCAAGAATCAAAATCTATATGATGCGGAAAGGCACTTTTACCATGGGGTAGTTGCCACCCCATCTGATTAAGATGAGCCTGTAGAACAACAGATTAGTGGGTACTAGTATACCTGTCAATCTAGTGCGAGAACTGTGGATACTTGTGCTCATATAATCAGTGTGTTATGGTTTTAAGGCTTTGCAAGACATCAACACAATGTTAAGTATCCTGATAGGTCATTAGTTAACACAATATATTATGCATCTAACCGAAATCAGCAAAATCTAAATGTACAGATAGTTGAAGATGACTTAAACCCGATTTTTTCATAGACAGTTATAATTAATATTTAGCGTTTACTGACTACCAGCCATGAGATCAAGTCAATGTTCTCTACTTGTCTTATATTTGTTATATCTGATATGCGGGACAAGTTTCATGTTAGCTAATGTATTTTTTATGTCTCAAAAACTTTTCTTTAGTTCTGGACCATGTTACGGGGGGAATTCCACTATTCTCGCACATATCCGCCACTGTTCAGTATTCTACAGATAAGGCGGAACTGCAGCTTTGTTGGTATTGCATAACTGTGAAGCATTCATGAAAACATGATAATTCTTATATTGCTCTAGTAGCACATTTTATATCGTATTTCTTTAGTTTTCTGAGGACATTCGGAGGTTTCCTGAAGACTAAAATACGATGCATCTATTTTTGACCACGAATTCATATACAAGACGCAAGTATGCATGAAGAAGATGATCTCTCTTCTCTCTCTGGTCTCTCTTCTTCCAATAATAAATATTTAGTGTTTACTTGACCGTGAATTAGTGCACTTCACGTAAACCAAGCACTCGAATCCAATAACTTCAGAAGGCTGTAGCTTGAGAATGGTAGTTATTCAAACCTAGGTCCCATGGACTTTTTTAATCTACACATCGAGAAGTAGCATTGACCAAACTTTCGTTAAATTTGACAGGGACCACTTTTCCATAAACAGTGTTGTGGGGTCCTTTTTTATTATATTTTGTCTGCAAAAATTGGTAAAAAAAATAATTCTGAGCAAAAATGTTTTGCAAATGTTCTGAGCAAAAGTTTTTGATTTATTTGCTATTAAAAGCATTAGTTTTATATAAAAAAATCAATGTTTTTAATCAGTATTCTGCTAATAACTCAAAATTATTCCCTTTATCAAAACAACTCTAATTAACAAAAATGTACATTTGGAAAAACTAAACAAAATGTTTTTTTAATTTTCTTTAAGACTAATAGTAACTAGGCTATACTTTATTATCGGTTAGCTCTTCTTCGTCAAATGCTAAATTATGGAGTTTCAAAGTCAAAAGACAGAAAACTATACATTTTGGAAGATAACTTATACAAACGATTTAAATGTTTAAAAGGGTCTATCTTTAAAAATAAAATAAAGTCTCTTGCTCAAAAATTGAGTGACTTATGATGAAAAGAAAGTCAGTCATTATTTTTTTCAGCGATAAAGTGAAAGGAAATAACCTAATTACTAGTAATTACCACCCTAATTAAAATGAGTCGTTGGCCTTATTCAGTCTTCTTTATTTATGTATTATTAATAGATTGGTTTGAGTGGCTTAGAATGATTAATTCTTAAAAAAATGGAGTTAAGAGCAAATAACGAATTTTTGTAGTTTGGTAAAAAAATGCTCTTTCCTTCAAAATACAAAGATTAGCATCAGAGATACGAAAAAATGTTTATATATAAAATTGTAGCTTTTTTGATTCCCAAGAATTAAATCTTGTACTAATATGCAAAAACTACCTTTAGCAAACCTTCCAAAGTCTGAGTTTTTTAAAACTGAGGGTTTTACAAGGATTTAATATTAATAGCCCTAAGAAAAGCTAAAAATAACAAATCTCTAGGCGAAGATTGTGTTGTTACTGATGCAATCAAAATTGGAGGCACTTGTCTTCTTAAGAAAATAAAAAACCTTTTGAACATGTGCCTTTTGGATAGTAATATCTCGACAAATGGCACAATGCTGAAGTAATTCTATTGTACAAAAAAGGAGATCTCCATGAATTAGAAAACTACAGACCTATAAGCCTTCTTAGTCACTTATACAAACTCCTTACAAGAATAGTAACGAATCGTCTTGAGAGAAAACTTGATTTCTACCAGCCAATACAGGGCATTAAAACAGCATTAAAACGGTAATAGAAAAGACTATCGAATACAATCGACCACTTGTTTTGGCTTTTGTAGATTCCCATAAAGCCTTTGACACAGTAGAATTTGACAAAATTCTCGAAACACTACAATAATGCTGCATTGACTACCTTCTTCTTAACTCAGGCGAGACTCGTTAGTCTCTGGCACTTGGTCATAAGACCTTTGTACCAAACCCTGTTCTTCTACTTAAACTTTAATAAGTTCTGTGGCCTCAACGAAGGCCAACAGTTTTCATATTGGTAGTTTTAGGATCTCTTCTGGTTCAAACCTCATTTGGCCAGTGAAGTCCTGCCTTACATCACCTAGCACACTGCAATGGCATAGTATGTGTATGGCAGTTTCTTCTTCCATTTCGCCCTTTCTGCACCATGGTTCATTCACCTTACCTAGTTTGTATAGGTGATTTCTTAAACGGCAATGTCCAGTCACCATTTCAGTGACCGTTTTGATCTCTCGTTTGTTGAGGTTTATCAAACTGTTTGAGAGTTTTTTATCAATATTCTTGATTATTTTCTTAGTCGGGATTTGCCCTTGAGTGGTTCTCCATTTATTTTGATGATTCTTTATCAGTCTTTATTGAAATACAGTCTCATTGGCGTACTGTTTTTTTAAAACAATTTCAGCCCATTAGGCATACGCGCCCCAATGGTGAATATAAAATTCTTAGTTGTATGCAGTGCTGTTTTTGTAACAATATAGGTTCCGGTACGCAATGTTCCCGGGAGTGTTCATAAGGGGGTTCGCTTCGAGGAAAACTTTTTAAAAGCCTCAAAAAGGGCGTTTTAAACCTATTTGGGAGCAAGAAAAAAATTCAGGAATTGTCTATAATTTTGTTGTTTTTTTTTTGTTTTTTTGGCCCAAGAGGTACTGGTATGTGTCAAAAAATTATCAATAACTACGTCTTAAAACCCACCAAATTTCATTTGCATACCTCAACCGGTTTTAGAGCAATAAATAAATCGTCAGTTTGTAAAACAAATTTTGACACCCGGTATATCCGAAACGAAGCATTTGCGGACATATGTTTATAGAGCAAACTGTCATTACGTTTTCATATAATAATAATAATAGCGTTTATTGCCCAACAGAATCCATTTACAGGACAAAATATTACACACAAAAAATTAAATGAAATATTAGTAATTCATAGGTACCAATAACACATCAAAAATTTTACAAAACTATATTTGAATGTAAAGAAATAAATTATTAATCACCTAGACAGATCTTGGACCTAGAAATAAGTTGTTTTAAACTGCAGTTAAATATATTGCAGTAAATACTTAAGGCATTATAATAGCATGACGAATAGAGGAGAATTCAACATAAGGTTAGTTCTAGCTTGTGTATTTCTGAATGTAATCGAATTTCTTACTGGATAGGAACGTTAAAATTTATTTGTCGAAGGATATCAGGACTGCCAATGAGATTATGTAGTAGCTTGTACAGGAATATCTAGATTCTAATGATACTACGTCCAAACCGCTACATAACTCATTATTGCTGATACTCCTTCTAGGATATATACCATTAATTTTGTAAGACAAAAATTTTAAAAATTTACGCTGTACCCATTCTATAATTTGGATATGTACATCATAAAATGGTGACCAAATGATAGAGGCATATTCCAGTTTACGTTCCAGTCCCTTGTCATCCATAATATAAGGATGGTATATAGTAGACTGTTTCCTGGAATAACTAACTACTTTGCACTTATTGGCATTAAGATTCAGATGATTTTGCTTACACCATTCATGTACGCGGTTCAGTTCACTCTGCAGAAAATGACAATTGTTAAGGTCGCTTATCAACGAATAAATCTTTAAATCATCGGCATAACGTAAACATGGTGCAGAAATAGATTCACACAGATCGTTAATAAATAACAGGAACAATAATGGACCTAGATTAGAACCTTGTGGAACCCCTGAAGAAGCTAGGTACTTTGATAATTTGTAACCATTGTAAGAAACAAACTGCGTTCTATTTGACAAGTAAGACCTCATAAAAGTCACTGCATCCTCAGAAAGACCAAAGTGACAATTTAGAAAGCAATACTCCGTGGTGAAGTCTATCGAACGCCTTCGAAAAGTCAGTATAGACGACATCAACTTGACTTCTATTATCTAGGGCCTCTGAAATATATTGTGTGACCACAACAAAACCATGTTGGTATTGAGACAGCTGATTACGGGTTGTTCTCTTCATGTAGACCTACCACTTAAAGTTTGTCATACTTATTTATTAACACCCTGTATACACACATTCATTGATTCATATTCGACTCATGCAACCATAGGACATTTGCAAATACATAGATATAGATGCTTTAGATGAGCACTCAAAAATGACTTACCTTCAGGTCCAGCAGCGACTTGAAAATTACAATATTCAGCCAAAATAAAAGATGGAACATTGTATCCACTAAAAATGAAGTGAAGAGTGTAGTGTAAATATCGCTGCAGTGACATCGAACGGCCCATCTTTGACGTCGTGTCACAAACGAATGGACCTGGATACATTTTATTTGCTGTAATTGTTGTGTAGCGCCATTTTTACCCCGAGTTACAGTTATTATTAAAAATTTAAATAAACCCATTGAACGCCGAAATTATTATGTTTTCAAATTTTAAAATTTTACTTATACATAAATATCAGCAATCTGGTTCTTAATAAGGAAATATTCATGAGATTAATTTACATCTTTGCATTTTTTAATTACGACCTGCCCTATAAATCGGACACTAGCCGAGACAAAATCAAAAACGAAGAGATGAAGAGATCAGAAAAAGAACAAAAGTTAGTGGGGGACGAGGATAGTTATAAGGGGTCAAAGTCGCGGTTTTTATTATTTTTTGTGACGCTCATGATCGAGATGTGGTGCACCACATGATGGATCGAGTGCACCAAAATTTGGGAATACGTAGGTCATGACGTAACTAAGTAAAATCTCCTGGGGCGGAACGCTGCGTGGCCGACAAAGGGTTAGGGGCAGGCGTGAACAAAAATTATAAGGGATTTTTTGTGACGTTCCTGATGATCGAGATAGTGTACCTAAATTTGAGAATAAGTAGACCATGACATAACTAAGTAAAATCCCCAAAGGCGGAAACCAGAGTGGGGACGAGGGTATTTTTTTTTCTTTGGAGTTGTTTGACTACGGGCCCTTCAAGGCTCATTCGCTGATTCACCAATTTTGCTCATTTATTTTACAATATATTTTCCTATACATATCTACTTATAAGGGGCCAAAGTAGCGGTTTTTATTATTTTTTTTGTGGCGCTCATGATCGAGATAGTGTACCAAAATTTGGGAATAAGTAGGTCATGACGTAACTAAGTAAAACCTCCAGGGGCGGAACGCTGCTTAGGGGACAAATGTTGTGCTGCGTCACAAAAAAAATAATAAAAATTGCGACTTTGACCCCTTAAAACTACCCTCGTCCCCAACTCTGGTTTCCACCCCTGAAGATTTTGTTTAGTTACGTCATGATCCAATTACTCCCAAATTGTGGTTCACTATCTCGGATCACGAATGTCACAAAAAATCCTTTATAACTTTATATTCACCCCTGCCCCCACCCCTTTGTCGGTCACGCAGCGTTCCGTCCCTGGATATTTTACTTAGTTACGTCATGTCCTAGTTATTCCCAAATTTTGGTGCACTATGTCCATCATGAGCGTCACAAAAATAAATAAAAACCGCGAATTTGACACCTTATAACTACCCTCGTCCCCAACTCTGGTTTCCGCCTCTAGGGAATTTTACTTAGTTCTGTCATGGTTTACTTATTACCAAACTTTGGTGCACTATCTCGATCATGAGCGTCACAAGAAAAATAATAAAAACCGCGACTTTGACTCCTTATAACTACCCTCGTCCCCCACTCTGGTTTCCGCCCGTTGGGGAAAGTTATGTACACAACTAATTCAACATATCCCCATATAGTTTTTCCATATTATCACGAGCAAAATCCGCTTCTATCTCTTCGACTAAATGTTACAGTACATTTTCCCATATCCCTTATATACAGATGGAGTAAAGGTGTAAATACATTGTGAAAATTTGTGTAGAGTTAAACCTGGAAATATGGCAGTTGGGCCAGATCTCAAGCTAATAATATCAATATCACGGATATCTTTTTTTTTCTTCGCTACATATTAATTCTACTGAAATTTCAATACTTTTTGAAAAAATAAATAATAAATAACAATAATTGTGTACCAAGAACAACTTCTTATTAGATTATTTTTATTACAAATACACCCTGACTGGAATAGGAATAGACGCGAGCATACTTTCTTTGCCTCCTTTATAGTCAAATTCTTCAACAAATCTCTTACTAATTTTATGTGTATGTGTATAGTTATAATATAACTGAAAAACAAGTGCCCACTATACATAAAATTCGTAAGAGATTTGTTGAAGAATTTAACTATTGGGACCGAGCAAGTTCGGCAAAGTGACACCTGGTTTCTACGGCTCAGCAACATTATTCGCACTTTTAATTATATTGGCCAATTATATTAGTCCTGGTTACTGGATAATTGTCAAGGCCATAGTCCAAAAAAATAATGAAGAAAAAATAAGATTCAGGTTATGTTATTAAAACGTAAACAATTGTATGTAGTAAATAAAATTATTTATTAAAATGCAGTACCTACTGCAAGCAAAATACAATTAATTAAAGTTACCTTTATATAATAATTGCATATCATATCAATATTGTGGACCAATATACAGTAGAACCCCGCAAATCCGAACCCCGCTAATCCGAACCAACAGAAAGAGAAAAAAATTGAAAAAAATTTTTATGATACAGAGTAAAGCCAGAAAATTGAACAATGTAGGATTAATCCGACTTTGGCATTTACAATTTCTTTAAAACGAATATGTAGGTATTGTCGAAGCGAAGATCGGTGGAATATGCGCATTTTATCAATGAAATTCGATATTTTAAGATATTCCAGAAGCCGCTACAGATAAAATGTTTTAACGACCTATTAATCATTCAGAATTACTCAACGGATATTAGTACAGTTAAAATAATTAAGACGATAACCGGACAACATTGATTTAATGAGTACAATTTAGTTTTTTTACTTTAATGACAAAAAAGCAAGCCCATTAGCAGAACCCAATTAAAAATTATTTTGCACATCATATTTGAAACATTATTTGGTTGAAAAATGTCATTTTTGTTGGCAAAAAAAATATATTAATTTGTTTGGACTAAATTACAGTTAAATTACAGTTGTGCTTATCTTAAAAAGGATGTTACTATCAACATTCGCACAGTGTTGCCAAACTGAATTTTGTTATTTTGGGTGTAAATTTTTTCCACGGATCTCCGAGGGTACATTACTTTATACGTAGTGCTTATAAAGGTTAAATATTATAAACTTACTTCGGTTCCCTTGCAGTTAACTTAAGTCCAAAAATATTGTCCACGCTCTTGCGAGAACGTTTTGCGACTCAAAATCAACGACAACGAAAGCTTTGAATTATTATAATAGTTAGGCTAACTTTCGGATAATCCGAACTTTTTGAAATCCTAACAGGGTGTCCCCCCAATTAGTTCGGATTTGCGGGGTTCTATTGTATAATTTTTCTTCTTCAATGACAGTAGGTATGAAATATACGTCAATTTGACAATTTCAATTGACAATATGAATTATTTAAGAAAGTTGGCAATATTTCTCCGCTATTCTCGCACGATCGTTTCTCGTATCTCCTCCAAGTACTTGCACACCGCGAATAAAGGAGATAGAGAAAATATGCTCAAATCTATTCCTATTCTGGAATTCAAAAATATTCCTATCTATTCCTAGAGAATACTACGAATTAATTGCACTCTTAATAAAGTATTTTTGTTCCAGAAAAACTTTAATCTGTTGGATCTGTATCATCCTGGAATGTTTTATACTCTTTCTGCACCATTTGAGTAGATGTAAAAGCATTGTGAGCCTCGCGTGAGGCCCAGTATGGGCCAACAGCCTCGCACTCTAATCATCATGAATCCAAACACATCAGCCCGGTCTCCGGGCTACCATCAAAAAGCAATGGAAGAGATCCAGAATTCTCTGAGGCCATTCGCTAAAAGTGGCAGCGAGGCGATGAGTTCGAGTGCCGCCAGTACCATATCCAGTTTTTCGGCAACCAGTGGAGTTAGCTCATTGAGTTCTACATCTGGAGGAGGAGGGAATGTTAACGATAAAGATGTCATCCAGCTAAGGCAACTGGGTTATTCAGAGGTATGTAAAATATGATCTTTTTCTATGATTTTTAAGAAAGTTTTGTCCAAGATCCGAATATAGGCCAATGTGCTTGCTGGATGAAACATTTTTTTTATTAAATTTTATATGTAGACAAATATTTCGAGCATGGGTTGCCTATCAAAATCGTGTCATAGATATCTTTAAGGGGGGGCCGTAGGGGTTGAAATCAATATTTCAAGCACATTTTTTTTAAAGTATGGTAGAATTATTTTATTTTTAAATTAAATAGGCATATTCAGTACAATTCATAGATTATTCAAGAAAAAATATTAAAAAATAAGCCAACGGTGGCAAATTTTTGAAGACACTTCAAAATATAATGAATTTTGCAGTGGACATCAGAACTCATCATTAGATCATGGTAAACAAAAAATTCAAAAAGATTTTATTAGCTTATGAGTTTTTCGAGGTAACGCTGTCGAGTTTTTTAGTTTTATCGACTTTTGACTTTTTGATATCACTCAGAAGTCAAAACATGGAATTTTTTTGCAAAAAAGTGTGAAAATCAACATATTTATTATTGTTAAACAAAAAATAAGCATTAAACAAAAAATATCTCGACAGCATTACGTCAAGGAATGTCTAAAGAAAACATATACAAAATTCCAGGTGGGTCGGTCAAGTAGTTTTTGAGTTATAGTATTTTTACTACAAAAACGTTATTACGTAGGTCAAAATTTTTGACGTAAGAGAACTGTCAAAACATTAGAATGTGACTTTTCATTATTGCCGTGTTTATAATAAACATAGCAATAATGAAAAGTCACATTCTAATGTTTTGACAGTTCTCTTACGTCAAAAATTTTGACCTACGTAATAACGTTTTTGTAGTAAAAATACTATACAATGTCTACAGCCTTTGAAAAAAGCAGTTTTAAGGAAAAAGCTTTTAAAGTATTGTGAACTTTTATTTTCATTTTTTTTTATTTCAAGTCGTAAATTGATGTACACCGGAATATCTTTTTGAATCGCGGAGTAATTTACAAAAGAAAATGAGAACAGCTGTTGACCGTTGTACAACAAGCGAGTCGAAGGTAGAGATATTCAATACTATCTCACTACCTTCGACTTGCTTTGCAGCAAGTTCGCGCCAGTGCGCTTGAGCGTGGTAAGAAACGGTCAACAGCTGTTTTCATTTTCTTTTGTAAATTGCTCCGCGATTCAAAAACATATTCCGGTGTGCATCACTTTACGATTTGACAGACAAAAAAGAAATTGAAAATAAAAGTTGACAATACTTTAAACGCGTTTTTCTCAAAACTACTTTTTTCAAAGGCTGTAGACATTGTAACCCAAAAACTACTTTGCCAACTCACCTGGAATCTTGTACATATTGTCTTTAGACATTCCTTAAGGTAACGCTGTCGAGATATTTTTTGTTTTATGCTTATTTTTTGTTTAACAATAATAAATATGTTGATTTTTACCCTTTAAAAAAAATCGTTTTGATTTGTGAGTGATATCAAAAAGTCAAAATTCGATAAAACTAAAAAAACTCGACAGCGTTACTTCGAGAAACTCATATAGGCTATTGATTATATTCAAAATAATATAGCTAAAAGGAACTACAACGTTAACGGGGTTTTATTATTTCATATGGTCAATGGACATCTATATATGAAAAAACCGCGGAGTGCTACCATTTAAAGGGGTGCGTTTTTGAGAAATGGGTGAATTAGTCCCTGGGCACAGGTTACATTAGGGTGAGTTCTCTGCACTTTTGATACAAACATACCTACATAAAAATTGTTCCTGGTTAAATTTACTATCTACATATCACTTTTTAAAGTCAATGATACTTTTTTTTACAAAAATATATTCAAAAGAAAAAGCACAAAGAAACCCAAAAGAAAGAAATTTTGTTTTTTGTCCCATAACTTTTGTCCACGAGGATATAGGTATAGACATTGCTTTACAGAAAAAAAACCTACATATTTCTTCTTGAAAATGTTGTTTAGTAGAGGTAATTAAGATTTATAGTTTTCGAAATATGATTTTTCAAAGTTCGCCACTCACAGCAATTTTGGGCAGTTTTCCTTGTTATTTCGCAAATATTGTTCTGTAACTTTTTTCTACGTAACTTTAGGTATATGCAATGGTACACTTAATAGGAACAGAAATGAATTACCTTTAAAATGGTCTACTGTATAACGTTGTACGACTTTTTCTTTTCGAAAGAGATTATGGTTTTTCAAGGTTTTATACTTTTAACGATTTTTTATAATATAATATAAAATAAAATAATATTAATATATAATATATTATATATTATATAATATTACATTATATATAGTATATTTAATATAATTATTATATTATATATTATATAATACCTAATATAAAAAAATATTATTTTTTACATTTTTTACGATTATTTTTGAAATTTCTCATTATAACTTTTTCTTCTACATTTAGGTATATATTATATATTATATAATAAAAAAAGCTTATTTTGTTTACTTTAAAATGGTGTATTACAAAAAACTCTAGGATTATTTTTGAATAAGATATTATTTTTCAAAATGTAATAAGTACTTGCAACGATTTTTGATTTTAGGATTATTTTTTAAATTTCTCATTATAACTTTTTTTTCTTGTACGTGAATATACTATATATTGCTCAATAAAGAGGGCTTATTTTTTGTTCTTTAAAATGGTGTATCATCTATATTTAAATAATGGAAACCGAGTGATTCTTTGATATTTTTTACTTGTATTATTTAAAATTATTTCTTTTACAAAAATTACATAAAGAATAGTCTTAGAAAACATCACTTTAGTTAAAATTATTTAAACGTTGACATTTAAAAAATTTTCAAAACCAAAGTCCATCTCTTCGTTAGCATTAGCTTCAATATCTTCCTCTGACGCCTCAGTTATCTTAGAGTTCCCACAATTAGTACCCATGCACATGCACCCTTTGCAGAATATTGAACAACTAATTCCTATCTTCCTACAACCGCAGTTTTTTATACATCCTTTGTTACATTTACATGCTATTTTTTCAAGCAAAGCTTGTGGTGCAGGAGCTTTGACAGTAAATATTGGAATTAATCCATATTTTGAAGTTTGCCCGGCCGAGTTAAGAGGATCCAAAGTATTACCTATAAAAAATAAGATTCAATCATAACACACAATCACATAAAAAAGTTGTAATGAGAAATTTAAAATATAATCCTAAAATCAAAAATCGATGCAAGAACTATATCTTATTCAAAAATAATCCTAGAATTTTTTATAATACACCATTTTAAAGTAAACAGAATAAGCTTTCTTTTTTATTATAATATAATATATACCTAAATGTAGAAAAAAGTTATAATGGAAAATTTATAAAATAATCGTAAAAAATATAAAAACTCGTTAAAAGTATAAAATCTTGAAAAAGATAACCTCTTTAAAAGAAGTCGTACAACATTATACAGTAGAACATTTTAAAGGTAATTGATTTATATTCCTCTTACATGTAGCATTGCATATGCCTAAAGTTGCGTAGAAAAAAGTTGCAGAACAATATTTGCGAAATAACAAGGAAAATTGCCCAAAATTGCTGTGAGTGGCAAACTTTGAAAAATCATATTTCGAAAACTGTAAATCCTAATGACCTCTACCAAACATCATTTTAAAGATAAAATATGTAAGTTTTTTTTTATGAAGCAATGTCTATATATACCTATATCTCCGTGGACAAAAGTTATGGGACAAAAAACAAAATTTCTTTCTTTTGGGTTTCTTTGTGCTTTTTCTTTTCAATATATTTTTGTAAAAAAAAGTATCCTTGACTTTAAAAAGTTATATTTGGATAGGAAATTTAACCAAGAACAATTTTTATGTAGACGTGTTTGTACCAAAAGTTCATAGAACTCACCCTAATGTAACCTGTGCCCAGGAACCCCGTTAACGTTGTAGTTACTTTCTATAGTACATAATCAATAGCCTAATAAGCTAGTAAGTCTTTTTTAATTTTTTGTTTACCATGATTTAATGACGATGTCCACCACAAAATTCATTATACAGGGTGTAACGAAAATACAGGTCATAAATTTAATCACATATTCTGGGACCAAAAATAGTTCGCTTGAACCTAACTTACTTTAGTACAAATGTGCACATAAAAAATGTTACAACCTTTGAAGTTATAAAATGAAAATTGATTTTTTTCAATATATCGAAAACTATTAGAGATTTTTTTATTGAAAATAGACATGTGGCATTCTTATGGTAGTAGCATCTTAAGAAAAAATTATAGTGAAATTTGGACACCCCATAAAAATTTTATGGGAGTTTTGTTCCTTTAAACCCCCACAAAATTTTGTGTACGTTTCAATTAAGTTATTATTGTAGTAACATTAGTTAAACACACTGTTTTAAAGACTTTTTTGCCTCTTAGTACTTTTTCGAAAAGTCAGTTTTTCTCGAGATATTTTGAATATTTGTCAAATCCACCACATATTTGTGTATGGTTAAGTACAGGGTGTAACAAAACTACAGGTCATAAATTAAAGTACATATTCTGGGATCAAAAATAGTTCGAATGAACCTAACTTACCTTAGTACAAATATGCACATAAAAAAAGTTACAGCCCTTTGAAGTTACAAAATAAAAATCGTTTTTGTCTGAGATTTTTATTGAAAATAGGCATGTGGCATTCTTATGGCAGGAACATCTTAAAGAAAAATTATAGTGAAATTTGTGTAACCCCTAAAAATGTTATAGGGTTTTGTTCCCTTAAACCCCCCCCCCCAAACTTTTGTATGCGTGCCAATTAATTTATTATTTTGGTACCATTAGTTAAATTCAATATTTTCAAAACATTTTTGTCTCTTAGTATTTTTTCGATAAGGCAGTTTTTGTCGAGATGCGGCTTCTTTTTTAATGCGTTTGCATACAAAATTTATGGGGGTTTTGTGCCTTTAAACCCCTCAAATGTCTGTGTACGTTCCAATTAAACTATTACTGCGGTACCATTAGTTAAACACAGTCTTTTTAAAACTTTTTTGCTTTGTATTTTTTAGATAAGGCACCTGTTACCACATCGGCACCACATCGAGATGTGGCTTCTTTTTTAATATGGTTCAAAATATACCTAAAAATGTAAATCATAAATAAATTTTCATATTATTACCAAGTGTCCATAATCCTACTTAACCATATACAAACATGTGGTGGATTTGACAAATATTCAAAATATCTCAATAAAACCTGATTTTTCGAAAAAGTACTAAGAGGCAAAAAAGTTTTTAAAACATTGTGTTTAACTAATGGTACTATAATAATTAAATTGGAAAGTATACAAAGGTTTGTGGGGGGGGGGGGGGTTTAAAGAACAAAACTCCCATACAATGTTTTCACATGTCCATTTTCAATAAAAAAGCTTTAATAGTTTTCGATATATTGGGAAAAATCGATTTTCATTTTGTAACTTCAAAGGGCGGTAACTTTTTTTATGTGCACATTTGTACTAAGGTAAGTTAGGTTCAATTGAACTATTTTTGGTCCCAGAATATGTGAATAAATTTATGACCTGTATTTTTGTTACACCCTGTATATTAAGGAGACTTGGTAATAATATGAAAATTTATTTATGATTTACATTTTTAGGTATATTTTGAACCATATTGAAAAAGAAGCCACATCTCGATAAAAGGTGCCTTCTCGAAAAAATACAAGGAGGCAAAAAAGTTTTAAGAACACTGTGCTTAACTAATGGTACCGCAGTAATATTTTAATTGAAACGTACACAAACATTTGGGGGGTTTAAAAGAACAAAACCCCTATAAAATTTTTATGTAAACATATTAAAAAATAAGCCTCAACTCGATAAAAACTGCCTTATCGAAAAAATACTAAGAGGCAAAAAAAGTTTTAAGAATATTGAGTTTAACTAATGGTACCACAATAATAATTTAATTGAGACGTACACAAAAGTTGGGGGGGGGGAGGTTTAAGGGAACAAAACCCCCATACAATTTTTATGGGGTGCACAAATTTCTTCTTCTTCTTAACGTGCCCTATCAAGTCCCCTTGACGTTGGCGATTAACATGGCGAAACTGTCTCTGTCTCGAGCTATTCTAAATAGGTGTTCTGCTTTCTTTATTCCTGTCCACTCCCGGATATTCTTCAACCAAGAGGCCTGCTTTCTACCAATTCCTCTGCGTCCTTCGATTTTACCCATCATAATAAGTTGAAGAATATTATACCGGTCTCCCCTTACTACGTGTCCAAAATAGGCCATCTTTCTATATTTGATGTTATCAAGCAGCTCGCGGGTAGCATTTGCTCTCTTAAGGACTACCACATTTGTCAGCATAGCCGTCCATGGTATTTTTAGAATACGTCTGTGCAGCCACATTTCAAAGGCCTCCAAACGGTTAATGGTGGATATTTTTAATGTCCATGCTTCGACACCATACAAGAGGACTGACCAAATGTAGCATGTACAAATTTCACTATAATTTTTCTTTAAGATGTTCTTGCCATAAGAATGCCACCTGTCCATTTTCAATAAAAAATCTCCAATAGTTTTCGATATATTCGAAAAAATCGATTTTCATTTTGTAACTTCAAAGGGCTGTAACTTTTTTTGTGTGTATATTTGTACTAAGGTAAGTTAGGTTCATTCGAACTATTTTTGGTCCCAGAATATGTGATTTAATTTATGACCTGTATTTTTGTTACACCCTGTATATTGAGGTGTCTTCAAAAATTGGGCACCGTTGGTTTATTTTTCAATATTGTTCCTTGAATTTTTTCTTGAGTAATCTATGGATTGTATGGTGTATTCCACAAATATACGACTGTTTTGGATTATCGTGACAACGAATATTTTAGTGTGCAACATAAGAAGTACAAAAGTGTTTTGCTCTAATAATTACTCCAATAAACAACAATATAATTTGAAATTTACTTTTGTTGTTTATATTTTGCACAGTAAAATATTCGTTGTCGCGATAATCCAAGAGAGTCGTATATTCGTGGAATGGGGATTACTGAATATGCCTATTTAATTTAAAAATAAAATAATTCTACCATACTTTCAAAAAAATGTGCTTGAAACATTGATTTCAACCTCTACGCCCCCCCCCCCCTTAAGGATAGCTATGACACGATTTTGATTGGCAACCCATGTTAGAAATATTTGTCTATGTATGAAATTTAATAAAAAAAATGTTTCAACCGGCAAGAAGATGGGTACAGATCGACCTATATTCGGATCCCATACTATTAAAGGCTATTCGCGATGTGCAAGTACTTGGAAGGGAAACGAGAAACGACCGTGCTCGAGTCGAAGAGAAATATTGCAAATATCTTAAATAATTCATATTGTCAATTGAAATTGTCAAATTGACGTATATTTCATACCTTTTGTCATTGAAGCAGAAAAATTATATATTGCTCCACAATATTGATATAATATGCAATTATTATATAAAGGTAAATGTAATTAATTGTATTTTGCTTGCAGTACTGCATTTTAATAACTAATTTTATTTACTACATACAATTGTTTACGTTTGCATAACATAACCTGCATCTTATTTTTTCTTCTTATTATTTTTTTTGGACTATGGCCTTGACAATTATCCAGCAACGAGGACTAATATAATTGGCCAATATTATTAAAAGTGCGAATAAAAGTACAGAGCGTAGAAATAGAGGTCGCTTTGCCGAACTTGCACGGTCCCAATACTATCTGGATAAGATAATAAGATTGGGCATATGTTGCCCTAAGGCCATATCCATAGGGATTATATCCATCCTTTGGATTTTATAATGTTTCCATTTATGTAAGACATTTAGTCTATTTTTAAAAGGTTTTAACCTAAGTATTTTTGGGTGGCTTAGCATGTTCTTGTAACACTGATTGCTTAGCATGCTCTTGTTACCCTTGCTCTTGTTGCAGCCCTTTATGGGCTTTTTTAAATAAATATACCTTTTACCAAGAAAAATTTTTAATTAAATTTACCATTTTATAATTAATTTTTTCTAAATATATTTCTACTTTCAGGAATCTTCAATACGTGCTCTACAAATCACTAACGGTCGTGTAGATATTGCTCTCGATTACCTGACCAAACAGTCGATCGATCCGTCCATGGGCCAAAAGACGACTTCCCCAAGCTACACGAAGCTGATCCGCAAACAGAGCATAGAACGCGAGCTAGGACTACCGAGAGGCAGTCCCGCTTTGGACAGTGGCGCTGGTAGTTCCCGTTCGGATAGTCCTCGACTCATAGCCGATTTGCACAGTCGGTATTCGCCGAGTTTCAATGAACCCCCTCCACCTCCTCCTCCTAGAAACACGCCGCCTCCACCACCACCCCACGTCGGGGGCGGAGCGGGAGCGTACCAAGCTCCTCCAGTGCCAAGTAACGTTCAACAGATGTTTAAGCGCATGTCGCCAGCTCCGGTGGTACCGGCGAGGACTCAGACTGTTGGTCAGGGGTACAATTCTCCGGCGCTACAACAGGTATGTAGTTTATTTATTGATACTATAATGAATTATTTAGTATATTTTGACACTTTATTTTAATTGACTATTTCACTAGACTATTTTTAACTGATAAAACGTCATAGCAACGCCACGTTTCCTACTAACAAAACTTCTTCCTGCCCGTGATTTCTCAGCGACAAAATTATGACAGATCCGTCACGAAGGTGTCTGGTAATTCTATTGTTGTCACTTTGACAAACGTCATTGAGGCGTAATCAATTTTGGACCATAGACTTATACGCTGTAAGCTCGTACGTAGAGGGGATATTTACAAATTCGCGAGCGCCAGTAGTGGCAAGTCTGTAAACGTTTACCGGAAATTTGACATAAATGTCAAAGTGATTAATTTAAAATTAAAATTAAAAACATTAATTATAAAAAATATTAGTTGGTCAAAGCTGTGGTATACAGGGCGTCCCGAAAAGATTGGTCGTAAATTATACCACAGATTCTGGGGCCAAAAATAGGTTGATTGAACCTCACTTACCTATATACAATAGTGCACACAAAAAAAGTTACAGCCCTTTGAAGTTACAAAATGAAAATCGATTTTTTTTTCATATATCGAAAACTCTCAGAGATTTTTTATTAAAAATGGACATGTGGCATTTTTATGGCAGCAACATCTTAAAAAAAAATTAAGTAAAATTTGTGCACCCCATAAAAATTTTATGGGGGTTTTGTTCCCTTAAACCCCCCCAAACTTTTGTGTACGTTCCAATTAAATTATTATTGTCGCACCATTAGTTAAACACATTATTTTTAAAACTTTTTTGCCTCTTAGTACTTTTTCGATAAGCCAGTGTTTATCGAGACATTTTGAATATTTGTCGAATCCACCACATATTTGTATATGGTTAAGTACGATTATTAGGCTATTGATTATATTCAAAATAAGATAGCTAAAAGGAACTACAACGTTAACGGAGTTTTATTATTTCATATGATCAATGGACATCTATACATGAAAAAACCGCGGAGTGCTACCATTTAAAGGGGTGCGTTTTTGAGAAATGGGTGAATTAGTTCCTGGGCACAGGTTACATTAGGGTGAGTTCTATGCACTTTTGGTACAAACATATCTACATCAAAATTGTTCCTGGTTAAATTTCTTATCTAAATATCACTATTTAAAGTCAATGATACTTTTTTTTACAAAAATATATTCAAAAGAAAAAGCACAAAGAATCCCAAAAGAAAGAAATTTTGTTTTTTGTCCCATAACTTTTGTCCACGAGGATATAGGTATAGACATTGCTTTACAGAAAAAAAACCTACATATTTCTTCTTTAAAATGTTGTTTAGTAGAGGTAATTAGGATTTATAGTTTTCGAAATATGATTTTTCAAATTTCGCCACTAACAGCATTTTTGGGCAATTTTCCTTGTTATTTCGCAAATATTGTTCTGTAACTTTTTTCTACGTAACTTTAGGTATATGCAATGGTATACGTAATAAGAATAGAAATCAATTACCTTTAAAATGGTCTACTGTATAACGTTGTACGACTTTTTTTAAAGAGATTATGATTTTTCAAGTTTTTATACTTTTAACGATTTTTTATAATATAATATAAAAATAAAATAATATTATTATATAATATATTATATATTATATAATATTATATTATATACAATATATATAATATAATATTATATACAGTGTATATAATATAATATTATATTATATATTATATGTATAATACCTTATATAAAAAAATATCTATTATTTTTTACATTTTTTACGATTATTTTTGAAATTTCTCATTATAACTTTTTTTCTTCTACATTTAGTATTTAGTATTCTATAATATATAATAAAAAAAACTTATTTTGTTTACTTTAAAATGGTGTATTACAAAAAATTCTAGGATTATTTTTGAATAAGATATTATTTTTCAAAATGTAATAAGTAATTGCAACGATTTTTTATTTTAGGATTATTTTTTAAATTTCTCAATTTCTCATTATAACTTCTTTTTCTTGTACATGAATATACTATATATTGCACAATAAAGAGGGCTTACCTTCTGTTCTTTAAAATGGTGTATCATCTATATTGAAATAATGGAAACCGAGTGATTCTTGATATTTTTTACCTGTATTATTTAAAATTATTTCTTTTACAAAAATTACATAAACATTAGTCTTAGAAAACATCACTTTAGTTAAAATTATTTAAACGTTGACATTTAAAAAATTTTCAAAATCAAAGTCCATCTCTTCGTTAGCATTAGCTTCAATATCTTTCTCAGACACCTCAGTTATCTTAGAGCTCACACAATTAGTAGCCATGCACATGCACTCTTTGCAGAATATTGAACAACTAATTCCTGTCTTCCTACAACCGCAGTTTTTTGTACATCCTTTGGTATATTTACATGCTATTTTTTTAAGCAAAGCTTGTGGTGCAGGAGCTTTGACAGTAAATATTGGAATTAATCCATATTTTGAAGTTTGCTCAGCCGAGTCAAGTGGATCCAAAGTATTACCTATAAAAAATAAGATTCAATCATAACACACAATCACATAAAAAGTTATAATGAGAAATTTAAAAAATACTCCTAAAATCAAAAATCGTTGCAAGTACTTATTACATTTTGAAAAAGCATATCTTATTCAAAAATAATCCTAGAATTTTTTGTAATACACCATTTTAAAGTAAACAGAATAAGCTTTCTTGTTTATTATGTAATATATACCTAAATGTAGAAAAAAAAAGTTATAATGGGAAATTTAAAAAATAATCGCAAAAAATATAAAAACTCGTTTAAAGTATAAAATTTTGAAAAATATAACCTCTTTAAAAGAAGTCGTACAACATTATACAGTATAACATTTTAAAGGTAATTGATGTCTATTCCTCTTACATGTGCCATTGAATATGCCTAAAGCTACGTAGAAAAAAGTTACAGAACAATATTTGCGAAATAACAAGGAAAATTGCCCAAAATTGTTGTGAGTGGCGAATTTTGAAAAATCATATTTCGAAAATTGTAAATCCTACTGTCCTCTACCAAACACCATTTTAAAGAGAAGATATGTAAGTTTTTTTTCTGTGAAGCAATGTTTATACCTATATCCCCGTGGACAAAAGTTATGAGACAAAAAACAAAATTTCTTTCTTTCGGGTTTCTTTGTGCTTTTTCTTTTGAATATATTTTTGTAAAAAAAAGTATCTTTGACTTTAAAAAGATCTGTTTAGATAGGAAATTTAACCAGGAACAATTTTTATGTACACGTGTTTGTACCAAAAGTACATAGAACTAATGTAACCTGTGCCCAGGGACTAATTCGCCCATTTCTCAAAAACGCACCCCTTTAAATGGTAGCACTCCGCGGTTTTTTCATATATAGAGATTCATTGACCATATGAAATAATAAAACCCCGTTAACGTTGTAGTTCCTTTCTATAGTACATAATCAATAGCCTATATAGAGACCTGTTAATAATCTGAAAATTTATTTATAACTAGCTGACCCGGCAGACTTCGTTCTGCCTCAATAGATAAAAACAAACTTTTGTAAACAATAAACTTAAAATAAACAAAAGGGATTCGTAATTAATAAACAAAAAATGCTCGATGTGAATGAGTTTTTATTATTATTTTTAATGAATTACACAGGATGTTTGAAGTAATAAAGTTTAGTTAGAAGTAACAAAATAAAGTTTGCAGTGCAACAGTTGCAATCTTAAATTTGTTTCTAGCTTATTTTATTTACATTCAAAACAACCCTGTATTTATAATTGGGTTTGGGGTTGTCCAACAATATAGGTGTTGATTAATCAAAATAAAATAAAATTAAAATTAAATATCATTAAATAAAATGAAACAAAATTTCATAAAATTGAATAAAAGTTAATAAAAATAAATAAAACTGAATAAACTTAAATAAAAATAATAAATAAATTTAAAAAAATAAACAGAATCTAATAAAAATAATTAAAATTTAATAAAATAAAATAAACGAAAATAAATAAAATACTTTAATTAAATAAAATTAAATAAAATGAAACAAAATTAATTAAAATTAAATAAAATTTTATAATTTGCTGCTTGTTCTTTTCGTGTGCTCAGAACTTTTCTCCTGCTTGCCGTTCGTCAGAAAAGTTCGGTAAGATATTTTTTGAAAGTTTCGAAAAATTAAGAAATTCATATTTTGCCCAATTTAAGTCCAAAAGTTAAACAGCTGGACTTTTCTTCGATGAAATTTGTTGCTCGTTCTTCTTCTGTCCTCAGAATATTTCTAAGGCTTAAGATATTGTATTTTGGACACCGATTGAGCTAGAAAAATTTTTTTAAAAAGGTTCTGTTCGGAATTCAGCAAGGAGTACACCTACTTAATTTCGTATTTTTCACGTCATTATTCTGAGAGTTATGACGTCATACGTAACCCCCTTATGACGTAGAGGTATGAAATATAGATATAAACCTACTCCCAGTCAGACCAAACATAACTGCCAAACTTCATAAATATCGGTAAAGTCGTTTCGGAGGAGTATGGCAACAAACACTGTAAAAAGAGCATTTTATACATATAGCTGTAAAAATTTTGGTGGCTACTAAAATGACAATATAAAACCGTTTAAACCTTCCCTGAACTTCCACAAAAAATTCAACATCAAAATTAGCCAAATCGGTCCAACCATTCTCGAGTTTTAGCGAGACTAACGCACAGCACTTGATTTTTATATATAAGATGCAAACCTTTAGATGGCTATTAAAAAATAACGGTCGAAGATAGAAAAGTGAAAATTTAGGGTTGTATTTACCTTTGCCTTCCACATCACACAAAATTAAGAAAAAACAGTTTGACCAAAAAAATAAAAAAATATATTAGGGGGGCAGCCCCCGTTAAGACGTACGAATATGAAAAATACACAACAACCTATTCTCGGTCCGGTCGAATATACGTGGAAAATTTCATAAAAATCTATTCAGTCGTTCTCGAGTTATGTGTTGGTAAATGTCACGACTTTCTTTTGTTTATATAGATGTAAATTATTTAAATGGCCATTAAAAAATAACAGTTAGTGATAGAAAAGTGAAAATTTAGGGTTGTATGTATCTTTACGTTCCCCATAACATAAAATTAAAAAAAAGAGATTGTCCGAAAAAATAGAAATAAATATCAGGGGGGCAACCCCCCTTAAGACGTACGGGTATAAAATATAGATAATAACCTACTCCCGGTCCGGTCAAGTATACCTGCAAAAATTCATAAAAATTGGTAAAGCCGTTTCGGAGGAGTATGGCAACAAACACTGTAAAAAGAGCATTTTATACATATAGCAGTAAAAATTTTGGTGGCTACTAAAATGACAATATAAAACCGTATAAACCTTCCCTGAACTTCCACAAAAAATTCAACATCAAAATTAGCCAAATCGGTCCAGCCATTCTCGAGTTTTAGCGAGACTAACGCACAGCAATTGATTTTTATATATAAGATGCAAAAGTTTAGATGGCTATTAAAAAATAACGGTCGAAGATAGAAAAGTGAAAATTTAGGGTTGTATTTACCTTTGCCTTCCACATCACACAAAATTAAGAAAAAACAGTTTGACCAAAAAAATAAAAAAATATATTAGGGGGGCAGCCCCCGTTAAGACGTACGAATATGAAAAATACACAACAACCTATTCTCGGTCCGGTCGAATATACGTGGAAAATTTCATAAAAATCTATTCAGTCGTTCTCGAGTTATGTGTTGGTAAATGTCACGACTTTCTTTTGTTTATATAGATGTAAATTATTTAAATGGCCATTAAAAAATAACAGTTAGTGATAGAAAAGTGAAAATTTAGGGTTGTATGTATCTTTACGTTCCCCATAACATAAAATTAAAAAAAAGAGATTGTCCGAAAAAATAGAAATAAATATCAGGGGGCAACCCCCCTTAAGACGCACGGGTATGAAATATAGATAATAACCTACTCCCGGTCCGGTCGAGTATACCTGCAAAAATTCATAAAAATTGGTAAAGTCGTTTCGGAGGAGTATGGCAACAAACACTGTAAAAAGAGCATTTTATACATATAGCAGTAAAAATTTTGGTGGCTACTAAAATGACAATATAAAACCGTATAAACCTTCCCTGAACTTCCACAAAAAATTCAACATCAAAATTAGCCAAATCGGTCCAGCCATTCTCGAGTTTTAGCGAGACTAACGCACAGCAATTGATTTTTATATATAAGATTTACATTTTTAGTTATATTTTGAAAAAGAAGCTACATCTCGATAAAAGGTGACTTATGAACAAAAGACTAAGAGGCAAAAGTTTTAAAAATACTGTGTTTAACTAATGGTACCACAATAATACTTTAATTGGAACGTACACAAACATTTGGGGGGTTTAAAGGAACAAAACCCCCATACAATTTTTACGTAAATATATTGAAAAAGAAGCCGCATCTCAATAAAAACTGACTTATCGAAAAAATACTAAGAGGCGAAAAAGTTTTAAAAACGTTGTGTCTAACTAATGGTACCACAATAATGAATTAATTGTAACGTACACAAAAGTTTGGGGGGGGGGGTTTAAGGGAACAAAATCCCCATAAATTTTTTATGAGGTGGACAAATTTCACTATAATTTTGTTTCAAGATGTTCCTGCAATAAGAATGATACATGTCCATTTTCAATAAAAAATTTGTAATAGTTTTCGATATATTGAAAAAAATCGATTTTCATTTTGTAACTTCAAAGGGCTATAACTTTTTTTATGAGCACATTTGTACTAAGGTAAGTTAGGTTAAATCAAATTATTTTTGACCCCAGAATGTGTGGTATAATTTATGAGAAATCTTTTCGGGACACCCTGTATATTTTTACCTTAAATATACTTACGTTTGAAATGCTGAATTTAAGTTTTTTTAATGTTCCGTAATATGTAATTATAAATTAATCTGCGCCATCTACACGATAATTGTGAAAGTATCCGAAGTAAGAAATTCATATTTTATCAATAGAACGTCAAAATGATTAGCAAAATCTTAATAAAATCGATTACAATTTAATTACTTTTTTGCGTTGTAAATATTAAGCGATAACAATTAAATAATAAATTTAAAAATTACCGGTGAAAGTTGAATTAGTAATCCGCCAGGAGCGACACCAGCGAAGCTCAGAGCGTATAGTCCGTCCGCTATAACTTTTCCCATGCGGTACGATTCATTTTCAATAAAATTAAGTCAAAACATAAATTGAAACGAACGTCGATGTGTATATACATTTTGTATACTGTATACTGTATACTACACACATCGGCGTACGTTTCACTTTCTGTTTTGACTTAATTTGATTGAAAATGAATCGTACCGCATGGGAAAATTTGTAGCGGACGGACTATACAGGGTGTCCAGAAACTTTACCGACAAACGAAGACAGGAGATTCCTCAGATAATTTTAAGACAATTTAACCCAATTCACCTAGTCCGAAAATGCTTCTTAAGGGAGCTAGAGCTCTTTGAAGATGGCGTCATGAAATTAGTTTTTCTTAAATACCTCCAGAACGCTTAGATTTAGAAAAACGAAAATTGGTATGCATATTTAGTTTTCAGAGATGAATCGATTCCATCTATCGCAAAATTCTAATACCGGTCATGGGCGTCCGTTTTGGGTAGAGAAACGGGTATTTTAACGCATAACTTTTTTGTTCCTAACTTTTATGCATTTTTGACACCGTATTATTAAATTGTGAGGTATTCTAGTACTAAAAGGTACTCTTGCTTTAAGTCGGTAGGACACACCGTTTTCTAGAAAAATCGATTTGAAATTTTTCATTTTTGGAATTTGAAAAAAAAAATGAAAAGAACTTTTCAACAAAAAACGAAGTATTTTACCAACATAAAGTAAGAGTAATTTTTAGTACTCGAATACCTCATAATTTAATAATCTAGTGTCAAAAATGCTCAAAAATTCAAGATAAAAAAGTTATGCTATAAAATAACTGTTGACCTACCCAAAACGGACGCCTATGACCAGTACTAGAAATTCGCAATTAATGAAATCGATTTATCTCTGGAATATAAATAAATGTACCAGTTTTGGTCTTTCTAAACAGATTTTTTTTGAAAAAAATTTTTTTAATTCAAAGAGCGAAAAATTTTCTAATCGATTTTTCTAGAAAACGGTGTGTCCTACAGATTTAAAACAAGAGTACCTTTTAGTACTAGAATACTCCATAATTTAATAATCCAGTGTCAGAAATGTATAAAAGTTAAAGATAAAAAAGTTATGTGATAAAATAACCGTTGCCCTACCCAAAACGGACGCCTATGATCGGTACTAGAAATTTGCAATGGATGGATTAGATTTATATCTTGAAGATAAATACGCGTACCAACTTTTGTTTTTCTAAATGGAAGCGTTCTGGAGGTATTTAAGAAAAACTAATTACAAGACGCCATCTTCAAAGAGCTCTAGCTCCCTTAGGAAGCATTTTCGTACTAAGTGAATTGGGTTAAATTAACTTAAAATTATCTGAAGAATCTCCTGTCTTCGTTTGTCGGTAGAGTTTCTGGACACCCTGTATATATATATATATATATATATATATATATATATATATATGAGATGTAGATCCTTGAAACACACTCAGTGATCAAAAGATCCAAGGTTAATAGTTTGACGACCACTCGTACGAAATCAAACAGATGAAATAGAGAATGTGGAAAAATCCCCTTATATACTTAAATCTTTGATTCTATTCAAAAAATTTTCCCAACCCGAAATGGTGGATGTGTGAATTGTTCGTAAGGGGATTTTTCCACATTCTCTATTTCATCTGTTTTATATATATATATATATATATATATATAATAAAGAAAGATTAATCTTTGCAGATAAGTTAAACAGTAAAGTTTTGAATATTGGGGAAATCTGCAAACCAAAACTCAATGCGTATCAATTGTACGGCCTAACGTTTTCGTGAATGATTATTCACTTCTTCAGGGCTGAAATAAAGAAAATGTTAATTAGCCATATATATTCCATGGAAAATGTTAGTTTTCATTACCAATACGTAGAATTGTAGAGTTACGTTGTTAAGTAATAAAAAGACGATATGTATAAAAACATATCTCTTTTTGTTTGAAGTAAAAAATAAAACACAACACTTCACCTTGGAAAACTATGGAAAACTATATATATATATATATATATATATATATATATATATATATATATATATATATATATATATATATATATATATATTGATGTTATCTTGATTATTGATATGAGATAATATTCTTATATGTCATTTAATTTAATCAATGCATTAATAATAATCTAATTAATTTACCAGATCACATATCAATATGTTTTCAATCTCAGGGCTTTTTATAAAATTAATTACTTACTTACGTGGCTTCTAAGTATTTCTCAATGGTTCCTAATCGGGATAGGAGAGAAAAGAGTAAAATAATACACACACATGGGTTACAATTATAATCAAAATATTGTTTATTTTATTTAAATGGCAATCACTGCTTAATATTTGCTATCTCTTATTATTCTTAAACATAACATTTACACATGGGAATCTTATTTCCTTTTGGTTTCCAATTGAAAGTTTTTATTAACATTTAACTATTATGATTTATTTGCAACAATTCTATTTAAGTTTGATGAAGCTTTTCTGATATTATTGATTATGTTCTTCTATTTTAAATGTGGTATTTAATACGAAAAACCGATACATTCATGTCCAAACAAATGAGACTGACCTTTTTCTGGTGAACTGAGAATGTCTTCACACAAGACCCGTTTCCTGCTATCCTTGGCTGCGATCAAAACCTCGTCCTGGCTTCCAGTAATGTTCTCCTTTGAAAACTAGCTCGTATAGCTCTCGTTCCTGCTTCTGTCGTGATGCTGTATTCTGCCTTTTTCGAAACTGCAATCTGCTACCGGGACACTCTTGGCTCAAGGAGGTTCTTTTACTCTCAACCTGGCCTACCTCTCGTTCCACGATAGATACTCCACACTCACGGAACTACACCGGCTTTCTCACTCTCCGTACACTACCGTCTACTACTGGACTTCACTTCTCGACAGCTCAAAACATTCTGATCTCTATTTGTCATTCATTCCCCTACTTTCTAAATATCCCTTCCAGATTCACAAATCAACCTTCCACCACCAACTCTCATTCGCAGTCTTCCTCAAAACCAATTTTTAATCTTTCTAAATATGCTTAATGGAGTTCAAAGAAAATAGTTAATTCCCATTCTAAAATTACTTTCTACTATTTACAAAATTTAATGACCTATTCTCTATTTCCACTAAGTCTTATTTAGCATCGGCTAATGATCGAACCTTCCGCGAACAACGATAATGACCTATTATCGATTTCACTTGAGTTTTATTTAGCATAGGCTAATGATCGAACCTTCCTCGAACAACGATAATGGTACGCGCCATTCACTTTGTTTTTTCTAAGCGCATTGTCCCGAGTTCCGTAAGCTTTTTCTAATCACTTCTTAAAATTAAATATAACAATTTGTTGTATACAGGTTGTTCTAAATTTATATGCCCGTGGTTGAGAAAATTGAAAATATTTTATATTAAATTGAATTCTGTTTATAATTATCAAAATTTAATTTTCATATCAAATAGAAATATAACAAATCCCCGCCTTGTATTCGATAAAATTTATCTGCATTTTTAAATAAATTTTCTCGAGGCAAAACCAACTCCCTGTATATTTCCTTACTTTAATCTACGTCTTATACCCCTTCTTCTTGTATTACTCTAATTAGTCCCACCTGTAGAGTAATTGTTTCCTTATTTTCAGTGTCCTCATCCTGTGTTAGAGTGTCGGCTATTATGTTGTCTTTCCCTTTTTCCCATATCAATCTTCTGTCTTTTCCCTCAGATTTTTCACATACTTTTACCGTGCATTCTGCATCCTCGTTTTCATATGCCTCCTCTTCAAATGCCACTGTTTCGATCACATCTTTTTCGCTGTCATTTGTTAGCTTTATCTCTTCTTCTCCTGAGCTCATCTCTTCTTTTGAGGAATCCCAGTTGTCTTTTGCTTTTGATACTCTCAATTTTTCTTCTTCTGGGCTCAACTCTTCTTTTGAGGAGCCACAGGTTTCATTTTCTTTTGTCTTTTTCTGACTTTTTCTCCCTTTTCTTCTTTGTCCTTGCTTCGTTGCCAAATTCATTTCCACTGTTTGTTCTTTACCTGATTCTTCCGTATTTTGTTTCTTCTGTTCCTTGTCCTGTTCTTCTTCTTTTTCTTCTGTTAGATTCATCGTATTATTTTTCAAATCTATCACTACATGTTTTTCTGCCAATTCGTCAACTCCTACTATCATGTCATGTGACATGTTTGGCATTATTACACATTGTAGTGCATACATCTTCTTACCCAGTCGTACCATTACTCGTATGCCTTCATTTATAGTTGCCAATGTCCGTTTGTTTGCGCCCACTAAATTTACCCTAGGTATTTTGTAAATTAAATTTGTTAAGTTAACTTCTTCTATTAGTTTTCTGTTGACCAATGTTATTTCAGATCCATTGTCTATCATAATTTTAATTGGTTTCTCGTTGATAAATCCATCCACAAATTTTAAATTAACTCCATTTTTCTTTTCGTTGTTTCCTGCCAATTTAATAAACTCCTTGGGGTGACAAAAGATTCCTGTTTGATTTTTGGTTTTTAGTGAGCGCCGTCGTGAAAAGACGCCGGTTGCTCATCGTTGTTTATATTTTCGTCATAATGTCTCTCTCCGTCATATTCATCTGTCTGGGTATTATTTACTTCTCTTCTATTTTCTCTTGGTCTGTCGGATCTGTTTCGGTTTTCTCGATATCCCTGTTCATTTTGTCTACCATTATTTCTGTTTTCTTGATTTGAGCGTGTGGTGTTTCTATTCTGGTATTCTCGATTTCTGTCCTCATTCCATTGCCTATTTCTTTGTTCATAATTTCCTCTTCCGTTGTCTCTATTTTCGTTTTCCCTTCTGGGATTAAAATCTCGTCTTGTATAGTCCCTCCTATTTTGATTTCTATCTCTGTAATCTTGTGTTTCTCGGGGCCTGTAATCTTCTCGCGACCTTCTTGATTTTCTTTCTCTTAGACGTGATTCTCTTATTTGTAGGAATTGGCATAAACTATCTATGTCTTTGTAATTTTGCAATGTGATATGGTCTTCCAGCGTTTCCTCGAAATGTCTTGCAATCAGTTCGACTAATTGTTCCGATGAGTAATTATATTGTAAATGTTTTGCATTATTGTAAATTCGCAAAGCATATGTCCTGATACACCCATCCTATCATTGTATTTCCCATTTTGCAATTCCTTGTTAATTTCCAATTGTTGGACTTTTCCCCAGAAATAATTCAAAAATTTTTGTTCAAATTGTTGCCAACTGTCAAATTCTTCTTCTTTGCAATCGAACCATAGGCTTGCTTCATATTTGAGATGGTTTCTGATAGTTTCTTTTGCTGTATCGAAATTTCCGATGTGCTGTATTTTCTTTTTCAGGCTATTTATGAACGGCACTGGGTGTAATCTTCTTACATCCCCGCCAAACCTTATC
Source organism: Diabrotica virgifera virgifera (assembly GCF_917563875.1). Lineage (NCBI taxonomy): Eukaryota > Metazoa > Arthropoda > Insecta > Coleoptera > Chrysomelidae > Diabrotica > Diabrotica virgifera. The sequence continues at coordinate 67,644,469 of NC_065451.1, forward strand.
TTCACGTCATCTGTGCTATGTATAACCATTTCTCTTCTTTCTCCGACATTCTGTTGCGTCCTGTTTTCGGTGACTTGTTTTTCTATTTCTGTGATTCTTTTTTCCACTTCTTCTCTGTCTACTTGAATAGCATTTTCCAACTTGTTTTCCAAACTTTCCATTTCTTTTTTCTGGCAATTCGTTAACTCCTTCATTTTTATTTCTTGTTCTTGCATGTGATCTTTAATTTTCATTTCTTGCTGTTCTATCTCGTTTTTCATTGTTGTCAAACATCCTTTTATTTCCTTTTCATACTTTTCTATGCGTTCCTCTATTTTCTTATTGTTCTCTTCTATTGCTTGTTTTGTTTCCTTTTGATTGTCATCCATTTTTTGCTGTGTTTCATCCATTTTTGATCCACTTTATCCATTTTCTTTGATGTTTCTTCCTGATTTTTATCCATTGTCCTTTTTGCTTCATCCATTGCTTGTTTTGTTTCTCTTTGATTGTCATCCAGTTTTTGTGACTGGAGTTGCATCAGTTGTAATAGTTTATCTATTCCTGATAATTCTTGCTGTTCTGATGCCATGATTGTCGTGTCTAAAATATCTTCTTGGTCTGAATGTTCTTTTTGTTTTTTGTTGTCTTTGCTTTGGCTTCTTGTCACAGACATTTGTTTTCAAGAAGTACTGTCCCCGCCAAATATGAAATTTTACTAGTATGTTACCAAGACGACTTTTTCTCACCCAAATATTATAAATTGTAAATAAATATATCAAATGTAAATATCGTAAAAATAAAATATTAAATCAGTTATGTAAAATTTGTACCTAAAGAGATCTAAAATTTTATGTTATCAAATGTAAGTATCTCACTTTTTACCACAGGCATATAAATTTTCAAATACCGGCTTTACTCTTTCTATCCTTCAAATTTGCCACTAGAAATACTTTACAATGCTTTCCACGTTGGACGACAGTTGATGTGATCTTGATTATTGATATGAGATAATATTCTTATATGTCATTTAATTTAATCAATGCATTAATAATAATCTAATTAATTTACCAGATCACATATCAATATGTTTTCAATCTCAGGGCTTTTTATAAAATTAATTACTTACTTACGTGGCTTCTAAGTATTTCTCAATGGTTCCTAATCGGGATAGGAGAGAAAAGAGTAAAATAATACACATATATGGGTTACAATTATAATCAAAATATTGTTTATTTTATTTAAATGGCAATCACTGCTTAATATTTGCTATATCTTATTATTCTTAAACATAACATTTACATGGGAATCTTATTTCCTTTTGGTTTCCAATTGAAAGTTTTTATTAACATTTAACTATTATGATTTATTTGCAACAATTCTATTTAAGTTTGATGAAGCTTTTCTGATATTATTGATTATGTTCTTCTATTTTAAATGTGGTATTTAATACGAAAAACCCATACATTCATGTCCAAACAAATGAGACTGACCTTTTTCTGGTGAACTGAGAATGTCTTCACACAAGACCCGTTTCCTGCTATCCTTGGCTGCGATCAAAACCTCGTCCTGGCTTCCAGTAATGTTCTCCTTTGAAAACTAGCTCGTATAGCTCTCGTTCCTGCTTCTGTCGTGATGCTGTATTCTGCCTTTTTCGAAACTGCAATCTGCTACCGGGACACTCTTGGCTCAAGGAGGTTCTTTTACTCTCAACCTGGCCTACCTCTCGTTCCACGATAGATACTCCACACTCACGGAACTACACCGGCTTTCTCACTCTCCGTACACTACCGTCTACTACTGGACTTCACTTCTCGACAGCTCAAAACATTCTGATCTCTATTTGTCATTCATTCCCCTACTTTCTAAATATCCCTTCCAGATTCACAAATCAACCTTCCACCACCAACTCTCATTCGCAGTCTTCCTCAAAACCAATTTTTAATCTTTCTAAATATGCTTAATGGATTTCAAAGAAAATAGTTAATTCCCATTCTAAAATTACTTTCTACTATTTACAAAATTTAATGACCTATTCTCTATTTCCACTAAGTCTTATTTAGCATCGGCTAATGATCGAACCTTCCGCGAACAACGATAATGACCTATTATCGATTTCACTTGAGTTTTATTTAGCATAGGCTAATGATCGAACCTTCCGCGAACAACGATAATGGTACGCGCCATTCACTTTGTTTTTTCTAAGCGCATTGTCCCGAGTTCCGTAAGCTTTTTCTAATCACTTCTTAAAATTAAATATAACAATTTGTTGTATACAGGTTGTTCTAAATTTATATGCCCGTGGTTGAGAAAATTGAAAATATTTTATATTAAATTGAATTCTGTTTATAATTATCAAAATTTAATTTTCATATCAAATAGAAATATAACAATATATATATATATATATATATATATATATATATATATATTATCATAGACAGAGTGTCATTCAGAGCGAAGTGACGACACCATCTTTTTTATTTGGCTCAGTGCTGTTTCACTCTTACGTATAGTAAAGTTGCGACAGTAGTCCTCCCCTTCCGTGCCTATACTCACACTTAATGTCATCTTAGTTTCTCGATACAATGTGCTAGAAAGAGATAACGCAAACCAGTCCAAGAGATCTTGTCGTCAGAAATCGCGAAGGGCACGCTCACTCTATGTTTAGATATTCCTCTATGTTTTGGACAGATATAATGAATCCAGACGAAAGTCAAGATTTGGATGCCAGTCAGGTGAAGAAATAAAAGAATTGGTTTCGGAAAATGTCCCATTGAACACGCAGAGATCTAAAAGCTCTATTTGGATCAAATTTTCGGAGTTCCTACGGGTGAGAAATTTTCCGCTCGAAAGATGTACCATAACGGAACTAGCAAAAATTCTCGAGAATTATGTCTTTAACATGAAAAAAGGCAATGGCGAAGACTTTCACAGATATATCTTTCAAATGTGCAAGATTGACCAGAAGTACCAAGCGGAGGCAGCTTCAAAGTGTGCAAGAAAAAAGAAAACTCAGTTCAAAAGCATTATCCACCGAAGAACTGTTAAAAATTATCCAAAGCTATGACGAGAAAACCCCCGATGGAGCACAAAAAAAGTTTTTTCACCTTAGCTCATTTGAACTTGCTTGGGGAGGCAATGAGGCCGTAAACTGCAAGATTCACCTTTTCCAGAAGGAATTTAATGTTATGGGGGAATTTACGGGCCGAATGGAATACAACAGCATTTTTCCAAAACAAATCAAGGCGGTTCGAAAAGTTTGGCAAGGAGCAAATGGCTGGTAAGAAATTCATCAAACGGAAATTTATGCCCAGTTAATTATTTTTGAAATCAATGAAAAAAAGGGGACCAAAGATTTTATCAGACAGACTCTTTTTGACTATTCACCCCAACTGGAAGGATGGATCTTGGTTCAAAAACTGTCTGCTTGGAATCAACACCGTATCTAAGTGGACAAAAATGTCAGCCGAAAAAATTGGAATAGACACAAAAAACATAAAATAACAAACGAATCTCATCGATCTTTAGCTGTGTCAGCCTTGTTCAAGCAAGGTGTTTCTTCTGAACAGGAGTTAATTAAATTAACGGGTCACTTAAATGCAAGCTCTCTAAAACCATATCTGGTATGGTCATGTTCAAAGAATGCCAGAAGAAGGACTACCAAAGAAAGTAGCAAAATGGATACCACCGGAACACAGGAAACGAGGAAGACCAAAGAAATCGTGGATGGAAGGAGTTCGAAGATCAATGAGCGACCGAGGATTGACAGGAGAAGATTGCAATGATAGGACGCGATGGCAATTGGGCATCGGACAACGTCGCAGGACGTTCTAACCCATATATAATCGTAATATAACCATAATCGTAACTATATAATAAAATTATGTGACGTCACGGGTCGTTTGAACTATTTTATACCGCAGAAGACTTCAAATTTGTATTTCTAAGTTATTGCGAGTTTTTGGAAGCGTGAAATTTTGGAAATCTCATTTTTAAACAAAACTGAACATTATTATGTAATAAAAAAAATGTGAAGTTCCCTATTGTTTTGTCTCGTAGATTCTTTAGAGTTTTAGACTACGACGTTAGATTTTTATTTTTCTATTCTCCGGTCGGGGCTTGAACCTCGATTGCATATCTTTTAGATTTGCCAATCGAGTGCCTCAGACCGTTAGGCTATCTGACCAACAGTTATATGACATTACTAAATGGGTATCTCAGAAATGAGATTTTTGTATGTTTCGATCACCTCATCTAACTTCTTAAAACTCTTACCGTGTAGTTATCGATTCTCGGGAACGTAAAAATCACACGGTGCCAAGTTAGGACTGTATGCAGGATGACCCAACAAATCTTGCCACATTTTGCCTTCAAGAACGAGCCGAATGAAGAGGTCATTGCTGCCACAGAAATTTACTTTGCAGACATCGAGAAAACGTATTTTTCAGACGGGTTAAAGAAATTTGAGCATTGCTGGGTCAAAATTTTCTAAAATTTGTTATTATTTTTTTTAATTAAAGTTTTTTTCTAAAATTAAAACATGTTTCCTTAATACTTGTTTTGTAGGATAAAATAAGAATACGTTACATATTCAGTGCGCTGGAATAAGTGTTACCCCCCTTAATAACTTATTTATTTCTAGCACATAAGCAAAACGCTCGGATAGGTCGATTTTTAAAATAATCAAAGTATATTATACCATCAACGTTTCGAACTTTACGCGATCCCTCTTGAGGTGACAGGCAAAACTTTGATTTTTTTAAATGGGAAAGTACATCATGTGGTAGCTCATTTAAAAGCGTTTGAAATACTGTTTACAAAAATGTATAATACTTTAATCCTTCTGAAGAGCCTAGGCGCAAAATTTCGATCGAATTGTTTTTAAACGCATTCAGTTTTTTCGAATCCTGAGAAAACTAATAAGTATTTTTGAAAAATTTAAACGCAGAATAAAAGATTACATTATTACCGAGGGCAGAAAGTCCCTTAGAATGAACAAAAATTTATTTTGAAAGATATATTTGAAATTAAAAATCCGACTAAATCTTTTTTTTTCACTCCTGTGACTTATTAAAATAATCATTATAGAAGTTCTCAGAGACTTTTGACCCTCGATAATACTGTAATATTTCTTTCCGCGATTAAATTTTTCAAAAATACTTATTAGTTTTCTCAGGATTCGAAAAAAATGAATACATTTCAAAATAATTCGACCGAAATTTTGTGCTTACGGTCTCAAAAAGGAGGATTAGAGTATTATACATTTTTGTAATCATTCTTTCAAATGCTTTTAAATGAGGTGTCACATAATGTACTTTCTCATTTAAAAAAATCAAAGTTATCACTGTCACCTGAAGAGAGACCGCGTAAAGTTCGAAACATTGATGCTATAATATACTGTGATTATTTTAAAAATCGACCTGTCCGAGCGTTTTGTTTATGTGCTAAAAATAAATAAGTTAATAAGGGGGGTAACACTTATTCCAGCGCACTGTATGTAAGACTCACTAAATACTTATAATAGGAGATGAATGTTTGACTAATTTATTGATTCCACGTTCACTTATCTATTTTCAGCGAGGTACCAGCCCCGTAAGCAGTGTTTCCACCTCGTCAGGTCGTCAACCGATGGTAGTCCAAAACGGTCCTCAGGTGCAGCAACAACTTTCCCAACAAATGCAAGCACTGAGCTTGTACCAGAGTAGTACTGCATCGACGTCTGAACCTCCTCCACCTTATCCGTTGATATCGTCGAGTCCTGCCAACGGTCCCCCTCCACCTCCTTCTTATTCTGCTTCAATACAAAATAGGCAAAGTCCCACTCAGGATTTTAGGAAAAGTCCATCGTCTGGAATATATTCGGGGTCAACTTCAGCCGGCTCACCTAGTCCTATACCGGTACGTTACAACACTTTAATATTAGTTGAACCTATGTAATATTTATTTCATTTTTTGAAAATTTAAATATGTAGGCGTTTAACCCTCGAGCACACGCGGTTTTAAAAGTATATATTTTCAACAAAAACTTTGTTTTCGTATATAATATCATAAGAGGGAAAATTTTGCCGGCAATATTTTCAACTGGTGTGAAAGTTTGTTGCCTGGAAATTTTCGGCAATTAAATTTTGATAGTTAAATCACGAGACGTCTGTCGAGTGATTTTGTCAAAATTTCATAAGCGAAGATTGCCAAAAGGCAACAAACTTGAATAAAACCAGAAGAAAATTTTGCCGGTAAATAATTTTCTCTCGAATGATATTCGACAAGACTATTTCACGAGACAATTCATGCACCATATCAACGTAACATAATCTTTATTTAAACTTACGTGCATAATATTCGCGGTGTGCAAGTACTTGGAAAGGGAAACGAGAAACGACCCTGCGCGAGTCGCGGAGAAATATTGCAACTATCTTAAATAATTCATATTGTCAATTGAAATTGTCAAATTGACGTATATTTCATACCTTCTGTCAATGAAGCAGAAAAATTATATATTGCTCCACAATATTGATATGATATGCAATTATTATATAAAGGTAAATTTAATTAATTGTATTTTGCTTGCAGTACTGCATTTTAATAACTAATTTTATTTACTACATACAATTGTTGATGTTTTCATAACATAACCTGAATCTTATTTTTTCTTTTTATTATTTTTTTTTGACTATGGCCTTGACAATTATCCAGTAACCAGGACTAATATAATTGGCCAATATAATTAAAAGTGCGAATAATAGTACAGAGCGTAGAAATAGGGGTCGCTTTGCCGAACTTGCACGGTCCCAATAGTATTTTATAAATGCTAGAATATTCCACAGGGTGATGCAAACTTTGAGAAAAAAACACAGTTTGATTGGTACACCCGGTATACAATAAAAATCTACCTGTTTAGCAACAATATTATTACACTGGTATTGTTAAAGAATCAGGCTATAACATGTTCAAAAAATCACTTAAATCGGCCAACAGGTTTAGGAAATATGAGACATCAAAAATTAGCAAATTTTTAAGTGGGCCGATTTCTATGCACGTAAGTTTATTTTAGTGCAGTCACTGAAGGTTTTCACCTCCGATTTCGTTGAACCTCCATCGATTTTCATGAAAATTGGTGAGTAGTTAGAGGATACCTCAAGGAACAAAGGTGACATGATGCCAACTTGCGCTTTTACTCTGGGGGTGGATGCCACCCCTTCTCATGGGTGAAAATTATTTTATTAAAAATAATCATTAAAAATAATACCATAAATCGACAGTGAGACAAATTGTAAGCAAAATGGGTTATATAAAGTTATTAACATAAATCAATACTTTTTGAGTTATTAAAAATCAAAGATTTTATTTTTTCGTAAGAACTGCATTTTTTATAGCTTTTCTTCACGTATACCTCAAAAACTATAAGCTTTTACAAAAAAGTTATTATTACCAAAATTAAAGATAATAAAAAACTGAATATACTCCTCACTTGAAGAACTAAACTATTGTTAATTCAAAGTGAGTTATGGGTAAATGAACGTATATTTCTTTCGAAGAGTACTCAAATCTAAGTATTCAATCTTAAATAACGGGAAAACGATGCATTTTATAAAATATACCTGCTACGCACTTGTCAAAGAATTTCGGAATACCTATCCAATGAGCTGCAGAATAAGTTAATAGTTATTATCAAAATTAAGCAAGTTATGATGAAAATAAGAGAACCCTTTCGAATTTTTTAGGAAAATGTGAAAAATAAAACATACGCCATTTCCACAAAATTTAAAATTTATAGTAATCCTTACAAGAATTTCTTTATCTTAGCATAAGTAATGATTTGAAGAATTTTGACCGCTTTAAAACGCATATTTTTGAAAAATAGATATAACTTAAAAAAATCAGAATTTTTAAAATTATCGCAATTTTCATATTCGTTTGATAATAACTAAAAAAATACTCAATATACGTAAAAAATTATAGATAACCAAATCTTAGTTTTTTTTGTACCAAATACATTATCTGTTTTACTATTTCTGTAGGGTAAAAAATAACCGAGATAGAAACGTTTAAAGCTTAAATTTTTCTGCGAGAACCATGTAACCGGGGAGATTTAACCTTCTATTTAAAAAAGTAAGGGTTTTAAAAGATTAAGAGTATAGGTGCAAATATTTTACGGTTATCCCTACCTTTTTTGTCTTTACGCGGCAAATTACGTGTATTAGTAAAGTTCTCACTGGTATGGATATGTAAACATTGACATACTTGACAATGTCATCATTAACTTTTAAGAGATAGCTTTTGAATGTTCTTGGATAACTATTACTTGTATAATCGCATAAATTATTAATTCCATTAATTAATATGATCATTTTTCACTAACTATGTATTCAGTGATTGTAATAATTTATCTACTGTACATCAAAAACTAATAATCAATCGAGAAAAGAGGAAAAGTGATAAAGTGATTTTTTAATAATATATTGTTACTATGGAACGCTTACAATTTTGAACATCTTTAACAACAAAATACTTGGATCACGGAATATATCCTGGTGTATTCTCTGCTTGGATCACCATAAATAATAAACAATAAATAAAAAATCTATTATTTATCAAATACACTATCAATAGTATTTAATCAACAACTCAAAATATTCCCGATGCCATGTCAAATATCTAAAATTGTCACTGTCTTGTCACCATATTCTATTCTCAGTGAGTTGTATGACAAAGATAGTATGCGAAGCAAGTATGCAAATGTTCGATTTGGAAAATATCACCACGGATATGGTGTCCATTTTTTTCGAATCCTAAAAAAACTAATAAATATTTTTAAAAAATTTAAACGCAGAATGAAAGACTAAATTATTATCGAGAGCAGAAAGTCCCTAAGGGCCGGTTGTTCGAACGCTAATCAACAATGATCATTATCAAATAATTAATTACTGTCAATGTCAATTGTTAAAACATAATTAATTACAATTCTGAGACTATAATCAATTACTATAACAATAATTATTAACATAATTAATAATAAATCTCATAATTGTAATTAATTATGTTTTCAGCAACCCAAACAAAGTTGACATTGACAGTTTTGGTGACAGTAATTAAATATTTAATAATGATCATTGTTGATTAGCGTTCGAACAACCGGCCCTTAGAATAAATAAAACGTTTCTTTTGAATGAGATATTTGAAATTAAATATCACACTAAATTTTCTCTTTTATTTTCACCCCTGTAACTTATTAAAATAAACATTGTAGAAGTTTTCAGGGACTTTTGGCCCTCGGTAAGAACGTAATCCTTTATTCTGCAATTAAATTTTTCAAAAATACTTATTAGTTTTCTCAGAATTCGAAAAAAATGAATCCCATTTAAATAGCATTGGAGCCGAAACTATCTACCGATACCCTTAAGTTCAGCGTGGTTTAATAGCTCTTGGAATTGGCTTTCAAATGGTTTTTAGGTGAACCTAATATCGTAAAAATTAACGGAGTTGTTAAAAAAAAGAACAATAACATTTTTTGGAAAAATTTTTAAAAGATAAATTTTGAAAAAAATTTTGGAGCATAAATTTTATTGCTGTCAACTTGTTCGGGGGCTCATTTGATAGATATTTCTAAGTACTTTGACAAGTGTTTAATAAGTTTATGTTATAAAATGCATCATTTTCCCGTTATTTTTAGCTTGTATACTTAGATTTGGGTACTCGCCGAAAAAAATATACATTCAATTACCTAGAACTCACTTTTAGTTAATATTAAAAGGTTTTTCTAGTAAGGAGTTTATTTCATTTTTTATTAGCTTCAATTTTGGTAATTATAACTTTTTTGTAAAAATTTATAGTTTTTTAGTTATCTATGAAAAATCTGTTAAAAACATGCATCTTCTCACGAAAAATTAAAATTTTTGATATTTAATAACTCAAAAAGTTTTGATTTATTTTAATAACTTTATATAACAAATTGTGCTTAGAATTTGGTCCTCTATCGAATTATGGGGTTATTTTTAAGAAAACAATTTTCACCCCCGAGAAGGGGTGGCTCCACTCCCAGGGTAAAAGCGCAAGTTGGCACCATGTCACCTTTGTTCCTTGAGATATCCTCTAACCACTCACCAATTTTCATGCAAATCGATGGAGGTTCAACGAAATCGGAGGTAATAGCTCATATCCACCTTTAGTGACTGCACTATATTTTCAACGAAAACTTTGTTTTGATTTAAAAATTTGTAAAATCTGTTCGTTCTTTCGTTCGTTCGTTTGTGCATCGCCGCCCCTACCGCCAATACTTTGAGTCGATCTACCAATGGATTCACATGTAGTTTTGTCTCTTGAATTGAAATCTGAAAACAGCATTTCGATGTTTCGGACCATCTTCAAGATAACCGACCTCGAAGTCGAAAAAATCGAATTTTTGACTTATGGCATGTGAGTTTTACTGCAAGTTGTTTTTCTCCCATCTGTTATCATTTTTAGTTCCTACTTTTTTATTTCACCATGATCAGGTTGAACAATAAAGGACTCAGGGAGTTCCCCTGTCTTGTCCCATTGCCAGCTTCAATTGGGTCAGTTAGTTCATCTTTTACTTTTACTTTTATTGTGTTGTTCTGGTAGATGTTTTCGATCGTTTTAGTTATTCCTAAAGGTACCTCTCTTGAGTATAACAAATGGATAACGTCCTTTAATTTTGCCCTGTCAAATGCCTTCTTAAGGTCCACGAAACAAATATGCCTGTTTGTTGTATTCTAATGATTTGTTTTGAACTGCCTCATTATCAATTTAGCGTAGGTGCGTGATCTTCCCAACCTAAAACCTTGTTGTTCTTCTGCTAATGTTATTAGACTATACCTTAAGAAGAATAATTAGGTGCTGAGGTTTCGCGAAGATCATTTTTTTACCCTCTTCGTAGTTCACTTCGAGATCGTCGTATTCAACCATAAATACCTCATCTTTCCTTTCATCTGGTTCATTGAAATCCCGTGACGCGTGGCTTATACCGACAAATGACGGGACTTAACGCGCCGACCAAACAGTTAAGTTTACCCTATTCCGGGGAATGTCAACTGGCAAGATTGGCGCTGGAACTTCCACTCCACGCGCCGTTTGATCCCGGTTTAAGAAAGCATACCTAAACCACAGAATAACTAACCACACAGAAGCGAAACTCAGGCCGAAAACGGTGACATAATTTTCATGCTCATGTGTCACATAAGTGGTGCAACTAAATGGTGAAAATAAAAATTACCATCATCAATATAGCCTACATATTGAATGCTCAATATACACAGCAGAAATGATAGCAGTAATGTTTGCTGTTCAGTATGTACTACTGAATCCAACTAGCAATTATGTTATATTTACTGACAGTAAAAGCGTGGTGGACAGATTAAGTAACATTCAAACAGTCAAACACATAAACCACATTGAATTGAATATACTTAAAACTCTGTTTGAAATTACACAATTAGGAGTAAATGTAACAATTGCTTGGATTAAGAGTCATTCGGGAATAAAAGGCAATGAAATAGTTGACAATTTTGCTAAATCAGCTTATGTGATCGGAGAAAAAATAAACAAAAATTTAATTCCAGCTTCAGATATTGATACTTTTAGCAGACAAAAACTTAAAAATAATTGGCAATTGCATTACAGAGAATGTAATACTGGCTCAAATTTTGCTCATTGTAACCCTAGGATATTCTCAAAAAGATGGTTTTGCACAGAATATAACAGACATTTTATAAAGACCATTAATCGGCTGAGAGCCAATCATGCTCTTACGCCATATTACATGCATAGAATCGGCTTGTCAGATACTAACAATTGTACTTGTGGCAAAATCGGAGATCTAACACATGTCATATTAGAATGTCATTTAAACATAAATAACATAAACGACCTTTATAAGGAATTAAAAGATTTAAAATGTTTTTTCCCAATAAACCTTAATACTTTAATATTTACAAATGATATGGAAATTCTTCATCTCATTTATAAACATGTTAAATTATGTAAATACAAGTTGTAAACGTAATATAATAGGCATAATTTGTTAATGTGGTTTGAAAAAAAAAATAATATATAAAAAAACACATAATAAAATAATAACAAAAAAATAATAAATAAAAAAAAGAAAAAAAAATAGAAACAAAAATAAAAAAAGAATAGAAAAAAAAAAGAAGTAAAAAAAAGTGTTTCGCACAAATTAAAATATATATTAAAAACGCTGGACGGAAGGGCCGCCCGAGAACTTTATCGTACCGATCTATTATATTATCGTTATCGTACTAGATACTGGCATTCTATAAAAATAACAAAGTTACTCGTTATTTTGATATTTTAGAAACACCTTGTATACTTGAAAATATTTTATGGTTCTACGCATCATTAATTCCTGCATTTGAGAAAATGTTCGGGGATACACTATAGATTATTGCATAAATCAATAGAATATTAGTCATACTTTCATTTCAAATTAGTTCATTTTTCTGAGAAATTAATAGTTTACAATATTTGCATTTTACTGCATGGATTTTAATGAAATTTTGGGAGTAGCCCAAAGCCCAATCTCCTAATTCAAAGTCTATCCTATATACTATATACTGTGGCGCTTTTATCATGGGGTTGGTTCCCACCACTTCTTGGGGATAGAACATTTTTATTTTCGAACTGCATGGAGCAAAAGGAAGAATTTTAAGAAAATTTAAAAATGCGCTCTTTAATTTGATCTTATTTTTTTCACCCGTCCAACTTTTTGAAAGTAGAAATAACACTATATTAAGAGGTATTGCAAAAGAAAAACAATGCATTTAAATTCTGGTGGATGATGGGTTAAATGTATGTACTTCTCATTTTTCCTTAAAGTGCATTAGTCATATATTCTTTTGCACCATATCTCGCTTAGTTTGAATGTAACCGACATTTTAACGGTGCTCGTTTTAAATGCCTTTTCAAACACTACAAAAGCATGGGTACTTTGAGCATGCACCAAAAAACAAACTCTTTTTACCTACCATATCTCTTTTTGTATTATAAATTGAAAATTTACGAAGGAACGAATCTCTTTGTTATTTATAATCTAAAAAAAATTTATATAGTGTTTTTAGTTTGATGCATAGTTTTTAAGGTATTCACAAAAAACCGTCCGAAAACGTGTCATTTTTAAATGAAAATGGCCAATTTTCAACTACGCATAACTCAAAAAGTATTGAGTTCTCAAAAAAAAGTATAGATTAGTTTTTGCTTAAAAATAGGTTCTCTAGCCACTTCCATGCTTATTTTGACCAACAAATTTTCCAACCCCCTTGAAGGGGTGGGAATTGCCCCAAGATAAAAGCGCCATATTATATAGGGTAGATTTTGTTTCTTGAGCTATTCCCTACTTACTGTGAAAATATAAGTACATCGATGTAGTAGGATGGAATTCGGAGCCAAATAACCTCATTGACTGCCCTATAATAATGCTCTGCTATGATCGCGTGAGAGGGGACACACACAAGATTCTAGCAAAATTTCTATTTTCTGTAACTTTTCGAGTTTTTGAGTTACAGCAACGAGTTTTATGTCATTGGAAAGGTAATTTTACATTCTTTCAAAATATGTAAAATATATGTATCTAAAAAATTAAGATTTTTTTTCATTTCCGGTTCAAGCGGAAGTCATATTGTGGGTAAAATTTATTGTGCTAATAGATAATAAAGTACTCTATATGTCTGCCAAATTTCAAATTTTAGTTTCTATTACAGAGGAAGTTACGGGCACTCGAATATTTTTTTATAAAAAATTCATAACTCCCCTCCTATGAGGAGTTAAGAAATCTGACTAATGTTATTCAATTTACCGATAGGATATCAAAATATGTCAAAAAATAAACAAACTCCTTGGAGCCATTTTTGAGAAAATCTAGTTCAAAGTTATGTCAAATTTTGACCCCTTAAGTATAGGCAACCCATAACTTTTTGTGAAAAACGATAATATTCTTGTTATAGCCCCATCTTTAGGCTATATAAATGTTTTTTTTAATTAAATTTATCTTAAACAAGTTTTTAGATTGGTAGGGAAATGTATCGGGTGGGCGGTCGGCCATGCTGGCCGCCATTTTGGATTTTTAAATGTCAAATTCCGTATTTCTATTCACCTATCGATAGACTAATTTTAAGTTAAATTTCATTCATTTCGGTAAAAGTTTGCAAAAATGGGCCCCAAATAACCGCCCTATTTCGGCCCCTCTTTGAGAGGTTTTTTTCAAAAGCTTAGTTTCTCGACAAAATTCTCTTAAACTTACTCATACCGAATTTCATCGAAATCAGTCCAGTAGTTTTTGCTGGGCGGTGGCGACATACGTACGTACATACTTCCGACATGTTTTTTTATTTGCTTTTTAGACTCAGGGGGACTCAAAACATCGAAAAAAAGTGAAATCTGAAAAAAATTTTTTGCACGATCCTATAACTTTATTATACTCATACTACGTATGTAGTACGATAAAGTAAAAAACAGTAAAATAATTAAAAAAAAACAAAATAAAAAAAAGCTACACAATGTACCAATGTATCTATAAAAATAATATTGTAGAATGTACTTATGTTTATAAGAAATTTATGACTATGAATCTGCAATCAATCACAAACAAGTCTGGCTAATTGGCTCTGCCAAAGCCATTTTTCAAAAAAAAAGTGGTGCAACCTCACTTTTACGACTGACAGTGACAGTTGTTTATAGTTAAATTTTATATTTTATATTTAATTAATAATTACTTGTCAAAAATATTACATAATTTGGTCTATTCCTTAGAACAGTGTTTTTCAGTCTTTTTATCTCTAGACCCCTTTACAGGTTAAAATATTTTGGCGACCCCCTGGTGTCATAGAAAGCCAAAGAAATAAATTAATTAAAAACTACATAGGTACGTTAGTTGATAATTTTTTTCTATTTAGGTACATTTAACTTTTATTCACGGGGGCCAAAATTAAAGAACGGCCAACATTTTGCTTTGCAGTTTGACGAATCTACACATGTTTCCGACTGTGCACAGTTTGTAGTATTTGTGCGCTATGAAGCAGATGACAGTATCGATGGTATCATGGAAGAAATCTTATTTTGCAAAGCACTTTCTGCAAACACAACTGTCCAGTATTTGTACGATATGTTTTTTGTTTTTAGAAAGCACAATATTGACTACAAGACTACAATATTGATTGGAAAAAATGTATCGCTATTTGTAGCGATGGCGCTAAAGCTATGACTTGCAAAAATAGCGGACTCATTGCAAAATAAAAACGACAATGCCAAACATATCCTGGACACACTATTTTCTTGATCGACGGGCTCAAGTTTCTAAGGTAGTACCTTTTGATTTAAATGACGTGCTCAAGGAGGTAATAAAAATTGTAAAATCTATCAAAGGTAAAACTTTGGAAACCGG
This sequence comes from Diabrotica virgifera virgifera, assembly GCF_917563875.1. NCBI lineage: Eukaryota > Metazoa > Arthropoda > Insecta > Coleoptera > Chrysomelidae > Diabrotica > Diabrotica virgifera. The sequence continues at coordinate 67,659,857 of NC_065451.1, forward strand.
GCTATTCAGAATCGTTTATGAAGATACGGGCTCGCTTCATTAAAATCTCCTTTATCACATAGCTGGTACAAGAAAGGTATTGTGAGCTGAATTGTTAATGTTCTTACAAGATGCAAAATCTAAATATACTTATTAAAATTAGCATTTTAGCAGATCTTTTTAGCCACCTTAACAATTTGAACAAGAACCTTCAAGGAAGAGAAGAGAATATATTAACAGCTAAAGATGAAGTAAAAACATCTCACGCAAAACTTCGTTTGTGGTCAACCTCTCTGCAAAACAAAATGTTTGTCTTTTCCATGTGTTCAGAAGATTAATGAAGATAATGCAACAGACCAAAGTTTTGCAGTATTGGCTCACATTCCTTGCATCATTCAGAGCTTGCATAATCTACAAGAGCAACTTTTGACGGACTTACTTTCCAGACTTGCACGCTGAAGCTGACAATGGGCGTATATGGATTTTAAACCATTTTTGGACAAATTAATAGATCTGGCTAATATCACCAAAAAAAAATGAAAGAATGTCTATTAGATTTAGCTGCTGATGGCATGCTTAAAATGGAATTTTATTCGCAAAGTGTCGACGTACTTTGGATGAAAATATAACACCAATATCCCGCGCTGGCAAGGGAAGCTCTTAAATTAGTGCAATTCGCCACTTCATATACTTGTGTGAACTGACATTTTCTTCAGTGGTAGGCATTAAAACTAAAAAGAGAAATATACTGCAATGGGGAACTTGCACATTTTTTTTATTACATAATAATGTTCAGTTTTGTATAAAAATGAGATTTCCAAAATTTCCCGCTTCAAAAACTCATAATAACTTAGAAATACAAATTTAAAGTCTTCTTTATTTTAAAGTAGTTCAGACAGCCCGTGACGTCACATAGTTTTACATTAGTTTTTTATATGGTTATATCAGTGATGTGGGAGGGTTATATGTAAGTATATTCTTCTTCTTCTTCTTCTTTAGGTTATTGGCCTCCACCTACTTGGGTATTTGGCCACAGCATCGTCGCGAAATATGGGAAAATATTTATATTGTAATGACATTTTTTTATCGTATGTCATTGTAATAATATAAAAAATATACCAGTTTGTTGGGATTGGAGTTATCAGTTTTTGAAGGAAAAAAGAGAAAGATTAATATGGAAAATAAAGAAAAACTTTATAAGTATTGTTTAGTGCCATTCTGTACAAGTACAAGCATTCAAAACCCCAATAAAATATTTATTAGATTACCAAGGGATAAAAAACGCCGTTTAAAGTGGTTAGTTGCATGTCGAAAAAATATATTTCAGATAATACACAAGGTCTTCATGTATGTCAAGATCATTTTATCGTAAGTAGTCTGTTGTCTGCTTAATAGTGTTAAATAAAACAAGTATATATTTTCATATTTCTGTGTTTTATAATATTGCCACTATACTTAATAGGAAGTGTGTACCTACTAAGTTTTATCGTTAAATACTTATGAGAATAATAATCAGAATAAAAGCACAGTATAAAATTAGTAGGTATAATGGGAGTATAATATACATAATATATGTACTTACTTATCTGCTTTAACTCCCCGAACTTCTCCGACGGAAAAATTTTCACTCTTTTGAAAATATGTAGCCACCATACACATATCAACTATAGGTAAGTTATCAGACTGCCCTTTACAAAAACCCTCTTCGGTCATTTTAAAAAATATATCTTAAAAACACTCAAATATATCAGAAATAGAAATTATCAAATATATTTATAAAACTTAGTGTCAGTGTCAAAACGAATGCCAAACCTATGAGGGAACTTACACATTTTTTTATTACGTAATATTATTCAGTTTCCTTTAAAAATAATATTTCCAAACTTTCACGCGATAAAACCTCATAATAACTTAGAAGATAATTTAAAATCTATATATTTTTTCTGTTTTCTGGCCTTGGTTTAGAAGAACCCTTAGCCAATGTAAAATAGTTCAAACGATCAAAAACGCTTGTGACGTTACATAACTGTATTTTCTACTGACGTTTATAATGTCTAATTTAAAATTATATACAATTTTGTTTACTTTGTTGGTGCAGAATGTACATGCACAACTATATGACGTCACTATGCGTTTTGGACCACCTGTTTTAATTTGAATTTTTAATCGTCTTTATGGGCCAAACGAAAGACAAACAAAACTTTTTTTATCTTTGATACATGTTTTAAATTATGTTATGTTGTGATTTACAACATTTTTTTCGAATTTAAAAATTTATGCAAGTTCCCTATTAGAAAATGATTTGATTATTAACAATTTAAAAATAGCACCACAATTTGATAAACTTTTGAAAAACAAACAAGCACATCCTTCCCACCAAAATTGTGTTTTATAAGAACCTCAACTTTTTCTTTCAGTCGGCGACTCCCTGATAAAGGCTTCTCAACCCCCTGGGGGTCGGGACCCACAGCTTGAAAAACACTGCCTTAGAACATCAAGTTCTATTCTATAAGTGGTGCACAAGGTCAAATATTTCGGTCCCAACAAAATCAATGCAAACGACAGTCAGATTCGCTTGTGTGTGGTTAGTTATTCTGTGCCTAAACACACAAATCATTAGAAAGTGGAATGGACAAATAATAACTGAAATACTCTAAACGCGGTCGAAAGCATTGCGTGTGCATGTGCTCGAGGGTTAAAATATTTAAACGATTAATAGGTGATACACCACAGTTCATTGCAAATGACAGTACTTATTGTTAGTATTTTGGATTTTTCTATGTACTTTCAAATCTGCATATTTTATTGAGATCCCGAATGAACTGTTATAAATTAGTATTTTTAATATTCCTTTAAAAATGTTCGTCACTCAAGCACTAAGGAAGTTAAATATTTTATGTAGGTCTCTACAAGCGCTGCATCTACAGCTATTTCCCGACCAACACCACTGCAGGCTTGGGGTGCACGCCAGACCATTTCACAGCCACCGATCATCATGCAGTCTGTTAAAAGTACGCAGGTACAGAAACCAGTTTTGCAGACCGCCATCGCACCGACATCACCTCAGCTTCCGTCTCCGACGAGTACCACTCCTCCCGCAGTGTCTGCACCACCTCCGTCGTATACCGTTTCTATACAACAGAAGGGGTAAATTTGTTTTAATTTAGTATACAGGGTGTCCCCGAAAATATTGCGTTCCTTAAAGGTATAGGTAGAAGGCACAATGTAGAGCAAAAAGTCTTATAACATTTTTTTCTAAATTCATTCGTTTGACAAAAAAACGAAAATACATTATGATATGCAAATTGAAGTCTGGCAACAACGAGCAACTCAAAACTCTAAAGATTAAAAAAGCAGGTTTGTAGGTCAGTTGCATCTGGTAAATAAAATAATGTAAATATCAATCAAACCCTTATCCATTATTTTGCAGGTAGGTACCTAGGAAGTCAACAACCCCAAAAATCACACCTCAAATAGTAAATAAATAAGAGGTTATTAGGTTAAATTTCCAGTCACAGCAAGTTCTTCTAGGCTACGTTGCCATGTCATTAAAATTTATGAAAATAAAAATTCACTTATATGGGGAACAATGTAATTTTTTTGTTGGAAACGGTTAACTTTAGAAAAAAATGTTATAGGACATTTTTGTTCTAAATTGTGTATTATATCCATACCTTAAAGGAACACACTATTTTCGGGGACATCCTGTATAGTTTGTGATCAATTTTTAGTGCCATCTGGAAAAATGCAAAAGAATCGGGTTTTCATAGTAAATCTGTTAAAATTTTACATTATGCTCAATACCTAGTGTCATCATATGCATTTATGATATGCACCTTAATGGTATAATTTCTATGCATCTTCTTCTTCTTTAAGTGCCATCTCCGCGGCGGAGGTCGGCAATCATCATAGCTATTCGTATTTTAGAGATGGCTGCTCTGAAAAGTTCATTTGATGTACATCCGTACCACTCTCTCAGGTTGCGCAGCCACGATATTCTGCGTCGCCCTATGCTTCTCTTTCCTTGAATCTTTCCCTGCATAATCAATTGGAGCAAGCTGTATCTCTCTCCACGTGTAATATGTCCGAGATATTCCAATTTTCTTGTTTTGATGGTATTTAGGATTTCCATTTCTTTATTCATCCTTCTCAGAACCTCTTTGTTTGTAACGTGTTCTGTCCACGATATTTTCAGAATTCTTCTGTACACCCACAGCTCGAATGATTCTAGTTTTTTCATTGATGCAGCATTCAAGGTCCAAGCTTCCATTCCATAAAACAGAGTCGAGAAAACGTAGCACCTAGCCAACCTAACTCTTAGCTCCAACTTCAAATCTCTTGTGCAGAGCACTTTCCTCATTTTGTTAAAATTTGATCTAGCCTTTTCTATCCTGATTTTGATTTCCTGTAAGTAATCTCCTGTGGAGTTGATCATTGTTCCAAGGTATGCATATTGATCGACTCGTTCGATATTGGATCCGTTGATGACGAGATTTTCGTTATTTCTTTGAGTTTTCGATATTCTCATAAACTTTGTCTTCTTGTCATTCATTGTTAGCCCGTATTCTTCTCCAAACTCTGCTATTCTGGTCACCAGCCTCTGAAGATCCCCAATATTTTCAGCTAAGATGACAGTGTCATCCGCATATCTAATGTTGTTAATGGGAACTCCATTTACCTTTATTCCAGCTGTTTCACTATCCAGAGCTTTTTTCAAGATCTCTTCCGAGTAGGCATTAAAAAGAACCGGCGACAACACGCATCTAGTGGTGACGCGGTGACGCGGCGACGCCTTCGATCTAGTGGTTTTCGAACAACTGATACCTCATCAATTTACTTTACCTTCTTTGCAGACTATCTTCATCTTGGGCTATCAATATTGCGTCATCTGCGTAATATAAAGAGTATTTTTACTTCTTTGTTTCCTATTCTGTGTCCTCTTGATTTGTTGACACTTTTGATGATTCCATTCACGATTAGATTGAACAGCATAGGGCTCAATGAGTCCCGTTGTCTTATTCCGCTGCCTATGTCTATAGGTTCTGCAAGTTGTAGGGAAAGTTCTTTATTGTACAGAATATGGATTACATCTTTGAGTCGTACTGTGTCAAAGGCTTTCTTCGAGTGAATCAGACACAGAAATACTGGTCTATCTATATACTCTAATGATTTCTCACTAATTTGCTTTGTGACGAATATTGCATCTGTAACTTATCCTCTGATAAATTAGTTCTTGTAAAAGGACCCCGCAGCACTCCTTATGGAAAAGTGGTCCCGGTCAAATTAACGAAACTTTGGTCAATCATAGTTCTCAATGAGTAGATTAAAAAAGTCCATGGCACCTGGGTCTGAAAAACTATTATTCTCGAGCTACAGCCTTCTGAAGTTCTTAAATTCAGGTACTCGGTTTACGTTAAGTGCACTAATTCACAGTCAAGCGAATGAAAATATCTATTATTTAAAGAAGAGTGACTCATTTTCTTCATACATGTTTGCGTGTTGCACATGAATTCGTGGTTAAAAATAGATGCATCGTATTTTAGTCTTCAGAAAATCTTCGAAAAGTACTCAGAAATCTGAAGAAGTGTGATAAAAAATGTTTTGCTGCAGCGACATAAGAATTATCATGTTTTCATGAATGGTTCAGACTTATCCAATACCAGCATAGCTGCAGTAGCTGAGAATAGGGTAATTCCCCTCCCACCGCATGGGCGCCCATATAAAAATTTTTAGGGGGGGGGGCAGACGTGAAGACGTTGCACATTACATTTTGTATACGTTGGATGACAATATAATATAGTTTACAGCAACCGAAAAGCCAGGGGCAGCACGGCCCCCTGACCATGGGTATGGGCGTATACATATATTCCCCCGTAACACGGTCCAGAATTAAAGGAAAAATTTTTGAAACATTAAAAAATATATTAGCCGACATGAAACACTACAGACAGACAACTTCAACCCAATTAACTCGACAGTTAGGAAAATTAAGGGAACTTATTGCACATGTTATTATCTATGTCTTGTAGTTTGGGTTGATCTATTGTATGTATTTAGTGGTTGGTGTTTTATTGGAAGTCGCCCCCTCTCCCAAGGCAACTGTTCCGCCACTGCTACTGAAGCGCCTTCAGAATATTGGGGAACAACCACAATAAGTGCTGCTAGAGCAGAACAAGACGTCTCACGTTTTCACGCATGCAGAATAGAGTGCCTCTAAAATCATTAGATATGCCGACGAAGCAGTAGTTTTTGCAATTAGCTTAAATTATTTGCAAAGAATAGTCTTCAGCATCAATTTTATGTCTTGTTAACTAACAACCTATTAGGATACTTCAGTAACAATTACGGAACATTTGCCTTGGGGGAGGGGGGCGACTTCCAATAAAACACCAACTCCAAAATATATCAAATAGCTAACCGAAACTACATAAATGTAAACATAAATGGAAACAATAAAGTTCCCTTTATTTTCCTATCTGTCGAGTTAATTGGGTTGGATTTGTCTGTGTGTAGTAAGTTGCATGTAAGCTAACATATTTCAACGTGTAATAATCATGTTTAAACAATTTTTTCTTTAATTCTGGACCGTATTACTAGGGGAATTCCCTTATTCCCCCTAAATTCGCCACTGTTTAGTAGTTTTCTAAAGATAAGGTGTAACTGCAGCTATGCTGGTATTGGATAAGTGAGAAGCATTCACGAAAGCATGATAATTGTTATGTCACTCTAGCAGCACATTTTTTATCGTACTTCTTCAATTTTCTGAGGACTTTTCGGAGGTTTTCTGAAGACTAAAATACGATGCATCTATTTTTGACCACGAATTCATATGCAACACGCAAATATGAATGAAGAAAATGAGTCTGTCTTCTTTCAGTAATAGATATTTTCATTCACTTGACCGTGAATTAGTGCACTTAACGTAATCCGAGTACCTGAATTTAAGAACTTCAGAAGGCTGTAGCTCGAGAATAATAGTTTTTCAGACCCAGGTGCCGACTTTTTTAATCTACTCACTGAGAACTCTCATTGGCCAAAGTTTCGTTAAATTTGACCGGGACCACTTTTCTATAAGGAGTGTTGCGGAGTCCTTTAAGTTGTAAGTTTTAAGGTAGTATTTAACAAGTTTATACCCCAGTAGTTTGCTGGCTGTTTTTATCTCCTTTTTTAATAGTAGAATAATTAGTTTCACTAGTTCTCCATTACCTGCATAATGCATTACATGCTTCCGGTATTTTATTGTGTTTTATAATTTTCTTAATTAATGTCGTTGATTGTTCTGTCATTGCTACTCCGCAATATTTCAGTAATTCGTTAGGTATTCCGTCTTTTCCTGCATCTGTTTCTGTTCTTTAGCTTTTTAAGTGTTTTTCTAACTTGAAGGAAAATATCTTCTGTATAAAAGGTATATTTATTTAAAACCCCAATAAAGGACTACATTAAAAAACAGAACGTTTTCGCTCTAAAGAGAGCATCATCAGTGTTCTAAGCCTAAAATAAGTATAACCATAATTAGTGAAGACAAGAGTAAAAAATTTAAAGGTTGACCAAGATAAAAAATATATGGGTTAAAACCCTTAAAATGCCGACCAAAAGTCTTACATTGGCGTGTTATATATTAAACCCTGGCGATGGATGAAATTTAAACAAGATATACCTCAAAGCATCATATGACTATACTTCAACTATTTTTAATTGAAGGTGTTTCATTGGCAACATCGCACTTAAAACGAGTCACCAATAGTTCTTTTGTCAGCTTTGCAGTGGCGTACCAAAATAATATTTTAATTATTTATTATTTATATAAACAGGTAGGTAAGTAATTACGTAAAAGTTAAATCTAAGATCTATGTAATTATTAAATTATCATGTATGTTTTGACAGGTATTTTCTAGTTTTCTAACAAAATAAAGTAAATATTCTTCTGAATCTATTTCTTTGTGGCATCTTATGCAATTACGTACAGTATGATGCATGTTTGGAATAAATTCGTTATTTCGTAAGCCACCGACTTTAAGGAAAAGTCCTGAAACAGGTCGATTTTTACTTTTAAATTATGATTTTTGAGACATATATCGTACTAGTGACGTTATCCATTTGGGCGTGGTGACATGATCGATCATTTTTTTAAATGACAATAGGGGTCGTGTGATAGTTACTTGAAAGGTTATTCAATTCTCTATTCAGCAATATAAACATTAACATAATTATTTATACAGGGTGTTCAAGAAATTTTTTTTTTAATTAAATTGGCTCAAAAAAGAAGAATGCATGAAATTTATTTAATTTAAAATACATTCTAATGCTGTCAGAAGACAGAAAAAAAAATGGTTTTTGATAAATAAACATTGCTTTTCGCTTAATTTTAATGTTCGAGCTGCCACCCATCTGCCCCTTGACAGTTTAAACATTATTTAATTTAAGCGAAAAACAATGTTTATTTGTGAAATAAACAACATTTTTTTCTATTTTCTGAAAGCATTAGAATGTTTTTTGAATTAAATAAATTACACACATTCTTCTTTTTGCGTCGATTAATTTATTAAAAATAATTTTTCTTAGGCACACTGTATGAGTAATTATATCAATGTTTATATTACTGAATAGATAATTGAATAAATAACCCTTCAAATGAGTTAGTACACGACTCCCATTTTCATTTAAAAAATTCGCCGATTACGTCATCACGCTCAAATGGATGACGTCATTAGTATGATATAAATCATAATTCAAAAATAAAAGTCGGCCTGTCTCAGGATTTATCCTGAATGTCGCTGGTTTACAAAAGAACGAATTTATTCCAATCATTTGCACCATACTGTATCCAATATTAGTTATATTAATGATTATACACTATTTTACTTAGAAAATAAGCCACAATATAAGTTGAAAAAACAATTCATTTGACGTTTCGACTTCCACTTCTGAAAGTGATAGGTACCTATTAATATTTTGTATTTTGATAACGATTTCCGAAGTGGAAGTCAAAACGTCAAATAAATTGAATTTTCAACTTAAAGTGTGGCTTATTTTCGAAGTAAAATAATAGTAAATAAAGTAAAATTTTATTAATAGATAGTACCTATCTATACAGTATTTCAAGGTCAGTTTTCACTTCAAATTATCATTATGATGTGTGTTTATAATAAGTATTGAGTCTCATTTACTATCCTTGATCTTTGAGAACCGCGTGAATATTATTTTGCAGATATTAAAACGTGAAAGAATAATGGCAAATGGCACCAACAAAAAGCAATGTTTGGTTTCATTTTAATGAACTAAGAACAAACTCGCTGCAATTTTTGCTCCAAAGTTTTAAAAAGATCAGAAAATACCGGGTGTCCACTTATATTTTCCCCCATTTTAACTACCTATAACTTCTAAACGGCTCAAGATAGAAATATGCGGTTTTCGCTGAAATGTATTATTTTAGTAAAAGATTTGTCTGAATGGATTCAATTGTTTATATCGCTTTCAAGTACGAAAACAAAAATGGCGGATTTTTGAAAAAACGTTGTTGACTTTTTTTAATGGAACACCCAGTATATTTTTTTTGTAAATTGAAAGAAAGGTCATTTACCTATCCAGCGATATAAAGTTTTTTTTAAATCGGTTGTCAAATCACTGAGTAATTAATTTTTAAAATGAGAGGTGCAACATGGATATCACATACCTAAATAACATAACTAAGCAAATTGATATTATGTTATTTTATAACCGATTTTTAATTTTTTTATATCGCTGGATAGGTAAATGACCGGGATTTTTGAAAAAAAACTTTGTTGACTTTTTTTATTAAAACACCCAGTATATTTTTTTGTAACTTGAAAAAATGGTCATTTTCCTATCCAGATATAAAATTTTTTTAAATCGGTTGTCAAATGTGGAAATCACATAACATAATATCAATTTGCTTAGTATGGTATTTAGGTATGTGATATCCACGTTGCACCTCTCATTTTAAAAATTAATTACTGAGTGATTTGACAACCGATTTTGAAAGACTTGATATCGCTGGATAGGTGAATGACCTTTCTTTCAATATACAAAAAATATACTGGGTGTTTCATTTAAAAAAAGGCAACGTTTTTTTCAAAAATCCGCCATTTTTGTTTTCGTATTTGAAAGCGATATAAAAAATTCAATCCATTCAGACAAAACTTTTACTAAAATAAAACATTTCAGCGAAAACCGCATATTTTTATCTTGCGCCGTTTAGAAGTTATAGGCAGTTAAAATGGGGGAAAATATAAGTGGACACCCGGTATTTCCAATTTACACGCCTATTAAAAATAAAAACATGGTGGAGTTTTTTGTAATCAAGTAAACGAAAGAAAAAACGAGAATACGAACAAGAGTGAAGACAATGAATGCCCCCGAATGACAATAAAAATGCCCCCGGTATAAATTTAGTTTTAAAATTTAACATTGTTGCCGATAGTTCTCAGCTCAATTTGTAGATGAGTCGCCTTCAATTAAAAATGGTTGGACTTTATACCACGTGCATGTGGGTGGTATAGTCATATGATGCTTTGAGGTATATCTTGTTTAAATTTCACCCATCGCCAGGGTTTAATATATAACACGCCAATGTAAGACTTTTGGTCGGCATTTTAAGGGTTTTAACCCATGTATTTTTGGTGGCTTAGCATGTAGAGCTTGTGAGTATAACCTAATTTTTTATCTGGGTCAACCTTTAAATTTTTTACTCTTGTCTTCACTAATTATGGTTATACTTATTTTAGGCTTATGATGATGCTCTCTTTAGAGCGAAAACGTTCTGTTTTTTAATGTAGCCCTTTATTGGGGTTTTAAATAAATATACCTTTTACACAGAAGATCTTTTTCTTCAATTTTTGTAATTAATGGTATACAGCCAGCTACAAGAAAATTTTTCCTTATGGATTTTTCTAACTTCTTGTGTATTTAACTTCTTCATTTGCCGCAATTTCTGGCGTTTCCGGTTCTAGCGTCAATTGTTGTTCCTCTGCATAAAACTTTTTTAACTAGTCAATCCAAGTATCCTTTTCTATGTATTTTGGTTGTATTATTTCCTTTACCTCCATTTTTTGACCTCTTATAAAGCGTCATATTTCCTTTTGCAGGTTATAAAAATCATGTTCCATTTATTTCGAAAAAAACGTTCCCAGTGATCCATTTTTTATTCTTCTTACAAATGCATGTGCTTTGTTTCTTCTTGTCTTATAATTATAATATTATGCCTCTTGTGTCTTGGTTGGTATTTCAGATAAGCTTTTTTTTTTCTTTTTTTTACATTTTTCCTTCACTTCTATATAAAACCATGGAATTCATCGCCTTGGGACCAATTTATTTTTATTTATATTCTTTCACTAAGAACTTCCTTGCTAAAGCTAAGATATTAGACTTAATTTTTTGCCCAGCTTTCTTTGACTCCATCACTTTCTGTCATACATATGTTTCTGCTTCTTTCTTTTATTCTTTTTTGAAGTAGGTATCTTTGATGTGTATTCTGGTATTTTGTTACTATATAAATATGTTTTCATTCGGATTTTTCACAATAGCAATTTATGATCAGGTATCTTTGATGTGTATTCTGGTATTTTGTTACTATATAAATATGTTTTCATTCGGATTTTTCACAATAGCAATTTATGATCGCTTCCTATTTCTGCTGATGAATATGACATTTCCGGTTTATTTTTTATACTAGGTCTCTTCCACTCACAGAACCTGAAACCATGAAATTAAATAGCTATCCTACACAACAGAATACATCAATAGGCCTGGATCCCGCGTACCAAAAAAGAGTTCATTGATATCAAGCTGTAACTTTGTTAATAGCTTAACGGTGTCTAGTCGGACAAACTTTGATGTATGGAAACACTGAAACAGGGGAAGTATTAATTATTGTGAAACGTGTTTTTTTAATTGTGGAACATGTCATCCTGACAAGTTTATGATTGTGAAAATTAGCAGGTTGTTTTTAAGTTTATTCAATATCAAACTTTATATATGTTCCGATGTGTGGGTTAACCGAATCAATTAAAATAAGTGTAAACAACGAACAATAATATGTATATTTATTTTATTTTGGTTAAAAGGCGTGTTTATTCATCTCGTAAAAGGGTTTGTTATTGTTTGAGGGCAGCGAGGGTGCGTCTGACCTCCCGAAGCCTGTTGGAAGGTGTGTTAACCGACCCGTGGTTGTAGATCTACTGCCTGTGGCTGAAAAAAATCACAAACGCTATGTTTGTGTTTCTACCATCTGGCCAGAAAGGCGATAAATTATTTAGATCTGGCGTTTAAAAGTTGAAACTTTCCTGCAGTTTTAAGAAACGTCTTCGAATGCATTTCTAAAGTGAGTTATTGACATAAGGTCTGATAAGGTAATTAATTTATGGGGAATTCAGTTTGTTAAACTGAACACACCAGAAACATCTGGTTAGGGATATATTTCGTTTCGTAAAACTTAACGGGCCCTTCTTAGCATCTGGTTTGTATATTAAATGTGAATTTTATATGACCCATATTATTTCGTTTTGAGAAACTTTATTAAAAATTAAAATTAGTAAAAATAGTAATTAAAGCGTGTCGCCACATATATAATATATGAAAAAATGTTTGCCCGACAAATATGTTTAGCATTTTAATAAGTCCGACACGTAGAACATGTTTGTCACATGACAAAAATTATGTTTGTGGTAATAGCAATCTGATTTTTACATGAGAGTCTAATGAAAGGGTAACAAATAAATTGGAAGTTCTGTCCGACAAAATACATGTGACGTTTTCGTAGTCTGACGTTCGAAACCTGTAACCTATACCACACTTAAAACTTTCCTTGTCCCAGTGTTCCCATATATTATCAAAGTTTGTCCGACTAGACACCGTTAAGCTATTAACAAATTTTCAGCTTACTATTAACCCTTTCAGTGCGGCGTAAAATAGTAGGGAGTTGCCCTGTGCGGCCATACTTTGTTTAAATACAAAGTTAATGTGACGAGAGCGCACCGGTGCGCTTTTCGCATTGAAAGGGTTAATAAACTTTTTTTGGTATGCGGGATTCAGACCTAAAACAAAGACAGTAATGCGATGAAGGTTAGTGACTTCTTCATTCACTTGGAACTTTCTATTTTTTAAACTGAAGTGTCAGTACATTTATAGTGTGTTTAGAATTGATTATTATTGGCATTGCTGTATCTTAATCTTATATTTCTTTAAAAAAGATTTGTTTTGATTTTTGGCTAACTATTATCTTAGGTTAGATTTCTTCGATTCACAATTTTGTCTAAATTGCGTGACAAGTGGCAACTCAAGAAAATATAAATAACTACGTAAAAGTTCGATTTTATCAGATGGTTCTAATACTCTGATTTTCTTCCATGCTTTTTAGTTGGTTCGGTAAACGAATATTGAATTTTTTATAGCTATAATGGAACGAAGCCCGCAATAGCTCTACCCGCCGCTAGTCCCTCAAATACCGCCCCACCAGTGACCGTACCAACAACGGAACCTCCGAGTTACGCCAGCACCATGCAAGCGAAGGCGAAAGCGCAGCGAGGGATGGGCGCCCATCCGCCATTACCCCCACCACCGTATTCATCCGATGACAACCACGTTCAAGTTTATACGGTAGACAGTTCGATGTCGCCGAGAGCTAGTCCTCATGTTCATGCTTCATTACAGAGGAAATATTCTCCTGTTGTGAATAACGAATGCAGGTCGGACAGTCCCCAGTCGACTAGTAGCGGAGATAGTAGGAATCATTATTCAGATAATGGAGCACCTCCGTTACCACCTACAGGTAATAATGTTTGTTGTTTTGTATTTTTGAAAGTTTAATATAACCGCCAGAACATTTAACATTAGTCTGGGCAGATTATCGGAGAATAGGCCATTTTTGGGAAAAGTTATTTACCAGCAATTTTATTGCTGGAATCAAATCTTATGATTGTATATATTAATAATATAGGTATGCAAAGTCCGCAGATAGTGTGCTACTTTTTTATAAACAAAATGGCGCCCGAAAATCGTGTCTTTTTCAATTTTTGCTCTATAACTCCAAAGATTTTAACTTCACACCAAAAACACCTAAATAAAAATTCACCGTAATTAAATTCTGCATAAAGACATGTTTTTCCCGATTTACTTCGACGAAAATTTTCCCCGGAAAATGCGGGTTTTTCCAACAAAATCTTTAAAATCTCTAAAATTGTCAACTAAAATTTTAGATAAGTAATTGTTTATCAATAATTAAATGGTAATATAAAAGCTCTTTTCGTATAGATTATGATTCCAGAAGCCGATGAAAATTGAATGAACAGTGTAGCAACAATTGAATTGTTATTTAAAAATTTACGGTCGCTATAATAACCACAATAATTATGATGCATAAGAATAATAGTCCAGAAAGCCACTGCGCATCCGCTAGGAAAAATATTCTAATCCGGATTTTTTGTACAATCTTACTTAAAAAGGACTCCTTTTAACAAATTTGCATGTTGCCAGTACCAAAAGGTGGTCAAAAAATTTTTAAACGTTTTTTTTTTTGTTTTTTTCCTAAAATTATTTTTTTTTGCATGGAAAAAAGTTTTTTTAGGTTTTTTGGATCATTCCAAACAGAAAAGGTCTTTAGCGTCTTTTCTCTCAAAATGATAGTTTTTGACATATAAGCGATTAAAAATTGAAAAATTGCGAAATCGGCCATTTTTAACCCTCAAAAACTATGTAAAAAACTGAAAATTTGAATGTTACCAAGGCAGGTAGATATTCTTTAAACATCAATTGATGAAATTACGAAGAGTTTTTTGCAACACAGTATTCAAAACTCCTTTGTTTTTTAATTGCTAATCAAGCGTGCGCGACACTATTTTCCACCGACAGTATGGTGCAAATGAAAGGAATAAATTCGTTATTTCGTAAACCGGCGACTTTAAGGAAAAATCCCGAAACAGGTCGATTTTTATTTTTAAGTTATGATATTGTGGCATATATGGTATACTAGTGACGTCATCCATCTGGACGTGATGACGTAATCGATGATTTTTTAAATGAGAATAGTGGTCGTGTGCTAGCTCATTTGAAAGCTTCTTCAATTCTCTATTCAGTAATATAAATATTTATATAATTATTTATACAGGGTGTCCAATATTTTTTTATTAAATTAAATTATTTGACAAAAAAAGAAATAGAAGGACACCCTGTATAAATAATTATGTAAATGTTTACATTACTGAATAGGGAATTGAAGAACATTTCAAATGAGCTACCACACGACCCCTATTCTCATTAAAAAAATCATCGATTACGTCATCACGCCAAGACGGATGACGTCAATAGTATACCATATATGCCACAATATCATAACTTAAAAATAAAAATCGACCTGTTTCGGGATTTTTCCTTAAAGTCGCCGTTTTACGAAATAACGAATTTATTCCTTTCATTTGCACCATACTGTCGGTGGAAAATAGTGTCGCGCACGCTTGATTAGCAATTAAAAAACAAAGGAGTTTTGAACATTGTATTGCAAAAAACTCTTCGAGATTTCATCAATCGATGTTTAAAGAATATCTACCTACCTTGGCAACATTAAAATTTTCAGTTTTTCACATAGTTTTTGAGGGTTAAAAATGGCCGATTTCTCAATTTTTCAATTTTTAATCGCTTATATGTCAAAAACTATCATTTTTAGAGAAAAGTCATCAAAGACTAAAACCTAAAAAAACTTTTTTCCATGCCAAAAAAATTATTTTAGGAAAAAAACGTTTAAAAAATTTTTGACCACCTTTTGGTCCTGGCAACATGCAAATTTGTTAAAAGGAGTCCTTTTTGAGTAAGACTGTGCAAAAAATCCGAATTAGAATATTTTTCCTAGCGGATGCGCAGTGGCTTTCTGGACTAACTATGATTTTTGTATAAAAAGATACTGTACCTACCTATCTAGTGTACTGTACAGAATTGAAATTGGACTATTTAAGCGGCCTCGGGGATATTTTAAACTTGTAAACAATTTTTTGGCTTATAAACAAATAGAATATCTCGGGAAATATTAAATGAAATTATGAAAAGGTATTGGAAAAAAGCGGCAGGACGCTTCTTTTAAAAGAAAAAACGTTTAATTGTGATGAATGGTTCCTGAGATACAACCGCTCAAAGTTGACCGGCGTTTACGGCAAAGATATAAACAATAGGATCATAATTTTCAAACCATCACCTTTTTATTTCGGTAGTCTTTCTCCACACCAATTTTCATATCTTTAAAATACTCATAACATATATTATTGTAATAAAAACTATCGATATTACGAGTGAAAATTGCCAAAAATAGCAAAATTCCAATCAAAACTTAAGTTGGAGAAAATGTAATCTCAAAGTTTTGCGTGTTTTTTGTTTCGTTGAACTTTGTTTGATTGATACTTGCTACTTCTTGACTTTCAAAATAGTAGGTTCTAATTTCACGTGAGAAAATTTGTTCAGGTGAGTAAATTAAAACCGTTGGTTGGAATAAAGTATATCTGTAATGTCAGCTATTTCTGAGAAAGTTTTTACTAGGAGTGGGGTTTTCTTGAAGTGCCAGTATCTATGGGTCAAAACTTGAACTGTTAATGACTGTATACTATTGAGGTAAGAAGTTTTTTTGGAAATGGTTTTTAGCATGAATTTTCTGCTTAATAGTTGTCTACTTAGTTTAGGAGGAGGTTCCACGGCTTCAACTTGTATAATGTTTATGGGCGTTGACTTAAGATATCCCAGGCAAACTCATAAGCATTTATTTTGTTGTATCTCGATTTTATTTAGATGTGTATCTGCTGCTGTTCCATAGAGTTGACTTCCATAATCCATTATTGATCGTACCATTGTTTTGTAGAATAGTAAAGCCGTATTTGGGTCTGCTCCCCACTTTGCTCTACAAAACGCTCTTGAAATATTTATAGAATTACATACTTGTTTTTTTTTGATAATTTGGTGGATACAGTCCTTCCATAATAGTTTTCTATCTAGATTCTAGATGCAGACCAAGATATTTTACAGAGTTACTAATACAGAGTTTATATTTTCCTATTGTTAATTGTCTTTGATTAATTAATTGTTTCTGTTTCTAGAGAAAATACGTTGCTCATGTTGCATGTTCTGTATTCATTTGGGTTTCTAAAACATTTTTATCGGGGGCTTCGCCCCCACTAACTGCACTCATAAGTTTTTAATGTCTTTATTCCGATTTCGCTTTTTTATTTGGTGTAATTAATGTACTTTTAAGGTTCACAAAATATTTATGTATATACCTAATTTATAAACACCAGTTTTTAAAAACAAGCTTCTTTCTTACGCACGTCTGACTACCACGACGAATGAAAGCTGCATAATAACTTAGAAGTACAAATTTAAAGTCTTCTGTGATTTAAAATAGTTCAAACGACCCGTGACGCCACATAGTTGAACTTCATGATTATATTTATATTTATGGTTATGTTTAGGTAGATTGTTCTTCTTATTCTTTAGTTTATTTTCCTTCACCTACTTGGGTATTTGACTAGCTCATCGTCGCGTAATAAGGGAAAAATATGTATATTCTAATGACATGTATTGTATTATCATTGTACCAGTTTGTTGAGATTGGAGTTTGATACAGTTTTTGAAGGAAAGGAAAGAAGGTTTACTATTGAAAATAAAAGAAAACACTATAAATGTTGTTTAGTGCCATTTTGTAAAAGTATAAGTTCTATATTCGTCGTCTGCTGTCTTATTAATTGAAAAAGTCGCAGATTAAGGATGTACCAGTAAGAACTTTCAACGCGAAAAGTCTCAGGTTTAAACTACTATTTACCATTTTAATTTTTATTAAATTGGTGGATTCTGCATCTGAGACTCTTCAATTTGTTATGAGATGTCGCTGTATCGCGTCTAATGGGAAATTTGAATTATTTTTCAGATTCCCTTTAAAATGATGGTGGAGCTGTTTTTCGATTCAGAGGTGTGCACGCTAACAAAAGCTACTGAAGACGCCTGAAATGGTAGAAACAGCCTGTCTAGCTGGTGTACAACCCTCTGAATCGAAAACAAGCAAAACCATCATTTATTATTTTATTTCCTTTACTCGGTTTGAGTACTGAAAGTTCCTCTGCTGTCCTTTTTCTAGACGAATGAAGGCGGAATGTGATCGTTTCCCTTTCGTTTTCTATATTCGTCGTCTGCTGTCTTATTAGTTGAAAAAGTCGCAGATTAAGGATGTACCAGTAAGAACTTTCAACGCGAAAAGTCTCAGGTTTAAACTACTATTTACCATTTTAATTTTTATTAAATTGGTGGATTCTGCATCTGAGACTCTTCAATTTGTTATGAGATGTCGCTGTATCGCGTCTAATGGGAAATTTGAATTATTTTTCAGATTCCCTTTAAAATGATGCTGGAGCTGTTTTTCGATTCAGAGGTGTGCACGCTAACAAAAGCTACTGAAGACGCCTGAAATGGTAGAAACAGCCTGTCTAGCTGGTGTACAATCCTCTGAATCGAAAACAAGCAAAACCATCATTTATTATTTTATTTCCTTTACTCGGTTTGAGTACTGAAAGTTCCTCTGCTGTCCTTTTCCTAGACGAATGAAGGCGGAATGTGATCGTTTCCCTTTCGTTTTCTATATTCGTCGTCCGCTGTCTTATTAATTGAAAAAGTCGCAGATTAAGGATGTACCAGTAAGAACTTTCAACGCGAAAAGTCTCAGGTTTAAACTACTATTTACCATTTTAATTTTTATTAAATTTGCATCTGATTTGGATTCTGCATCTGAGACTCTGCAATTTGTTATAAGTTTTCTATGTAATTAAAATAGTTCAAACGATCAAACGTATTTTCTAGTGATGTTTATAATGTCTAATTTAAAATTATATACAATTTTGTTTACTTTGTTGGTATAGAATGTAAACATATAACCGGATGACGTCACGACGCGTTTAGAATCGTCTTTAGGGGCCAAACGGAACACAAAAAACAACTTTTTATCTTTGATACATGTACAATTATGTTCTGTTGCGATTTATAACATTTTTTTAGAATTTAAAATTTTATGCAAGTTCCCTATTACCTAGTCTTATGAAACCCATTATTTTAAACGCGAATAACTTGAAAACTACTTACTCTATCGCAATGAGACAAAAGGATGATATTTATGTAAAAAGTAACAAGGAATTAAAAAACATGCTGAAATGATTATTACTACAGTGTCGTAGATTGTGAGAGGGGAAAGGGTCGAAAATGGAGTTTATATCCCTGCAGCGCGCCTCTGGCACGTTAGAGTATCCCAACATGCGTAAACTGTTTGTCAAGTTTGAACAAAAAATATTGGAAGGTGTTAAAACAATGGGCTAAAATAATTTTATAATATTTGTAATAAAACACTCTGTATCTCGGTAAGGAGGATTGTTTTATTTAAGTGTTTTAGGGTAAATGTTCGTATTTTGTGCTAAGCTTTCTCCAGTTACTATATGGACAATTCTTAATAAAACACCCTGTATAGTTTTCCGTATGAATCTAACAGTTATATATTTTTTAGCTTCTTCGTCTGTGAAAAACAACTCAAATAACAACCACATAGTCAACGGCAATAGTGAACCTAAAGCCAACGATACCCCACCTCAACTACCTCCATATACGAAAATCAAACACCAATCCCCTATACCGGAACGAAAGAAGATTAGCAAAGAAAAGGAGGAAGAACGGCGAGACGGAAAAGTGAAGAATTATTCACCGCAAGCGTTTAAATTTTTCATGGAGCAACATATAGAGAATGTGATCAAGTCTTACAAACAAAGGCAATTTAGGCGAATGCAATTAGAGAAAGAAATGAATAAAATAGGACTTAGTTCTGAAGCGCAAACTCAGATGAGGAAAATGCTGTCTCAGAAGGAATCAAATTATATAAGGTAAGGTCCGTTGATAAATAAAAAGTAGTGTTGAATAATCAAAATAATCCTTCATTCAAACGTTCTCTTCAGTTCTTTCTGTTTTGCCAGTACCCTTCCTGCAGATTTCTTATTTCCATTGACTCGTTTACTTCATCTCTGAAAGATCTTCGGGGTCTGCCTCTCTTCTTTTGCATATCGGGCTCCACTCTGTACTCTGTTACTGTTTATCCAACGTTTTTTGTCTGCTCTTCTGACCTGTCCGTACCGGGTTAATCTCGTCTGATCTATGTAGACTATTACATCTGAGTTCATTTCCATTCTTTTCTTAATATGTGTTATTTATTCTATCTATTCTTGTTACTCTGCAGCTTCTCCTTATGGTTTTTGGTTTTCTTATTTATTATTCAATTTTTACACCCATGTCAGAATACTTCTTATTATGTTGGTATTATATTCTTATTTTTGTTTTTATACCAATGTTCTTATCCCACATTACCGGGTTTAATTTTCGTATGCAGTCTCTTGTTTGTCCTAGTCTATTTTTTATATCGTCTTCCGTTGTTCCTTTGTTTGATATTATGAAACCTAAATACTTGTACTTGTTTGTTCCTTTGATTTGTTTACCTTCGTGTATTTCCAGTTGCTTTCTGTATTCTCCGTTGTTAGGTATTCAGTTTTCTTTAGGGGTACATATTTCTATTCTTTGTATATTCCTGATCCAGTTTTCTTATCATAAAGCTGAGGTCATCTTTGTATTGTGCGATCACTATTTGGTCGTCAGCAAAACTTAGGGTATATAGGTATTCGTTTCTTTACTTCCAATCCGCTACCGAGCTATACTATACTAAAATCACAATCAAGAGGCACTAGAAATAAACAAACCAAGACATTTCAATATTACAAGGAGCACTCCCAAATCATGATTTGTAATGTATATACAGGGTTGTTTCGTTTTAAACATTTTGTTTTAAACAACTGTTTTAAACATTTGTTTATGTTTAAAACAGTTTTTGTTTAAAACACTTAAATTAAACAAGCGTTTTTTCTTCATTTTCTTTATTAAAATAAATGAAAAAATTCTCAAATACATTATACAAACTTTTTAACATACATATTATTTATTTATTAATAAACGAAACTTAGGTAACAAAAATTGGAAAACACATTTTGCATACAAGAGTTAATAAAGTTCTCAAAACTGTTCCAGTCTCATAGTAATCTTATAATCTAAAATTATTGATCTGATATCTGATCAGTCACATCATCACTGATGCAATTCTCTTTAAAAATTGAAACCAACTTTGGCATTGCATAGCCGATTACGTAGTTTGGAATGGTAAACTGTATGTTGAGGAGAAGAGTATTTCTATGTTGACTGACAATGCATTAGCTGTGTGGAGCTGTTGAGCAAGTTCCAAGTATTACATTCTCAGTTAAATGTTTAGAAAACATATATGGTTTAAAGGGTACACACTTTGCCTGGCAATTAATAATAATTGACAATGCTTCTGGATGATAATTTATTGTCTGAAAATTTCCATTTCTGTATTGAAATGACCAAAGCCATTTCCATACACTCGTTGAAGCTTCTTCGTATCACGTACAAAATTCGCCATTTGCTTGTTTAAAAAAAAACACTAAACACCACAAAATAACTTATAGTAGGTGTTACTGCAATAGTCAACTTGCAATGTGAATTTATAAATAGTAAATAGTCTGGGTTCGCCCAAGCAATAGCTCCTAACTGCAATTGGTTTTCTTATCTATTATATTAAAGAAAAGTTAAAATCAAAGTTATTAATATTTTGTTTAAGAAAATATGATCTAAACATTGTTTTTTTCTAAGTTTTATTTGTTTAAACCATAAAATTTAAAAACAAAATAAAACATGTTTAAAACAAAAAAAAAACGTTTAAAATAAAAGAACATGATTTTTGTATAAAATTAAAAAACATGTTTTTTTTCAACCCTGTGTATATACATTGTATAAATCGCAGATCATGATTTACAAAGTTTATACATTGTAAATCATGATTCGAGGGTGCTCCTCGTAATATTGAAGTGTCTTGGTTTGTTTATTTCTAGTGCATCTTGATTGAGATTTTAGTATAGTAGTTTTTTCACATTTAGAATAGCAAAAGGTATTGTTACACTTGTTTTAAAAATCACTTTATATGAACGGCAACAATATTACAATACCTAATACAACTTTAACTCAACGACAACTATTAACTTCAAAAACTCAAATACATACTATGTACTGTTACATAAACTATCAACTTTCTGTGTTTATATACATTTTTTGACGTTCCAGACATTACTAGACAGTTCGGGATTTTTTTACTAGACAGTTCGATACAGCACTGTCGCCCATCGCCTACTTATGACGCAATCTGCAGTTTCAAGGTCTTAAGTCAATACCAGGAGACCGGTAGCTATAGCTGACAACCAGGTTCGGGTCGGCGACGTGTTATGTCAAAGAGGGATGATCGATTCATTGTCCTGAGTGCCTTGCGGAATCGGCACGTGACAGGAGTTGAGCTTCAACAATCCTTGAGAAATATTCGTGGTATCACTGTCACTCAGTGGATAGTTTGATGAAGACTTAAGGCTGTCACTTTGACTCCCAGACATAGGCCCAAATTGAACGCACATCAGAAATAAGCTCGACTTCAGTTTGCCCGAGAACACGTCAATTAGGACCTTGGCCAATAGAGCAGAGTTTTATTCTCTGAAAGAAGTTGAATGTGCTTGTAAATCAATGACAGAGACGACTCTTCCATCGGAGGCCCGGAGAACAATGAGATATGAAGGTGGCTCGTATATGTTTTGGGGTGGTATATCTTTAGAAGTCAACGGCAAGTCAAGTATGGTCAACGGCATAAGGATGCAGAAGGCAACGGGGAACCACTGCATTAAGGACTCATAGAGTACCCCTAGTAGTAATCATCATGGACATGCAAAGGAGAAGTACTGATCATGGACATCGGATACCAAGATCCGGCAGAGGAAGACAAATAGATAAGTACAAGGCTTCCTCGGTCGTAAACCTGCGAAACCCTTGTAATAAGAAAAAGACAACCATAAAAATTGCTACGTGGAATGTGAGGAGCTTATTCTCTTCGGGAAAATTAGATAACGCCGTGTTGGAAATGGATCGTTTGGGTATAGACATATTAGGCATAAGCGATACACAATGGCCAGGAAATGCCAAATGCCCCACAACTAATCATGGTATGTTTTATTATGCCGGAAGTGACACCACAATCCATCGATACGGAGTTGGAGTCATCATCTCAAAAAAATGGAAAGATGCTGTAGCAAATTTTACTCCATTCTCAGAGCGCGTGATGTTAATACAACTGAAAGATAAGAAGAACATAATAAACATCATACAAGTGTACGCTCCTACAGCAGACAAAGACGAAGAGGAAATAGAACAATTCTATAATAACTTAGAAGAGGTGATGAGAACAACAAAGAGACAACACATTAACATAGTAATGGGCGATCTGAACGCCAAGGTAGGTCAGGGTAAAGTTGGAGAAAATGTTGGTGAATACGGCTTAGGTAATAGAAATGAAAGGGGTGATCGTTTAGTTCAGTTTTGTCAAAGCGAAGATTTAATAATAACTAATACATTCTTTAAATTACCCCCAAGGAGACTGTATACGTGGACGTCACCTCAACACACACAAGAAAAAGTAATCAGAAACCAAATAGATTACATAATGGTGACAAAAAGATACCGTAATGCCGTGAAATCTACTAAAACTTACCCTGGAACTGATATCGGTTCGGATCATAATCCAGTAGTATCTGTGTTAGAAGCTAGACCAAAGAAAATGAGAAAAACCATCATCCCAACGTTAGACTTAAGTCAGCTTAAAAGTGAACACCGACGACAAACAGTGCGAGAAGAAATCAACACCGACCTCAGTGTAGCAGAAAACCAAATCCGCAGAACAGACAACATAGATGAAAGACTGAAGTATATAAACACTATAATAAGAACTACGGGAAAGAAACACCTAACCAAATCTCCAAAGAAACATAAGGTGTGGATGACACCAGACATACTAGAACTAATGGATGAAAGACGCAAATTGAAGAATAATTCAGAAAAATACAGAGAGGTTGATAAGAACATAAAGCAAATAATAAAGAAGGCCAAAGAATCATGGATTAAAGAACAATGTGTAGAAATGGAAGACTATGAAAGAAAGTATGACACATTCAATATACATAAAAAAGTAAAAGAACTTACAGGAACCCAAAGAAGACATCAAATAAGTTTGCTTAAGGACAAAGACGGAAATATTATTGTAGACTTAACAGAAAAAATTAATAGATGGAGTGAATACATAAGAGAATTGTTTGAGGACAACAGAAATAACATTGACAAGGTAAATGGTGAAACGGGACCTGAAATCTTAAAATGTGAAGTAGAAATGGCACTTAGAAATTCCAAAACTGGAAAGGCAAATGGACCCGATGAGGTTCCTTCTGAATTACTAAAGCTCTTGAATGATGAATCAATAGGTATAATATTGCACTTATTTAACACAGTATACAATACTGGTATTATACCTCAAGAGTGGCTGCTGTCTACATTCGTTACACTGCCAAAGAAATCCAATGCAAAAGAATGTTCAGAACATCGAACAATATCTTTAATGAGCCATCTACTAAAGATATTTCTAAAAATCATCCACAACCGAGTTTATCAAAAGTTGGAGTCAGATATTAGTAATACACAGATGGGGTTCAGAAAAGGACTAGGTACTCGAGAAGCTCTCTTCGGTTTGAATGTTCTTACACAAAGATGCCTAGACGTTAATCAAGAAGTACATGCATGTTTTATCGATTTTGAAAAAGCGTTTGACAGAGTACGCCACGATAGGCTAAGAGACATTCTTGAAAGAAAAGACATAGATAATAAAGATCTGCGAATAATTCTCAACTTATATTGGAATCAGAAAGCTAACATCAAAATAGAAAACGAGATATCAAAAGCAATAGAAATACGTAGAGGAGTAAGACAGGGATGCATTTTGTCACCACTGCTATTTAATGTATATAGTGAAAGCATCTGTCAGGAAGCCCTTTTGCAAGCAAATGAAGGAATCGTAATCAATGGAGAGGTTGTAAATAATATTCGATACGCAGACGACACTGTACTAGTTGCAAGAACAGTAGAAGAATTACAACGATTACTTACAAACATAAATATTGCTTGCAACAATTATGGCATAAACATTAATATCAAAAAAACCAAGTATATGGTCTTCAGTAAAATCATGACACAACCAGCACATATTAGTATAAACGGCATTCAAATTGAAAAAGTATCAAGTTATAAATACTTGGGAACTTTAATAAACGAAACTGGAGACCAAAACAATGAAATAAAAAGACGTATCGAAATTGCCAGGGCCACCTTCATAAAGATGAGAAAATTCTTCTGCAACAGAGATATAAGCATCCCTCTACGATTAAGAATGCTAAGAGGCTACGTATTTAACACGCTATTATACGGTGTAGAGGCCTGGACTCTCAAACAGAACAACATCAACAAAAATATTGAAAATTTCGAGATGTGGTGCTACCGTCGAATGCTGAAGATAAGTTGGGTTGAAAGAATCACAAATCTTGAAGTAATACGAAAGATAGGAAGAGACCCAAAATTTTGTTAACGATAAAACGAAGAAAACTCTAGTATTTGGATCACCTGATGAGAGGTCATAAATACGCATTACTTCAAAATATAATGCAAGGAAAAATAGAAGGAAAACGGAATCCAGGCCGTAGAAGAATGTCGTGGATGCGGAATTTGAGAGAGTGGTTTGGCTGCACCACTAATGAACTTTTTAGGTCAGCTGTAAACAAAGTCAGGGTAGCCTTGATGATTTCCAATCTCCGATAGGAGTGGCACAAGAAGAAGAAGATCTTTAGAAGGAAAAACATAGCTTGTGTTCGTGCCCGGTGGTGGTCGCGGAGGGGGTTAGACAGAGGATCGTTACATTACGGATATTCTCCAAGATCAGGTTGTTCCTTACGCCAGCTACATAGGCCACGGCTTCATGCTAATGCATGAAAACGCTTGATGTTACACAGCGAGGATTATGAAAGATTACCTGGCCAACACCAATATAATAACCACGGACTGGCCTCCATTGAGTCCGGATATGAATCCCATCGAGCACCTATGGGATGAGCTTAAAGACAGGGTTCGGGTCGGTAATACAGTACCAGCGACATTGGCGGAGTTAAAAACTGCATTAAATGAAGGGTGAATCCATGCCAAGTGGTCCAATATAAATTAAGTTGGTTGCTTGACTATTTTTAATATTTTTTATTTTTCTACATTTTAAACTTCTGTCTATAGAGACTACAGAATTCCAGTTATTTTATTTTTAAAAAATTTAGTTTGCCGATGACGGCCATTTTTGTTAAAGCGTATCGATCATTTTCAAGGAAAATATTGCTTCGCTATTTAGCCAATATTTTCACTGAGGTTTGTCCTAGAACAATAAATCAAAAACCAAACTTTTTAGAAAAGTATGCTCTTAAAAAAGGCTTATATCATTATTTAATTTCAAACTACCCGTAAGGCCTTAAATGAACCTCAAAGTTTGAAAAGGTAAACTGATAAAATGTGATTTTCAGCATTTTTTTAACAGCATAAGGCAAGCCGATAATGTATTGTTATTTTTTTCTGGGAAAGACATAGGTAGATACTTTAAATAAAAAAGTTTGAGCTTTGAGACTTGAGTAAATTTTTTCAAAAAAAAATCTCAAATGTAATTTTTTGAAAAATCTCAAAGTTTGACCCTTTATATCTCTGATGAGCACGGATGAAAAAATTTGAAAGTTGGCTAAATGTTAGCCCGTAGCAAGTAGAATAAGGAGTAAAAATTTGAAGTTGCAGACTTACGTCATATAGGAGTTACAGGCATGAAAAAATTGCCAAAAATCAAAATGGTCCAAATTTGAGCGTTTGCGGCCAGGGTAATTAAAATTCAAATAAACTGTCTAATGAAATAAAAATTAATCTATTTTCACCAGATTTCACAATTAATACAAATTTATACAGGGTGGGTCACAGAAAAGAGTTCGCCTCGATATCTGGCAGTTATTAGATTTTAAGGGAATGTCGAAACAGGTCGATTTTTATTTTTAAATTACAATTTTTTTATATATATTTCATACATATAGTATATAGTGACATCATCCATCTGGGCGTGATGACATAATCGATGATTAACACAAGGGATCATCCATAAACTACGTCGAAACAATTTTGGGAGTTTTTAATACCCTCCCCCCTTCCGTCGTAAAGCGTCGTTTGCAGTTGACCCCCCCCCTCATACCGACGTCGCAATTGCAACTCATGACCCCCCATTTTAATGATTTTTTTTTTTTTCCATGTTATTCCTAGATTTTTAAAAGTTAGCTCTCAGAATTTATTTACGAATGTATCCAAATCAGTATTACTATGTAGCTCATTAATATCCGCGTACTTTTTTTTCTCAATTCACTGTACAACACTAATAATTAGCTTTATAGGGACAAAAGACAACACTTTTACCGGAGTTCCTATGCTTTCTTAACTGCATCATATAAATCTTGGTACTTGTTTTGTTTTGACTTCAATGCCATTTCTTTTATTAAGTATAAGTAGATACAATGTACTAACTAAATAGAATAGAATATTTTATTTCTATTCATTCTTTTAGAATTTTTTCACACAGAGTATTCAGTAAATAAGTGAACAGTTTAATATTATTTTATGCTTCCAACGTTGAAAAGAAGCGTTTGTTTAAAGACAGGACAATGTTTTATTGTTTGTTATTCTGTATAAAACTGCTAGCAATATTATTAAGGCTGTGAGTGATAAAAACGAAATGAAAAGTATGCGATAAAATTAATATACAAATGCTTTTTCATTCTAAAATAGGGTATATTTTTTATATTCGTAAACTTCAAACGACGTCGGATGTGCACTTATGGCCCCCTCCCCCCTGTCGTATACCGTCGTAATAAGCAAAGTCCCCCCCTCCCCCTTTTCAACGACGTAGTTTATGGATGCTCCCCAAAGTGATAAACACAAAGAGTGTTCAATTCTCTGTTTAATAATATAAACAATAATATCATTATTTGTACAGGGTGGCCAAAAAAATAATTTTTGAATTAAATTAATTGACAAAAAGAAGAATGTATGTACAGTAAAACCTGCCATATCCGGATCAATGTGGCGACAGACCGATCCGGATATGAAAAAATCCGGATATCAAGACCACTTCTTTTATAGTCTCTAAAATGTTTACTTCTTAATACATTCCAGTCATCCTTCATACAATCAACGCCGTCAATAACTTTCGTCGATAGACACGTCTTATAGATTCTATAATACATTATTTCGCCATCTTTCAGTTCTTTTGGGTCGGGATGAGTGGGTGCTTTTTCCAACAGCAGGACTGTCTTTCTCGGTAGATTTCGGTAGATCCGGACGGCAGAACCGTCCGGATATGGGGAGATCCGGATATGGCAGGTTATACTGTAATTTATTTAACTCAAAATACATTTTATTGCTGTCAGAAAATAGAAAAAAAATATTATTGGGCAAATAAACATTGCTTTTTTGCTTAAATTAAATGTTCCAAACTGTCAAGATGTAGGTGGGAGGCTGTTTGTGATTTAATTTCACCGAAAATATGTTTATTTGTGAACTAATCTAGTTTCTAACAGTAGTAGGTACAATGCATTTTGAGTTAAATAAATTACATACATTCTTCTTTTTGCGTCAATTAATTTAATTGAAAAAAAATTTTTAGTCACCCTGTATAAATTATGATAATAATGTTAATATTACTGAATACAGGGAATACAGAATTAAACACGCTTTCAAATGAGATACCACACGACCCATATTCCCATTAAAAAAATCATCGATTACGTCATCACGCTCTGATGGATGACGTCACGTAGAATGAAATATATGCCAAAAAATTGCAATATAAAAATAAAAATAAACCTATTTCGGCATTTCCTTAAAATCTAATAGGTAACTATTGCCAAATATCGAGGTGGACTCTTTTCTTTGGCCCACCCTGTATAAATTTGTATTAATTGTGAAATCTGGTGAAAATAGATTAATTTTTATTTCATTAGACAGTTTATTGGAATTTTAATTATTACCCTGCCTGCAAACGCTCAAAATTTGACCATTTTGATTTTTGGCCATTTTCTGAGGCCTGTAACTCCTATATGACTTGATAGGGGCTAACATTCAGTCAAATTTCAAATTTTTTCATCCGTGCCCATCAGAGATATAAAGGGTCAAACTTTGAGATTTTGCAAAAAATTACATTTTTGTGATTTTTTTTTTAAATTTACTCAAGTCTCAAAGCTCAAACTTTTTTTATTTAAAGTACGTACGTATATCTTTTTCAGAAAAAAATTACAAACCATTATCGGCTTGTCTTATGCTGTTAAAAAAATGCTAAAAATGGCATTTTATCAGTTTACTTTTTCAAACTTTGAGGTTCATTTAAGGCCTTAAGGGTAGTTTGAAATTAAATAATGCTATTATAGGCCGTTTTTTCAGAACATACTTTTCCAAAAAGTTTGGTTTTTGATTTTTTGTTCTAGGACAAACGTCAGTGAAAATATTGGCTATTGGGACCGTGCAAGTTCGGCAAAGCGACCCCTATTTCTACACTCTGTACTTTTATTCGCACTGTTAATTATATTGGCCAATTATATTAGTCCTGGTTATTGGATAATTGTCAAGGCCATAGTCCAAAAAAATAATAAGAAGAAAAAATAAGATGCAGGTTATGTTATGCAAACGAAAACAATTGTATGTAGTAAATAAAATTAGTTATTAAAATGCAGTACTGCAAGCAAAATACAATTAATTAAATTTACCTTTATATAATAATTGCATATCATATCAATATTGTGGAGCAATATATAATTTTTCTGCTTCAATGACAGAAAGTATGAAATATACGTCAATTTGACAATTTCAATTGACAATATGAATTATTTAAGATAGTTGCAATATTTTTCCGCGACTCGCGCACGGTCGTTTCTCGTTTCCATTCCAAGTACTTGCACACCGCGAATAGAGCGAAGCCATGTTTTCCGTGAAAATGATCGATACGATTTAACAAAAATGGCCGAAATCGCAAAATAATTTTAAAAAAAATAAATTAAATGCAATTTTGTACTCTATATAGAGTGAAGTTTAAGAGGTAGAAAAATAAAAAATATTAAAAATAGTCAAGCAACCGCCTTTGGACCCGCCTTGGCTTGGATTGACCCTGAAGAGCGGGAATATCTTGCATGGAAAGTGTAATACAACGTACAGGAAGAAATATTCAGTAGTAACTTTGATTTTTTATGTCAATTTCCTTTAGTATTCATTTCATAATGACTTACTTTTATAACATGCTTTCTCACATATAGTATCAAGTTATCTTTGTTATGTTCTTTAGTTACTAACTTTTATATACTTATATTGGTGTAACTGCAATAAAAATGATTTCTGTTCACAATATTTTACTTCTAATTTTACATATACGTAGATAGACTCTTGCCAAACAATGTAGTCAAAAATATAACTTATTTAACTTTTCAATCGATTTTTTTGGTCTCAAGTGTATTTTATATCTACATACAAAAGTGTCATTTATATTCGTTTTAATTTTGTTATTTGTTTTGTAGGTTAAAACGGGCAAAAATGGACAAGAGTATGTTTGTCCGAATAAAACCGATCGGAGTAGGAGCATTCGGCGAAGTAACGCTTGTTAGAAAAATAGATACCAATCACCTATACGCGATGAAGACTTTGAGGAAATCCGAAGTTCTGAAGAGGAATCAAGTGGCCCACGTTAAAGCAGAAAGGGATATTTTGGCAGAAGCCGACAACGAATGGGTAGTCAAGTTGTATTATTCGTTTCAAGATTCTGATATTTTGTATTTTGTAATGGATTACATACCAGGTGGTGATCTAATGGCGTTGTTAATTAAATTAGGAATTTTCGAAGAAGTACTAGCCAGGTAAGATGCACACATTATGTATATGAAGTTGATATTAAAGTTATTGAAGCAAACATTTAGTCCAGAGAAATAAGATTTTTCTCGTGACGCAGGCTTTCTCCCCCTCCAGGCCGAAACCAAATTTTTTGAGTAGTATGGACAACTATATTAATAACCTATATGTTTCCTGCAGCCGATTTTGATGATATACGTTACCAGAGAACGGCAGTTCTCGCCAGTGGCGCACACCCACACCCCTTACACGCGACACTATATATACACGAAATTTGTGATTTTCTAAATCTGATCTCTCGTCTTAAAGTTCAGGAAAAGACTCACCCATGCATATGTCAGCCATCCATTTTGGTCCAAGGATATGGATTTTACGGCCCCTCCTATTTAGGGTCTGTTTTTCGTTCTCGTCCCCAAAACTTCGAAAATTTAACTCCGACCTTTGCGGCTTCTAATAGTACTGATCATTACCTTTCCAACGCATGTCTAATTTTGAAAATCGGTTATACCGTTCAAAAGTTACCGAGCTCAGAAATATGACTCAATTTCTATTTAAAAAAGGGAAAATGTTGGTCGATATGTATGTATGTATGTAGGTATGTGGAAAAGTTAAACCGATCTGAATTTTTTTTCTGTGCTTGAAGAGGGGGTCAGGACCGATTCAGAACCCGTGTAGTTTGTGACTTTTGACCACACATAAGCCAGTTATAGGACTTGGTAGGTACAAAACGGTATATTTTTTGGGGGTATAGATCTTCGGTTCAAGAGGAGACAGGAGAACCGCAAATACACCAAATCAATAGTGTTGAGTTAAGCTTTCAAATGGTGTCTATGCCGTCAGCATCAGACATACACACGGCTCAGCCGTTGTCCTAGGTGAACGACAAACGCGACATTGCGACACGACGCGACGCTAAAATATTAAGTAATGGTTGTATTTGTGTGTGGCCTACGTTTTCGGATTAATCAGTCTACGACAAGACGCGACGAAGTGCGAACTTGTTTTGTTCGCGACGAGACACGACGCGCGACGCAGTGTTACACCTCATTGCTTTTGTCAATTCAAATTATGCTACGCAATAGTTTATTAAATAAATAAAAACTAATAGTAACTATATAGTACCAGTATTTTCTCATTACCTTAAAGTCAGTAAAAGCCTCTCCTCAATAGAAATTGGTTTTTGAAAATTACTTATTGACAGTTGAATACTGGGTTTAACAGGTGCAATAATATAATAGAAAGTGCTTGGTAATAAGCCACAATACTCTTTAAACCAACGTAGATTATTTTTCTTAATTTCGAATATAAATAATGATAAAACTCTCGAAATTTATTTTGCTCTAAATATAAGTGTTTAAAATATGAATTTTCTAGTAACACTGTCGTATACTTCCCCATATTTAAGAATAGGAATGAATTGACATCGTCACGTTTGTCCTAGGTTGAGCGATGGAAAGCGACGCGATGCGACGCTACATAAGCCACACGTCGCGTGAATTACTGGCCGCATCGTATCGCAACGCATTGCATCGCGTCGCGTCGTTTTCCGTCGCTCACCTAGGACAACGGGTCAGTAAGCCGAAAAACTGAAAAACTAAACTTTGAAAATTTTGGTTTTTCTACAATTACTCAAAATTTCAACCTACGAATTACGCCAATAACTGAGCGTTTGTAGAGGAACTCTAGACGAATCCAACGGTGTATACCACATATCCGGGAAAATTCGAATTTTTAAGTTATAGGCCTCATAAGTATGATCAAATCTATTTCTTATGGGAAAAACGGGTTTTCAAGCTCAATAATTCTTGTAATAGCTTCAGTTATCATATTTGACCTTAGATGCATCAGATACTACTTGTCAATGCGTTTCAAACTCATGTTTAGTGATCCAAATCGATTAAGCCGTTTAGAAGTTATTAAGCTACAAAAGTATAATCCAATTATCGATTATTCCCTAAATGGTTTATGTAGTTGTAGTGGTTACGACGCTAAATTTGATCTGGCAACAGGCAATCCGAGTTTATTTTTACCGGCCATCCCAATTTTTTTTTCAATCTATTTCGAATAGAAAAAAATCTTGTGTACATTCGTTGGACACTAGATCATTTGGGAGATAATGCGACAAAGACGACCATTTATAAAGCTTAACGTGTAATCGAGAAACATTGCATTCACTTCATACATTTAATTTATAAATAACTTTGAAAAACTCATGATACAAGAATAAAAAACCGCTAAACGCCGTAAAAATGAGTGGCGCATACAATATTCCAGCTACAAAAGATCTGATATGAATATTACGTGGCGCGAAAATGTATTTTCATTTTGATGCATAACAAAATTCTAGTTTTATTTTAAAAGATTTTTCCATAATATTTGCTACATTTGAAGTAACCGCGCCACAAAAGAGTTTCAAAATTCAAACTGTATCAAAGTTGCTCTTTTGTGGCGCGTTTACTTCAAATTTAGCAAATATTATGGAAAAATATTTTAAAATAAAACTAGAATTTTGTTTTGCATCAAAATGAAAGTACATTTTCGCGCCACGTAGTATTCATATCATATCTTTTGTAGCTGGAATATTGTATGCGCTACTCATTTTTACGGCGTTTAGCGGTTTTTTATTCTTGTATTTATAATCAAATCAAGATCAAAAAACGGTAAAATTCGCTTTTTTTCGTCTGTTACTAAAAAGTGAAGTGTTTGGGTTTCTGGTGGACTGTATTATTATAATTGAATTTGACACTGTGGATACTTTATTCACTTATTAAACAATTACAATAGATATTATTAAAAATTCAAACTGTCCTTTTTTCACGTTTTTACACCGTCTCGTCGTTCGTTCTTCTTCTTCGTGGGATGCGCGTTCAGCTTGGTCATTGGGCCGTCATTTTCACTTGCGTGCGTCGCAGCGGACAGGACCGTACTTCGATTCTGGACAGAAGCATTCTAAACAAATTTGAGAATAAGAAACTCGTAAATCATATAAAAAAACTTTAATATGGCGTTCGCTGAATATGTCTATCCTTATTTGTTGCTTAGAAAATTGCAAAATAAGTCATACATTTTGAGATTTTATAAATGTCCATAACGTATGTAAAAATTAAGATAGAACCTTCTTATTACACGGAATGCTGAGACTTCTTGTGCTTAAATTACATTTTAAATTTCAAAGTAATTGGTCAAATAGTTTAAAAATTATTTAATTTGTTTATCCCAAATTCATTTTTTTTGCAACACCAAAGTCAGAAAATTGTGAGGTTACAGTAATACTTAGGACAGTTTATGAAAGAAAAACATTTATAGTATTAACTTGATTAAAAAAAAATGACAAAAACTAATTTTAAACAGTGTAAAATTATTTTGCAAAAACATGTCGATTTATTGCTTACTTATAAACAATTAGAATAACTTTTTAACCGTTACACCGAGTACGTTTTTTCTGTCACTTCCAACAGTAATGCGTTAGAGAGAATTCGATAATCTGTGACGCACGCACTGGGTTTGGGATGATCTGGATGTTATTGATTTTTTAATTATTCATAAATATAAACGCAATTTATAACTGACAATTGTTTTCCTTTATTTCAAAATCCATTGTGCTATATTTAACCCCAAAAACCCCCGAGTACATTGTTTGCATAAATTTAGTGTCGGAAAGCCTCGAAATTCCAGAAGATAATGTACATAACAGTCACCCTGGGCACTAGGTTTTCCGAGGGTCAATTCTGATTATTCGAGTTCAACAATCACACATTTGGATGTATTTTATGCACTATACCTTCAATTATGCATTTCCACCCATTTTTCTATTGTAGACTTTTTTCCTGACATCATCCTGAACACAATGCAAAAGTTTGTAACTCGATATAAACCGGGAGATATTAACAGAACTTCAACCACGATTTTGTAAGTCCTGTCCTTTGCAATACTGGAAGGTTAGAAAAAATACTTACAATTTATGGAAAAATCTCCGGGTTTCCTGTGACATTTTCCTGTGAAAATTATATTTTTCATGAGGAAAAAATGAGGAGTTGCGATGAATTTCTGTGTCCTGCCATATTCATAGAATGACAGGATACTATCAATTTTATGGAGAAAATTTTTTGGGCAGGAGGGTTGCAATAGGACTAAAGGAGTATTCGCGGTGTGCAAGTACTTGGAAAGGGAAACGAGAAACGACCGTGCGCGAGTCGCGGAGAAATATTGCAACTATCTTAAATAATTCATATTGTCAATTGAAATTGTCAAATTGACGTATATTTCATACCTTCTGTCATTGACTCAGAAAAATTATATATTGCTCCACAATATTGATATGATATGCAATTATTATATAAAGGTAAATTTAATTAATTGTATTTTGCTTGCAGTACTGCATTTTAATAACGGATTTTATTTACTACATACAATTGTTTACGTTTGCTAAACATATCCTGCATCTTATTTTTTTCTTCTTATTATTTTTTTGGACTATGGTCTTGACAATTATCCAGCAACCAGGACTAATATAATTGGCCAATATAATTAAAAGTGCGAATAAAAGTACAGAGCGTAGAAATAGAGGTCGCTTTGCCGAACTTGCACGGTCCCAATATATATATTCGCGGTGTGCAAGTACTTGGAAGGGAAACGAGAAACGACCGTGCGCGAGTCGCGGAGAAATATTGCAACTATCTTAAATAATTCATATTGTCAATTGAAATTGTCAAATTGACGTATATTTCATACCTTCTGTCATTGAAGCAAAAAAATTATATATTGCTCCACAATATTGATATGATATGCAATTATTATATAAAGGTAAATTTAATTAATTGTATTTTGCTTGCAGTACTGTATTTTAATACCTAATTTTATTTACTACATACAATTTTTTACGTTTGCATAACATAACCTGCATCTTATTTTTTCTTCTTATTATTTTTTTGGACTATGGCCTTGACAATTATCCAGCAACCAGGACTAATATAATTGGCCAATATAATTAAAAGTGCGAATAAAAGTACAGAGCGTAGAAATAGAGGTCGCTTTGCCGAACTTGCACGGTCCCAATACAAACATGTAGTGAAAATAATGAAATTTTCATAATTTTCTGAGTCCTGCCAACTTAATCAATTAAACATAATTATTTGAAAATGATCGAAAAAAATGTTGGCATGACGTCTCCTAATGTTTAACTGCACTTGTCCCCTTTAAAATTCTGTGGAAAATTTTCACCCTGGTTCCGTGATTTTCTGAGTCATAAAATAAATTTTATTATAAAATAAATAATTTAAGTAGACATTATTTAAAATGGCAGGATGTTTAGTTACACCTTTTTTCCTATACATAGTTAAAGATGTGTAAGAAAATTCGTGGAAAGTTACACGATTTTCTGAGTCATGCAATTTTGCACATATCTCAAGAATGTTAATATAAAGCTCTTTACAAAGAGGCAGGATGATTGTGTAGTTATTTCGTATATAAAAATTAAATTTTAAGTCTGTAAAATTATTTCTGGTTGTTATAGAAACATATTCATATCCCCACAATTTTCTGAGTCATGGCATGTCAAGTATGCTTAAAAAACACTAATCGAAAACCGTTTACAACGTGGCAGGATAATCGCAAAGATATTTAATACATAAAAATTAATTTTTATATCGTTAAAACAATCGTACGGTATTAAATATTATTTTCCTGAGTAATGTCTCGGATTTTTACACACCTTTCAGATCTAATACCAAACTGTAAGATCTTTATTTTAAGCGATTAGATCATATTTGTATCTAAGTAAAGGTAATAAAAGTAATAGGAAGAATATCAATAATTTTACAATTAATTGGTTATAGTAGGGATTGTACCTATTATACAGGGTGTCCAGAAACTCTTCTAACAAACGAAGCCCGGAGATTCCTCAGATAATTTTAAGAAAATTTAACTCAATTCACCTAGTCCGAAAATGCTTCCTAAGGAAGCTAAAGCTCTTTAAAGATGGCGTATTGTAATTAGTTTTTTAAAATAGCTCCAGAACACTTCTATTTAGAAAAACGAAAATTGGTACACCTATTTATCTTTCAGAGATAAATCGATTCCATCAATTGTCAATTTTTAGTACCGGTCATAGGCGTCCGTTTAGGGTAGGGAAACGGATATTTTATCGCATAACTTTTCTGTGTTTAACTTTTAAGCATTTTTGACACTGGATTATTAAACTATGGGGTATTCTTGTACTGAAAGGTACTCTTGCTTTAAGTCGGTAGGATACGCCAGGTTCTAGAAAAATCGATTTGAAAAATTTTGCGGTTTTTGAATTTGAAAAAAAAAACTTTAGAAAAACGAAAACTGGCACGTTTATTTCTCTTCCAGAGATGAATCGCTTTTATCAATTGTGAATTTCTAGTATCGGTCATAGGCGTCCGTCTTGGGTAGATCAACGAAATTTCATAACTTGCTTTCATTTTTAAGCATTTTTGACAGTAGAGTATTAAATTATGAGGTATTCTAGTACTAAAAGTTACTCTTGCTTTATGTCGATAAATACACTGTTTTTTTTTTATTTTTTTATTTAAATTTTTCTTAAATTCAAAATACGAAAAATTTTAAAATTGATTTTTCTAGAAAACGGTGCATCCTACCGACTTAAAGCAAGAGTACCTTTTAGTACTAGAATACCTCACAATTTAATAATATAGTGTCAAAAATGCTTAAAAGTTAAAGACAAAAAAGTTATGCTATAAAATAACCGTTGTTCTATCCAAAACAGACTCCTATGACCGGTAGTAGAGATTCGCAATTGATGGAATCGATTTATCTCTGGAAGATAAAAAGGCGGACCAGTTTCTATGTATCGAAATGGAAGCGTTCTGGAGATATAAAAAAAACGAATTACAAGGCACTATCTTCAAAGAGCTCTAGCTCCCTTAGGAAACATTTTTGGATTAGGTGAATTGTATTAAATGGTCTTAAAATGATCTTAGGAACCTTAAAATTATATACAGTGTGTTCCATTAAAAAAAACATAAGTTTGTGTCGCCCTGTCAATAAGGGTAACCATGTATATTACAAAATATTTTTAAATTATGATCCTATCTTTGCCCCACGTTTTAACTAAATAACTTTTTTTCGTATCTCTTACTACAAACGAGTAATTGGACTTTGTCACACTAATGCCCCACCCTGTATACGAAATAACTATAAAACCATCCTGCCTCTTTGTAAATAGACTTATATTAAGATTCTTGAAACATATGCAAAGTGGCATGACTCAGAACATCGTGGAATTTTTCACGAATTTTCTTACAAATCTAGGACTCCTGCCGTCTTACTAGAACCGTTTAACCTTCCTGCCGAGTACCGAAAAAGTATTGATTACATTTGAGTATTATAACTTTTTAAAGGCAGGACTCAGAAAATCACGGAATCAGGGTGAACATTTTCAGCAGAATTTTCCAAGGGACAAGTATACTTAAACGTTAGGAGACGTCATGCCAATATTTTTTTTGATCATTTTGAAATAAATATGTTTAATTTATTTAGTTGGCAGGACCCAGAAAATCATGAAAATTTCATTATTTTCCTTACATGTTTGTATACATATTTACTCCGTTAGCCCGTTTGCAACCCTCCTGCCCAAAAAATTTTCTTCATATAATCCATAGTATCCTGTCATTCTACGGATATGGCAGGACTCAGAAATTCATCGCAAAACCCTATTTTTATTTTTTGGGAAAATCTATTTTTTACAGGAAAATGTCACAGGAAATTTGTGGATGTTTCCACAAATTGTAAGTACCTCGTCTGCTTTTCCATAATTGCAAAAGGCAGGACTCAGAAAATCGTGACTGAACTTATGTATAATATCTCCCGGTCTAATAGGTGTATAAAGAAATAAGGGTAGAGCTACCCTAATGATGGGGTTGATTAACTGGAAGACACTATATTTCCCATTAAATACTTTATTAATATATAAGGTACATTTATTACTCGTTACTAGTACCCAGTTGACGATGGAATGAACGTCCTCTCTTCGAGGTGGCACTCTCTAAAGTAACCCCAACATTATACCTCCCTCAATATCTCTGTGTATTAATACTTATTGATTATCTATGTTTGTGATACTTTCGTATATGTATGTCAAGATTATTATGTCAATAATAATATACAGAAGTGCAATTTTGCACTAATACCTACATGTGTAAGTTTTGTTTACAAGACTACTTACAACATTCGGCATGCTTAATTGTTTACTAATATATTTAAATATATTACAGTGGATTAATTTTATGATATTTGAAATTATCTGAAATATTGTTAAAATATAATACACAATGCAATTCCGAACACAATGCAAAAAGTTTGTAAGTCGATAGGTGTTATATTTAAAAATTGATTTATTCTTGCGTTTTTTTGTTCTAAACGCCCGTGTCTAAGCGATCAGCATGCAAAAATACGTCTAATAAAAATTGTTCACTTCTGGTAAAAAATTTTGTTGGCTTATTTTTTTTTTTTTTTTTTTTTTTATTTAGACAAAGTCGCATCCACCGAAGGTTATTAGCGACATTTCTGTAACATTTGTAGCAATATTAAATCGAAAATTGGTAAAAATGAATTACAATTTGTAGACAATTAAACCTTTGGAACAATAATTGGATTCCACGCACTAACACTTTATTTTTGAAATGTACTTTTAGATCGCTAGCAACACTCTCTTTCTGATGCATCATTAGTGATAGCGTTACGCGCACTAGTATCTGCTTGTTCATATTTCCTTCTATGCCTATGTGGGATGGTATCCACAGGAAGTGGATTCTTGTGAAACTTTCTTGAGCTTCCATTAGTTCGGCCTTGGTTCTTTTCTCATTGGGGTGTTTATGGTATATATTTTGCATAGCTTTGACTGTGCTAAGAGAGTCGGAAAGGACTGGACAACAAGAGAGGTTTTTAATATATATATATATATATATATATATATATATATATATATATATATATATATATATATATATATATATATGTTCGGAAAGATTTCCGCGGTCAGGTAAATGAAAATTACTAAGTTCTCGGGAAGAACCGCGTTGAGAATTTATAACTCGACGTTTCGGCACCCTTTTTGGAGCCATTATCAAGAGGGGTATGGTTCCGTTCGAGTTCGGGGTCTCAATCTGCCTACTCCCCTCACTCGTGACGTACCAGTAGTGTCTTGTTCTCTAGGAGAACGGTCAAGCGGCACTGAGGTCTCAATCTGCCTACTCCTCAGTGTCGAGTGACGACCTGTCTTCGCCTGTGTAGCTCCTTTTATACTCTCAGTGCGCGCGGGAACTGTATGCGCGGGAGAGGCCTGAGTGGGATCGACTGACGTGGGGATTCGCCGAAGCAGCGGTCGCCATGTTGCCGGCAGTCTTTTGGCGTCATCGCCGTTGTCAACACTCTTGTTTCTCGCTCTATAAGGCTTAGTGACGACAATCACAGACCATCTGAAATAAATTCAATAAGGCAAACACTCTTACAAAACGGCTACCATAAAACCCAAATCAATAGGAGCATTCAGAAACATCTAAATCCCATTCCATCTAATAAAGAAAACTTGCCGCCCGATCAACCCAAAATCTTTCTACCTTTTATCAAAGGTGTCACTGACAAGATTAGTAGAATTCTTACCCCTCTAAATATCAAAACCGTCTTCACTACTCACTCCAAGTTGTGCAATCTTGTCAGATCCGTAAAAGACCAAATCCCCAATGAAGACCATGGTGTCTACGAGATACCTTGTTCCAGTTGCCCAAGGACATACATAGGACAGACAAACCGACGAATCCAAAACCGTATCTACGAACATTCCATATCTGTAAAACATTCCGACACTACTTCAGCCCTTGCCCAACATCATATTCAGACAGGTCACCAAATAGATTTCGAGAAAGCAAAAACCATCGCCCCTGTCCGCTCCTTAAAATCGAGAATCATCCGTGAAGCCATCGAAATTGAAAAACGCCCTCACAGCCTAAACACACGCGATGACGCCAAAAGACTGCCGGCAACATGGCGACCGCTGCTTCGGCGAATCCCCACGTCAGTCGATCCCACTCAGGCCTCTCCCGCGCATACAGTTCCCGCGCGCACTGAGAGTATAAAAGGAGCTACACAGGCGAAGACAGGTCGTCACTCGACACTGAGGAGTAGGCAGATTGAGACCTCAGTGCCGCTTGACCGTTCTCCTAGAGAACAAGACACTACTGGTACGTCACGAGTGAGGGGAGTAGGCAGATTGAGACCCCGAACTCGAACGGAACCATACCCCTCTTGATAATGGCTCCAAAAAGGGTGCCGAAACGTCGAGTTATAAATTCTCAACGCGGTTCTTCCCGAGAACTTAGTAATTTTCATATATATATATATATATATATATATATATATATATATATATATATATATATATATATATATATATATATATATATATATATATATATATGTATATATATATATATATATATATATATATATATATATATACTGTTATATTTCTATTTGATATGAAAATTAAATTTTGATAATTATAAACAAAATTCAATTCAATATAAAATATTTTCAATTTTCTCAACCACGGGCATATAAATTTAAAACAACCTGTATACAACAAATTGTTATATGTAATTTTAAGAAGTGATTAGAATAAGCGTACGAAACTCGGAACAATGTGCTTAGAATAAACAAAGTGAATGACGCGTACCATTATCGTTTCTTCGCGGAAGGTCGATCATTAGCCTATGCTAAATAAAACTCAGTGAAATAGATGATAGTTCATTATCGTTTTTCGCGGAAGGTTTCGATCATTAGCCTATGCTAAATAAGACTCATTTGAAAGAGAGAATAGGTCATTAAAATTTGTAAATAGTTAGAAAGTATTTTAGAATGGGAATTAAATATTTTCTTTTGAAATCCATTAAGCATATTTAGAAAGATTAAAAATTGGTTTTGAGGAATATTACGAATGAGAGTTGGTGGTGGAAGATTGATTTGTGAATTTGGAAGGGATATTTAGAAAGTAGGGGAATGAATGACAAAGTGAGAGCAGAATGTTTTGAGCTGTCGAGAAGTGAAGTCGAGTAGTAGACGGTAGTGTTCGAGGAGTGAGAAAGCCGGTGTAGTTCCGTGAGTGTGGAGTATCTATCGTGGAACGAGAAGTAGGCCAGGTCGAGAGTAAAAGAACCTCCTTGAGCCCAGAGTGTCCCGGTAGCTGATAGCAGTTTCGAAAAAGGTAGAACACAGCATCACGACAAAAGCAGGAACGAGAGCTATTCGAGCTAGTTTTTCAAAGGAGAACATCACTGGAAGCCAGGACGAGGTTTGATCGCAGCCAAGGATAGCAGGAAAGGGTTTTGTGTGAGGACATTTTCAGTTCACCAGGAAAAGGTCAGTCTCATTTGTTTGGACATGAATGTATGGGTTTTTCGTATTAAATTCCACATAAAAAATTGAATAACATAATCAATAATATCAGAAAAGCTTCATCAAACTTAAATAGAGTTGTTCCTAATAACTCCTAATAGTTAAATGTTAATAAAAACTTTCAATTGAAAACCAAAAGGAAATAAGATTCCCATTTGTAAATGTTATGTTTAAGAATAATAAGAAATAGCAAATATTAAGCATTGGTTGCCTTTTAAATAAAATAAAAAATATTTTGATTATAATTGTAACCCATATGTGTATTTTTTTTACTCTTTTCTTTTCTATCCCGATTAGGAACCATTAAGAAATATTTAGAAGCCACGGAAGTAAGTAATTAATTTATAATTCGCCCTGAGATTGAAAACATATTGATATGTGATCTGGTTAATTAATTGGATTAGTATTAATACATTGATTAAATTAAGTAACATATAAGAATATTATCTCATATCAATAATCAAGATCACATCAACTGTCGTCCAACGTGGAAAGCATTGTAAAGTATTTCTAGTGGCAAATTTGAAGGATAGAAAGAGTAAAGCCGGTATTTGAAAATTTATATGCCTGTGGTAAAAAGTGAGATACTTACATTTGATAACATAAAATTTTAGATCTCTTTAGGTACAAATTTTACATAACTGATTTAATATTTTATTTTTACGATATTTACATTTGATATATTTATTGACAATTTATAATATTTGGGTGAGAAAAAGTCGTCTTGGTAACATACTAGTAAAATTTCATATTTGGCGGGGACAGTACTTCTTGAAAACAAATGTCTGTGACAAGAAGCCAAAGCAAGGACAACAAAAAACAAAAAGAACATTCAGACCAAGAAGATATTTTAGACAAGACAATCATGGCATCAGAACAGCAAGAATTATCAGGAATAGATAAACTATTACAACTGATGCAACTCCAGTCACAAAAAATGGATGAAGCAAAAAGGACAATGGATAAAAATCAGGAGGAAACAAAACTAGCAATGGATGAAGCAAAAAGGACAATGGATAAAAATCAGGAAGAAACATCAAAGAAAATGGATAAAGTGGATCAAAAAATGGAGGAAACACAACAAAAAATGGAACAAAAAATGGATAAAGTGGAGAAAAAAATGGATGACAATCAACAGGAAACAAAACAAGCGATAGAAGAGAACAATAAGAAAATAGAGGAACGCATAGAAAAGTATGAAATGAAAATTAAAGATCACATGCAAAAACAAGAAATGAGAATGAAGGACCACATGAAAGAACAAGAAATGAAAATTCAAAATAAAATGAAGGAGTTAACGAATTGCCAGAAAAAAGAAATGGAAAGTTTGGAAAACAAGTTGCAAAACGCTATTCAAGCAGACATAGAAGAAGTGGAAAGAAAGATTGCGGAAATCAATACGCAACAAAATGTCGGAGAAAGAAGAGAAATGGTTATACATAGCACAGATGACGTGAAGATAAGGTTTGGCGGGGATGTAAGAAGATTACACCCAGTGCCGTTCATTAATAGCCTGAAAAAGAAAATACAACACATCGGAAATTTCGATACAGCAAAAGAAACTATTAGAAACCATCTCAAATATGAAGCAAGCCTATGGTTCGATAGTAAAGAAGAAGAATTCGGCAATTGGCAACAATTTGAACAAAAATTTTTGAATTATTTCTGGGGAAAGGTCCAACAATTGGAAATTAACAAGGAATTGCAAAATGGGAAATACAATGATAGGATGGGTGTATCAGAAAGGACATATGCTTTGCAAATTTACAATAATGCAAAACATTTACAATATAATTACTCATCGGAACAATTAGTCGAACTGATTGCAAGACATTTCGAGGAAACGCTGGAAGACCATATCACATTGCAAAATTACAAAGACATAGATAGTTTATGCCAATTCCTACAAATAAGAGAATCACGTCTAAGAGAAAGAAAATCAAGAAGGT
The DNA here is from genome assembly GCF_917563875.1 of Diabrotica virgifera virgifera. Lineage (NCBI taxonomy): Eukaryota > Metazoa > Arthropoda > Insecta > Coleoptera > Chrysomelidae > Diabrotica > Diabrotica virgifera. Next base: position 67,704,163 of record NC_065451.1, read on the forward strand.
CGCGAGAAGATTACAGGCCCCGAGAAACACAAGATTACAGAGATAGAAATCAAAATAGGAGGGACTATACAAGACGAGATTTTAATCCCAGAAGGGAAAACGAAAATAGAGACAACGGAAGAGGAAATTATGAACAAAGAAATAGGCAATGGAATGAGGACAGAAATCGAGAATACCAGAATAGAAACACCACACGCTCAAATCAAGAAAACAGAAATAATGGTAGACAAAATGAACAGGGATATCGAGAAAACCGAAACAGATCCGACAGACCAAGAGAAAATAGAAGAGAAGTGAATAATACCCAGACAGATGAATATGACGGAGAGAGACATTATGACGAAAATATAAACAACGATGAGCAACCGGCGTCTTTTCACGACGGCGCTCACTAAAAACCAAAAATCAAACAGGAATCTTTTGTCACCCCAAGGAGTTTATTAAATTGGCAGGAAACAACGAAAAGAAAAATGGAGTTAATTTAAAATTTGTGGATGGATTTATCAACGAGAAACCAATTAAAATTATGATAGACACTGGATCTGAAATAACATTGGTCAACAGAAAACTAATAGAAGAAGTTAACTTAACAAATTTAATTTATAAAATACCTAGGGTAAATTTAGTGGGCGCAAACAAACGGACATTGGCAACTATAAATGAAGGCATACGAGTAATGGTACGACTGGGCAAGAATATGTATGCACTACAATGTGTAATAATGCCAAACATGTCACATGACATGATAGTAGGAGTGGACGAATTGGCAGAAAAACATGTAGTGATAGATTTTAAAAATAATACGATGAAACTAACAGAAGAAAAAGAAAAAGAACAGGACAAGGAACATGAGAAACAAAATACGGACGAATCAGGTTAAGAACAAACAGTGGAAATGAATTTGGCAGCGAAGCAAGGACAAAGAAGAAAAAGGAGAAAAGGTCAGAAAAAGATAAAAGAAAATGAAACCTGTGGCTCCTCAAAAGAAGAGTTGAGCCCAGAAGAAGAAAATTTGAGAGTATCAGAAACAAAGGAAACCTGGGATTCCTCAAAAGAAGAGACGGGCTCAGGAGAAGAAGAAATAAAGCTAAAAAATGAAAGTGAAAAGAATATGATTGAAACAGTGGTATTTGAAGAGGAGGTATATGCAAACGAGGATGCAGAATGCACGGTAAACATGTGTGAAGAATCTGAGAAAAAAGACAGAAAATTGATATGTGGAGAAGGGAAAGAAAAAGAATTGCGGTTGATGTTAAGAGACTACGAAAATTTGATCAATGAGGAAAACAGAGTGGCTAAAAAGTACGAACATTCATTTGAGGTGAAAAACTTGAGAAATTTTCGATCAAAGACTTACCCGATTCCATACAAGTATCGACAAGAGGTGAAAGAAGAAATAAATAAAATGTTGGAAGATCAAATCATCGAAAGATGTGATTCACCGTATGTTAACCCGATTGTGATAGTAAAGAAAAGCAGTGGAGAATTGAGATTATGTTTAGATGCCAGGAATATCAACCAGCACACTGTATCACAATATGAATCACCTCTAAACATCGAGGCCATTTTTGGAAGAATCACCGGGTCACACATATTTTCGAAAATTGACTTAAAACACAGTTTTTGGTTGATACCGTTAGCTGAAAAGTGTAGAAACTACACCGCTTTTTCTATTGATGGTATTGTCTACCGGTTTAAGGTAGTGCCGTTTGGATTGCAGATTGCAGTTTAGAGTGCTTGTGCTGCACTCGTCCGAGCTCTACATACCATTTTGAATCGCCACGAAGATTTCATAGTTCATTATATCGATGATTTATTAATTTTTTTACAAGATACTCAGAGTCATCTGAAACACATAGAAATAATTCTGGAAGAATTGGACACAGCGGGATTGAAATTAAACATTGAAAAATGTCAATTTTTTCAAAAAGAAGTCATTTATTTGGGTTTTCAATTGGACACCAAAACAGTAAGATTATCCGAAGACAGAGTCAAGCTCATAGATGAATACCCAAGACCAACGAATTTGAAAACATTGAGAGGTTTTCTTTGCACGATTAATTATTTTAAAAAACTGATTCCCGATTTGAGCCAAAAGGAAATCCCTCTGATAAAGTTGCTTAAAAAAGGAATAAAATGGAATTGGAAAGAAGAACAGGAGGAAGCTTTCGAAACATTAAAACGAGAATTCGCAAAAGGAACGAAAATATACCACCCCATTTACAATTTACCTTTTATACTCCGAACTGATGCGTCCATACAAAAATTTGCAGGAGTTCTGTCTCAAATACAAAACGACCAAGAAGTGCCGATATGTTTTATATCGCGAGTGACTAAAACACATGAGAGAAAATATAGTGTTACAGAATTGGAGTTTGCCAGTGTACTATATTGCGTGAACAAATTGAGGTTTTACTTATTGGGAGCAAAATTCACAATCGAAACAGACCATGCAGCTTTAGTACATATCATGAAGAATAGATTAGTAAATAATAGAATACATAGAGGTATTCTATTATTACAGGAGTATGATTTTGAGTTCCGATATATAAAAGGAAAAGACAACATAATAGCCGACGCTCTAACACGGGATGAGGACACGGGAAAAAAGGAAACAATTACTCTACAGGTGGGACTAAATAGATTAATACAAGAAGAAGGGATATATTCGTTAAATGAGATAAGGACAAACCAAGAAGACCTAGAGGAAAGAGAGAAAAGAAGAGCGGAAGTAGAAAATGACATATATTTTAAGAGAATAGACGGAAAGGAACTATATTTAGTGACACAGACATTGGCCGAAAAGATAATAAAGAAATTACATGAGGACAATGGGCATATCGGTAGCAGAAAAGTTTGGCTCGTTTTTAGGGAAAATTACATCAGCCGACAGGATTACCGCATTGCAAAGGAAATTACCCAGAAGTGCGATGTATGTCAAAAATATAAGAGTCGGAATTTCAAAAACGAAAATGTTGCCAAAAATATTGAAGCCCGAAACAAACTAGACATTGTAGCAATAGATATGTTAAGCGATCTAATTATGACCACTAAAAGGAACAAACATATTCTGGTAATGGTGAATGTGTTTTCAAAATACGTAAAATTATATAGTTGCCGCACCACAAAGGGGGAGGAAATATTAAGAAAAATCGACAATTTTATAGCCATAGTAGGAACACCAAAAAAAGATCCTACTGGACAATGCAACGTATTTCCGAAATGATCGTTTCAAGGGACAACTTCGAGAACGAGGAATAGAGACAAATTTTGTCAGCATCAGGCATCCACAGAGTAATCCTTCGGAACGATTCATACAGGAAGTGACGAAATTTCTTCGCATTGCAACAGATGGTCAACATCGCCACTGGGACAGGAAAATGGCGGAAATAGAAAGGTATCTAAATACAATTCCGAGCACAGTAACAAAAGAGACCCCAGAATACATCATGAAGGGTGTATTGCCGATAAGGCCATGGGAAGACCAAGAGCCAAAAGAATATCAACAGGTGATTGAAACCGTACAGAGAAGATTACGGCGAAGCAACGAAAAATATATCCAAAGACAGGAACAAAATAGAAAAAGAAGACCAGTGACTTTCCAAAAGGGTGAAAAAGTACTCGTGAGGGCATTACGAGTATCAAATCTTCCTGGGGGCATTTGCGCAAAGTTGATGCCTGTTTTCGAAGGCCCGTACATCGTGAATAATGAAAATGGGATAAATAGTTATGAGTTGAGGCACAGGAACTCGGAAAAGATCCGAGGAATTTATAATATTCACGATGTATACAAATATCACGAATAAAAGACAGAATTACATGAAGTAGATAGTAAGTTAGGATATAAGACGTAGATTAAAGTAAGGAAATATACAGGGAGTTGGTTTTGCCTCGAGAAAATTTATTTAAAAATGCAGATAAATTTTATCGAATACAAGGCGGGGATTTGTTATATTTCTATTTGATATGAAAATTAAATTTTGATAATTATAAACAAAATTCAATTCAATATAAAATATTTTCAATTTTCTCAACCACGGGCATATAAATTTAAAACAACCTGTATACAACAAATTGTTATATGTAATTTTAAGAAGTGATTAGAATAAGCGTACCAAACTCGGAACAATGTGCTTAGAATAAACAAAGTGAATGACGCGTACCATTATCGTTTCTTCGCGGAAGGTCGATCATTAGCCTATGCTAAATAAAACTCAGTGAAATAGATGATAGTTCATTATCGTTTTTCGCGGAAGGTTTCGATCATTAGCCTATGCTAAATAAGACTCATTTGAAAGAGAGAATAGGTCATTAAAATTTGTAAATAGTTAGAAAGTATTTTAGAATGGGAATTAAATATTTTCTTTTGAAATCCATTAAGCATATTTAGAAAGATTAAAAATTGGTTTTGAGGAATATTACGAATGAGAGTTGGTGGTGGAAGATTGATTTGTGAATTTGGAAGGGATATTTAGAAAGTAGGGGAATGAATGACAAAGTGAGAGCAGAATGTTTTGAGCTGTCGAGAAGTGAAGTCGAGTAGTAGACGGTAGTGTTCGAGGAGTGAGAAAGCCGGTGTAGTTCCGTGAGTGTGGAGTATCTATCGTGGAACGAGAAGTAGGCCAGGTCGAGAGTAAAAGAACCTCCTTGAGCCCAGAGTGTCCCGGTAGCTGATAGCAGTTTCGAAAAAGGTAGAACACAGCATCACGACAAAAGCAGGAACGAGAGCTATTCGAGCTAGTTTTTCAAAGGAGAACATCACTGGAAGCCAAGACGAGGTTTGATCGCAACCAAGGATAGCAGGAAAGGGTTTTGTGTGAGGACATTTTCAGTTCACCAGGAAAAGGTCAGTCTCATTTGTTTGGACATGAATGTATGGGTTTTTCGTATTAAATTCCACATAAAAAATTGAATAACATAATCAATAATATCAGAAAAGCTTCATCAAACTTAAATAGGTAAAAATAGGTAAAAAATTTTGTGTAAAAAAAGTGCAATTACAGTGAACATAAACAACTGTGAGTACCATTTCACAATTTATTAATAATAAAACAAACTATACTAATTACATACCAGTAAAAAACCCGATCATGCCTTCTACCTCAGTTTGTTCTAACTGCTCCAAAAACATAGCAACAGCTGACCGTAAACTTCAGTGCGATGGTTGTAAGCGACAAATACATATCACATGCACGGATCTTTCTTCCGACGATCGCGTTACTCGACAGAAAATTCGTGGGATAAGTATCCTATGTAATTCTTGCAGCTCAAATATCTCTAATTTTTCGGAAATAAAAGATCTTTTGCTGGACTTTAAAATGGAAATTCGTACGAAAATTAATGATTTTGAAAGTAAAATAACTGAGTTAAATAACAAGCTCAGCCAAATTGACTTGTTTAAGTCTACCGAATTCACGGATAATATTGCAAACGAAGCTGTAGATCGCATGACACGTGCGAAGAATATTCTAATCAGAGGCGTTCCAGAATCTTCCTCTGGGGATGCACAACGCAGAAAAGATGACGACGCAAATAAGATTAACCTTGTCTTGGCAACTGTTGGCTGTCAGGAAAAGCAAATCACTTTCTACAGAGTCGGCAAAGCGAACCAACGTTTTCCCCGAATGATAAAGGTAGTAATGAGTTCGGAATACCACGTTAAAGATATTTTGAGAAATAAAGCAAAACTTTTGGAAAACAAAGCCACGGAAAAATTCTCAATAATTGACGATAAGACGCCCATCCAACAAACACGCTTAAAAGAACTCCGAAATGAACTAGAAATTCGCAAAAATAACGGTGAACATGACTTAACAATTAAATACATTAATGGCACTCCCAGAATCACGAAATTTCGTTCATAATTTTTCTACCGATAGATTTAATGATTGGCTATTTCTATATACGAATTTAGATTCACTTTCTGCAAAATTTGATGAATTTGTATGCACAGTGCAACTTCTTCAGCCACACATTATGTGTATTGCTGAATCCTGACTTAAACCCTCAATCCCTGATTCTTCTGTTAACATCAATGGATATACAATTTATCGTAAAGACAGAGAAAATCGTGTCGGTGGTGGTGTATGCATTTATTTATCTAATATTATTACCACAACTTTCAAAATTAACATTAACCCATTAGATATTCCTGGAATAGATGCTATTCACGTGTCTATTACTAAAAATCCATTTTGCCTTAATTTAGTCTGTATATACCGTCCACCTCTTACAGTACTTGCACACGATAATATTATGTTTACTAAACTTGAAGAACTATCATCTCTCGATAATCTCATTATTACTGGAGATTTTAATTTTCCGGAGATCACCTGGCCAATAACTTCGTTATCTGACACCGAAAACTCTCATAATTTATTTAAAAGTTTTGTAGTAAATTCGAACTTAATACAGCTCATTACAGAACCTACCAGATTTAGAACTAATAACCAACCATCTACTTTAGATCTGGTGCTTATTAACGACGAACAGCTGATTTCATCTCTCGAAATCAGCTCTCCTATAGGAAAGTCAGATCATGCAGTTATAACGGCTCACATCCAATTCAATCAAATTCTACCCCGCAAAAATAATATTGTAACATACACCATAACAGATTTTTCTGAAGTCGACGCTGAATTCTCTCAAATCAACTGGAATTTGTTTTTTGCTGACTTAAACGACCCTTCATCAATGTGGACTGCATTTCTCGATACCGTCCACAATATAATTTCTAAAAATACTACCATCCGTAAGACTTATAAAAACAATCTTAAACCGTGGATTAATCAAACGGCAACAGAAAAAATTAATCACAAACGACATCTCTGGCGGAAATTTAAACAGACCGGGCTTTACAGCGATTTTCAAAACCACCGCAGATTTTCAAATAATTTACAAACATTTCTAAAAACTTTAAGACGTAATTTTGAAACAAGTGTTATTGAAAGCGGTAACATTAAAAAAGTTTACAAATACATAAGATCCTCATTGACATCTAAAGTGTCCATACCTTTACTACAAAAACCTAATCAGACTTTATGCTCTTCTGACACAGATTCTTCCGAAACTCTCTCCTTAGCATTTTCACAGGTTTTTACTAAAGAATCGAATGATGGCAATCTACCTCCTATTAGGTGTAACCGTGTCGGCGCATCCTTAGAGCAAGTCGAATTTACAGTGGATCATGTCAAACAACATTTAATGAAACTTCGCACAGTCGCTTCACCTGGTTTAGATGGTTTAACACCAAAAATGTTAAAAAGATGCGCAGACACGCTTGCAATACCTTTAACGTTAATTATGCAGACTTCTTTTATCCAGAATTCCTTACCCCCTAGTTGGAAATTAGCATCCGTCACCCCTATTTTTAAAAAAGGCAACAAACTCGATCCCAACAATTATCGTCCGATTAGCTTGCTGTCAGTAGTTGGTAAGGTCATGGAAGCCATTATTTCCGAGGAGATGACTAAATTCCTTCTCCAGGAACATGTCATTCCAACACAACAACATGGATTTGTGTCTGGCCGCTCTACTCTAACCAATCTCCTACATTGTGTTAACGACTGGACGCTATCCCTTAACAGTTCGCAGCCGGTCGACGTTGTTTATCTAGACTTCTCTAAAGCCTTTGACCGTGTCCCTAAGCGCAGACTTCTACATAAGGTAGAACATTTCGGAGTTCGCGGTACTTTACTTCGTTGGATAGATGATTTCCTGACAGATCGACATTACAAAGTTAGAGTTGGCGAATCTTTCCCACAGGACAGGTTAGTGGAAAGTGGAGTGCCTCAGGGTTCTGTCCTCGGACCTCTGCTTTTTACGGTTTATACCAGCGATGTTCCTTATTATGTTTCCAGTAAAATATCGTTCTATGCTGATGACACAAAAATATATGCCAATCCTATGACAAACCAGTTAACCCTCCAAATGGACTTGGACTCTATCTTTACTTGGTGTTCCCAATGGTTACTACCCTTAAACGCGGAAAAATGTGTAGTGCTTAGAATTGGTAAAAATAACCCACTTGTGCCGTATTTTGTTAACGGGCGACCATTAGATTCAGTGTTCTCGTATAACGACCTTGGTGTTATCGTAAACAGCAGTCTAAAGTGGTCCGACCACATTACTTCTATTTGTAAACGTGCGAACTCCAGACTATATCTTATTCGGAGGTGTTTTTCGAGAGTTTCAATGCAGTCATTCTGTAAACTTTACACTATTTACGTAAGACCGATTCTTGAATACGCTGGTCCAACGTGGCATCCTGATTTGGTTCGAGACAAAACATTGTTGGAAAACGTCCAAAGAAAAGCAACTCGAATTCCATTGGGACTGAGAATACCCTCCTATGCAGAGAGACTTAGTATGGCCAATCTAACTTCCTTCGAACTTCGTCGACAACGTGGAGACTTAATAACCACTTTTAAAATATTAAAATTCAGTTTCGGAAATCTCGACGAAATGTTTACTATAAACCAAGATGAACGCCTCAGAGGTCACCAGTTCAAACTTAAAAAAGAGAACTTTTCTACGAGATCAAGGCAGAACTTCCTACCAAATAGAGTGTTCGAGAGTTGGAATAACCTTAGTGATAACATTGTCACGGCCCCCTCTACTAACACGTTTAAAAACAGACTTGACCGTTTCTTATTATAGCTGAACTATTTTATTTTTTTTTATGTAAACAAAAATTATATCTTTTTTCTTTTGTTTTATATTGTATCTACTAGTAGGTTAGTTATGTAATTTCTTTGTTTTTGGGCATAATAGGGACTTGTCCCTCTGCCCTTGCTTATGTATAATAATAATAATAATAATAATAATAGAGTTGTTCCTAATAACTCCTAATAGTTAAATGTTAATAAAAACTTTCAATTGAAAACCAAAAGGAAATAAGATTCCCATTTGTAAATGTTATGTTTAAGAATAATAAGAAATAGCAAATATTAAGCATTGGTTGCCTTTTAAATAAAATAAAAAATATTTTGATTATAATTGTAACCCATATGTGTATTTTTTTACTCTTTTCTTTTCTATCCCGATTAGGAACCATTAAGAAATATTTAGAAGCCACGGAAGTAAGTAATTAATTTATAATTCGCCCTGAGATTGAAAACATATTGATATGTGATCTGGTTAATTAATTGGATTAGTATTAATACATTGATTAAATTAAGTAACATATAAGAATATTATCTCATATCAATAATCAAGATCACATCAATATATATATCTGTTTGATGGCTTTAAACAAACCAAAGAGCTCTGCAGTATAGATGCTGGAATTCATAGAAAGATGTAGGAGCATAGCAAGGCGATGAACAAAATCCATGAATATTATTTTGAAGTAGAAACTTGAATATTAATGTTGGCTTAATTGAGATGTGTCACTTTCCCAGTCCGATGCCTCACTGCCAAGATAACTATTGATTTTTTTCTTTATGGGCGTAAATTTTCGTTTTATGGATCTTTCCTTTAAATGGGGGTAAACTCGGCTGAGCATATGGGACAAAGCTGATAGGTCTGTGGTATATTCTTGAATTGTGGTTATAGGATCTCTTGATCCAGTGATATTCGTTAGGAGCGCGTTAAGTTGATCAAAGTTTAGAGGGAAAGGTAGAGGGGGATTTTCTATGAAGTTTTTAGCAGGGTCAAGTAAGAGAGAAAATGAGCATTCAGAAGTGCTTGCTGAACTAATTTTAGATTTTTTAAATTTTGCTTGGACTTTAGGTGGTGGAAAAATGTTATATTCTTTTGAAGATGGATCTGCTTCAGGTGAAATAATTTCATCAAAGTTACGTTTTGGTTGATTATTTATGTGACTGTCCTTATTTAATGCATCTACTTGGCTCGGTATCTCCGGGACATTAGACATAGACATTTGTTCACACTGAGAAGGGTTTGTATCATTGGGTGCTTGCAAAGATATATTTGTTGCGCTGGATACCGATGCTTCATTGTTTTGGTTGTGGTTTAGTTGAGCTAGTGGTTCGGAGCACTGTGATGCAATGTGACCTGGCTTCTTGAGAAATGAATATTCTATATATCGTGTTGTCAAAAACAAGAGTAAATGACTCTGGTAGTGTTAGACTGTGAGGACTGATATAGATTTGTCTTCGAAAACTAAGGATGTGATTGTACTCAGGCATAGAAGCACTAATTTTGAGAAATGTCATGGGGGAGACAGGAACTATGCCGATTTTTTGTAACTCATTGATTAGCAAGTCGTGCGGTATTGAAGGACAAGTCGGTATTACGGTATTACGCCGGAGAGTACAAGTCGTTCCGCTGGTGTAACTAACCTTCTTGCTCTGACAATTTCACCTTGTATTTCTATTTGACCATGATTATTCATAAAATCATCCACTATTTGTTTATTGGATAAATACATACATATGCGATTATTAGATAATCTAGAAGAGAAGATTATATTTTTCGGTTGAATTACATTTCCAAGTGGGAGAAGGTAGTCTTGAAGTTTGGTGTTTTCTAAGGCACTAAAGATAATTGCTTGGGACATTTCCAAGTGGGAGAAGGTAGTCTTGAAGTTTGGTGTTTTCTAAGGCACTAAAGATAATTGCTTGGGACTTTAAAGGAAATTGCACTCTCGACGCTGCCAAAGAGTATGACTGTGATGCGTTTATTTGACTTTGATGGTCTTGTATTGTAGAACTGTTGTGTGATTCCATGTTTGAATCCATTTCGATAAACGTTAAGTGAAAAGTAAGTCCGACCCTGTACACCTGCTAAAACAGGTGTATCGGTCTTTACTAAAAGCGGTTATTTTGCTGGTAAAACTGGATTTGTTTATTGACAACAATAACAATTAATTGCAATGTGCTGACTTTAATGCTAATTTAACTGGAGATTATATAAAGAGTTTGTACAAACACTTACAGTTTATTTCAATATATCACTGAGATTCACAATTTATAACTTATTTTAAACTTTGTTAATATTAAAAATTTTCGGAGCACACGTTGAATACAACATTATAGTTATCGATGCAGGACCGGTCTCCGTTGGCTTATTTTGTTTTGTTTTATTGACCGGTTTATTTTTAATCTTTCAGATGTAGCTTTAGTCGTGAAACAAACGACTGATTTGATTTTGATCTACAAATTGTTGATCCAGTAAATTATTGCCTGTCGTTTTGCTATATTGTTTGTTGTATTTTAGGTTCTATATAGCAGAATTAACGTGTGCGGTGGAAAGTGTACATAAAATGGGTTTTATCCACAGAGACATCAAGCCAGATAATATTCTCATAGATAAAGATGGACACATCAAGTTGACTGATTTTGGTCTGTGCACAGGTTTTCGGTGGACCCACAATTCCAAGTATTACCAGCCCAACGGTAAGTAATTTAAACTTTGTGTTCATTACTTTTATAAACTCAAATATTGAATACAATCCAGTCAGTCATTCATTACTAATTAACAAAAAAATTTCTGAAAAATTTCTTTGAAAAGGGAACCGTTTTACCATTCAAGGCTCTTTCTCCCTTAACCATCCTCTGAAGACGACCTCAACCGCAGGAACAACATTCTCGACATCGATACCGAATACCATCAGTGCTTCCACAACGAAACTAATGCCATCATGTACAAAAACAAACCACGTCCTGAAGACGTGAACACCGTCCGACCCAATCTACATTGAGGATGGCCTTGAAATTAATAGTTCTTCTAGAACATCAGGAAGATGCAGAATTAATATGACTTGACAATGACAAGTACGATCTTGTCGAAATGTAGTTATAACAATGGTTTTTCTAAAAACTATTGAATGCGGAGTCAAACCCGGAAAGCCACAAAAATCACATATAGCTTCCACAGAAACTTCTGATAACTCTGATTTATGAACACATGGTGATTTTTGCTTTATTTTGATACTTCTTCAAATTATTCGATTCCTGAGTTATAAATATGTATTGTAAAAATAGTCCCGAGTACATCGTTCTTTTATGAAAATGATTCCAATACAGTGGAACCTCGATAACTCGGATTAATCGGGACGATAATTTTTTAAATAGTCTTTTTTAAACAATGCTAAGACTGTTTGAAATAAATAAAGGGATAACAGGTGCCTGTTGTTTCCGATAAATCCCAGACAATGACCGTCGCTTTGCCGCCGCCGTGCGCCATGAGTCATTTTTACTATCGTATACATAGTTCAAATTACACAAATACACATTATGTCTCAAATATTATATTACATACTATCCCTTGCAAGATAATTCGGATGGAATTCCCAGATTAAGAGACTGGGCCGATATCAAGCACAAAATAATCTGGGGAATTCCATCCGAATTATCTTGCAACGGATAGTACATTTTTATTGTTGAAATGTTTGTCTGATGAAAATCGGTTCGGGTTAGCCGGACTTCCAGCTAGTAGTCTTAAAAATGGATTTAACTGCTTCTTTTGGGCGAGTCTACCACTTTCTGAAATCTTTCAGAGTGCAGGTTGGACGCATTTCCGCACGCACAGCACCTAAATTTGTAGCTCTAGCGTTGTTGTTTGGTTATCGCAAAACTATAATTTTTACTTTTATTCAAAACATTCTACGTTAAAATAAATTATTTTCGTCCGACAAAAAAGAGGGAACGACCGCGGTACAGTTTTGCTATTACAGAACTCTTAATTTTCAATTAAAAGTACTTATAATTAATTACAAAAGATTGTCAATCTCTTGTTCCACAGATTTACAGCCTCGTTTCCTTAGTCCGACTACGTAAATATGTTAGTTATGGCAGGTTGTGGTTCGCGATTACAACAGTCTTGATTTAAATTTTTTTAACTTTCAAATAAAACATGTTTATTAAAAAAGTGTCGGACAAAAAAATAACGCAAACTTAAAAACATAAAAAAATTTATATACAGGGTGTTAGTAAATAAGTATGAAAAACTTTAAGGAACAATTCTACATGAAAAAATAATGGTTTCCGAGATACAGGGTGTTGAAATTTTTATTTCAAACTGCCAATTTTTTATTGCTCGAAGACCGGTTGAGATATGGAAATTACATTTGGTGGGTTTCAAGAGGTAGTTATTGCGCTTTTTTTTTGGCAAACAAATAACAATTTTATATTCATCATTGGCGCGCCTACGGGTAATGGTCTGAATTTTTTTAAAGAAAAAAAATGATACGCCACTGAGATATTTCAAATTAAAAATTATTTTTGTATTCCACGTTTAATTTATGAAAAAGAACCTTTCTTGTATTTTCTTCCTATGGTGCGCCGTTTTTATGCGAAAAAATAAAACATCTTCGAGCGTATTTTTTATTTCATTATCAAGAACTCTCCAATATAAGAATACCAAAGTAGAACAATAACAGAAAATATTACTAAAAAAAATTTAACTAGGTGCAAAGCTACAACAAATGTTCAAAGGTGACAGAATAATTTTATATTCACCATTAGCGCCCGTACAGGTAATGGTCTGAATTTTTAAAGAAACAAAATAGTACGCCACTGAGAAACGTCAAATTAAAAATCGTTTTTGAATTCCTCGTTGAATTTACGACAAAGAATCATTCTTGTCTTTTTTTCATATGCGGCGCCGTTTTTATACAAAAAAATAAAACATCTTAACGCTTACAAATTATTCGAGGTAGATTTCATATGCATAGAAACTTATTTCAAATACTTTGTAAACGTTAATATATTTTATTTTTTTGCATAAAAACGGCGCCTCATATGAAAAAAAGACAAAAACGATATTTTGTCGGAAATTGAACGAGGAATTCAAAAATAATTTTTAATTTGACATATCTCAGTGGCGTACTATTTTTTTCTTTAAAAATTCGGGCCATTACCCGTACGCGCGCCAATGGTGCGAGTAATAAAATTACTCTGTCACCTTTAAAAGAGGTAATTTTGAACATTTGTTGTAGCCTTGCAGATAGATAGATAGATAGATAAAATCTTTTTAGAAATATTTTCTGTTATTGTTCTATAGGTCTGGATCCCGCGTATGAAAAAAAAGTTGATTAATAGCAAGCTGAAAATTTGTTAATAGCTTAAGGGTGTCTAGCCGGATAAGCTTTGATATATGGGAACACTGGAACAGGGGCAGTTTTAATTGTGGAACAGGTTAAAAATTTGGAACGTGCAGACCACGAAAACGGCACATTTATTTTGTCCGACAGAACAGACTTAAGCTCTCCAAATAGAGATTAAACTCTCATGCAAAAATCAGACTGCTATTTATCACCTGTCATAATTCCTGTCATTTGGCATATTCTACATGTTCCACTCATTAAAACGCCCATTTGGTGATCAATAGCAATCTGATTTTTGCATGAGAGTTTAATCTCTGTTCGGAGAGTTTAAGTCTGTTCTATCGGACAAAATACATGTGCCGTTTTCGTGGTCTGACCGTTCCAAATTTTTAACCTGTTCCACAATTAAAACTGCCCCTGCTCCAGTGTTCCCATATATCAAAGTTTATCCGACTAGATACCCTTAAGCTATTAACAAATTTTCAGCTTGCTATTAATCAACTTTTTTTTCATACGCGGGATCCAGACCTACTAGTTTGGCATTATTAGCATTATTATATTGGAGAGTTCTTGATAATGTATTAGAAATGAAAAATACGCGCGAAGATGTTTTATTTTTTTTGCATAATAACGGTGCATCATATGGAAAAAGACAAGAAAGGTTCTTTATCATAAATTAAACGTGGAATACAAAAATAATTTTTAATTTGAAATATCTCAGTGGCATACTATTTTTTTCTTTGAAAAAATTCAGACCATTACCCGTAAACGCGCCAATGATGAATATAAAATTGTTATTTGTTTGCCAAAAAATGCGCAATAACTACCTATTGAAACCCGCCAAATGTATTTTTCATAGCTTAAAAGGTCTAAGCGCAATAAAAAAATCGCAGTTTGAAAAAAAAAATTCAACACCCCGTATTTTGGAAACGAAGCATTTGCGGACATACATTTATAGAGCAAACTGTCATTATTTTTTCATGTAGAATTAGCCCTTAAAGTTTTTCATACTTATTTACTAACACCCTGTATATACTTAGTTTTGATTTTGGTACCACAGTACGCACAACAAAATGAGCTGAAGAAGAGCTTAGAAAAGGAAAGAAAGAGGTTAGATAACTCTCATTACTTACTTACTCAGGACTTACTTCTAATGAAATAATTATTCAATTTATTAGTAATTATATGCATAACATATTGCACGTATCTTTTGAACGGTTATACTTATAATAGTGAAATTTGGAGGGAGAAAATAAACGGATTTAGGCTTCTCAAATAGTCTTAACAGGTGACGTAATAGTCTCAGATGACATTACACGACCATTTTGACCGATAATGGTAGATGGTATCTCCTTTGAAAGATATTAAAAATACCTATTTAGACCAGTAAGGATCTGTTTTTAGGTGGATGTGAGAGGTGACATTCAGATTTTTGCGGATAAAGTTAGGTGATAACTTCGTTAATAATAATTGATTTATGCTCCTTCTCAAATATGCCCGGAACATTAATAAAAAAAATAAAATATTTATAAATTTCAAAAAAAAAATTTTTCTACTTTTTTTGCTTATAACTTTAAAACGATTCATTTTGGAACAAAGTCGTATAGGAATAAAACAAAGATAATTAAATTTTATATCAGATGCGATTGGTTAAAAATGTCTTAATTTATCACCCTTGCTGCAAAATAGCAATAAATATAAAATAAGGAGGCAAAACAAGCCTGTCCTTATTCAATGATTTTCCATCCCTTTGGTTACACTTGGAACCTTCCTAATTCGCTTAGAAAATTTTTGTAATGTGTTAAAACAGTACACCAAATTTCATTAAAATTGACTTACTATATTTTGAATAATAATTTTGCAATCTAAACTTTTTTTAAAAAATTAAAATTTTTTAAAATCTTGCACAACAAAAACTAGAACATACAAAGATTTGTCAATTTTTTTACATATAAAGAAGCACTCCACCTATCTAATGCACTTTACATAATTGAAATCGGATTGTTTAAGCAGCCTCAGCAATGTTTTAAAGTTATAAACAATTTTTTGGCTTATAAACAAATTAGTCCTGTGGCCAGGAGGGGGGTGCTACGGGCTCCTTTATTTAGATGCACTTACCCAAGATTTTATGTATTTTTTGACCCGTAGAACACGATTTTTTGGGTAACAGGAATTACATAACATCGATTTTTCGCAAAATAAAACATTTTTTTGTATTTCTTGGGTAATTCTAAGCAAAAAATGTTCTTACAAGTTTTTTCGTAGGATGGATAGTTTTCGAGATAAACTCAGTGTAACTTTCAAAAATTCGAAAAATTGCAATTTTTGAACGCGAATACCTTTTGATTAAAAAATAAAATAGCAATTCTGCTGACAGCGTTTGAAAGTTTAAGTCAAATTATACCTGTTTTAATTATTTGCATTGCTAAAAATTAATTTTTTTATTATTAAACAAAGCTATTTGTTTATAAGCCAAAAAATTGTTTATAAGTTTAAAACATTGCTGAGGCTCCTTAAATAATCCGATTTTAATTCTGTAAAGTGTATTAGATAGGTAGAGCACCTTCTTATATGTAAAAAAATTAGATAACTTCTAAATGGTCTCCTTTTTGTTCAGAAAGATTTTTAAAAATTTGAACTTTTTTAAAAACATTTAGATTGCAAATTTATTATGCAAAATTTATTAAGTCGATTTTAATGACATTTGGTACACGATTTAAGTATGTTACAAATAATTTCCTAAGCGAATTACTAAGGTTCTAGGTGCCACCAAAGTGGTTAAAAAATATTGAATAACAACAGACTTATTTTGCCCCCTTATTTTGTATTTATTGCTATATTGCAGAAAAGGTAATACCTTAAGACATTTTTAACCAGTCGTATATCATACAAAATTCAATTAGCTTTATTTTATTTGTCTACGAGTTTGTTCCAAAACGAATCGTTTTAAAGTTATAAGCAAAGAAAGCAGAAAAAAATCGACGTTTTTCGAAATTTTTAAATATTTTAATTTTTTTATTAATGTTCCGGGCATATTTGAGAAGGAGCATAAGTCAATTATTATTACTGAAGGTGTCACCTAACTTTATCTGCAAAAATCCGAATGCCACCTTTCACATCCAAAAATAGCCGTTTTTTCACAGATTCTTACTGGTCTAATTCAATTTAATGTTAATTTTGTTTGGTTTTAAGTTAATTTTGATGAATTAATTAAATAAGTATAAACTTGTAAATGAACTAAAAGACAGACGTACTCTCAATAATTTATTGTAACTTCCGACGACCGGTTTCGCTCTCTAAAGTATGCAGAGCATCTTCAGGTCAACGGTTACAAGTCACTAAATGCTACAAATAAAAAACCAGAGTTAGAACAATGTCTGGTTGTAAAAGATGCTAAAGATCCATAAGATCAAGCTAATGTTGAACAACATACATAAAAGTAGTGAAAATAGCAGACAAATACACATGCATGTAAAAACGGGGGCGGTAACAAAAGTCCCCAAGTTTACAAACACATGCAGATGTATGCCGTCTATAATCATGCAATTATAACGTGTCGTACTTACATTCGGATACAAGGAGCTACATCCTCAGTATTCATTAACATGATGTTTTTGCTTAAGTTATGTTAACGGGAGTTTTGTGGTAATCTGAAGATGCTCTGCATACTTTAGGGAGCGAAACCGGTCGTTGGAAGTTACAATAAATGATTGAGAGTATGTCTGTCTTTTACTTCATTTAAAATGAACTCTCACATGCAACCCATTCAACATTTTATAAAATTGTAGTTTGGCATTAAATTAATGATTCAAACGTCCGCCTATGTTTATTTGTCAAAAAAGTCGACGTTCACGTAAAAACAACTAATAGATAATTGAAAAACGTCAATTTTTTTGACAAACAACCATAGGCGGGCGTTTGAATCTGAATTTTAATTAATTGACATTAATTTATCTGACTTGCTATCTGATCCAATTTTTATCCGATAGTGCTATATTTGGATAAAGGATCCTACAATCTATCACTTATGATTCATGTCCGAAATTTTGTAATCGCGAAACATAACCTGCCATGATTAACATATTTACGTTGTCGGACTAAGGAAACGAGACTGTAAATGTGTCGGACAAGGGATCGATCGACAATTTTTTGTAATTAATATTAAGTACTTTCAATTGAAAATTAATGGTTTTGTAATAACAAAACTGTACCGCGCCTAGAGTGACATCTTGCGGGTGTCGGACTCGACGATTGCTCCCTCTTTTTTGTCCGACAAAAATAATTTATTTTATTTAAACTTATAATCTTTTGATCAAAATTAAAAAATTATAAAAAATATTACTCTACATCCCACCAGATTGAAAACAATGGGAACCTTCTCTGGTTACACCTCCGAGACTTCTAAAATTTGCAAGCCATACGGATGCTGAGACTAAGGAAGATGAGGGAATTCTACAATTTACAATTCACGTCCCATCTGCTCAGCGCGGTAAAGTTCCAACGAGAATGGTTCCCTTCATACTCCAATCAGAGTAAACATGTAAATCAAAAATGAATAACCATTTTCAATTTAGTTGCAACACAACATACAGCCGAATCATATTCTATTTCAATCAGAGAGTGCAGCAAGCACCTCTACCGGTTTCGAAACTTATTAGTCTCTCATCAGGAGAGACATATGCTGCTCTATCTGACCCAACCAGGACAAACCCCGCGTGCAGTTACGGATTGCAACGAACGAAATGGCAGGGATGCCCTAGCGGCAACTGCTAGCAAAAGACTACGTTTTCAATCTAATAGCACATAAAATAATATTAAAAATATTCCTCTACATCCCACCAGATTGAAAACAATGGGAACCTTCTCTGGTTACACCTCCGAGGCTTCTAAAATTTGCAAGCCATAACGGATGCTGAGACTAAAGAAGATGAGGGAATTTTACAATTTATAATTCGCGTCCCATCTGCTCAGCGCGGTAAAGTTCCAACGACAGTAGATGGGACGTGAATTATAAATTGTAAAATTCCGTCATCTTCTTTAGTCTCAGCATCCGTTATGGCTTGCAAATTTTAGAAGCCTCGGTGGTGTAACCAGTTGAAAACTTAGTCTTTTGCTAGCAGTTGCCGCTAGGGCATCCCTGCCATTTCGTTCGTTGCAATCCGTAACTGCACGCGGGGTTTGTCCTGGTTGGGTCAGAGAGAGCAGATTATTATGTGCCTCCTGATGAGAGACTAATAAGTTTCGAAACCGGTAGAAGTGCTTGCTGCACTCTCTGATTGAACTAGAATATGATGCGGCTGTAGTTTCGTGTTGCAACGAAGTTAAAAATAGTTATTCATTTTTGATAAAAATTATAGTTTTGCAATAACAAAACATAACCGCGCTAGAGCTACAGGTTTAGGTGTGCGTGCGGAAACGCGTCCATCATTCAAAGCGTAAAAATTTATTACAGAAAGTGGTTACTCGATAAGTGGACTCGCTCAAACGAAGCAGTTAAAACTATTTTAAGACTTTTGTAATCATTTTCACAAAAGGACGGTTTGCTGAGGACCAATAGTTTTCAATTTGTTTCATCAGTTGGTAACTTTAAATTCCAAAAGAGAAGAAGAAAAAAACGTGTCCAACAAACATTAAAATCTCCAAATATGTCCATTAATTCGTCTTTTTTTTATCTTAGGTGATCACAGTAGACAAGATTCCATGGATCCCATAGACGACTGGAACGAAGAATGTAATTGCAAACCTTTGGAAAGGCGGCGACGTCGAGAGCATAGGTGTTTGGCGCATTCTCTGGTAGGTACGCCGAATTACATAGCACCGGAAGTACTACAAAGAAAGGGCTATACGCACGTCTGTGATTGGTGGAGCGTGGGTGTCATTCTGTACGAAATGTTGGTCGGCCAACCACCGTTTTTGGCTAATACTCCCGCTGAGACCCAATATAAGGTAAATATTTAGAATATACAGGGTGTAACAAAAATACAGGTCATAAATTAAATCACATATTCTGGGACCAAAAATAGTTCGATTGAACCTAACTTACCTTAGTACAAATGTGCACCTAAAAAAAGTTACAGCCCTTTGAAGTTACAAAATAAAAATCGATTTTTTTCAATAGATCGAACACTGTTTGAGGTTTCTTATTGAAAACGGACATGTGACATTCTTATGGCATGAACATCCTAAAAAGAAATTATATTGAAATTTGTGTACCCCATAAAAATTATATGGGGGTTTTGTTCCCTTAAACCACCCAAACTTTTGTGTACGTTCCAATTAAATTATCATTGTGGCACAGTTAGTTAAACACAATGTTTTTAAAACTTTTTTGCCTCTTAGTACTTTTTCGAAAAGTTAGTTTTTTTGAGATATTTTGAATATTTCGTCAAATCCACCATATATTTGTGTACTGTTAAGTACGATTTTAGAGACTTGGTAATAATATAAAAATTTATTTGTAAATTACAGTTTGAGGTATACTTTGAACCATATTACAAAAGAAGCCACATCTCGATAAAAGGTGCCTTATCTGAAAAATACTAAGAGGCAAGAAAGTTTTAAAAATACTGTTACTCTGGGCTAATTAGCAAAATTCATGGAAAAGTTATTTACCAGCAATTTAATTGCTGGAATCGAATTATAAGATCCTATATATTAATAATATAGGTATGCAAAGTCCGCAGATAGTGTGCTACTTTTTTTATAAACAAAATGGCGCCGACAAATCGTATTTTTTTCAATTATTGCTCTATAACTCCGAAGATTTTAACTTTACAACAAAAACACCTTAATAAAAATTCACCGCAATTAAATTCTGCATAGAGATATGTTTTTCACGATTTGCTCCGACGAAAATTTTCCTCGGAAAATGCGGGTTTTCCTAACAAAAATTCTAATTTTCAAATAAAGTTTTAGGTAAGTAATTATTAATCAATAATTAAATAACTTAGTGACATCAAAGCTTTCTTGGTATAGATTGTAATTCCAGAAGCCGGTGAAAATTAAACGAATATTTTAGCAACAATTCAATTGTTAATTAACAAATTACGATCGCAATAATAACCAAAATAATCATGATACATTGATCAAACTTATAAAGATTATAAAGATGGGATGCTTATTTAATATTTTATCGACAAAATATAAATTTTTCTTTTTTTTTGCAT
The DNA here is from genome assembly GCF_917563875.1 of Diabrotica virgifera virgifera. Classification (NCBI taxonomy): domain Eukaryota; kingdom Metazoa; phylum Arthropoda; class Insecta; order Coleoptera; family Chrysomelidae; genus Diabrotica; species Diabrotica virgifera. The sequence continues at coordinate 67,725,340 of NC_065451.1, forward strand.
AATCTTTAAATTTTGAAAAACAAAATAGTTATAATACGCTGGTCTAATTAGTAAAGTACAAAGAAAGGTTATTTACCAGCAATTTTATTGCTGGAATCGAATTATAAGATCCTATATATTATTAATATATGTATGCAAAGTCCGCATATAGTGTGCTACTTTTTTTATAAACAAAATGGCGCCGACAAATCGTATTTTTTTCAATTATTGCTCTATAACTCCGAAGATTTTAACTTTACACAAAAAACACTCAAATAAAAATTCACCCCAATTTAATTCTGCATAGAGACATGTTTTTCCCGATTTGCTCCGACGAAAATTTTCCTCGGAAAATGTGGGTTTTCCCAACAAAATATCGAATTTTCAAATAAATTTTTTGGGCCAGTAATTATTTATCAATAATTATATAGCTTGGTGAAATAAACGCTTTCTTGTTATAGATTATAAATTCAGAAGCCGGTGAAAATGAAACGAATATTTTAGCAACAATTCAATTGTAAATTAACAATTTACAGTCGCAATAACAACCAAAATAATCATGAGACAATGATCAAGCTTAGAAAGAATATAAAGGTGTGATGCCTATTTAATATTTTGTCGACAAAATATAAATTTTTTATTTTTTTGCATAATCTTTAAATGTTTAAAAAAAATTGTTATAAACAAATTAACATTTCTCAGAAATTGTTTATTATATTCTAATTTTAAAAAATACTTAAAATGCGTATTTCATAGGTCTTGAAAACGAATGCTTTAAAAAAATTTTCCAACCTTTTGCAAAAAAGTTATGAAACAGCAAAGTAAATATACGAATTCTCCGTTGTTTATAATTTGTTTTAATTGTTTTAAAGCTTAAAAGTGAGTCTATGGTACAATCTAATTACTCACAAAGAATGTCAAAAATTAGTGCAATGGTTATATTTTAATCAAAGATTAAAAATACTTTTTTTTGTAATTTTTAGCGCGAAAGTAGGCTTGATACAGAGCCGGAGATAAAATGTTCACTCGAAGCGACTGACACGCTTAAACTCGCGCGAGTTGTGTATGTGGGCGGGTAGCTACGGTACTGTATTATTCTACTTTCGCGCGTGTAAATTACAAAAAAATATATTTATAATCTTTAATTAAAATATAACCATTAAACTGATAATTGATATTTTTTTATAAATAATTAGCTTGTACTTTAAACTCACTTCTACGCTTTGAAAGAATTAAAAAAAAATTATAAATACCGTAGTAATCGTATGTTTACTTTGCTGTTTCATAACTTTTTTACAAATGGTTGCAAAAAAGTTTTAAGGCATTCATTTTCAAGATATTTGAAATGCGCATTTTAGCTATTTCTTAAAATTATAATATAATAAAAACTTTCTGAGAAACGTTAATTTGTTTATAACTATTTTTTTTTAACATTTAACGATTATGCAAAAAAATAAAAAAATTATATTTTGTCGACAAAATGTTAAATAGGCATCTCATCTTTATAAGATTTCAAAGTTTGATCAGTGTATCATAATTGTTTTGGTTATTATTGCGACTGTAAATTATTAATTAACAATTGAATTGTCGCTAAAATATTCGTTTAATTTTCACCAGATTCTGGAACTATAATCTAAACCATGAAGGCTTTTAAGTCACCAAATTATTTAATTATTGGTAAATAATTACTAATCTAAAACTTTATTTGAAAGTTAAAGATTTTGTTGGGAAAACCCGCATTTTCCGAGGAAAATTTTCGTCGGAGCAGATCGGGAAAAACACGTCTCTATGCAGAATTTAATCACGGTGAATTTTTATTTGGGTGTTTTTGTTGTAAAGTTAAAATCTTCGGAGTTATAGAGCAATAATTGAAAAAAACACGATTTTCGGGCGCCATTTTGTTTATAAAAAAAGTAGCACACTATCTGAGGACTTTGCATACCTATATTATTAATATATACAATCATAAGATTCGATTCCAGCAATAAAATTGCTGGTAAATAACTTTTCCCAAAAATGGTCTATTCTCCGATAATCAGCCCAGACTATGTGTTTAAACTAATGGTACAGCAATAATAGTTTAATTGGATCGTACACAAACATTTGGAGGGTTTAAAGGCACAAAACCCCCATAAAATTTTTATGTAAACATATTAAAAAAGAAGCCGCATCTCGATAAACTGGTTTATCGAAAAAATACTAAGAGGCAAAAAGTTTTAAAAACATTGTGTTTAACTAATGGTACTACAAAAATAATTTGATTGGGACGCACATAAAAGTTTGGGGGGGTTTAAGGGAACAAAACCCCCATAAAATTTTTATGGGCTGCACAAATTTCAATATAATTTCTTTTTAGGATGTTCATGCCATAAGAATGCCACATGTCCATTGTCATTAAAAAATCTAATAGTTTTCGAAAGTGAAATTTGTGCACCCCCTAAAAATGTTAATGGGGTTTTGTTCCCTTAACCCCCCCCCCCCCAAACTTTTGTATGCGTGCCAATTAATTTATTATTTTGGTACCATTAGTTAAATTCAATGCTTTCAAAACTTTTTTGCCTCTTAGTATTTTTTCGATAAGGCAGTTTTTATCGAGATGCGGCTTCTTTTTTAATACGTTTGCATACAAAATTTATGGGGGTTTTGTGCCTTTAAGCCCCCCAAATGTCTGTGTACGTTCCAATTAAACTATTACTGCGGTACCATTAGTTAAACACAGTCTTTTTAAAACTTTTTTGCTTCTTTGTATTTTTTAGATAAGGCACCTGTTACCACATCGGCACCACATCGAGATGTAGCTTCTTTTTTAATATGGTTCAAAATATACCTAAAAATGTAAATCATAAATAAATTTTCATATTATTACCAAGTGTCCATAATCCTACTTAACCATATACAAATATGTGGTGGATTTGACAAAGATTTAAAATATCTCAATAAAAACTGATTTTTCGAAAAAGTACTAAGAGGCAAAAAAGTTTTTAAAACATTGTGTTTAACTAATGGTACTATAGTAATAATTAAATTATTGGAACGTATACAAAAGTTTGTGGGGGGGGGGGGGGGGTTTAAAGAACGAAACTCCCATACAATGTTTGAGGGGTTTCCAAATTCCACTATAATTTTTTCTTAAGATACTACTGCCATAATAATGCCACATGTCCATTTTCAATAAAAAAGCTTTAATAGTTTTCGATATATCGGAAAAAATCGATTTTCATTTTGTAACTTCAAAGGGCTGTAACTTTTTTTGTGTGCATATTTGTACTAAAGTAAGTTAGGTTCAATCGAACTATTTTTGGTACCAGAATATGTGATTTAATCTATGACCTGTATTTTTGTTACACCCTGTATAATAGGCCTGGATCCTGCGTACCAAAGTTGATTAATAGCAAGCTGAAATTTTGTTAATAGCTTAAAGGTGTCTAGTCGGACAAACTTTGGTGTATGGGAACACTGGAACAGGGGAAGTTTTAATTGTGGAACGTAATTTTAATTGTGAAACCTGTCATCCTGACAAGTTTATGATTGTGAAAACTAGCAGGTTGTTTTTACGTTTATTCAATAGCAAACTTTATTTAACATATGAAAAATTATTTGTCCGACAAATATGTTGGGTATTTTAATAAGTCCGACACATAGAACATGTCAAATGACAAAAATTATGTTGGTGGTAAATAGCAGTCTGATTTTTGTATGAGAGTTTAATGAAAGGGTAACAAATCAATTCGAAGTTCTGTCCGACAAAATACATGGGACGTTTTCGTAGCCTGACACTCGAAACTTTTAACCTGTTCCACATTTAAAACTTACCCTGTTCCAGTACATCGAAGTTTGTCCGACTAGACACCGTTAAGCTATTACAAATTTTCAGATTGCTATCAATAAACTTTTTTTTGGTACACAGGATCCAGGCCTATGCCATGTTAAATACGAATAACTAAATATTTTTTGTTGTTTGTTTTATATACTCACAGACAAAAACATTGCATATTTTATCTTCAATCATTATTTTTTGTTTATTTTTTGTTTGCGCCAATATGAATATATATTTCATTTATTTTAATTCGGGAACGTCTTGGCAACACAGTTCTAAGTAAGCATAATCTTCTGTCCTTTATGTTAAGTCAGTCAGTCGTTAACAGACATACGGTCGGAACGTATAGTACACCTTGACAATTTTAATTTGATTTCGTGTGTGTTTTCCGTGAGACAAATTGACGATACCAGACAACATATTTTCGGTAAGTTCCCTTCTTTTATCCCATCCTTCATTTTCCTTAATGCCACCGAAAATAGTGCTTCAACATTTAACAACACGAAGAAAATCTAAGAAAATCTCGGTAAGTTATTATTATTAAATTTTTTCCATTTGGTTTTCCTAAAAGCCAAAACATTTTTTATGTTTGAAATGTTTGTATTTTTTATTCCTGGATGTGTTATTCTGGAATGTTTTACGTATATTACAATTTCTTAGAGATAAAAGAATGCTGAGATATTCGCTGTGTGCAAGTACTTGGAGGGGATACGAGAAACGATCGTGCGCGAGTAGCGGAGAAATCTTGTAACATTCTTCGCATATGTCGTAAATAATTCATATTGTCAATTGAAATTGTCATATTAAAATCATTCAAACTACTGTCATTATGAAATCGGCCATTAATGTAGCTCCACAATATTGATAGGATATGCAATTATTAATAGTATATTGTGCAACAAGTGCAGAAAGGTACTAATTTCTCACGAGTTTGAAAAGTTGCTGAACGAGCGCAAGCGAGTGCCGCAATTCAAACGAGTGAGAAATTACCTTTCTGCACGTGTTACACACTATACTTTTTCTACAACCACAACATTTCTTCCTCAAGATTTATTATAGGTAATAATATATTATAAATTTTAAATTTTATTTAATTAATACTAATCAATGTAAATTAGTGCACTGTATGTAAACTAATGAATACCTAAACAAATTACACAGAAAAGTTAATGCACTGCCTTAATTTGTTGAAGTATTTTAAATATTGCAAAATAAAAATAGTGTCACATTTGACGATATATTAAATTTATGCTGTCACGGATTTCCACAAGATACTTCATTCGACGTATCTTGCTGGGGTTGCTAAATCCTTATTGGTTAATTGATAATTATAAATTGTTTATTAAGAATAAAATTATAAAATAAAAGAGTTGTAACATTCATAATTTAATTTCTATACGATAATTAAGTATAATAACTGTCTTATAGGTTATATATTTGTCTACACTTTACCCACAGATGTGAACAGAAGATACAACGTTACTCAGAATGAGGTAGTCATTTATGTAAAGTTCAAAAATAATGTGTTAAAGTAGCAAATTTTCCAGATTTCGCGGACATGAGTTAAATCGGTTCTTTTTTGAAAAGTACTGTAAAATCTAATATCTTAAATAAAACATTTTCCAAAAGAACTTTCCGGCACAGAAACGTCACTTTTCTGCACAATGATGTCATATATTATACTATTATAATGTCATATATTGCCGGTTTGACCCATATATTATACTGTCTGTGAAAAAATGTCAAGTTTCTGAACATAAAACTGTGCAGAAAAGTGCATTTTGAATAGTGGTTGTAAAAAAAGTGAATTTAATTAATTGTAGGTATTTTACTTGTAATACTGCATTTTAATAATTAATTTTATTTACTACATACACTGTTTACCTTTTAATAACATAACCTCAATCTTACTTTTTCTTCGTATTCGTTTTTTGAGCTATGGCCTTGGCAATTATCCAGCACCCAGGGCTAATATCATGGTCGAATATAATTAAAAATGCTACAAATGTTGCTGAGCTATGAAACCAGGTGTCGCTCTTCCGAACTTGCACGGTCCCAATAGTCTTCATCACCGAAGAAGCAATAATGTCACAAACTAACAAACAGTTGGAATATGTCAGTTCTTCTTCTTTAAGTGCCGTCTCCCAATCGGAGGTTGGATATCATCATCACTATCTTTACTCTATCCTGCTTTGAAGAGTTCTATATAACTGCATTTAAACCAGTCTCTTACATTCTTCAACTGCATTTAGACCAGATTTATCCAAACTTTTTAAAACTATGCAAAGTCAACGATCCCATTGAGATTAATTGCTCAATTGTTTGTCATTGAAATACAAGTTAGTGTAGTAAGTGAATATTTTTGTTTTAATTTTTTACTGTAATAAATGAAATGTAAGAAAATATATACATATGTGAAAAACACTATATACATAATGAATAGATTAATTTTTTTTTATCAAAGAACTTTATTTATGCGAGTACTATTTATTGTTGACAAAAAAATGTGGCTCTTACCAATGCAAGTTACTCAACACTGAATGTACGTAGAATAGTCTAGTATAACTTATTTAGGAATAAAAAATACATCACTTTTCAAAAGAAAAAAATATACTAAAAAACCGACTCAAAATAAAATATGCAATATTTTTGTCTCTGAATGTATGTAGATATTATATAAATTTACTTGTGTAGGTAATAAATTGGGAAACCACCCTGCAAATTCCGAAACAAGCTAACCTGTCAGCCGAAAGTACAGATCTAATATTAAAATTGTGCTGTAGTGCCGAAAAGCGGCTCGGCAAAAATGCTAGTGAAGTGAAATCCCACCCTTTCTTCAAAGACATCGATTTCGAGAAAGGCCTTCGACGGCAACAAGCGCCTTACAAGCCACGCATAGAATACCCCACGGACACGTCCAACTTCGACCCGATAGACCCGGACAAACTCCGTAATTCAACGTCGATAGATTCCAACAACTCCGACGAGCTGGTGGACAACTCAAACTACTTCCACGGCTTCTTCGAGTTCACCTTTAGGCGATTCTTCGACGACGGTGGTCTGACGTCGTTCAATAAGATCAATCTAGACGATAACGATAACCAAGGCGGGCCGGTTTATGTGTGACAGTTAGTGACTGGAAGGGGTGGAACCCCGTTCATTTGAGTTCAGATTTGTTCGAGTGCGGCCGTGCGTGACGGCCCGCTCATCTTGCCAAAAGCTCCGGTTATCGCTATAACTATTATTCGAACGGAGAACAGATTTTCCGTGTTGAAAAGGTATATTTCTTTGTGTTTCTTTTTTGTGTTTTTTTATCCGTACACATTGCCTAAGATCAGGAGATTCTGGAGTAAACACTGTTGCCATGATACATGTAAAAATAACAAATCGTAGATATTAATCGTTATTGTCCGTTATCGAAAACGAGGCAGTAAAACGGATACAACAATCGCTGAATCTGATTATGAGGTTGTAAATTTGCACTTTCAACTACAAATCGTCCGTGAAAAGCACTGTACCAATTGTTTTGAAAATTTGCATGAGCATTTATTATAAAAAGAGGTACATGTAAAACAATTTTCATAAAAAAATATTGAAAATTAAACGATTTATGCGCCATCTACTGGCACCGTGAAAATAAAAACATAGTTCCCCACTGCTGCAGTGATTGGGACTAATAGAGATTCTGAAACATAAAATTTCAAAGTTATTATTGAAATATAAGTTATTTTCTATACCATCAACTAGGGGTTTTTTGATCCGATAAAAAATATCAATTTGGCGATTTTTGAAAGTGAAAATCTCTATTAGTCCCATTCACTGCAGCAGTGGGGCCATGTTTTTATTTTCACGGTGCCAGTAGGTGGCGCATAAATCGTTTAATTTTCAATATTTTTTTATGAAAATTGTTTTACATGTACTTTTTTTATAGTAAATGCTCATGCAAATTTTCAAAACAATTGGTACAGTACTTTTTGTTTTAGAAATTCTCAAAAAAATGTATGTGGATTTCGTACTTTTACACTAGCCTTAAGGAAATAAAATGCTCCTTTTTTGCTCATATTAGTTATGACTTTTTTATAACTTTTTGTGCAAAGTAACGAAAGCCAGTAAAATAACTTAAAATATAAATATAATATAATAAATAAATATAAATATATGGAAAAATAAAATATAACTCTAGATTCTAGATCATGTAAAATTGTTAAAAGGCGGATAGCGGAGATTAGAAAACCTCAAGAAACAAAAGTGACATGGTGTCAACTTGCGCTTTCAGCCTGCGGGGTGAAAATTATTCTATTAAAAATAACCCCATGAATGGGTAGAGGAACAAAAAAAATTAAGGTTTTTCATAAATAACTCCAAAGTTTTTTAAAAAGAGTATTACCAAAATTGAAGCTAATAAAAAATCGAATAAATTCCTTACTTGGAAAACCTTTTAGTATTAATTTAAAGTGAGTTGTAAGTTATAATAGGTAATTGAATGCGGTGCCGCCCAAAATCCCGACAGCCAAAATCACGACGGCCAAAACACCGACACGCCAGAATCCCGACAGGCCAAAATCCCGACATGTAAATTATTATACCGGGTGTCCACTTATATTTTCCCCCATTTTAACTACCTATAACTTCTAAACGGCTCAATATAGAAGCATGCGGTTTTCGCTGAAATGTTTTATTTTAGTAAAAGTTTTGTATGAATCGATTGAGTTTTTTTATATCGCTTTCAATTACGAAAATAAAAATGGCGGATTTTTGAAAAAAACTTTGTTGACATTTTTTTAATGGAACACCCAGTATATTTTTTTGTAAATTGAAAGAAAGGTCATTCACCTATCCAGCCATATAAAGTTTTTCAAAATCGGATGTCAAATGACTGAGTAATTAATTTTTAAAATGAAAGATGCAACTCTCTAACTAAGCAAATTGATATTATGTTATATGATTTCCACATTGCATCTCTCATTTTAAAAATTAATTGCTCAGTCATTTGACAACCGATTTTGAAAATTGTTATATCGCTAGATAGGTAAATGACTGTTTTTTCAAGTTTTTAGGTAAACGGCCATTTTTCATATCGCTTTTAAATAAAAAATGGCGGATTTTTGAAAAAAAAAACGTTGCTGACATTTTTTATTAAAACACCCAGTATATTTTTTTGCAACTTGAAAAAATGGTCATTTACCTATCCAGCGATATAAATTTTTTTAAAATTGGTTTTCAAATGACTGAGTAATTAATTTTTAAAATGAGAGATGCAATGTGGAAACACATAACATAATATCAATTTGCTTAGCTATGTTATTTAAGGATCTCGTTTAAACACAGCGATAAATCAAACAACTTATCAAGGTCAATCGAGTTGTTGCAACTTATCATTGTGTGTAAACGGTGCATCGCACAACTTATCAAAGTTGGAGTTGGGTTGAAGGTGGTATCGCATTGAATCGCAGCGTCTAAACAGCGTTTCAACTTGTCATCACAACTAGTTGCTGTGACTTGTCGTTGTGTTTAAACGACGCTTTAGGTATGTGATATCCACGTTGCACCTCTCATTTTAAAAATTAATTACTCAGTGAGTTGATACCCGATTTTAAAAAACTTTATATCGCTGGATAGGTGAATGATCGTTCTTTCAATTTACAAAAAAATATACTGGGTGTTCCATTAAAAAAAAGTCAACAAAGTTTTTTTCAAAAATCCGCCATTTTTATTTTTGTAATTGAAAGCGATATAAAAAACTCGATCGATTCATACAAAACTTTTACTAAAATAAAATATTTCAGCGAAAACCGCATGTTTCTATCTTGAGCCGTTTAGAAATTATAGGTAGTTAAAATGGGGGAAAATATAAGTGGACACCCGGTATAATAAATATAATAAAGGACTTTATTTAAGGGAAAAAAAATTACAATCAGATACAATAAAAAAAATGTTCCCTATCATGTCTTGGTTTGGCGCAAGTCTAGCTCAAGGCTACTCAACTGAACCAAACCAGAATCCTAATACATTTCTATTTTTCGTCACTTAAAAGATATGTTACACAAAGGCTTTTATGTTAATTTATATTGTTAAAAGAAAATTACGGATTGACAATTAATAATAACATTGAATAAATATTTTTTTTGGTCTACAAATTAGCTAATAAATTAAAATTTAATAATTTAGTTGATTTTTTAAGATTTAAGAACTGTTTACTTATTATGACATATTTAACAGGTATTTTTTATATTTAATTGGAGGAAATGATTAGGAATAGAATTAAAAATTTTAACAGCATTATATGAAAAAGATCTCTGAAATATAGCGGTGCTATGTTGAGGCATTGTTAGTTTAATCCTGTTTCTGATATTAAGGTTATGTATATCGGTACGAAATATAAGACGTTCCTTAAGCGTAGTTGGTGAAGTAGGATTATTTATTATATTTAATAAAAAGGTAGCAAAATAAAGAGTCCTTCGGTCATTCATTTTAAGCCAATTAACATCCTTATATAAATGTGATACATGATCAAAGGGCCTAGCCGGGTAAGATGATGAAAAGTGCCCCCAACTCGATTCGAATTCCATATAGGTCACCGTTTAGCATATATAGTGAAACTAACTTTCTGAAATTTTTAGCCCCCTAGGTGGTCATGTGACCCACCTTGAGCCTAATTAGGGTTATTATGTTTTCATTTTTTATCTCAGCCGCATCGAGAACTAGCGAAAAACTTTAAATAAAAAAGTTGTAAGTTTAAAAAGTTCTGTCCGAAAAAAATTTTTTTTTTTTTAATTTTTGGCGCGAAATTTAAATTTTAGAACGACTTTAAAATTTTAAATAAGTATAAAAAATAACTAAGACATTAGTTTTTACGAAAAAAATATATAACGTGTATTTTTGCATAATGTTTCACCCTGAATTTTTTCAAATTTTTAAAATTGGTGAAACGCACCTTTAAAAATAAAAAACCGCATTTTTTCGGTTTTTTTTTTCGTTTTTTGATACAATTTTATACATATCTTTCAAAAAAGGTAACACCGTTACTGGAGTAGGTAAAAAACTGAAAAATAATTGAGGTTTTCTTAATAAAAATTTTTTGTATCGCCATCCATTTTCAAGTTACACAAAGTAGTTAAGTAGTACACAGTTGAAGAAAACAAAATTTTACACATTTTTTACGATTTTGTCGAAACTACTGGCAACATTGTAATAAAACTTGGCAAGTTTTAAGAAGTAGTTATTGTGCATGTTTTGACATACAATTAAGGATTTGATATTCATCATTGGCGCGCTTAGGGGTAATGGTCTGAATTTTCAAAGAAAAAAAAAGATAGTACGCCACTGACATATTTCAAATTAACAATCATTTTTGAATTCCTCGTTCAATTTGCGCTAAAAAAGCTATCTTTTCATTCTTTGCGTACGAGGCGCCGTTTTGCTGCAAAAAATAAAATATCTTAACGCTTTCAAAGTATTCGAATTAGTTTTTATAATGGATGTATGTACAAGTTTATGTAGAAACTTATTATTTTATTTCATAGAAGTTCGAATACTTTGTAAGGGTTAAGATGTTTTATTTTTTGAATAAAAATGGCGCGTAGTATGAAAAAGTAGGAAGATAGATTTTTTGTCACAAATTGAACGAGGAATTCAAAAACGATTGTTAATTTGAAATATGTCAGTGGCGTACTATCTTTTTTCTTTAAAAAGTTCAGACCATTACCCTTATGCGCGCCAATGATAAATATAAAATTCCTAATTGTATTTCAAAAAATGCACAACTACCTCTTAAAACTCGCAAAATTTTATTACAATGTTGCCGGTAGTTTCGGCAAAATCATAAAAAATGTAAAATTTTGTTTTCTTCAACGCCCTGTAACTTGAAAATGGATGGCGTTACAAAAAAAATTTATTAAGAAAACCCCAATTATTTTTCAGTTTTTTACCTACTCCAGTAACGGTGTTACCTTTTTTGAAAAATATGTATAAAATTGTATCAAAAAACAAAAAAAAAAACCGAAAAAAATGCGGTTTTTTATTTCTAAAGGTGCGTTTCACCAATTTTAATAATTTGAAAAAATTCAGGGTGAAACATTATGCAAAAATACACGTTATATATTTTTTTATACTCATTTAAAATTTTAAAATCGATCTAAAATTTAAATTTCCCGCCAAAAATTAAAAAAAAAATTTTTTCGGACAGAACTTTTTAAAGCTTACAACTTTTTTATTTAAAGTTTTTCGCTAGTTCTCGATGCGGCTGAGATAAAAAATAAAAACCTAATAACCCTAATTAGGCTCTAGGTGGGTCACATGACCACCTAGGGGGCTAAAAATTTCAAAAATTTAGTTTCACTATATATGCTAAACGTTGACCTATATGGAATTCGAATCGACTTGGGGGCACTTTTCATCATCTTACCCGGCTAGGCCCTTTGCGCAAACCATAAACAAGCCTGATACACGCATTCTGGACTTTCTGTATACGGTTTTTACTGTCACTGTCTAAACAAAAACCATAAATAAAATCACAGTAATTAAAATTAGATAAGACGAGAGCTTCACATAAATTTTTTCTTAATTTTTTGTTTAGGACATGTCTATTATTATATAATATTTTAAGAGAACAAAATTATTTTTGAACTAATTTTTTTACATGTTCTTTAAATGCAAGCTGTTCATCTAAAATAACGCCCAAGTTTTTGTTTTTCTCTACAAAGTTTAGTTTGGATTTATGTATTAATTGAAATACTTGAATTTTTTTTAAGAAACTCTGTTTTACTTTGATTACCAAAAATCATAACACACGATTTGTCAGGATTTAGCTTTAAATTATGATCCAAAGAAAGCTGATAAATCGTCTGAAGATCCTGATTAAGGCACTTCTGAAATTATTGTATATATAAATATGTATTTTAAAAGAAAAAATTATTTAAACACTTCATTTTATAATATAAAAGCTATACTTACTGAAATGGGAAGTTGTAAGTGACATCATAATATCTATTACATATATTAAAGTAAGCTTGAATTCAGGATTTGATTATACATATGTTATTGGACTATATATTGGCAAAAAATAATTTAATTCATGTACCCATGTGAGAAATTGTATTTAGAAAATTAGTTCATATTAAATAGTAAATACTTTTGTTTAGTAACAAAAAATAAAAACAGATGGCCATAAACAAAAAACAAGAAATAAATGTAATTATATGTTAAAAAGAAACTTATCAAACCTGTCGGCATTCTGGCCTGTCGGGATTCTGGCGTGTCGGGATTTTGGCCGTCGGGATTGTAGCTGTCGGGATTTTGGGGTAGATCCAATTAAATGTATATTCTCCTTCGACGAGTACTTAAATCTAAATATTAAATAATGGGAAAAAATGCATTTTATAAAATATACTTGCTAAACAGAGTGGGCAAAAGAAAACAGTCCACCTCACTATTTGGCAGTATTTATTAGATTTTAAGGAAATGAAGAACAGGTCGATTTTTGATCTAAGGGGGACACATTTTTACGGTACATACATCTGTCATCTGTCAACCCCGTCCCTTCCACTCCCCCACCCCTTATTTTTAAATAGGGAATAGGGGTCGTATGCTAGCTCATTGGAAAGCTTATTCAATTATCTATTCAATAATACTAACATTAAAAAAGAATATGAAAAATCATATTTTTTAAACTTTTAATCTTTGTTTGTACATTTCATTGTAATTTTTATTTTTAAACATGATTGTTAGAACGACTAACTGTTGCTCTCTTATTTGATTACTTCCGGTAATTATTTATTTTTAAGCTAATGAGACAAGTAATATTTTTTTAAACTATCATCATCATCATCAGTGGGGTTACAGCTCTTTATGAACCAAACCCTTCTTCAGAACAATCCTCCATTCGCCCTTGTCTCTGGCAACTCTTCTCCATGCTCTAATTCCAATAGATTTTAAATCAGTTTCTATGTTGTCTTGGTACCTTAATCTCGGTCTTCCTCTTGCTCGTTGTCCTATCGGCCCTCTTCGGTCAAAAACTTTTCTGACTATGGCATCTTCCTCTCACCTGATTAGGTACATGACCTATCCATCTAAAGCGTGCTACCTTAATACATTTTTTCTGTAGTACTTTTCATCTATATATTAATATTAATATCATAATATTAATATATATACGTCATACGTCTTTGGTTTGTATCATTGGCAATACCAATAACGTATGACGGAGATATATTAATATTAGACGACACATGGCAGAAGCTCGAAACAAATGACTGTGAATGAAAAGCCCTATTCTCATAGTATAATATATCAATTATGATTTCATAATCTGTATCATAATGAACTTGATACAGATTTTTATTACGATACAGATTTTTAACCAATAGAATCGCGTTATGGCATTCGCGATAAAGGTGGTACACGCGCAGTGACCAATGGAGAGTCAAATACATACGCTTTAAGAGTTCTCAATATGTAAACAAACTGACAAACTACGTTAATTTTTTTTGCGTTACAAAATTAGTAAATTTGAATATATTTTTTGTTGTGAATGATCATACATAAAATCGCGTATATGTTACAGTTCAAGTTGATTATCCAGTTGGAGTTGACTCCAACTAGTTGGAGTCGACTCTAACGGCTGGTTTCAGTAAAAGTTGATTATAAATATAAAATGAAGATTTATATTCAACATTTACTAGTAAAAGTAGACTCCAACTAGGAAAAGTATACTCTTCCCAATGTCATTTAGTAAAAGTTGATTCTGATTCACACAAACAGCCGATTCTAGAAACGAAATGTTACTGAATATGTTCAAATTAGTCTAGGCTGTATCGTCGCCCCCGTTAGGTAAATTATTCCAGTTCGATTTTTTTTTTTTGCACAAACTTACTAAAAAAGAGGTCCTCTTCGACCAAATAACGAATCCACAGGGTGTCAGATGGTACTGTGGTCGAAAAATTGTTTAAACAATTTTTTTAAACAAACTCACAAAAAAAATTTATTTAGGACAATTTTCTTTACATCATTTGGGTCATTCGGAGCAAAAGAGGTCTTTTGTGATTTTTCTGTAAAATTTTGTTGTTCTCGAGTTATACGCGATTTAAAATTTGCAAAATACGAAAATGACCATTTTCAAGGCTTAATAACTCGGTTAAAAATTATTATTATGAAAGTCCGAAAGGTACCAAATAAAATTTTAACGACCCCTCCTACAAGATACTGAAGAAATTTTTGTTATTATTTTATTACTAAGCGGTTATTTTTAATTATTAACAATGAGCGCTAGGAGCGTATTGACGCAGCTATCAATGTGAGTGCGAGTGAGATGCACCATTGCACCATTTTGACATTTAAAAATTTAAACTTCTGTTAAACCACAAAACTGTCAAAACTTTTTTTGTAATTTATAGCTCACACGTCATCACCATGACAAGTCGAAAGTTCTTCTTCTTGTGGTGCTTTCTCCTTTAGTGGAGGTTAGCGACTACACTGGCAAATCTGTCTCTGTCCAATGCGGCTCTAAACAAAGATGTTGAATCAAGGCCGGTCCAGTTTCTGATATTTCTAAGCCATGAAATCTGGCGCCTACCGGGACCTCGTTTTCCTTCACTCTTACCCTGGATGATAAGTTGCGTGAGGCGGTACTTTTCGTTTCTCATTATGTGTCCCAGGTAGCTAACTTTTCTGACTTTAATGATTTTTGGCAGTTCCCTATCTGTACCTATTCTCCTCAGAACATATTCGTTGGTGGTGTGGGTTGTCCAAGGTATTTTCAAGTCTCTTCTATAAAGCCAGAGTTCAAAGGCGTCCAACTTGTTCATCAGTGTTGTGTTGTGTCCAGGCCTCCGTTCCATACAAAAGTATTGACCACACATAGCAATGCAGAAAATGACATCTAAGGCTGATATTAATGCTACTGTTACAAAATAAGCTTTTCATTTTGATAAACCCCTGTCGGGCTACCTCTATTCTCGCTCTTGACTTCTTGTTTTTAATCAAGTTGATTGTTGAACCAGCAACTAAGATGTTTGTACTGGCTTACGTATTCAAGCTGTTGGTGTTTCACATATTTATTGGAAGAGGTAAATTTTTGTTCCTTGATATTCTTATAACTTTGGTTTTCGCAGTATTGATCTTCATCCCCATTTTTTCACAACTCTCAGTAACCCTATCCAACAGTATCTGCAGACTATGGTCCGAATCAGTCATTAATACTGTGTCATCTGCATAGCGGATGTTATTTACTCTCTGACCGTTTATCCTGATTCCTTCTGAAGGGTGCGATAAAGAGTTCGCAAATATTACCTCAGAGTAGACGTTAAAAGTATGGGTGATAGCATACAACCCTGTCTAACACCTCGTTGTATTTCAATTGGCCTTGACGTATTACCATTGGTCTTTATGATTGCTGTCTGATTCCAATAAGTAGCCTCTATAATTTTAGAATCTCTTTTGTCGACTCCGATGTCATTCAATCTTTCTATCAAGGTCTTGTGCTTCACCCTATCGAACGCTTTCTCAAAATCTATGAAACAGATAAAAAGGTCTGCTTGCTGATCTTTGTATCTTTGTGCCAGAGTTTGAAGACAAAATATTGCTTCTCGTTTCCCCATACCTTTCCTGAAGCCAAATTGTTCTTGACCGGTGACCTCATCACATTTTTTATAATATATTCTGTTTTGTATGATACGCAAGAAAAGCTTCAGAATGTTATTTAATAGACTTATAAGGCGGAAGTCCTGGCATAATTTGGCGTTCTTCTTTTTAGGCAGTGGTATGAAGACTGCTTCAAGCCATATTTTAGGGATAGTCCCTGTATTGTAAACATTATTAAATAGTCCAAGAAGAAGGTCTAAGTTTTCCTCGTTAATTAACTTCAATAGCTCAGCTGGTATTTCATCTTTTCCTACAGATTTGTTGTTTTTTAGTTGACGTAGAGCATATTTCAGTTCGGACTTTAGTATTGGAAGACCTTCGTCGTTTTCGGTATTTAATGTAGGAGGTTCTCTGATGTCATAGAAGAGTTCCTTTATATAGTCTTCCCACATGTTTATTTGTTCTTCAGGACTTGAAATCAGTTTGCCTTCTGCGTTGATTAGATTATTTGGTCCTTGTATGTCGTGCCTGTGAATTCCTTGAGTTTCTTATACAGATGGAAGTCATCATGTTTTTTATATAAGTTTTCGATTTCTTCACATTGTTGTGTTATCCATTTTTCTTTTGCAATTTTTATTTTTTGTTTAATGGTTCTATTTTAATGCTTTGTACATTACTCTGTGCTGTTTGCATTTTCTTCTTTCATCCATTAAATCCAATATTTCCTCTGTCATCCATCTTTGCTTCCGTGGTCGCTGTTTTGTGAGCATTTCAGTTGCCGTTGTAAGGGCGTGTCTGATTTCCTCCCGAAGGCGAAAGTTAAGGATGTTTAATTATATGAAAGTGTGCTAAAAAACAGTGCGAAAAAGTAAAACCCATTTAAAATACATTGTTACTTCAGACACACTTTAAACTCTTCATGTACTGCTATCTATATTTACAATTTTAACACAATAAAACCTTTACATTTTTACATAATATGAGATAAAGTAGATAAACATTATTTTTGAGAATTTGGTTAACAAAAATTGGTTAAACAATTTTTCGACCGCGGTACCGCGTGACACCCTGTGTATTTGTTATAAGGATTGTTATACGCATGTATTTCTTTGAGTAAGTTTGTGCAAAAAATCGAATCAGAATAATTTACCTAACGGGGGCGACGTTACAGACTATACTAATAAGTAGTTGAAACGGTCAAAACAAAGAAACGCACACTCATCAAAAATGCACTTGAGATTCTCGTATCATCAACATTTACTGAATCGATCCAGGAAGAGTCAACTCCAACTAGTAAAAGTTGATTTAAATTTTTAAAATCAACTTTTACTGCTCGTTTCAGTTGGAGTTGACTCTAACTGACCAACTAGGTGACCAACTAGTTGGAGTCAACTCTAACTGAGAATCAACTTGAACTGTAACATATACAACTTATAGTCTATTATGTATATTAATAATATATTATGCAACGAGCATTTAATTATCATTATGAAGCTCGTACTCTATACTATCCCTCATACTCGCTTCATAATGACCATCATTAACTGCTCGTTATAATTTACTAAGCCTTGTTCCTTTATGCCTCCATATATTCGTCTTAGGATTTTTCGCTCAAAACGTTTGAGCAGTTCTTGGTCATTCTGTGTAAATGACCAAGTTGCTGAACCACATATTAGCACTTGTCTTATTAGTGTTTTGTAGAGAGTCAATTTAATTTTTCTAGGTATTTTTGAGGCCATGTGTCTTCTTAAGCCAGAGGTAACACTTATTGGCGAGCACTATTCTTCTTTTAATTTCTTCACTGACATTGTTATGTGAGCCTAAGTATATGAAGGTGTCGACACCTTGCAGTTCTAGGTCGTCAATTATTATATTTTAAACTATAAATTGTCATTTTACTATATGAGTCTGGCTATAGTTCTGTCAAACGGAAACTTATTTAGTTTCGAGATTATTGTTTAACTTTTTATTTATTTTTTTTAATATATTACTATTCTATATTTATCTTTTTATCAGTAATAGTCGGTATCATGTTCAAGCTGTTTAATGTTGAGTCCATCAATCTCAATAGGGAAAAAAGATCAAACACTTCAATAAAATATCTTTATTAAATACTTCCACCGAGATAATAGCCATTTCTTAATGATTACATTGACACTACATGCCGACGTACGTTTTGAAACAACTGTATCTGGAATGGTCAATGTGTTTACTTCAGAATAACTGCCGTAATATACAAAAAAACTGAACTTAAACATTCACAGATTATAATATAGTTTTATCTGCTTTTTGTCGAATCAACATATTGCAAAAGAGATGTAATATTGAATTGGCAATTGTGTATCGGTAAAAAACGTAAAAAACGCATTTGTGTGAAGTTTGAATATGTAACCAAAGTCCAATCTAGCTGCCTTAATATGTAATGATATGCCTTTTTCAGCTCAAATTTGTGTAGTTACTCGAGAATATTTTTAAAATGTTGACACAAGGTAAGTCATCGTTTTCGTTTGTTTTAAAAAGGAACCTTACACGATGCGATCACATCTGCGATTTGGATCACGTATATTAGACCTCATGTCTGATTAGTCAAGTTTTTCAATTACACCGGATTTTAACAGGGAAAACCCGCATCCACCACTGGTGAACTACCAATTGCGTACTGCCGGTATTACTTCTTGAGATCAAAGCGCCGACAGAGGAGTGGTTTTACTGGTAACCTCTATATACTGTGGTATGGATACGTATGTAATACTGACTCAAAAATCCGCAAATTAACTCGAGAATTATACAACAAGCCATGGAACGTGCAATGCTGGGCGTGAGCGTTCGAGAACACATGGCAAACCAATCAGGCAAAGATCAAACGTTCAAGACGTCATCAAAATAATCACGACGTTTAAGTGGAACTGAGCAGGGTACAGCTAGAACACAACATGAATGGTGGTCAACACGAATCCTAAAATGGAGGTCGAGAAACTATAAAAGAAGCCGAGTACGCCCACTGAATAGATGGATCGGCTGGAAACTAGTGGAGAGACCATTGAAAGAAATCGATGGAAGCTTATGTCCAGCAGCGGACACGATTGGCTGAATGGTAATGATAAATATAATACAATGGGTATTGATCTAAAAAAATACATACACTTAAAACGAAAAGCCGCTAAATTTGGTGTAAATATTAATGAAAGTAAGACAAAATATATACATAGTAGAGGAGGCAAGTATGCTAAATTTCCGGTTACTCGAGCGTATGGGGACCTATTGGATTGTGAAAATTAGGTCCTAAAATCAAAAAAAGTTAAGTTTTCCTTTTTGGTGGGACTTTCCATTTTTTAACTTAATTTTCCATTTCCAACAATCGTTTTTTCCGATTCCATGATTCGATCGATTTTCGATCTATCCATGATTCGAAAAAATGTTACTTATTTTTACTTAAGGAATCGAAAACTGCAATAAAAAATGGTGGCCCCTATTTAAGATTTTAAAGTAACCCCCACCCCACCTCCTCGGGTGGTCGTGTTCGATGTCATTCGATAGATTTTAAAAAAATATAACACTTGTTTTTCAGTTTTTTGATCTAATGTTCATTTCTCGAAAGAATGTCTATTCAGGGAAAGAATAGTAGACAAAATATGTTGGAACATGAAAGGAAGCCCTAATACAATTTGGAGAAAAATGGCCGGTAGTATTAGAGAGACTGCTATTGAAATACTTGGGAAAACGTCAGGAAAAAAGTTTGAGGATAAAGAGACTTCGTGGTGGTCAAACGAAGTACAAGGAAACATAAAAGAGAAGGGAAAATTATATAAAAAGTGGCAAGAAACCAGATCCGACACAGATCTTCAAAACTATATGGTGGCGAAAAAGGAAGCGAAAATAGCAGTAGCAAAAGCCAAAGCAGAAGCGGATTCAAACCTATACGATCAACTTGATACCAGGGAAGGCGAAACGAAGATATATAAAATTGCCAAACATAGAGCAAAGAAAGCAAAAGATTTTAATCAGATTAGATGTATCCGAGATGAAAATAATAAAGTACTAGTTCACGAAAAGGATGTCAAAAAGAGATGGAGAAAGTACTTTAACATCTTATTAAATGAAGAATTTGACAGACAGCCTGTAGAGTCAACGGAGACAGTAGCAGCAATGGTCACCAAAATAACAAACGAGGAAGTGGCTCAAGCGCTTCAAAAAATAAAGAAAGGAAAAGCGGTAGGACCAGATGATATTCTTGGGGAAGTATGGAGAGCATTGGGAGAGACAGGAACAAGGTGGCTAGCAGGTTTATTTAATAGAATTATGGAAGTTAAACAAATGCCAGACGATTGGAGAAGCAGTATACTAATACCTGTCTACAAAAACAAGGGAGATATACAACAATGTACAAAGTACAGGGCTATAAAACTGCTTAGCCATACCATGAAAATATGGGAAAGAGTAATTGATAGACGGATACGTGAAGAGACCGAAATATCCGAGAATCAATTTGGCTTTATGCAGGGCAGATCAACAACAGATGCAATTTTTATTATAAGGCAGTTGATGGAAAAATACAGGAGTAAAGAAACAAACGCTCATATGGTATTCATTTTCATTAGTTTTGGACCAGATAACAGGGAAACTACAGGGTAACATTCCATGGTGCTTAATGTATGCTGATGATGTCGTGTTAGTAGGAAATAGTGAAAGAGACTTAGAACAAAAACTGGAACAGTGGAGACAAACTCTGGAGGAAAAAGGTTTAAAGCTTAGTAGGACATAGACAGAGTATTTGCAATGTTCATTTAAAGATGGAGTTACTACAAATAAAATGATATCTTTGGATGGTGAACTGATTGTAAAAAGCAATAGTTTTAATTACCTGGGATCGGTATTACAGAATAATGGAGAAATAGATGGAGATACATGCAGTAGAATTAGGGCTGGGTGGATGAAGTGGAAGGAAGCGAGTGGTGTGCTGTGTGACAGGAAAATTCCAATGAAGTTGAAGGGAAAATTCTATAAAACAGCCATAAGACCGGCTATGATGTACTGAACTGAATGTTGGGCAGTGAAAAGAAAGAGGAACAACGAATGCATGTGGCGGAAATGAGAATGCTTAGATGGATGAGTGGAGTGACAAAGAAGGATAAAATTAGAAATGAGTATATTAGGGGAAGTCTAGGTGTGGCACCAATTGATGCCAAAATGAGAGAGCATTGGTTGAGATGGTTTCGTCATGTTCAACGTTGAGACGTTAATCACCCAATACGAAGAATAGCTGAAGTGCAGATTCCTGGAAGGAGTAGGAGAGGAAGACCAAAGAAGACCTGGGGGGAGACGATAAGGCAGGACATGTTGGTAAAGGGGATTAATATTGATATGACCCAAGAGTTTTTCTAAGGATAGATTTTTTTTCGGGCCCCCCCTAATGAACTCCCCTGTATTAAGAGTCCATATATGGTAGGGGTACATTTACAGTGTATGAGGTTTCTCCCCATGTGATTTTCTGATGCGCTCGGGTAACTGCAAAAATCCCTGCTTGGGCTCCCTACCAAAGCGTGCACAAAAGCTGACCGACATGTGAACCTAGAGGTAGAGCACCATACCTACGAATATGCCTCTAGCTTTCCTTACTTAGGCTCAATATTAAATGACAACAACTTCAGTCAGGAAATACAAGCAAGGATTCTTACCGGTAATAAGTGCATTTATACATACAAAGACTTAATGAAAAGCAAATGACTACATCGTGAGCCTAAGCGAAGAATTTGAAAAACTTATTAAACCACTGGTCATGTGAACTGTCTCAAGCACTGATGAAAATCAATTGAGAATATTTTGAGCGCAAAATAATGTAGCGATGGCTCGTGGGTAATTAAAATGACCACGCGCTGCACGAAATAATCGAGAGCACAGACATCGTGAGATTTGCAAAGTCACAAAAACTAAATTGGCTTGGTCATTTAGAAAGAATGTCACATAATCGGGCGCTAATGTCCCATCATAAATTATCGGATGAAATCCTAAGAATGTCACCTTTTGTGTAGTAAATTTAGCCCTAGTCATTTGTTTATTACATAATAATATCAGATCACTATCGCATTTGTTGTTGCGCCTGCGCATATAAAAAATCTTTTCTAATCGTGGAGCTATCGTACCACTGTCTATTTACTGTGCTATGATCAATTAAGTACATGAATTCTTTAAAATGATACAATAATGGTAAAAAATTTTTGTTAGATACATACTTCAAAAATATTATCTACTATAAAAACTCGTAACATGAAGTAAAACCACTTCTATGTAAAAGGTATATTTAATAAAATTTTAAATCTTGAGCATCTTGGGCCAACGAGGTCTGATAGACCTCGTTGGCCCAAGATTCCGGGAACATGGTGAAACTCTAAACGAGAACCCTGACAACCATCTTGGGGCAACGAGGTCTGATAGACTCTATCAGACCTCATTGGCCCAAGATGGTTGTCAGGGTTCTCGTTTAGAGTTTCACCATGTTCCCGGAAGTATTCTTATAACATCGGCGTTTAGCTTATCCAATTTCACAAGACCATAATGTAGATCGAATTTTAAGTACAACCATTGTTTGGTTCTGGGGCTAGTTAGCAAGTATTCATGAATTCACTGATGATGGACTGATAGGTCCGAAAACGTTCTGAATGAACCTATTTTATTTAATCCATTGGGATTTTTAAAACTTTATTAAATTTACCTTTTACCACTAGCGAAGCGTCCATGTAACCATTGTTACCATTGGTAACAGTTAAAATTTGTAAATAAATATTTTATGACTACTATGAAATAATTCCATTTATATTTTTTAAAAATAGAAATATTTGTTAATAGTATCTACCTAATTCAGTAAAATAGCCAACTAGACGCACGAAAATATCAGCGAGTTTATGTAAAATCGGTTGCACGTTATTATAATACGCCCTTACCACAGTATAAAGAGGTTCCATATTTATTATACTGTGCCCTTACCGTGCGCCGCGCCGTTTACCGCTTCTGTGAGTGGCAACGATAGTAGGATCTTTGACTGGATCGTCTCTGAAAATTTTGCGGGGACGATGGCTCAGAAACCGCGTATTGGTGTTACCAAATTTTAATTTGGTGACGCTAGGTAGGGCCGGTGTCTATCGGGACAGAAAATACCGACCGTAAGAATAGCAGACTTAATAAATGCAATTTTAATTATTATTATAATTATAGGTAATAATTATAATTCCATTTATGAAGTCTGTTATTCTTAGGGCCGGTATTTTCTCGATTAAACTCCGGTTAGTTAACCGTACCGGCCCTTTGGATTCGATTATTGCATAATATGCATTATTAATTATTAGTTTATAACTTGTAACTGTACTTGCTTATTATACAGATAATATATCTATACCTTTTTATCCTATATAAATCATATTAATCGATTTTAATTACTTGTCGAAATATATTAATTAACAACAACATTATTATAATATGACATATAATAATATTGATTATACAGTACATTGTAGTGTATAATCAATAAAATAAAAATTATTTAATATTTTAGGCTAAAAATGACAAATGAATGTACTGATTAGTATACTAATTATACAATTTGGATTTTTTAATAAAGTATAAAGGTGATATAATACATATTTTACCTAAAACAACAAATATGTTTTTAGTTTGTAGATACTTTATATAATTTCTTAAATTTTTAATTTTTTAATTTTATTTCATCTATTTTTATAATAGACCTGGATCGCGCGTACCAAAAAAAAGTTGATTAATAGCAAGCTGAAAATTCACGGTGTCTAGTCGAACAAACTTTGATGTATGGGAACACTGTATATATAAAAATATTTATTAAATACATTATATATATATATATATATATATATATATATATATATATATATATATATATATATATATATATATAGATAATATATAATATATCTGGTATATATTTAATATCTGGTTTTGGTAACACTTTAGAAAAAGTCACGCGTCGCCACTGCCTTTTACATAGAAGTGGTTTTACTTCATGTTACGAGTTTTTTTAACTATATGGTATACAGCCAACCCAGGGAACTACCCCTTTTAGATTATCTACATACTATATTTAATGGATATAAACTAATTTTCATTGAAAATACGCTGTAAATATTACAATATAATTTAGGTCAAATTTAAAATCATTGGTCAAAGGATCTGGTAAATGCATGACATATGTCCAGACAATTATTGTCGAAATAACTCCTAGACAAAATGAAATATTATTATTCTTCATATTTGAATAAATACATATGTTTATAGCAAGTTATGTTTCGTGATTACAAAAGTCATAATATTAATTTCATAGCTTTCAAATAAAACATTTTTATTAAAAAAGTGACAAAAAAATGACGAAAACTGACGACGCGCGCAACAAAACGAGGCGAAGAAGTGCTTAGACAAGGAAAGAAAGAGAATAGGTAACTCTCATCTTCGCAGTTACTTATTTTTAATTAAATAATTATTATTAGTAATTATTTATGCATAACATATTGCACATATCTTTTGAACAGTTATACTTATAATAGTGAGATTTGGAGGGGGGAAATAAACGGACGTAGACTTTTCAACTAGACCTTATGACAAGTGATATCTCATTTGAAAGGTATTGGAAATACCTATAATAACGTATAATCTTTTGATTAAAATTAAAAATTATAAATTTTGCCATAACAAAACCTAACCACGCTAGAGCTACAGGTTTAGGCGTGGGGCATGCGGAGACGCGTCCAATCAGCGCATAGAAAATTTTCAGAAGTGGTAGACTTGCTTAAACGAAGCAGTTAAAACCATTTTTAAGACTTTTGTAATCATTTTCAAACAAAGACGGTGTACTGGGCACCAATAACTCATATAAGTTCAGCAGCTTGGGCAAATGTGAGACAGATTTTCTCTAAAATGATCTTTAAGTATCTATATGACAATAACGCTAAATTCAGGTTGATTGTGGGACTGACATGAAGGTTTCGGTACTTCTAAGAGAGTAGGCCGTCCGCACATGGGTCGACGCTCGAAGTAGTCGACTCGACTGCCACTCAAGTTCCTTCGTTGTGGCATTAAGCTCCGTAGACAGGTCGTTTAGGATTGCAATTCTCCTCGTCTTGTACGACTCTCGTCCCTTGCGATCGGTAGCGCAGGAGAAAGTTCAAGTAAGACGCACATTTCCAGTCATAGAATTAAGTTTATTTTATTTGTGTCCTTCGTTTTTTTTTTTTGTTTTTTGCGCTGAATTAAATAGTAGCTTTGTGGAAATATGTTTGTAATATAAAATTCTGAAAACATTAAACTTCTGTTTAAAGGCGTTTAATATAAAATTCGTTGGGAAGTAGAAAAATACCCTCAATTGTATAATGCTCATTGTATACAAATTATACTAAAAATGTAACAATACCGTACTTTTCACAGATGAAATAGTCGTTTCGGTTGATATATAAAAAATGCGTTATTCCTGGTTGGAAGATATGAGCAAACTGAATCGACTAGTGTATGGAGAGCAATCGCTTGTGTCACAGATTCTTACAAGACGAGCAAGACGCGCGGACGGCCTAAATCGTTTTCAGTAACTGCTTAAAAGGTTTAACGCTATATTTTAAAAAACGATGATTGATCTTGTAATTCATTTTGTAAACCATTCTAAAAAATAGCTGAATATGTTTACTGTAACTATTAAAATTTTTAAATAGTAATGGTGCTACTTTTATAAGTAACGTTAAAATGTGATATAAAATCACCCGATAGAAATCTGATACGTAGAATTTTTTGGAAAAGTTAAATTGGATTTTTTCTAGTCAGATTTTAAACTAGATAAGCAAATTGAGAGGTATATAGATATATATTAAGTTTTATGTTAAGAAGTTGCTGTATAGTGGCTTCCCTAAAGAAAGACCGATCTTTAGAATCGAAATATTTAAAAATTAGTTATTTAGATGCTGTTCGTTAATTCTTGTTTAAGAAGTAGTTTGATATGAAGAAATGCTCGAGGGTCACAACCTACGTAATAGAAATAAATAAAAAGCGACTTAAAAGCATTTTCTTTTTCCTGCTACACATCTTTCTGCAATTTTGTTGTACACTGAAATATAGCAAATGCAAAAAAGTGTTAAATCAAATATTCATAGTGAACAAAAAATACATTAAGTTAAAATCGAAGATTCATTAAAATTTATTTTCCTCTTGTTTGTGTAAAATTTAATCTTTGAACATGTTGAATCAATTCCATGTAAACATAATGTTGATATTCGTGTTCAGCGATCCTGACAACAGGTGGTTTGACCAATATTGGCCTTTCACCTAACCTGCCACTTTTTCGATTTATGTGTGTGTTTTAAGGAAAATAATTACCAGATATAAGAGAAAGCACACATTTTATTAGTTAACACACATTTAATTTATATTTAAGTCTAGTTTTTTAAACAATTATCGCATACACCATTTTTCTTCGTTATATACAGAATTTTATAATAACCCAGTGTTCTCCTTCCAGTGTTTTTATACTGTATGTTTGTATTTTTTGTGTCTGTCTGAGTTGAAGATTTACTGACAAACTTATGGTATGTATATGATAAATCTACACGTCAATTAAAAATTGATCGATTTTACATATTTATAATGTATACGCCATGCTAGTAGACACACGGGTAACTAATTGCTAAGCTTCTCACTTTTGACTTTCATGTATGTCATGTCATGTGACTGTCATGAAACTATTCAAAATAATTGTTTTTCGTTACAAAAAATACATTAATTAATAGTATTATTACCCCACTTTAAAAAACCTTTATTCAAACACCAACAACATTACAATACGAATTTAAAAATATTAGATCGGATACAATACAGATGCTTGAGAATATGTTTAAGTGCAATGGTATCCACTCCAACAAACGTTATGCTAGCAGAGTGTAATGAAATCCCATTAAATTTACGTAGACAATTTTTAGCTCAAAAATACTGCATAAAGCTAAGAAACACTGAGTCAGACCTTTTAACAAATCTGGCTTTATTAAACATGGAAAACTTAACTAGCAAATATTGGAGAATAAAAAATTCACCACCACTAACAGATGCATTTATTGAAACCAGGAATTATACAGATTTACACAACAGTAAATTATTACCAATTTATAAATTTCCGTATAAAACTTTGATAAAAAAACCAAGAATCATAATTCCTAAATATACAGAATCAAATTATTTAAATAATATTTTAGTAAAATCTATACTGAGCGACTTTGTGGATTACACAGTAATTTACACAGACGATTCTAAAAATCAAACAGGAGTAGGATGTGCTATGTATGTGCAAAATACCCATCAAAATAATAATTACAAATTATTTAGTATTAGTAGTATTTTTACAGCTGAGATTATAGCCATCGAAAAAGCTCTAGAATGGATCAAAGAGAATAATATTGAAAAAGCTGTGATAATAACAGACTCCAGATGTGCAATATATGCAATTGAAAACAGTGATTTTAGTTCATACAAATCAAAAATTTTATGTAATATAAAAAATAATTTGTCTAAAGTGGAAATAGTATTTATATGGGCAAAAGGGCATGCCGGTATACTGGGTAATGAGAAAGTGGATTAGTTGGCCAAAGATGCAATAAAAAATAGTGAGATCCTAACTCAGATCTTATCGACAGATGCAATAAATGACGTCAAAGCCAGAATAAATAAAATATGGAAAAAACAATGGAAAAATATTTCAAGCATATCAAAAAATTTATATTTTTCTTTACATCAAGAACTTCCTCCGCCACCTGAATACATATTTAAGTATAACCTGCCAAAGCAAGATATTTCTACTATCGTCACATTAAAAACTCGACACGGAAAATATGAGGCACATCTGCACACATTAGGAATAGTTAATTCATCAGTCTGTTTTTGTGATAATGTTTCGATTAGAGATTTGAACCATATTTTCTTTGAATGCAAAATTAACGAGAGATATATAAATCAATTATATTACAATTTACGACAATCACAAGTTTATTTTCCGATTAGTATAGAATATCTAATAAGTTGTCATAAAATGGAAATATTTAAATTACTCATAAACTACTTGAAGGAAACAAATATAGTCATTTAAGTGAAATAGGTATAAATATAACAAAACTAATAAATTGACGTAAAAATAAAATAAAAATCTGTGGCTAACGGACCCGCATCCAAGCCATTTTTTCTCACACACACACACACACACACACACACACACACACACACACACACACACACACACACACACACACACACACACACACGCGCGCGCGCGCGCACACACACAACATTACAATACTGTATAGCTTTTACAACTTTAACACAGAGACAACTATAAACATCAAATAATACAACTACTATTCTACATTGATGAGCGTGCTAATAACCGGCAAAATAGCGCAAAAGATGGAAAACATTTTAAATTGTGAGATAAAAAGAAATAAAACTAGTAGAGTTGTTAAATTTAGCGATAGTAACATACAAATTGACATTATACTGATTGTTTCCCACCTTAAGACGTATTAGAGGAGTATGCCAACTAAAACTGTCACTGTGACAGTGGCATTTCTCAAATTCGTCCGATACGTCTAAAGGTGGGAAACAATCAATATAATGTCAATCTATAAGTTACTATCGCTAAATTTAACACCTCCACTAGGTTCATCTCTTTTTATTTCACAACTTAATTATCTTTTCCATCTTTTGCGTTATTTTGCCGGTTATTAGTGCGCTCATCACTGTATAAAACTGATAACTTTCTGGTTTCTATACATTTTCTGACGTTTTAGATGTCACTTGTCATAAAAGTTAACCAAAACTAAAAGTAACCAAGTGAACGGCCCAGGACTGTATTTGTTCAATGTACCCGTGTGTCTAGTAGTGTGGCGGTTACTGTATATTATGTAGATTATATTTACATGGCATGTATACTTGATGAGATGTTCTTATGCTGATGTTAGGTTCCTGAAGTTGCTATACTTTTGTAGGATCAACCAAATGCGTGTTTTCGACATTTTTCTTACCAGGTTCAAAGGATTTCTGCTTAGGCCATGATTTATTTTAAAGTGGCTTTTGCGTTCTGGGTTGTTCCGTTCACAAAGAAGGCAGCAAAACTTTGTATACCCAGCTTGGAAGCCAAGTAACATAGCAATTACTTTAAGATCTCCCGCGTAAATTCCATGTGTGTTTATTATATTAGATATTTTCTAAAATCATTTTCATATTGACATGTGTCTCTTTCATGTTTGCAAAATGGGCCAATGGGATTGAGGGGAATTGGTTACCATTAAGCAATAGAATAGCCTTGAGGCTAACTTTGGATGACTATCAATAAACGGCATTCATTTGTTGATCTAAAGTGTTAAATTATATTATACTACTAAATTATGTTAAATAGTCGTTTCTGGCTACTACCAGAGGCGTACGACAGGGGCAAGTGAATGGTTGACCCTTCCCAAACTCTACGCCACTCGATAAAGTCATTCGTTTTCGAGATATTTGAAGTTAAAAATGAAAAGGCACACTTATTTTGTTTAATGTATTATGCTCCTTCGTTTTTAGCTTCAAATATCTTGAAAACTAATGGCTTTATCGTTACGAATGAAGAGTATGTTTTTTACATATAAAGTATTGGATAATCAAAAAATTGCACTAAAATAGCAATTCCGCCAGTGGCGTAGAATTTGGGAAGGGTCAACCATTCACGTTCCCCCGTCGTACGCCTCTGGTAGTAGCCAGAAACGTTTGTTTAACATAATTTAGTAGATTTTACAATACCAGCACCACTTACCAAAATTCGTGTTGTTGTCCCATGAAATGTCAGGAAATATTCAAAAATAACTAAAATAAAAGTTTAACTTTGACACCCTGTATTTCGGTTATTCTCAACTTTTGTACTAAGGTAAGTTAGCTTAAATCGACCTATTTTAACCTCAGGAATAGAAGGCTAAGCTGTAACATCCTGATCATAACAAGACCAGGGCATTAAGCAACACCACACTGCTGGGAGAAACGAGGGGAGGAATTCCTCGAACATCCCTTAGGATATTCAAAAGAAAAACGTCCACCGTTTCATCCATCAGAATGGTGTTCTGCCCGACTGCTCATCCCTGGGTTCGTTCCCTGTTCATTCTTCCTTCACACCCATCCCAGAAAGGTACAGGAAATAAAAAGTCTACCTAATCATTTTAAATATACTATTTATTCAGATATAAAAAAAACTTAACAAAAATCATTTTATTGTATACAGACAACCAAGTTAATTTTCTGAGCCCGTGACCGAGACCCTGCTGGTAATCGGTACAAAAGTTATAAAGATAAAAATTTACTCAGCTTTAAGTCTTTCCGTCACAGTTCCTAAAGGAGGTCCCCAATCCCTGCAGAATTTGTCGTCGCAGGCAGTTATCGGAAGTCTAGGGCTCCCTTGTTGGGCTGTCTTGTCTCTGTTGGGCTGTCTCGTCTAATTCATTCTACTGATGCATCAGGATACGGTTGTAATCCAGTTCCGCTCTTCAAGGTAGTGTGTTTTCTTTTCCAGGTAGTGCTTGATTAAAGTCTTCTTCCCGAGGTAGGGGCCATTGTTTAACGGCCTACACACAAACACGATAATGTATGCCAATATTGTGCCTGATTTACGTGGCAATGGCAAAAGAGCAAGTACAAATTTGTATCTGATTAAATACCTTCGAATAGATGTACTAATTGATTTGACGATAGTAGGGTCGCTTATAGAAATATATAGTCCGAGGGACAAATACCAAGCGGAGCTTGGTGTAGCGTTCAATCGGCTGATTGAAACGTTACACATATGGCCCATTCTTTACCAAACACCCTGTATTTGATACTAATATACCTAACTTAAGGGTAACCTATTCACTTGATAAATTAATTTTTGCTTTAAGTGTTATTTTAAATGTATTGAAATTTCAAGAAACACGAAAAATAAAAAAGTAAAATTTTTAAAGGAAAAGAAAATAAGTGATTAAACATTTAAATTCTACTCATCAAAATACATAAATAGTGGAAATAATGCATGGGACAAACATGTGTTTTCCATTGTAATCAGAATGAAAACGTAGCCTCTACACTACTCTACAGTGATATATAGTCTAATGACATTAGTTCCACTTTTTGATGATTATAAATTATGAAAATTTAAAATTCCTATTAATTTGCTTGTATAGGTGAACATGGAGTTTCATGATGTTTACTGCAGTATTTCTTTATTTTGACACTATATATTTTGTATTCAACACATTATCTTACTGTCTAATGGATGAGAAAAAAATGTATGGCAAATAGTGCCCAAAGAAGAATAATCAGAAGATTTATTTTTATGAAATTCTTTCATTAAAAGTTCTTTTTAAATTAGTTATATTTAAATAATTTTTTAATTAACATTAGATATGATAATAGTAAATATTATGGATAATATTATTGAGTATTTGCTATATTTCAGTAAAAATTTTTACTTGTTAATCAATTCTAATTCGCTAATTTTTAAAAAATATACAGGTGGGTCTAAAAGGTCTTTTAGATTTTTGAGCTTTTCCAAAAACTTATAACTAGATTTTGTTGGGTGACTTATAAATTATTGCTCTTTGTGTATATGTACATAATTTGAACAACGAATGTGTAATAAGTGTTGTAGGAGTAAAAAAATTAAAAAATAAATAATACGCAACGTTAGTGTGACGTAACGGTGTCATTTTTTGAGGTTGTCAGCCTTAAATCAAACAATATTTCCTGGAAAATTCATACATCAGTTCATTTAGACAAGGCGAAAACGGCGGGTTCGTTGGAAAAAATATATCCATGAGATTTTTTTGCATAATCACATTCGTGAGACACTCCAGAATAAGTTTCAAGAAGTCGCCCACGCAAAAAGTGATCCAATTTTTTTTTAATAATTTTTTTTAATTTAATTGCAAAAATCAATATTTTTTTAGATTCTTTGGACCATTCCTGACAGAAAAGGTTTCTTGTAATTTTTCTCTAAAGTTGATCGTGTTCGAGTTATAAGCAATTTCAAATTTGAAAAACGCGAAAATGTCCGTTTTTAAGACTTATAACTCGGTTAAAAATGATTATTATGAAAGTCAGAAAGTGACTAAATCAAATTTAAAGCCGCCCTTCATGATCCTGAAGAAATTTGTGTCATTAATTTATTACTAAGCTGTTATTTTTAATTATTAATAATGACTGGTCAGATCGTATTGACGTGGCTGTAAATGTGAGTGCGAGTGAGATGCGCCATTGGACTGCCTGAATGGCATCTCTTTCGCACTCATCATGGACGGCCGCCTAATACGTGCATGGCGCTCATTATTTTTACTTAAAAATAATAGCTTAGTAATCAAATAATGACAAAAATTTCTTCAGGATCTTGTAGGATGGGCTTTAAACTTTGATTTAGTTACTTTCTGACTTTCATAGTAATAACTTTTAACCGAGTTATTAAGCCTTGAAAATCGCCATTTTTCGTTTTTCAATTTTAAAATGATTTTATCTCGAAAACGATTCACTTTAGAGAAAAATTATAAGAGACCGTTTTTATCCAGAATGGTCCAAAAAAACCTAAAAAATGCTCCGGCCAAAAATATTGATTTTTGCAATTTGATTAAAAAGAATTAAAAAAAAATTTGGACCACTTTTCGCGTGGGCGACTTCTTGAATCTTATTCTGGAATGTCTCACCTCACGAATGTGATCATGCAAAAAAATCTGATGGGAATATTTTCTCCAAAGAACCCGCCGTTTTCGCCTTGGCTAATTTTAGACAATTCAGAAACATTTGAGATATTTTTAGGGCCTTTACTTTTGGACCAGTTTTTTCTTTTTCTTATGAAAAAGTCTCGAATTTACTGCACCAAAATACCGCAAATATCTTCATAAAAAGATTCCAAATGAACTGGTATGGTAAAAGCATTGCAAGCCAAATACGCGTAAATGACATGTTGACGTCATTACTGACGTGGCGTATAATTGAAAGCCTTGGTAAAAAAGTTGGGTAAAAACATTATTTAATGATGTTGGAAGATTGACGTAAGAAGTTCTTTTGTTGTTTTATCGTTTGAAAATGTGTGTTTATTTTTTCGTCAGTTGTGGCACTTACTGAAAATTATATAAAAGACTTATTTAATTGAAAGAAGAAAAAAGTATATCGGGAAAAGTTTGTTAAAATATACTAAACAGTTTAATCAAATATTTTGTTCTATAAAATGCGTTTTATTTGTCTTTCCGGTGTTTTAGGCTAGTTGTTGTTGTCAGTATATTCTTCTGTAAGTTGTTTCTACACCATGGCCCTTCTCTTCCCCTTATTCCAGTACCATTTGGAACGTCCTATGCTCTGGTATCTTTGAACAACAATGTTCAGAAATTAGGCATGCGAGAGTGAATGGTAGAATCACTTTCAAAACTACGGTCACCTGGACATCTGTTGTTTCTGTATCTCCTCTTGAGAATATCACCTTGTTTGTTTTCTTGATTAGCTACTCTTCTTTCTTTAAGTGCCTTGTCCTTCAAGAGCATTGGCAACCAATCGCATGTTCTTTACTTTGTCTGCAGCGGACCATACAGAGGTTTTTCGTCATCCAAACGTTTTCCTTATATTTTTTTCTGAATAATTACATGTAGTAATTTATTGTCATCTGAATAATTACATGTAGGAATTCATGTTGAGTGATTTTTCATCACGTTGGCAAAATAATCAAATTCTCTCCTTTTTACAGTGTTCAGAACTTTCCTTTCTATGTTTAGACACTGGAAAACTGTTTCATTGGTCACTCTGTCCAACCACGATATCGTACTCCCACATCTTAAAAGCCTTAAATATTTTACACCTTGTTTCAGTAAGAGTCCATGCTTCCATTCCATGTAACCGAATGCTGAACTCAGCGTAGTAAGTGCATTCTTAAAGGAATTATATCTTAAGTTGTTGATGAGTACTTCGTTGACAATTAAGCTTCTGTTCTGTCTTACACAGCTTCTCCAAAAATCTTTTCTGTATATAAATTAAACAAAATCGGAGAGAGCACACATTCCTGTTGAACTCATCCCATAATATAACCTTTTTTGGACGTCTGACCTTTAATTCGAATGTCAGCTATCTGGTTCCAGTAAAAACCGGCTATTATATTTTAATATCCTGTCTATCCAAATCTATGACATTCAAAATATCAGTTCGTCCGATATGCTATATCTCCTAGAAGCTGCAGATTTGTTCGTGACATTACATCTTCAAAAGAAGTGGAAAAAACATGCAGCCTTTGGGAACGCTTCTAAAATGATCTTTATTTATCATGAAGAGAAGTATACATATTTCTCAAATGTGGTCTCGAGGTAACAAAGTACGAAAACTCGAAGAGGTACCACAAAGTTTTTTATTTATTAAAAAGTCATATAAGGACGCGTTTCGGCTCTGCACGAGCCATCATCAGCTTAAGTACAGGAACATAGAAAACAAAGGACTGACCTACAATGTAATAATACTTACTTACTTAAGCCGTACTCTTGTACGTTACGGTGTCGAGGTAAGTGGAGAAATCAGACGTCTCCATGCCTTTCGGTCAGTAGCTAGTCTTTCTGCTTCTCTCCACCCAATATTTCTTTTTACGCAAGCCTTTCCAATATTTGCGTTCCACGTTCTTGCTGCCTGCCTCTTCGTCGTTTGTTGTCAGATGCCGCTTTCCATACCCTCTTTACAGTTCTACCTTCACCCTTTCTCGCCATATGTCCGCACCACGATAACTGTTTCGTTTCAAGTCTGTCGTAAAGTCCTTTCAACACCGCACCTTTCACGCATGTCTTCATTTCTTATACGATCACGTCTGGTCACCCCGTATACCGCACGTAAATATCGCATTTCGCATGCTTGAATTTTACTACGGATGTTGTCGTTCACTGTCCACGTTTCACTGCCGTAGAGTAGCACCAGCTCGTATACAGTTTGAAATACTTTCATTTTTATCAAAAATGAATAACCATTTTCAATTTCGTTGTAACACGAAACTACAGCCGCATTATATTCTAGTTTAATCAGAGAGTGCGACAAGCACCTCTACCGGTTTCGAAACTTATTAGTCTCTCATCAGGAGGCACATATGCGGCTCTCTCTGACCCAACCAGGACAAACCCCGGCATGCAGTTACGGATTGCAATGAACGAAATGATAGGGATGCCCTAGCGGCAACTGCTAACAAAAGACTAAATAGCAATAATCAACATAATAGCATATAAAATAATATCAAAAATATTACCCTACATCCCACCAGATTGAAAACAATGGGAACCTTCTCTGGTTACACTCCGAGCCTTCTAAAATTTGCAAGCCATAACGGATGCTGAGACTAAAGAAGATGAGAGAATTTTATAATTCACGTCCCATCTGCTCAGCGCGGTAAAGTTCCAACGAGAATGGTTCCCTTCGTACTCTAATCGAAGTAAACATGTAAATCAAAAATGAATAACCATTTTCAATTTCGTTGTAACACGAAACTACAGCCGCATTATATTCTAGTTCAATCAGAGAGTGCGACAAGCACCTCTACCGGTTTCGAAACTTGTTAGTCTCTCATCAGGAGGCACATATGCTGCCCTCTCTGACCCAACCAGGACAAACCCCGGCGTGCAGTTACGGATTGCAACGAACGAAATGACAGGGATGCCCTAGCGGCAACTGAACCAGAAAAGGTTGCCATTGTTTTCAATCTGGTGGGATGTAGGGTAATATTTTTGATATTATTTTATATGCTGTTAGATTGAAAACTTAGTCTTTTACTTTCATTTTGTTTCAGGCTTACTTCTTTCTTGCTAATAAAACTTTTATTTAGTGCATAGTATTTTGTTGCACTTATTACCCTGCTGTTTATTTGTGGTTCTATATTTCCTTACCCATTCATTGTTGATCCTAGATACTTGAAGTCCTCTACTTGTATAATGGTCTCATTATTCAGCTTTACATTTATATTTTCTTGAGTTTTCGATATTACTAAAGCTTCTGTTTTTTCAATATTTATTTTCAAGTCTTTTTCTGATTTTGCCACAATTACCAGGTCATCGGCATATATCAACTCTGACACGTAAACTTGTTGAAGTTTATACGCCCCAACCCTAGTTCTTTTTACCTTACCCCTGCATTCTTTTGCAATTTCGTCCATTAGAGTGATGAATAACAAAGGACTCAGAACAATACCTTGTCTTACACCTGTTCTTGTGTAGAATTCTAGAGATGAGCGATTGTTCGTTCTTGCATTATTACGTGTACATCTATATAATATAAATTATATTATTATACAGTATTATACTCTTTATTGCTTGGATTAACTTCGGTTTCACATTTCTACGGTTTAATATTTCCCAGATCTTGTTACGTGGCGCCCGATCAAATGCTTTTTCCAAGTCCACAAAACAGAAACAACTTACTGTTATGCTCTAGGGCTTTTTCTGATAACTGTCTCACCGTGAATATGAGATCGGTTGTACCTCGCCCTGGCCTAAAGCCGCATTGGCTGTCATCCAGTGTGGCCTCGATATTTTCTCGCAGTTTTTTCTCTGGTATTATTTCGTAGATTTTACTAGCAACTACCAACAATGATATTCCCCTGTAGTTAGAACACTTACGTTTATCACCTTTTTTGTGTAATGGTAGAGTTGCATATATAGTTGCAAGAGTCCAATCTCTAGGTATGCATCCGATACGCCAACAGCTCCTTATGATCTTCCATAGTAATTGTAATCCTTCTCCTTCCATATATTTAATTAGCTCAACCTTAATATTGTAACAAAAACGAGCGTTCGGGTATTTATTTACGACTTATTATATATTATTTATTTATACAAGTTTACTTTACAAATTTTAACTTAAGACTAAACTCTATTTACAAATATGCCCGTATTTATACCCAGTTGTTATTCTGGAACAATCGACGCCCATCTCTAGCTATCAGCTTGTTCCGCCTACGGGACGTACGTTCGAGAAGTCTCTCCTCCTCTCCGCCGAGGCCTAGATCATTCGATTACGTCATCCTCGAGGTGTTTACTGTTATACGGCGGTCGGACAAGATTTCTCTTTCGTTACACTGCTCCCCTCTTAAGATCTGAGCGTCCCGATCAGCAACTCTAGATGAAGGCCCCGGATGGCGGAATCTACAGGATTCTCCAGCTCTGCATACACCCCTAGAAAAGAAGTAGCAGTCTACTGTCTTTGAAGGGTATGACATCTTCGGGTTCATGCAACACACAGTAATTCGTACGCCAGTTTCTCTGAAGATCACTTCAAGCATGCTTCTCACAATCTTCCAATCCAGATTTTCTACTGCATGGCCTATTTTTGGTAAAGCCAAATCTTTGATGTCATAATTACACACGATTTTCTTCAAATTAGTTAGAGCACGCTTTCATCTCCTGTTGGAGGACTCGGGCTTCTTCTGTTTCATTTGAGCCAGCATATGGTGCAAGACGATTTATGTGAATAACTTTTGGTTTACCGTTTGGCAACTTCTTAATTCTGTATATTACGTCATTTATTTTCTTCTTAACTTCATACGGACCTTCCCATTGTCTTTGCAGTTTAGGACACAAGCCGCGACGACGTTGTGGATTATAAAGCCAGACAAGATCACCTACTTCAAAGCTTTCATTCTTGCATCGAGAATCATATTGATCTTTCATTCTGTCACTGGCTATCTGGATGTGTTGTCGGGCAAATTCATGAATGTTGTTCATTCGTAACTTCAGGCGGTCGACGTATTCTTCGCCTGCAACATGTTCCTCGGAAGGTCTGCAGCCAAACTCTAGGTCGCAGGGCAAACGAACTTCACGACCCAACATCAGGCAGGTTGGTGTTTGACCTGTAGTTTCATTTACGGCCGAGCGGTAGGCCATCAGGAATAAATGAATGTGTTGGTCCCAATCTCGCTGATGTTCAGATACAACTTTGGACAAGTGTTTACCCATCATTCGGTTCATCCTCTCGACCATCCCATATGATTGAGGATGCAGGGGTGTTGTTCTGGTCTTATTGGCACCAATCAATTTACAAACGTTTTGGAAAAGAGCTGACTCAAAGTTTCGCCCTTGGTCGGAGTGGATCTCCAAAGGAACACCAAATCGGCTGAAGAATTCTTTAACAAGTACCTCTGCAACGGTAGTAGCTTCTTGATTCGGTAATGCATAGGCCTCGGTCCATTTCGTAAAATAATCCATGGCTACCAGGATGTATTTATTTCCAGCATCAGTTTCTGGAAATGGACCTGCAATGTCGATTGCTACTCTTTCCATAGGACTGCCAACATTATACTGTCTCATGGGTGCTCTCTTTTTACCAACTGGACCATTACCGGATGCACACAGTTCACATTTCTGGCACCATCTTCTTACATCATCTTTACAGTTCACCCAATAGAACCGTTCTCGAACCTTTTGCAGAGTCTTCGTAATACCAAAGTGTCCACCTGATGTACCGTCATGCAACTGACGCAATACTTCTGACACTTTACTTTTAGGTACAATCAACTGAAGCTTAGATTCTGTACCATCATCGTTCTCAAAGGTTCTGTACAAAAGATCATCTTTTAGTATCAGGCAATTCCATTGGCTCCAGTAGGCCTTGACTTCCGGACTACATGCACTAATGTTTTGCCAACTAGGTCTCTCACCTCGACGCATCCAATCCAATACTCTTTTTATACATGGATCATCTTCTTGGGCGTGTTGTAACTGTTGGGGCTGCCATTGTTCATTAACTACGGTGGTTCGTCTCACGAGGCAAAATCGTTCCTCTAATTTGGCACAGTGATTACAATTTGCACTGCATGGTCGTCTCGAAAGGGCATCAGCATTTGAATGAACTCTTCCGGCCCTATGTTCTATCTGGTAGTCATATTCTTGTAATCGTTCTAACCATTTTGCCATCTGGCCCTCTGGATTACGGAATTGTATGAGCCATTTTAGAGCAGCGTGATCTGTTCGAAGAAGGAACTTTCTGCCATACAAGTATTTATGGAAATGTTCGCAAGCCTTCACTACACCCAGCAGTTCTCTTCTGGTAACGCAATAGTTTCTTTCTGGTTTCGACAGGACTTTGCTGAAATAAGCGATGACTTTTTCCTGTCCATCCTGGATTTGGGAGAGAACAGCTCCTATGGCACTGTTGCTAGCATCGGTATCCAAAACAAATTTTCCTGCCTGTACCGGGTAGCTTAATATCGGTGCACTGATCAGAGCTATTTGTAGTTGTTCGAAAGCTTTTTGGCACTCTTCACTCCATATATATTCTTTGCCCTCCTCCGTCAACTTTGTTAGGGGCTTGGAGATATTGGCAAATCCTTTGACAAATCGTCGGTAATATGTACATAGGCCAAGGAAACTTCTAATTTCATGTCTATCTTTTGGTACTGGCCAATCTTTAATTGCTTCATTTTTTTTTAGGATCAGCTGTTACACCATTACTCGATACAATATGTCCCAAGTACTTAACTTCTCGTCGAAACATGTGACATTTCTTCGGACTTAACTTCAAGTTCGCTGCCCTCAATCGTTAAAAGACTTCTATTAGATTCTTGGCATGTTCATCAAAGGACCTTCCAACCACAATTACATCATCCAAGTAAACCAGGCATGTTTTCCATGTTAGACCTCTTAAAACTGCATCCATTAATCTTTCAAATGTGGCAGGGGCATTACATAAACCAAACGGCATAGCCGTAAACTGCCAAAGCCCTGATCCTATCGAAAATGCGGTTTTCTCCCGATCGGCTGGCTCCATGTCCACTTGCCAATATCCACTTTTTAAATCGAGTGTGGAAAACCAACGAGAACCGGAGAGAGTATCCAATGTATCGTCTATTCTGGGCAAAGGATAACTATCTTTTTTTGTTACCGCATTGAGCTGGCGGTAGTCGATACAAAAACGCGTTGAACCATCTTTCTTCTTTACCAGAACTACTGGTGATGTCTATGGACTGTTCGATGGTTCAATTACCCCTTGTTTGTCCATATCCTTGATAATCTCTTCGGCTTCATCTCTTTTCGCAAATGGAAGTCGTCTAGGCCGTTGTCTGATTGGCTGAGCGTCTCCGGTATTTATTTTATGCGTTACTATGCTTGTTTTGCCCTTATCCTTCTTGTCAATAGCAAAAACATCTTGATACTCTATCAGCATAGACGTTACTTTTTCCGTTCGTTCATGATCAAGATCTTGGCATCTTTCAATGATCATCTCAACAAGCTCCTTTGGATACTTCGCCTTCGATGATTTCTCATTGGTATTCACAGAGCAAATTGAAGCCACGGGAACACACTGCTGCCCGATCAAAGCTCCTCTACTTAACTTGACAGCAGTTTCCCTTAAATTCATAACTCTTACAGGGATGACATCTCGAACTCTTACCAAAGTTTTCGCCGTTAGGAACTCGACATTGTCCACATCTTCGACCATCCTTAAACTTCCCTCTCGGCAGTGTCCATCAAGTCTGGTCATCAGAATTTTCTCACTATTACCGGGTATGGTTACGTCGCATGTAGTTAGTAAGCGGATGACATCTTCTTTATCGTCGTGAAAGGGAAACTCTTCATCATTGATCTTGAGGACTCCATTTTGAACATCCAATACAGCCCCAACTTTTCTTAGTATGCCCATTCCCAATATGAACTCGTCGGAGATCTCGGCAATTAATACTTGATGTTCAACTGTGGTCTGGCCAATAGATACTGACATATTAGCCTCGCCGTATGTATTAATTAGCTCACCAGTCGCTGTTCTAAGCTTTACTGTTGCAGGTGATAACCTATTATGGTTTCGTACTACATCTGAACGTGCGATAGTTCTCGTTGCACCTGTATCCACCAAAAACGATCTACATCTATTATTGATACGACCTTCGATGTATAAGTTGTGGATTCCACCGGAGGACGTAAGGTTGGCAGTTACTATGGGGGCTCTAGTTCTCGAGGTCGGCAGTTGCCCCTTGGTGTCGACCCGCTCTAGTTTTCCGACGGCTGTACGATCTTCTTACAATTACGACGAATGTGGCTTACGTCACCGCAATTCCAACATCTAGGCTCGCGTCTCTTTGGCATCTGATTATGAAATACTCTCCGTATCATTTCCTCCAGACGTTCATCATTGTGTTCGTCACTTTCTTCAATGGTTCTTACTCTATGGCTTCGTGAAGTTTGACTAGCCGTTTCGTGTTCCAATGCAATAGAAAGTGCTTCATCTAAAACTTTCGGTCTTGCTAGTCGTAAAGCTTTCTGTAGTTTATTATCTTTCAGCCCATTGGCGAAGGTATCTACCGCAATTTCTTCTAAAACGCTGTATGGCATCTCCGG
This sequence comes from Diabrotica virgifera virgifera, assembly GCF_917563875.1. Taxonomy (NCBI): domain Eukaryota; kingdom Metazoa; phylum Arthropoda; class Insecta; order Coleoptera; family Chrysomelidae; genus Diabrotica; species Diabrotica virgifera. Next base: position 67,767,082 of record NC_065451.1, read on the forward strand.
ATAAGCCAACCGCACCACACGAGCCACATCTGCTTCAAATTCTTGCAGATTCTCACTTGCTCGTTGACTTCTACTTCTCAGTTGTGCTTTGTATACTTGTTGTAGATGGGCATCTCCATAGCGTTTTTCTAAACGAGTGAACAAGGTCTGGTAACATTTTTCTTGACCCTTAGGAATTGATCTTAATATATCTGCAGCATCACCTCGCAAAGCAGCAGTCAAGGAAACAGCCTTTTCTTGTTCGGTCCAATGATTGGCGGTCGCAATAGCTTCAAACTATCTAAGGTATATGGACCAATAAGACTTTCCATCAAATGATGGTAATTTGAATCTCATATTATGCGACATTTCGTCTCTCGGTAGTTCATCTTTCACTACAGGATCTAAAGCTACTGCATTAACTGACGGTTGCACCATTATATCGGTTATCATGCTCTCTAGTTGTTTGATCTTTCTTCTACGGTCTCTACACTTTTCTGCATCTTATCGAATGTTGTAGAAACTTCTTCAAATTTCTCGTCGTTCTGTCTACAAACGTCTGTAATTACTTGAGAAACACTTTCAAATTTCTCGTCGCTTTTTCTAGAAGTTTCATCGATCTTTTGAGAAACACTTTCAAATTTCTCGTTGTTCTGTCTACTAACTTCTTCGAATTTCTAGTTGTTCTGTCTACTAACTTCTTCGAGTTTTTCGTTGTTCTTTCTAGAAGTTTCATCGATCTTTTGAGAAAGACTTAGACTTATCTTAGACGTTTCATCGATCTTTTGAGAAACACTTTCGAATTTCGACAAGATCGCTTGTTCTGCTGACTGGAAGTGGAACGTCTTTGGGTCATCTCCATTCTTCTTGAGGTCGTGCTCGAGTCGTGCTTTCAGGACTTTCTTGGACCCACTGGCATCTTGCTCGTACTCTTCTAATTGTTCACGGAGCTGTTTTAGCGAAAGTTCTTCTAGCAACATCTTTAGTCGGCACACACGTACTTTTCAAAATGTCTTTTAAAAGTCTTTCCGAATACCGAACAATCAACGCACTTTAACTATTCCCGACGAATAAAGTCCAAAAGTCTTTTAAAGTCTCTCTGTAATTCACTTATTTATATCGCACTAAGTTTACCGAACACCGACACCAACTGTAACAAAAACGAGCGTTCGGGTATTTATTTACGACTTTATTATTTATTTATACAAGTTTACTTTACAAATTTTAGCTTAAGACTAAACTCTATTTACAAATATGCCCGTATTTATACCCAGTTGTTATTCTGGAACAATCGACGCCCATCTCTAGCTATCAGCTTGTTCCGCCTACGGGACGTACGTTCGAGAAGTCTCTCCTCCTCTCCGCCGAGGCCTAGATCATTCGATTACGTCATCCTGGAGGACAAGATTGTTATACGGCGGTCGGACAAGATTTCTCTTTCGTTACAATATTATCCTGCAGCCTTGCCATTTTTTAATTTTAAATTTGCTTCCCTGTATTCTTCGTTAGCTAGCTAAGCATAGCTTATCCAATAATGAAGTGTGTGCATCTTTTTTATATATAGTGTTAACTAGTTGTTAACAGTAGTTAACTACCCCGCTGCGCTGGTGTAGTTGGTAAGGCGTTAGCTCCGTGACTGGAATGACGCGGGTTCTAGTCCCGGGCGATTCATATATTTTTTTTATTTTTGGTTTTAATAAAATTTTTTGAAAGTGATAGATAAGAAAGATTACTTTAATTTTTAAATAAAATACGAATAACCTGTTACGTATATTTACTTCGTTGAAATTACCTATATAATAGAAGAATATCTTCTTACGTGCGTACAAAGTACACACACATTCTTTTTTTTCCTTCCCTACCCTTAATTGTTCGATTGGATTCGTAATGGTCTTGGTGTATGGTAGGTTTGGTTAGGCGTTGATTTTAAGAAGTGTTGCTGGCTAGATGGGCGCATTTTTCAAGGGCCATAAAAGAAAATAAACTACCTTTTCATCGTCTACAAATTTCGATGTCATCGTTTAATTCATCGTTTAATTTCGATGTCATCTTGTTCATTAACAAATTTATTTATAACAAATATGTACAAAGAAAGTAATTTCCACAACTGCGAAAAAGTAGGTTTTTGATAAAAAGAAAATATTCGTTGGTTGTATGCACTGCCTCTCATACTAATATAATAAGTATTTTGAATATTTGTATTTGAAAAAAATATATAGAATATGATTTGAGAATAGAATAAAATTAATTTATTAAAAAAAGCTGTGTTACAAATAGTTTATGTTAGTTTTTTGCTCACTTTATGCTTAAACTGTCGAAATAAGAATATTTATTTACAGTACTCCTTGAATTGTCCTAGTTTTTATTTATTCACGTCATTTTTGTTGAATCTAAAATTGTAACAGTCAAGAGTGATTCAACAATTTATAATTTATTTCCGATATTTATTCACGAATATAGTTTATAATAAAACCATTAATCAACAAGAATAATCCAGTAAACAATAAAAATGGCCTAAATGAAACTATTATTGAATGTGTAAATCTAAACGAAGTCAACAAATTTTTCCATGTTTATCATTTTTTATTGAAAGGATATTGGAAATATAAAACGACAAAAAATATAACTCAATTTACTACGTCCTAAAATATCTACGAAAATTTGTTCTTTAAATTTAAAAAAATTTAAGGTTTGAAAAATAATATTCAGTGATCTATAAATAGGACGCTGGTCTATAATGGGTTCCTTAATCCTAATGGACATGTGGCTTTCTTATGACAGGACCAGGAATTTATGGGGGTTTTGTTCTCTAAGGCAAGCCGTACACCAACGAAACATGAAACGAAAAACATGAAACGTAAAACAGGTTTCATGAAAATTAAACACGGCTAAACAAATCTTGAAGTCCGCCTACCAATGAAACGAGTGTGATTCATGCTCATAACACATTTTTATTTTCGGAAAGTTTCATAAATGGCCGGACGTCTATTTGTTTAGCAGTGTTTTATTTCCATGAAACGTGATTTACGTTTCATGTTTCTTTGATGTACATGTACATGTTTCTTTCCTGCCTTAGACAGGCCGCACATCAAAGAAACATGAAACGTAAATCACGTTTCATGGAAATAAAACACTGCTAAATAAATAGACGTCCGGCCATATCAAACTTTCCGAAAATAAAAATGTGTTATGAGCATGAATCACACTGGTTTCATTGGTAGGCGGACTTCAAGATTTGTTTAGCCGTGTTTAATTTTCATGAAACGTGTTTTACGTTTCATGTTTTTCGTTTCATGTTCCGTTGGTGTGCGGCTTGCCTAAGGCAGGTCGCACATGAAAGAAACATGAAACGTAAATCACGTTTCATGGAAATAAAACACTGCTAAATAAATAAATGTCCGGCCAATTATGAAACTCTCCGAAAATAAAAATGTTTTATGAGCATGAATCACACTCGTTTCATTGGTAGGCGGACTTCAAGATTTGTTTAGCCGTGTTTTATTTTCATGAAACGTGTTTTACGTTTCATGTTTCGTTGGTGTGCGGCTTGCCTTAAACCCCACCAAATGTTTGTGTATATTCCAATTAAATTATATTTGTGGTACCATTAGTTAAACACAATATTTTTAAACGTTCTTTGCCTGTTAGTACTTTTTCGATAAGCCAGTTTTTATCGAAATATTTTGAACATTTGTAAAACCCACCACATATTAGTAAATGGTTAAGAGTAAGATTATAGAGACCTGGCAATAATATTATGAAAATAATATTCTATAATCTTACTTAACCATTTACAAATATGTGGTGGGTTTTACAAATGTTCAAAATATCTCAATAAAAACTGGCTTATCGAAAAAGTACTAAGAAGCAAAAAAGTTTTAAAAACATTGTATTTGACTAATGACACCACAATAATAATATATTTGGATAATGTTCTGAAGCTATTTCATTGTGGCATTCTTATGATTAACTATTTCGATGGGAAATAAGCCACAATTAAATTGAAAAAATAATTTTATTAACGTTTCGAAGCCCAAATCGGGTTTCGTTGTCAAAATACAAAATACTATTAATAAAAAAATAAAATTATTTTTTCAATTTAATTGTGGCTTATTTCCCATCTAAATAGTTAATATATTTGGAACACTCAAAAATATTTGGAGGGGTTTAAAGGAACAACACCCCCATAAATTTTTTATGGGGTGCACAAATTTCACAGTTTTTTTTTAAAGATGTTCCTGGAAAGCCACACGTCCATTTTTAATTTAAACACTCATAACAGTTTTCGATATAATGGAAAAAAATCGAGTTTCATTTTGTAACTTCAAAGGGTTGTAACTTTTTCTATGTGCACATTTGTACTAAGATAAGTTATTTTCAATCGAACTACTTTTGGTCCCAGAATATGTGATTTAATTATTTATGACCTACCTTTTGTTACACCCTGTATATCTAATGTTAGTGTTCTTGTACCAATGGCCATAGTTGTCCAGGTACGTTATCTAAATCAATAAAATAAATTTTCTAGGATGAAGAATCTATGGTCACTACTACAAACTGCACCGGACAAAGTTTTGGCCGACTTTATTGATACACATGCTATTTGTTTTTTATTTATTTCATTAAAATAATAAAACCAATATAATAAGCTTTCAGTTTAAGTAAACAAAACAAATAATAGTAGATAGTAACGATGAGTAACTCACTGCGAAAGTTTAGTGTGTTTTATGTTAAATATTTAAATATTTTTATGGAACATTTTTCCATTCAGTCAAAAGTGACCGAAGTAAATAAAAACTAGGGTTATCTTACTAATCATCCACTATTTCTCCTTGTAACACGATTTAGTTTAGGTATCTTTTACTTTTTAGAGAATAATTTGTCTAGTCTATCAAATTTTTTTATCTGATTATATCCATTTTAAATGTTTGTTCCTTATACTGAGAAGTAGATTAATGAAATTTATGTAGGTTTAAGGCATCTATGTTTAAAACAAGTCGAAGTCAAAAGTGCCTTACTTTTAGATTGCAAAATTGTAAATGTGTGTAAATATATATATTTTTGAAATGATATACAAACATGTGTTTTGTTTTACCCCATCCTGTACAACATTAAAATGTGAAAACCTTGAATTATCCATGTCATTATGTGTCCGTAAACACAACTCTTCCGTTATTAGAACAGACAGAAATTAGGTCTCGAATGAGAACTTACATAATATATCCTAAAGATGGTATAGACGAGGGCATTTAGCACAAAATAAATAAATTTTTAAATACAGCACGTAGAGACTTACAGTTTTTTTAATTATGTTCAGGATGACGTCAGGAGAAATGTCTACTATTAAAAAAATGGGTGGAAATGCATAATTGCACTGTAAACTGCATAAAATGCATCCAAAATTGCATAAATATAAAAATAAAGTCAAAATCAGTATACTAAGGAACAAAATTTATTATTTGGGGGTTTTTGGGGTCACTGAATACGATTGCGCCATCATATCTGACCCCCGAATCACCTGGTGCCCAAAGTCAGTGCAAGAGACTTCATCTCCTGGAGTTTCGATGGTTTACGGCATTAAATCAATGCAAACGGATTACTCACAGGTTTTAGGGGTCACTAAGTACTAATATGCCATCAGAATTGACCTCCGGAGTACCTGGTGCCCAGGGTTGCTATTAAGGCACGTCATCTTCTGGAGTTTTGAGGGATTTCGGCACTAAATTGATGCAACTGGACTATTCGGGGGGTTATTGAGGTGGTTAAAAACGAATATGCCATCAGAACAGACCTCTGGATCACCTGGTGCTCAAGGTCACTGCAAGGGACGTCATCTTCAGGACTTTTGGGGGCTTTCGGTATTAAATTGGTGCAAACGGATTACTGGGGGGTTTTTGAGGTCGCCAAACACGATTATGCCATCAGAATAGACCGCCGGATTACCTGGTGTCCAAGGCCACTGCAAGGGACGCCATCTTCTGGAGTTTCGAGTGCTTTCAATATTAAATTGATGCAAAGGGATTACTTATGGGTTTTTGGGGTCGCTAAACACGAATATGCCATCAGAATTAAATTCCGGAGTACCTGGTGCCCAGAATCGCTACTAAAGGCACGTAATCTTCTGGAGTTTCGAGTGTTTTCGACATTAAATTGATGTAAACGGATTACTCACGAGTTTTTTGGGGTCGGTAAACACGAATATGCCATCAGAACTGAACTCCGGGTACCTGGTGCCCAGGGTCGCTACTAGGGCACGTCATTTTCTGGGGTTTTTGTTCTTATGTATATATTTTTTTATGCAAATGGATTACTGGAGGTTTTTTGAGGTCGCTAAACACGAATATGCCAGCAAAACCGACACCCTCTGCACCTGGTGCCCAAGGTCACTGCAAGAGACGTCATCTTCTGAAGTTTTGAGGAATTTCGGCATTAAATTAATGAAAATGGATTACTCGGGGGTTTTTATATTCGTTAAACACGAACATCCGATCAAAACAGACCATCGCAGCTCCTGGTGCCCGCGGTCACTGCAAAGAGCGTCATCCCCTGGGCGAGGTTTTCGGTACTATATTGACGCAAACCGATTACTTATAGGTCTTTGGGGTTGCTGAACACGAATATGCCATCAGAACAGACACCGAACGAGCTGGTGCCTAGCGCACCCTATCTTCTGGAGTTTCGAAAGTTTTCGGTACTAAATTGATCCAAACGGATTACTCATGGCTTGTTGGGGTTGCTGAATACGAATACGCCGTTAAAACACACACTGGAGCACTTGGTGCCCAAGGCACGTTATCTTCTGAAGTTGCGTGAGTTTTCGGTACCAAATTCATGCAAACAAATTACTTTTGGATTTTTGGGATTGTTGAACACGAGTATGACTTAGACGAAGGATTCTGAAGTATCTAGTGATTATGTGATGGCGTATACTTCGTGTTCAACGACTCAAAAACCCCCGAGTAATCCATTTTTATCAATTTAATGCCGAAATCTCTCAAACTCCAGAAGAGGACGCCCTTTGCAGTGAGCTTGGGCTCCAGGTGAACAGGTTTGTTTTAATGGCATATTCGTGTTTAGTGACCTCAAAAACCCCTAAGTAATCCATTTGCATCAATTTGATACCGACGCCGTCGAAACTCCAGAAGATTACGTTCCTTACAGTGGTCTTGAACACCAAGTGATCCTAAGGTATGTCCTGAGGGCATCTTCGTTTTTAACCACCTAAAAAACCCCCCGAGTAATCCAGTTACATCAATTTAGTGCCGAAACCGCTCGAAACTCCAGACGATGACGTGCCTTTGTAGCGACCCTGGGCACCAGGTACTCCGGAATTCAATTCCAATGGCATATTCGTGTTTTGAGACCAAAAAAACCCCTGAGTAATCCATTTGCATCAATTAAATGCAGAAACCCCTCAAAACCCCAGAAGATGCCGTGCCTTAGTAGCGACCCTGGGCACCAGTTACCCCGGAAGCCAATTCTGATGGCATATTCGTGTTTAGCGACCTCAAAAACCCGTAAGTAATCCGTTTGCATCAATTTGATACCGAAAGTCCTCAAAACTCCAGAAGATGACGTCCATTGCAGTGACCTTGAGCACCAGGAGATCCAGTGGTCTGTTCTGATGGCATATTCGTGTTTAACCACCTCAAAAACCCCCCGAATAGTCCAGTTGCATCAATTTATTGCCGAAATCCCTCGAAACTCCAGAAGATGACGTGCCTTAGTAGCGACCCTGGGCACCAGGTACTCTGGATGTCAATTCTGATGGCATATTCGTATTTAGCGACCCTCAAAACCCGCGAGAAATCGGTTTGCATCGATTTAATGCCGAAAACCATCGAAACTCCAGAAGGTGACATCTCTGGCCGTGACCTTGGGCACCAGGTGATCCGGGGGTTAGGTCTGATGGCGTAATCGGCGTTTCAGTGACCCCAAAAACCCCCAAATAATAAATTTTGTTCCTTAGTATACTGATTTTGACTTTTTTTTATAATTATGCAATTTTGGATGCATTTTATACACTTTACAGTGCAATTATGCATTTCCACCCATTTTTGAATAGTAGACTTTTTTCCTGGCGTCATCCTGAACATAATGCAAAAAACTGCAAGTCTCTAGGTGCTGTATTTAAAAATGTATTTATTCGGGTGTTTTTAGTGCTAAATGCCCTGGTCTAGTAATAATGGTGAGAAATTTGATCTCGGCTTCTGGTTCCAGAATATTCCAGTATTGCAACCATAATGTTATAGACATAACATAAACCAATGAGGAGGTTTATAAGATAGAGGCCACCATATATAAATCAAAATATATGAAATAATAATATTCTCTTCAATATCTACATGAGTTGTAACCGAAAAACTAGAAGATCGTCGTTATGCGTTTTTTGCGGAATGATAAACTCTGCTAGTATTAATTCATATATTGTATATCACTACAATAAAATTAAGAGTGGCAAGAAACCTTTATCACGGAACAGTGAACAGTATATTATTTATTTAGCCCATATCCTTGCAAAGCCTTGAATGCAGCACAGACTTACCATTCCAAGTATGTTTTTTTATCTGTACCTACTCACCTGAGTAGGGACCGCAGACGTCGGATACAATCGTCTCTTTAAGACAGTGAAATCGACTTTACTAAGTAACAATACATTTACTCAAGATACATCTACATATTAGGGATGTTGATTATAGTTACTTATTTCGAGTATTCGTTACAAATCGTTACTTTTGTATAAAGTAATCATTTACAGTATTCGTTACTTTGATTACTATGATTAATTTAGTATTTGAGTACCAGTAATCATATCGAGAATCGTACTTCTCAGTAGGTAGGTATTTTTTATTTTGTATAGATATAGATAAAAATATATGGTTCTCGCATTCGATCTTTGTTAATGACATACATTACATATTTTACCTCCCTCTGTTTCATCTTCTATCTTCTCCTCACCCTCACAGTGTGGGGCTCTGAGGCTCACACCCATAAAACGCTTCATACCGGTCCCGTCCGTTACTCGCTGGGATACGATTGGTAGAAAGTAATCAAGTGGACTGTTTGTAGATACAATAGTCGTTACTGGCTCTGATACGATTGGTACGAAGTAATCAGAGTAATCAAAGTAACGATTTGCCTCTCTGTATAGTAATCGTTACTTTCGGTCGTCGTAAGTAACGAGTACATTCAGATTGCGAACACTCTGTAGATTAGTTTCAAATGGTAAATATTCTGATGTAAAGCATGGACAGTTGACAATTAAGTGACAAAAAGACGTTAATTAAAATTCATGCGATAATGTGTAATTAATTAATTTCGCGAATAGTACATTTTCAGAAAAACCCAAATAAATCGAAATCGGTCAAGAATAGGTATAGGGAATGTTGAATAAAATAACATTATTTTGTTTAGTAGAATTCAAAATTAAAGTGAAATATAGGTTGTTACATTTAAAAATATATAACTTTATATCATTACGCTAAATTGGGACACCCTGTATATATTTCACAAATTTTGATTTGTAGCCGGTACTGACCTACGTATTCCTACGGAAGGAATTTTTAATATCTTTAGTCGTTTCCCCGGTAGGCTCCGTCCCGTTGAGCGTGGCTCACCCTGTATACATTGTAAATTATGATTGGGGAGTGCTCCTAGTAGCATTTAACGTGTCTTGGTTTGTTGATTTCTACTGTAACTTGATTGTAAATTTAGTATAGTTTAGGTTCTCTGCAACAAAGTCTACAGGGTAAGTCTCCATAAAACAGCCCTATTGTATGCATGTGCCTAGTGATTGGTACTTGTCCTGTAAGGAAGCGGCCTCTGAGCTCATTCCTGCTTATTTTCTGTAGTCCTATTAACGCATATTCGTCCAATATAAATTTTGTCATATTCGTTTGTCTGAGCTTATTTTACCACTCATATCTACCATAGATGATGATCAAACAACAGATAGACGAAGCAACGAAGCACTAAAAAGCCCAAAACCTAGGAATTTTGTGCAGTAAGATGAATCATCATGCAACTTTTTGTATTCGATTCGAGAGAGTGTCAGGCAATTTTGTGAACTAAATTGATCTACGAAAAAAATTTTTGTGCATAAGTAAATGCATTTTCAAAGTGCATCTCGAAGAGATGGAAAATGAAAAGTTTAGAACTCAGGAAATATTGACGGAAATGAGTTCAATTTTTATACTTGGGGTTTTTCGAGGTCACTGAACGCGAATTTTGTGACGACGATGGTCTCCGAGGTACCTGCTGCCCAGGGTGGAACTCGTCGCCTGGGACGATCGAATAATTCGCAAGACGATCGAATTCGCGAAATGAGGATTGGATCGAAAAACTGAAAAATACGAGTTCAATATTTTTCAAAAATCTATCTAATGACACTAAACGCGACCCCCCACTCCAACCTCTAAAGGTGGGAGTGGGGTAACTTTAAAATCTTAAACGGAAACCCCCATTTGTTATTGCAGTTTGGATTGTTTACGTAAGAATAAGCAACTTTTATTAGAGACATTTTTTCGAATTGTGGATAGATGGCGCTTTAATCGGAAAAAACGATTTACCGTGTTACCATAGGTAAATTATAGAAACGGTCTAATATCCCGAGTCTAATATTCCAAATAAAAAACAAAAAAATACGTGTTCAATATTTTTTAAGAACCTATCGAATAACATCAAACACGACCCTTCACTCCACCCCCTGAAGGTGGGGTGGGGAGTAACTTTAAAATCAAATAGGAATATAGGAATCCTCATGTTTTATTGCAGGTTTGGATTCCTCATGAAAAAATAAGTAACATTTATTCGAAATATTTTTTAGAATTGTTGATAGATGGCGCTAATAAATAGTGTTTTTCCGATTATAGCACCATCTATCCATAATTCGAAAAAATGTCTCGAATAAAAGTTACTTATTTTTACGTACGGAATCCAAATCTGAAATAAAAAAGGGGACTCCTATTAAAGATTTTAAAGTTACCCCCACCTCACCTCCAGGGGTGGAGTGGAGGGTCATGTTTGATGTTACTCGATAGGCTCTTGGAAAATATTAAACACATATTTTTTGGTTTTTTATTTGGAAGTGTATTTCTCGGGATATTACACCGTTTCTATAATAATTTACTTATGGTATCACGATAAATCGTTTTTTTTTCCGATGCAGGGGTGGGCAAACTTTTTTTAGTAAGGGCCACAAAATGTTTTTGGTCTATTACCGAGGGCCGCAATATTTTTTGTTACCTTAACATGTTCGAATTTTTAACTATTTACTAATTTTGTTTAGGGGGGATATGGTTTGAAATCAACATTTCAAGCACATTTTTGTGAATTTTGTTTGAAACTATGGTACAATTATTTTATTTTTAAATTAAATAAACATATTCGGTACAATTCAAAGAATGTTCAAAAAAATTTCAAGACCAAATATTGAAAAATGAGTTAACGGTGACAAATTTTTACAGACACCTCCAAAAAAAGGGTTTTGCAGTAGACATCAACAAAAAATTCAAAAATATTTTATTAGCTCATGAGTTTATCGAGGTAACGCTGTCAAGTTTTTTTAGTTTTAATGATTTTTGAGTTTTTGATATCACGCAGAAGTCAAAATAAAAAAAATTTTGTAAAAAAGGGGTGCAAAACAAACTTATTTATTATTGTTAAAGAAAAAATATCTCGACAGCATTACCTCACAAAATGTCTAAAAAATTCTATAACAAATTTCAGGTAGATCTATCAAGTAGCTTTTGAGTTGCAATGACCACCGCCTTTGAAAAAAGCAGTTTTGAGAAAAACGCGTTTAAAGTTTTGACAACTTTTATTTTCAATTTTTTTTGTCTGTCAAATCGTAAAGTGATGAACACCTAAATATGTTTTTGAATCGTTTTGTATGTTTTTATTTTTATAACGATTTCCGAAGTGGAAATCGAAACGTCAAATAAATTTAATTTCAAACTTAAATTGTGGTTTATTTTCTGGTTGAATGTAGACTGGTACCAAATCAATTTGAACTGAAAAATGATTTCTTAGAAGTGGTAATGAAAAATATATCTTCAAAATATTTAAAACAATTTTCAAATTCCGTCAGCAAATTACTAAGTTTTTCTTCATAAATTTTAAACTTATTTTATGGTACATTATTTAATGATTTTAATGAGGGAAATAACTGAACGAATTCTTGCTTTTTTGTATGATCAATGAATAGTTTGAGTTTCATTTTAAAAGTTTCATTTTGCGTTCAAAACTTATAAATTTAGCAAAGTTGTCGCAGTTTTTCATTTCTAAAAATAAAGCAATTTCCTCCCCTAATTCACAGCATATTTTAAGAACTTTTTCTAAACTTAACCATCGAATATGATTGTGGTATAAGACATCAGTATGTTCTGTTTCTATAACTCTTCCAAAAATGCTATGAATGCACGATGATTTATTCCTCTTGAACGAATAAAACCAAAAATATTACTTATAATTGAAATGAGATGTCTACTTGCAAAACATTTTTGCACAATACCTGCTGATGGATTATGCAGTTACAAAATAATAAATCATGTTCTGGAGATTGTTCATGAACGTAATCTTTAAGTTTACAATATTTGCTCCTCTTTTTGGTGCTCCATCAGGTGTTACACTTACTAGGTGGTTACGAGTTAGTTTAAAAATTTCCAGTTTCTAACTACTTCAAGAATATCGTTTCCACTTGTTGAAATTTCATGGATTTCATTGAGGGAGCCGACAAACTGTGCCGGAAACCCAAATAATTGCCCGCGTTATTTTGAAAATTTGCGCAAAAATCACCCGTTGCGAAAGTGTTAATAGCTGTATTATCTATATTTAATTATTAATATAAGCAATAATTTAAAAAATCTTGAAAATGAAAATAATTCACATTTTCGCGGGCCGCAAAAAAATGTCTAAGGGGCCGCATGCAGCCCACGGGCCGCACTTTGCCCACCCCTGGATTATAGCCTCATCTATCCACAATTCTAAAAAATGTCTTGAATAAAAGTTGCTTATTTTTACGTAGGCAATCCAAATATGAAATAACAAGTGGGGGTTTCCATTTAAGATTTTAAAGTTACCCTTCACCCCACCTCCAGGGGGTGGAGTGGGGGTCGTGTTTAGTGTCATTCGATAGATTTTTGAAAAATATTGAACACGTATTTTTCAGTTTTTCGATCCAATCTTCATTTCGCGAATTATTCGATCGTCCTAGGCGACCAGTTCCACTCTGGGTACCAGGTACCTCGGAGACCATCGTCGTCATGAAATTCGTGTTCAGTGACCTCCAAAACCGCAAGGTATAAAACTTGATCTCATTTCCGTCAATATTTCCTGAGTTCTAAATTTTTCATTTTTCATCTCCTCGAGATGCGCTTTGAAAATGCATTTGCTTATGCACAAAAATTTTTGCCGGAGATCAATTTAGTTCACAAAATTGCCTGACACTCTCTCGAATCGAATGCAAAAAGTTGCATGACGATTCATCTTACTGCACAAAATTCCTAGAATTAATGCTTCGATCGTTGCCTCGCCTAAGAAATAAGGGCGATAGATATATAGCAAGAAATGCGTTTGTAAAACGCTGGACGGAAGGGCCGCCCGAGAACTTTATCGTACCGATCTATTATCGTTATCGTACTAGATACTGGCATTCTATAAAAATATCAAAGTTACTCGTTATTTTGATATTTTAGAAAAACCTTGTATACTTGAAAATATGTTATGGTTCTACGCATCATTAATTCCCGCATTTGAGAAAATGTTCGGGGAAACACTATAGATTATTGCATAAATCAATAGAATATTAGTCATACTTTCATTTCAAATTAGTCCATTTTTCTGAGAAATTAATAGTTTACAATATTTGCATTTTACTGCATGGATTGTAATGAAATTTTGGGAGTAGCCCAAAGCCCAATCTCCTAATTCAAAGTCTATCCTATATACTATGGCGCTTTTATCATGGGGGCGGTTCTCACCACTTCTCGGGGATAGAACATTTTTATTTTCGAATTGCATGGAGCAAAAGGAAGAATTTTAAGAAAATTTAAAAATGCGCTCTATAATTTGATCTTATTTTTTTCACCCGTCCAACTTTTTGAAAGTAGAAATAACACTATATTAAGAGGTATTGCAAAAGAAAAACAATGCATTTAAATTCTGGTGAATGAGGGGTTAAATGTATGTACTTCTCATTTTTCCTTAAAGTACATTAGTCATATATTTTTTTGCACCATATCTCGCTTAGTTTGAATGTAACCGACATTTAACGGTGCTCGTTTTAAAGGCCTTTTCAAACACTACAAAAGCATGAGCACTTTGAGCATGCACCAAAAAACAAACTCTTTTTATCTACCATATCTCTTTTTGTATTATAAATAGAAAATTTACGAAGGAGCGAATCTCTTTGTTATTTATAATTAAAAAAAATTTTTATATAGTGTTTTTAGTTTGATGCATAGTTTTTAAGGTATTCACAAAAAACCGTCCGAAAACGTGTCATTTTTAAATGAAAATGGCCAATTTTCAATTACGCATAACTCAAAAAGTATTGAGTTCTCAAAAAAATAGGTCTGGATCCCGCGTATAAAAAAAAGTTGATTAATAGCAAGCTGAAAATTTGTTAATAGCTTAAGTGTGTCTAGTCGGACAAACTTTGATATATGGGAACACTGGAACAGGGGAAGTTTTAACTGTGGAACAGGTTAAAAATTTGGAACGCCCAGACCACGAAAACGGCACATGTATTTTGTCCGACAGAATAGACTTAAACTCTCCGAACGGAGATTAAACTCTCATGCAAAAATCAGACTGCTATTTATCACCAAATGGGCGTTTTAATGAGTGGAACATGCAGAATATGTCAAATGACAGGAATTATGACAGGTGATAAATAGCAGTCTGATTTTTGCATGAGTGTTTAATCTCTGTTCGGAGAGTTTAAGTCTGTTCTGTCGGACAAAATAAATGTGCCGTTTTTGTGGTTAGACCGTTCCAAATTTTTAACCTGTTCCACAATTAAAACTGCCCCTGTTCCAGTGTTCCCATATATCAAAGTTTATCCGACTAGACACCCTTAAGCTATTAACAAATTTTCAGCTTGCTATTAATCAACTTTTTTTTCATACGCGGGATCCAGACCTAAAAGTATAGATCAGTTTTTGCTTAAAAATAGGTTCTCTAGCCACTTCCGCCATAGTATAAAGCGCCATAGTATATAGGGTAGATTTTGTTTCTTGAGCTATTTCCTACTTACTGTGAAAATATCAAGTACATCGATGTAGGAGGATGGAATTCGGAGCCAAATACCCTCATTGACTGCCCTATAATAATGCTCTGCTATGATCGCGTGACAGGGGACACACACAAGATTCTAGCAAAATTTCAATTTTCTGTAACTTTTCGAGTTTTTGAGTTACAGCAACGAGTTTTATGTTATTGGAAAAATAATTTTACATTCTTTCAAAATATGTAAAAATATATAAAATTAAGATTTTTTTTCATTTCCGGTTAAACCGGAAGCCATATTGTGGGTAAAATTTATTGTGCTAATAGATAACAAAGTACTATATATGTCTGCCAAATTTAAAATTTTAGTTTCTATTACAGAGGTAGTTACGGGCACTCGAATATTTTTTTATAAAAAATTCATAACTCCCCTCCTATGAGGAGTTAAGAAATCTGACCAATGTTATTCAATTTACTGATAGGATATCAAAAATATATCAAAAAATAAACAAATTCCTTGGAGTCATTTTTGAGAAAATTTAGTTCAAATTTGTCAAATTTTGACCCCTTAAATATAGGCAACCCATAACTTTTTCTGAAAAACGATAATATTCTTGTTATAGCCCCATCTTTAGGCTATATAAATGTTTTTTCAAATTAAATTTATCTTAAACAATTTTTTAGATTTGTAGGGAAATGTATCGGGTGGGCGGTCGGCCATGCTGGCCGCCATTTTGGATTTGGAAATGTCAAATTCCGTATTTCTATTTACCTATCGATGAGCTAACTTTAAGTTAAATTTCATTCGTTTCGGTCAAAATTTGCAAAAATGTGCCCCAAATAACCCCCATATTTCGGCCCCCCTTTTAGAGGTTTTTTTCAAAAGCTTAGTTTCTCGACAAAATTCTCTTAAACTTACTCATACCGAATTTCATCGAAATCGGTCCAGTAGTTTTTGCTTGGCGGTGGCGACATACGTACGTACATACGTACATACTTCCGACATGTTTTTTTTATTTGCTTTTTAGACTCAGGGGGACTCAAAACGTCGAAAAAAAGTGAAATCTGAAAAAAAATTTTTTGCACGATCCTATAACTTTATCTATTATACTCATACTGCGTATGTAGTACGATAAAGTAAAAAATGAAAACAATTCTCTGCAACAAATATATTATATTAGAACTGAGAGTAAGAGCTCTGAGATACTACATAATTTCGATACTGCAATATTGACTTAAAAAGTGGACATTGAAGCAAGAACACATAATCGAAAAGTCATTTGAACTGGCTAATTGACTTAGCTCCATCGCCATGAAACAAAACTCACACACATGTCATTTGAAATGTGGTGTTTGGTGTTACAGGAGGATGTTCAGAATAGCATGGACAAAGATAAAAACAAACACAGATTATTGCGAGTAATGGTCCAAGAATACGAAATAATAAACACAATAAAAATAAGAAAGTTACAATATCTGGGACACGTAATGAAGGGACAGCGATAGGACAGTACAGGAAGGAGAGTGTAATGGTTGAAGAATCTAAGGGACTGGTTTAAATATACAGTTCTATAGAACTCTTCAGAGTAGCGGTAGGTAGAGTAAAGATACCAAGAACCAGTGGGACATTTTCATGTTCTACCAGTCTGTTAAGGTCTTCGTGATGTTTTCACACCAGCCTAGGTTCACCTCATGCTTCTAAGAGCCGCCGCACAGTGTTCAAAATTGAAGGAAACGTGATCGAAAGTCCAAAAAAAAAATCTGAGAATTCCGAAATTAAGGGGTTTGTTTGTACTACTCATGATGCAACTTCTCAGCAAAAATTGATTTTTTAAGTTTGTTAGGGCCAGATGTATTAATGATCAAAAGTACAAAATTCAATATAATTTTATACATAAAATTTAAATCCCCAGAATATGCCTTTTACTTTGATTATTACTTCATTTATGTGGATAGCTAATATAAAAGTAATTATTTGAGATAAAAATACATACTTTAAAGATTAAAATGATATAGTTAGCTTCACGGAAAGGTGATTATAATTTTGATATAATCGGTTGTCTAAAAACCTATACAATTTTTGGTAATATTAATGTTTGACAGCGTATTACGTTTATTGCGCCATCTTGCGCCACGTTAAATCCTTCACTAAATGAAAGATTACAATGTAAGGCATAAAAAAATATATAACACAAACTGCGCAACTGAGTACATGGCGCATTGCATCGAGCGCTGCGCGCGTTTAGTCTGAATTAATTGCACTTGTACGTATTGTTTACATGTATGTCAAACACATGATATTTGTTGGGGTTGCGAAAAGAGATTTTAGTTTTGATGAAGTAGTATTTTTCCTTAATAGAGAATATTGTACATTAGTTTTCTAAATAGCTATATTAACAATTTATGGAAGTTATACTTCTTTAGGCGCGATTGGGAAAAAGGTTGGGATTTGGAGTAAATGTAAATGTGCGCGAATTCATCAAAAATTGTTAGCTCTACGCACCTAACGATAAAATTACTCGTTTTCGAGATATTTGAACTTAACCAAGTAACGGCACAGATATGTTAAATAATGTATTGTGTCGCTTAATTTTAAAATATCTCGAAAACTTATGATTTTATCATTAATAATGAATAATACTCTTCAGTCTTAACGATAAAATCATTGGTAATAAGAGATATTTGAAGTTTTTAAATTAAGCGGCACAATACCTAGGTACATTAATTAAATATCTGTGCCGTTACATGTTTAACTTCAAATATCTCGAAAACTGATGACTTTATCGTTGCGAATGAAGTGTATGTTAATTACATAGATAGTATTGGAGAATCGAAAAATTGTGCTAAAATGGCATTTCCGCCAGTAGCGTAGAATTTGGGAAGGGTCAGCCATTCACTGTCCCCTGTCGTACGCCTCTGGTAATAGCCAGAAACGATTGTTTAACATTATTTTATAGGGTGTACAGTACCCACACCAGGGGCGGCTCGTGATAGTACAAGATGGTGAGGCACACTACACTTGAGGATTATTATTATTATGGTTAGATTTTCTTTAATAGCCGGAAGGTCGATTTTGTGACGTCATAACGTCACAGAACGGCACCGTATTTATTTTAAGGCTTGCAAACGATATTAAATAACAATTTTATTCGCAAAAGAATAGCTACGAAAGTTCTTAGTCTCTAACAGGTTCATACTCATAGTAGCTGTTTTTTTTAGCTAAAAATAATAATTAATATGATACCACATATCAAAACAGCATGAATCAGATGTTTCGTCGTTGGCTCATCATCAGCGTTGAACACTTGAACAGCCATATTAAGCAAAATTTACATTATATACTACATGAAAACAACGGACAACTGATTCCAGTGGCGTAACTGGGGGGGGGGTTGGGGGTTATAAGCCTTAAATGCCTTAAATCCATACCCCCAGAGACCCACCAGTTGTAGCCTCCCTTAGGATCATTCTGGTTTGGCCGTTGACTGATTCTGTTATTATTAATCACTTGCCAAAATGAAATTATGGTACGCAAACAATATACCTGCAAACACGTGATAATTTCATTTTAGAACCAATTTTATTATATTGTAAATGTATTGCATATATGCAAATAGAAACAAGCAAGTAAGCAAATTACGGTTATATTATAAGATTGTTTTTTTATGTTAAATAAACTAAGGGTTAAATTTTATTTTTTTGGTTTTTTATTTATTTTATAAACAGCGTACTTAAAAGTAAATGAATTATTATGAAAGAAATCATAATTTCTAATTTTTTTATTAATTTATTTATTTAATTGACATTGGCAAATGACTTTCAGCCAGTCAGAGCATAATAACATATTCTAAACATCTATTGTATCTCTTATACTAATAGTAAGTACACGTAACTAGAACAAACTGCTCTAACAAACTACCTAAAACTGCAAAACCACGCTAGAGGCATATTTTTGCCTGCCTCTGAAAGGATACTTAATCCCGCTTCCAAAAATTATTCTGTCATGCTGCCGGCCGATCTCCGTCGGCTTCGTAATATAATATGCTAGACGAGGTACCATCAGAGGCAGTGCCTCTAATGGTACCTTGTACTCCCTTGTACTAGTAGAGTAGGTATATCGGTGTGTTATGAAGAACGGGTCAGGGCCGTACTAATTTTTTTTATCATAAAAATAAAGTTAATAAAAAAAGTTTTATAATAAAAATTAAATTATTTAGCAATTTTCAAAAAGTTAAATTGTATTTAAAGAATTATTGATGATGATATAACGAAAATAAAGTTATTTAGCAAATTTCAAACAGTTAAATTGTATTTAAAGAATTGATGATGAAATAACGAAATAACGTAAATAGTCGATTGGTATACTGGTGAGGCACTGCCTCACCTGCCTCATAGGACCAGCCGCCACTGACCCACACTTTTTGCCAAGTATGTAAAGGAGACGTCAAATAGTTTTAAAGCACTGAGCAAAAATATTTTTTAAATTTTTAAATAAAACACCCTGTAACTCTGTAACGAGCCACATTTTATTTAAGTGATTTGGGTTAAATCCTAATATTTTGAGGTCTAGAATCTATAAATCAAAGATTGGACATTCTTAATGAAACACCCTGTATAACGATATTTTATAAGTAATTCACCCTCTATTGAAGGGATGAAAACTAAAAAAAAACGACCCCTGTTATAATATACTCGTTATACGGTATAATACCTCAAATATTCCAAGTTTTCAGCCGGATCACTTTTACAGTTTAAACAAATTTAGTTTCGATCACGTTTAGACCAATTTTGAACACTGTGCGCCGTGTCCATTTGTGCTTATTTTGATTCTCGATTGAATTTCCAATACCTGTATATTTTAATCATTTCATAATGCCCTATATGCCGCTACTATCTCTAAAATCTAACTATCCGTGGAAACGTTAACTTTAAATGATAAAGACATTTGAAATTGAAATGGGAGCTATAAACCCAACAGAAACTTTTAAATACTTACGAGTCCAAAAAACTTCAATAGTAGGGAGTAACGACGAAATACATTCCAGGATTGGCCAAGCAAGATCAGCCACCAGACAGCTACACGGACTATTGTGCATAGGCGTAACCAGGGGGTTTTGGGGGTTATAAACCCCCCCATTTGGATGTACTTCGAGCTCTATACTATACGATTAACACCATTACTATTCCATACTTCCCAAAGACCATCAAGTACCATCAAGTAGTTGTAACCCCCCTTATTATCATCCTGGTTACACCTCTGCTATTGTGGAATAATAAAATTACATATAAAAGATAATAAAAGAAGAGTGTATAAAAGAATAATAGAAAGTATTGCGCCGAAGTCTGGGAAATAAACCAAAGAAACAAATCAAAAATTAAAGCCATGGAAATGAACTATTGGAGACGATGTTGTCGGCTCACTAGACTTGACAGGGTGAGAAACGAAGATATTAGGAGAGAAATGAAAATTAATCTAGATATAATAGACACAATCGAAGCCAAAAAGTCAACTGGTATGGTCACCTTCAGAGAATGCCTGAAAATAGATGGCCAAAAAATATAATATGGACTCCACCTACTAGAAGAAAACGAGGTAGTCCGAGACGATCCTGGAGAGAAAATGTCGAAGATGCAATGACCGCCAGAGATTTAAAAACTGAAGATTGCTTCGAAAGAAAACGCTGGAAATTAGGATGCGAGAAGCGGCGACAGCTGTAGAAGACTCGCTTATTATATATTATAAGACATAACGTATCTCCTAAAAGTGTTGACACAACGTATTTATCGGATTTTTTTAATGAAGAAATTTATTTTGGTAAACACTATTAGTGTAGGAAACAAAGGTTGAACCTTGCAAAATGGACACAAGTCCGGTTTTATTTTTTTCTGGTATATCAAGGGGTGCTTATTATAAAACTAACTTTTTCTGCAAAAATTTCGCCCCGGAACCCCCCTTTTCACCCCTTTAAAGGGGGTAATTTGTGGTTTTTGCGGAACGTAGCCCTTCCTGTACCTTTTACAAAAAATTTCTTTTATAGAAATATGAAGAGGACTATATTTTCTAAGATTTATTTCCCGACAGCATCTGTCTATCATCCACCGTTTAGCGGAGGTGGCGCCCCAAAGTTGACAAGTTTTTAAAAAAGATGTTTTTAAAAAATATATATTTTTCCCTAACTGTAACGGACAGTAAGAAGAAATCCTGCGGCAATTATTCACAAATAATTGATTGATTTTTTGGTATAGGTTTCACTTAAGGATAATTGCCCTTTTTTAATTATAGGGTGTTACATTTTAAAAAAACCCCTTTTTATACCCTCTGAACCGTTTATACTAGAGTAAAAAGACTTTCCGAGATTACCCATGTACTGGTGATATTTACAAATTTGTATAATGCACCCCCATTTTTTCCCCGAAACCACCCAAACAAAAGAAAAATTAATAAATAAAGTAATTTTCTTGGAATCCTTCACACACAATGCCCTTTATTAATATGCTTCATATATCATTTTGTGCAGGTTATTATTACCCATGCATGGACACCAAAAGCGATTTCCTAGTGCAACCCCTGTAGCCAAAAAAATAAATAAATAAAATGGGGGGTTGCAAAATTTTTTTTGTTTTTTGCTTTTTGATCCATATGGGCATATGCTTCATCAATATTGCTTTTCAAAAATATATATGGTTATTGCAACATCCCTGCGGAAACCACCCCTATCCTTGAAAATATACTGCAGAAACTACCCCTATCCCTTGGCGAGCATGTTTTTACGATTTTCTCATTACCTATGCATTATTTTTAAACAAAACTTATACAAGGTTAAAGACCACTATTTACTCTAAAAATTAGGTCCTATTCATTTTTTTCGTATAACCAACCGTTACGTCACAGTGGCGCCGTAAACCTCTTATATGCTTTGGCGGGTTCCAGTTTTTGTTGTTTTTTTTCGTCATCTGTTCGTTTTATTGATAAAGTACTTATGTAAAATAAAACACAGTGTAACCTACAAATTATGACTTATGCACATTTTACAATCTTTGCGCCCCAAAGCCACAGTGGTGGCCCAAAATCAATTTTTGCATATTTTCGCCACCTGCACGCATTTTATTGCATGAATGCTAACTTAATAGCACAATATTTATCCTTAGGTGGTCGCTAAGCAGTGGCGGATCCAGCGAGGGGTGATGGGGGTGATCACCTCCTCCCCCTCTCAAACCAAGTGATATTATATTCAAAGATTATAAAAATATATATTTATTTTTATAGAAATTTAGCCAATTGCTACCCCCCTCTTAACGATGCTGGATCCTCCACTGTCGGTAAAACATAAAAAGTACGCCATTCTTATAAATATAATAATATAATATAAGTATTTCTATAAAAATAAATGAATATTTTTATAATCTTTGAATATAATATCACTAGGTTTGAGAGGGGGGAGGTGATCACCTCTCCCTGGATCCGCCACTGCTTAGAGACCACTTAAGGGTAAATATTGTGCTATTAAGGTAGCATTAATGCAATAAAATGCGTGTAGGTGGCGAAAATATGCAAAAATTGATTTTGGGCCACCACTGTGGCTTTGGGGCGCAAAGATTGTAAAATGTGCCTAGGTCATAATTCGTAGGTTACACTGTGTTGTTTTATTTTACATAAGTACTTTATCAATAAAACGAACAGATGACCAAAAAAAAAAAACAAAAACTGCAGCCCGCCAAAGCATAAATATGAGGTTTACGACGCCACTGTGCCGTAACGGTTGCTTATACGAAAAAAATGAATAGGACCTAATTTTTAGAGTAAATAGTGGTCTTTAATCTTGTATAAGTTTTGTTTAAAAATAATGCATAGGTAATGAGAAAAGCGTAAAAACATCCTCGCCAAGGGATAGGGGTAGTTTCTGCAGTATATTTTCAAGGATAGGTGTGGTTTCCGCACGGATGTTGCAATAACCATATATATTTTTGAAAAGCACTATTGATGAAGCATATACCCATAGGGATCAAAAAGCAAAAAACAAAAACAAAATTCAACCCTCCATTTTATTTATTTTTTTTGGCTACAGGTTTTGCACTAGGAAATCGCTTTTGGTGTCCATGCATGGGTAATAATAACGTACACAAAATGATATATGAAGTATATTAATAAAGGGCATTGTGTGTGAAGGATTCCAAGAAAATCACTTTATTTATTAATTCTTCTTTTTTTGGGGTGGTTTCGGAGAAAAATGGGGGTGCAATATACAAATTTGTAAATAGCACCAGTACATGGGTAATCGCTGAAAGTCTTTTTACTCTAGCATAAACGGTTCAGATGGTATAAAAAGGGTTTTTTTTAAAATGTAACACCCTGTAATTAAAAATAGGGAAATTACTCTTAAGTGAAACCTATACCAAAAAATCAGTCACTTATTTGTGAATAATTGCCGCAGGATTTCTTATTAATTTCCGTAACAGTTAGGGAAAAATATATATTTTTTTAAAAACATCTTTTTTAAAAACTTGTCAACTTTGGGGCGCCACCCCCGTTAAACGGTGGATGATAGACATATGCTGTCGGGAAATAAATCGTAGAAAATATAGTCCTCTTCATATTTCTATAAAAAAATTTTTTGTAAAAGGTACAGGAAGGGCTACGTTCCGCAAAAAACAAAAATTACTCTCTTTAAAGGGGCGAAAAGGGGGGTTCCGGGGCGAAATTTTTTCAGAAAAAGTTAGTCTTATAATAAGCACCCCTTGATATAACGGAAAAAAAATAAAACCGGACTTGTGTCCATTTTGCAAGGTTCAACCTCTGTTTCCTACACTATATCTAGGAATCATAAATTACAACTCAATATGTAACTATACTATACTATAGAATTATGTTAAGTGACCCATTCTGCTCTACTAGACGCAAATGTCGCATGAGGTCCTGGATGGAATTCAGATCAATTTCTGTCAGTTTTTCGTAAATTCGGCCTCTTAACTGATGTTCATCTTACGCTTCCCAGTTTCTATGATAAACCTTCATAACCAGTAAAACCCAAAAATCCTCTATTGGGCGATTCTGCGGCAAGTTTGAAGTATTATCGTTTTTGCGAACAAAAGATGTGGTGTTGTCGAAGCCAGTTTTGGGTATCTCTTGAGTAATGGCATGATATCATCAGTAGCATGATGTTCGTGGACAAACTGAAGCAATTTGGAAAGGCAGTTATCAATATAGCTCTGACTATTCAAAGCTTCATCCCTAACTTTTCCTCCAAAAGGTCGGGATACATCCTTTTTAAAAATTGTGCACCGGACAAGGATTTTGTCTGCAAATTTCGCTTCATGTGTACATATCTAACATTGTCAGGACCTTCATCTACGTTATCCGTACAAAACCCATGGTTTCCTTCATTTCAGAATTACTTAAAGTGAAAAACGAGTTGAGCTTAAAAGTATTTGGGGTACTTACGTCTCTTTCGATATTTAAGACCATTCCTCCTGAATTCCATCGTACTCTGTTAGATCTGTATTGAAGAGCCAATCTCCTAGTTAACATTCCAACCTGGTTTTTTGCTCTTTTTACCAGTTTCTCTGACCTCTGTACAGAAAATGCACATGGTCTTCCACTTTTTGGTAGATTCAGATATGGTATTCCCTGATGACACTCCTCTAATTGTTCTATAAATGGTTAAACTTTAAAATAATTAAATCTCAACTGACAGTAAACAAACTTTTTTCCAAAGGCAACTTGATATTATTTTGTTTTTATTAAAATTAAAGCCGATACATTTTGTGCCAAAACTTTTAGGGCATATCTACTCCGGGCTAATTAGCAAAATACAAGGAAAAGTTATTTACCAGCAATTTTATTTCTGGAATCGAATATTATGATTGTATATTAGGTCTGCATCCCGCGTATAAAAAAAAGTTGATTAATAGCAAGCTGAAAATTTGTTAATAGCTTAAGGGTGTCTAGTCGGAAAAACTTTGGATATATGGGAACACTAGAACAGGGGAAGTTTTAATTGTGGAACAGGTTAAAAATTTGGAACGGTCAGACCACGAAAACGGCACATGTATTTTGTCCGACAGAACAGACTTAAACTCCCCGAACATAGATTAAACTCTCATGCAAAAATTAGATTGCTATTTATCACCAAATGGGCGTTTTAATGAGTGGAATTATGTAGAATATGTCAAATGACAGGTGATAAATAGCAGTCTGATTTTTGCATAAGAGTTTAATCTCTGTTCGGAGAGTTTAAGTCTACTCTGTCGGACAAAATAAATGTGCCGTTTTCGTGGTCTGACTGTTCCAAATTTTTAACCTGTTCCACAATTAAAACTGCCCCTGTTCCAGTGTTCTCATATACATATCAAAGTTTATCCGATTAGACACCCTTAAGCTATTAACAAATTTTCAGCTTGCTATTAATCAACTTTTTTTTATAAGCGGGATCCAGACCTATATATTAATAATATAGGTATGAAAAGTCCACAGATAGTGTGCTACTTTTTTATAAACAAAATGGCTCCCGAAAATCATGTCTTTTTTCAATTTTTTCTCTATAACTCCAAAGATTTTAACTTTACACCAAAAACACCCAAATAAAAATTCACCGTAATTAAATTCTGCATAGAGACGTGTTTTTTCGGATTTACTTCGACGAAAATTTTCCCCGGAAAATGCGGGTTTTTCCAACAATATCTTTAATTTTCAACTAAAATTTTAGATAAGTAATTGTTTATCAAAAATTAAATAACTTGGTAATATAAAAGCTCTTTTCGTATAGATTATAATTCCAGAAGCCGATGAAAATTGAATGAACATAGCAACAATTGAATTGTTAATTAAAATTTTGCGGTCGCTATAATAATCACAATAATTATGATATATAAGAATAACTATGATTTTTGTATAAAAAGACACTATACCTACCTATCTAATGTACTTTACAGAATTGAAATTGGACTATTTAAGCGGCCTCGGGAATATTTTAAAATTATAAACAATTTTTGGCTTATAAACAAATAGAATATCTTGGGAAATTTTAAATTAAATTACATCATGAAAGCTTTATTGGAAAAAAAGCGGCAGGACGCTTCTTTTAAAAGAAAAGACGTTTAATTGTGATGAGTGGTTCCCGAGATACAACCGGTCAAAGTTGACCGGCATTTACGGCAAAGATATAAATAATAGGATCATAATTTTCGAACCATCACCTTTTTATTTTTGTCCTCTTTCTCTACACCAATTTTCATATCTTTAAAATACTCATAACATATATTATTATAATAAAAACTATCGATATTACGAGTGAAAATTGCCAAAAATAGCAAAATTCCAATCAAAAATTAGGTTGGAGAAAATGTAATCTCAAAGTTCAAAATCGGTATACGTTAAAAAAAAATGCATTTTCTCGGCTTCCCATGGAGCAATTTTCTTCATTCTATTTTTGTTCCCAAGTAACTCGAGTAGAGCCATCTAACTAAAACATCATTAAATGTCAAACTTGCTTTTGTTTTGTTATAATAGATTAATTTATTTATAAGAAAAGAAAACTATATATTTTTTCCAGTTGTAGACTTTTTTTAGATAAACTTACTATAAGTGTACCTTTGAACGTTAAAAACATAAATATTCTCATTTGAAAACTGTATAATTATTTAAACAAATTAAAAATTTTTGTTATAATAAATTATTTTTTTGTAACAAAACAAAAGCAACTTTGACATTTAATAATGCGTTAGTTAGATGAAGAATGAAGAAAATTGCTCCATGGGAAGCCGAGAAAATGCTTTTTATTAACGTATACTGATTTTGAACATTGAGATTACATTTTCTCCAACCTAATTTTTGATGTAAATTTTGCTATTTTTGGCAATTTTGGAAAATTATGAAAATTGGTATGGAGAAAGAGGACAAAAATAAAAAGGTGGTGGTTCGAAAATTATGATCCTATTATTTATATCTTTGCCGTAATTGCCGGTCCACTTTGACCGGTTGTATCTCAGGAACTTATCACAATTAAACGTTTTTTCTTTTAAAAGAAGCGTCCTGCTGCTTTTTTTCAATACAGCTTTCATGATTTAATTGATTTTAATATTTCCCGAGATATTCTATTTTTTTATAAGCCAAAAAATTGTTTATAATTTTAAAATATTCCTGAGGCCGCTTAAATACTCCAATTTCAATTCTGTGAAGAACATTAGATAGGTACAGTATCTTTTTATACAAAAATTATAGTTATTCTTATGCATCATAATTATTGTGGTTATTATAGCGACCGTAAATTTTTAATCAACAATTCAATTGTTGCTAAACTGTTCATTCAATTTCCATAGGCTTCTCGAATTATAAATCTATACCAAAAAGCTTTTATATTACCAAGTTATTTAATTACTGATAAACAATTACTTATCTAAAATTTTAGTTGAAAATTAAAGATTTTGGAGAAAAACCCGCATTTCCCGGGGAAAATTTTCGTCGAAGTATATCGGGAAAAACACGTCTCTATGCAGAATTTATTTACGGTGAATTTTTATTTGGGTGTTTTTGGTGTAAATTTAAAATCTTTGGAGTTATAGAGTAAAAATTGAAAAAAGAACACGATTTTCGGGCGCCATTTTGTTTATAAAAAAAGTAGCACACTATCTGCGGACTTTGCATACCTATATTATTAATATATACAATCATAAGATTCGATTCCAGCAATAAAATTGCTGGTAAATAACTTATCCCTTAAATAGCTTATCCCAGACTAATACGTTAGTACAACTTGGTCCACTCGAAATGACATGACAAGTTCAAATTATGCTAATGGTCGCGAACGCTTTAAGAGCATTGCACATAAAAAAGAAGAACGGTATTGTAAAGACCATTGCTTTGTACAAATTTTCACTTAAAAAAAAACAACAAAAATGTAAAATATATTTATTTTTATAAACAATTACATAGTCTTTAAGTTTTGCACCACGCACGTACAATATAACAATTTATCTTGGAGCCTTTCCCACGTTGCTTGATGACAGCTTATTACATTGGGTAGATACTCTCTTAACAACTTAGTCTGAGCAATAACAAGTCCATGGCTCTTCAAAAACACGCTTAAATAAGCTTCGGCTAGTTCGAAATCTTTATTAGATTTAAGCATATACTCCACACACTTCAAAAACTGTAACATCACTTCCAAGGTACCGCCATTGTCAGGCGAAAGAGATTTTATTTCAAAATCTATCATCGAAGGACCAAGCTTTTTAAGTTTATCTATAACTGGATTGAAAATGTCAGTTGTTTTTGACGTTTCTAATAATTTTCCGAAGTCTGTAAGGTTCACAAAACTAAGTGGTGTTGTAAATTTCGTCTGCTCTTCCGTTTCTGGTCTGACATCAAACTGAATACCACTCAAAGACGCTACCGTTGGAAGAAAGAATGGCGCTGCTTTGGGTGCTTTAGGAGGTTCTTTAGGTTTGTTTCTTTGCTTGATCACATCAAGGTTGAGGAGATTTTGCCATCTAGATGTGGAAAGACCAGATAACGTAATTAATTCCTTGCTTATTTGCTCAGGTGAAACGAATTCCTCTACATCTTCTTTAATTTCTTCCTCGTCTTCAGTATAATCTTGTCCGCATTCGGGAAGCATGATTAACGGAGGACTATCACTGGGTGTGATACTTTTTAATGTAATTCTTGTGTAAAGGGTCTTGTTAGTCCAAAGGAAGATGCCTAAATAGTCCACGTGAGCTGTAATCAAGCATTCTCCAGTTGGAGACATATCTAAAGAAATACAAGCAGCATCGGTAGCAAATTCATCCACCATTTGCCCGGACGGTATATCCCAGGTTCGGACGGAACAATCCATGGAGGCAGTGATAAGCCATCGTGAGTCTGGACTAAAAGTGGCGTCGGTTAATTGTGCTGTATGGCCAGTGAATTTCCTCACTATACGTTTCGTGTCAATGTCCATTATATTTAGAGAATAATCCTCCATTGCTATCGCCAACATAGAGCTTTCCCGATGAGATCTAAAGAAGTTGATTGTTTCCTCTAGGGGAATAACTGCCAACGGAGGTGAATCTAAAAACATGAAAAGTTAGTCTATATTCCTACAATATAATACAAAAATACAAAAAGAACCAGATTTTATACTTAAACAAATACGGAAAGTATTAATAATATAATAATTCGCTGTAAAACGAAATTAAGAGGCATTTTATATTTCAGTTTGTCCAGAAGTAGAAAATGAACTAACTGACCCTATTGATGCTGGCAATGGGATAAGACAGGGGGATTCTCTGAGTCCTTTATTGTTCAATCTGATCATGGATGAAATAATAAAAACGCTGGACGGAAGGGCCACCCGAGAACTTTATCGTACCGATCTGTTATCGTTATCGTACTAGATACTGGCATTTTATAAAAATAACAAAGTTACTCGTTATTTTGATATTTTATAAACACCTTGTATACTTGAAAATATTTTATGGTTCTATGTATGTATGTATCGGTTTTAGAACGTCTTTCGACGTTGTCCGATGCCTAACTTCCACGTCCTTCTATCATCCCATTGGCCATCTCGAAGATCCCTTGTACTCATTGCTTTGGTTACCCCTTCTTTCCATGTCTTTTTGGGTCTTCCTCGTTTTTTGCGGTTTGGTGGTACCCACTCCAAGATCTTTTTGGGCAATCTTGTGTCTTCCATTCTTTGAACATGACCATACCAAATCAACTGTTTTCTCTCAATGTCTGTTGTTAAGTAACCATCTATTCCAATTCGTCGTCTTACTTCCTCATTTCGAATTCTTTCCCTACGGGATATACCTAACGATCTTCTAAACACATCCATTTCTACAGCTTCTAATTTTTTCCTGTTGTTCTCGGTTATTCTCCAAGTTTCTGCTCCGAAAAGTAGGCTGCTTTTAATAAGTGTTTCATAGATGTTGTATTTTCGGAGCTCCAAAGTATTCCATTTAGGCATCCAATTGTTCTTCTAGCTTGTGTTACCCATTTTATGGTTCTACGCATCATTAATTCCCGCATTTGAGAAAATGTTCGGGGACACACTATAGATTATTGCATAAATCAATAGAATATTAGTCATACTTTCATTTCAAATTAGTCCATTTTTCTGAGAAATTAATAGTTTACAATATTTGCATTTTACTGCATGGATTGTAATGAAATTTTGGGAGTAGCCCAAAGCCCAATCTCCTAATTCAAAGTCTATCCTATATACTATGGCGCTTTTATCATGGGGGCGGTTCTTACCACTTCTCGGGGATAGAACATTTTTATTTTCGAATTGCATGGAGCAAAAGGAAGAATTTTAAGAAAATTTAAAAATGCGCTCTATAATTTGATCTTATTTTTTTCACCCGTCCAACTTTTTGAAAGTAGAAATAACACTATATTAAGAGGTATTGCAAAAGAAAAATGAGGGGTTAAATGTATGTAATTCTCATTTTCCGTAAAGTACATTAGTCATATATTTTTTTGCACCATATCCCGCTTAGTTTGAATGTAACCGACATTTAACGGTGCTCGTTTTAAAGGCCTTTTCAAACACTACAAAAGCATGAGCACTTTGAGCATGCACCAAAAAACAAACTCTTTTTACCTACCATATCTCTTTTTTATTATAAATAGAAAATTTACGAAGGAACGAATCTCTTTGTTATTTATAATTAAAAAAAATTTTTATATAGTGTTTTTAGTTTGATGCATAGTTTTTAAGGTATTCACAAAAAACCGTCCGAAAACGTGTCATTTTTAAATGAAAATGGCCAATTTTCAACTACGCATAACTCAAAAAGTATTGAGTTCTCAAAAAAAAGTATAGATCAGTTTTTGCTTAAAAATAGGTTCTCTAGCCACTTCCATGCTTATTTTGACCAATAAATTTTCCACCCCCTTGAAGGGGTGGGAATTGCCCCAAGATAAAAGCGCCATAGTATATAGGGTAGATTTTGTTTCTTGAGCTATTCCCTACTTACTGTGAAAATATCAAGTACATCGATGTAGTAGGATGGAATTCGGAGCCAAATACCCTCATTGACTGCCCTATAATAATGCTCTGCTATGATCGCGTGAGAGGGGACACACACAAGATTCTAGCAAAATTTCAATTTTCTGTAACTTTTCGAGTTTTTGAGTTACAGCAACGAGTTTTATGTCATTGGAAAGATAATATTACATTCTTTCAAAATATGTAAAAATATACAGGGCGTATGTAAAAAATTAAGATTTTTTTTCATTTCCGGTTAAACCGGAAGCCATGTTGTGGGTAAAATTTATTGTGCTAATAGATAACAAAGTAGTATATATGTCTGCCAAATTTCAAATTTTAGTTTCTATTACAGAGGTAGTTACGGGCACTCGAATATTTTTTTATAAAAAATTAATTACAAAAAACTCGAAGATGTACCACAAGGTTATTTATTATTGTTAAAAAACATATAAAAGGACGCGTTTCGGCTTTACACAAGCCATCATCAGCTTAAATACAGTTTATAAAAAATTCATAACTCCCCTCCTGTGAGGAGTTAAGAAACCCGACCAATGTTATTCAATTTACCGATAGGATATCAAAAATATATCAAAAAATAAACAAATTCCTTGGAGTCATTTTTGAGAAAATTTAGTTCAAATCATGTCATTGGAAAGATAATTTTACATTCTTTCAAAATATGTAAAAATATACAGGGCGTATGTAAAAAATTAAGATTTTTTTTCATTTCCGGTTAAACCGGAAGCCATGTTGTGGGTAAAATTTATTGTGCTAATAGATAACAAAGTAGTATATATGTCTGCCAAATTTCAAATTTTAGTTTCTATTACAGAGGTAGTTACGGGCACTCGAATATTTTTTTATAAAAAATTAATTACAAAAAACTCGAAGATGTACCACAAGGTTATTTATTATTGTTAAAAAACATATAAAAGGACGCGTTTCGGCTTTACACAAGCCATCATCAGCTTAAATACAGTTTATAAAAAATTCATAACTCCCCTCCTGTGAGGAGTTAAGAAACCCGACCAATGTTATTCAATTTACCGATAGGATATCAAAAATATATCAAAAAATAAACAAATTCCTTGGAGTCATTTTTGAGAAAATTTAGTTCAAATTTATGTCAAATTTTGACCCCTTAAATATAGGCAACCCATAACTTTTTCTGAAAAACGATAATATTCTTGTTATAGCCCCATCTTTAGGCTATATAAATGTTTTTTCAAATTAAATTTATCTTAAACAAGTTTTTAGATTGGTAGGGAAATGTATCGGGTGGGCGGTCGGCCATGCTGGCCGCCATTTTGGATTTGGAAATGTCAAATTCCGTATTTCTATTTACCTATCGATGAGCTAACTTTAAGTTAAATTTCATTCGTTTCGGTCAAAATTTGCAAAAATGGGCCCCAAATAACCCCCCTATTTCGGCCCCCCTTTGAGAGGTTTTTTTCAAAAGCTTAGTTTCTCGACAAAATTCTCTTAAACTTACTCATACCGAATTTCATCGAAATCGGTCCAGTAGTTTTTTCTGGGCGGTGGCGACATACGTACGTACATACGTACATACTTCCGACATGTTTTTTTATTTGCTTTTTAGACTCAGGGGGACTCAAAACGTTGAAAAAAAGTGAAATCTGAAAAAATTTTTTTGCACGATCCTATAACTTTATCTATTATACTCATACTGCGTATGTAGTACGATAAAGTAAAAAGTAATAACTAAAAAGGATATCAAATGGAAGGAAAACAGCTTAAAATAATCTGCTATATAGACGATGCAATGTTGATCTCTCACAGTGAAGATGATTTACAACGTATGCTGCACCAATTTAATATGACTCTGCCAGAAAATTTAACATGTTAATTTCCAACAAAAAAAAAACAATTTGCATGGTTATAACAGCAAATCCAATAAGATGTAAATTGGAGCTGGAGGGTCAGATAATAGATCAAGTGATCGAGTTTAAATATCTAGGCATCACACTATCTAGCTCACACGGAAAGCTCGAAACAGAAGTGAAAGATCAAGTGAATAGAGCAAACAGAGCCGCAGGTTGCCTGAATGACACATTCACCCCTGTGATGTATCAAACACGTTATAAATAACGTGCATGTTATCCTGCATTTACGTTAAATTCTACAAATTGATGTGATGTATGACATATAATGTTTCTCAAAAACGTTATCTGGTAACATAACAGGTTCATTTTAACGGGGCCTATTTAACCTCTTGTTATAAAATAACGTGTAGTATAAAGAATAAATAAATATAAAAAATGGACAATTTAGTTCAGAATTTTGTCAGATTGTAAACGTCGGGTTATTAAAATAATTAGATGATGATATTAGATGGTTTGTTATTTTTTAGAAATAGTGATGTTATTTTTAAACAAAAACATTTTATTCGTATACATGAAGAAAACATACAGACTATAGAGACCAGTTTGGCCAGATTGGGTAAATCCATTGGGTTCGTTTTGTAGTTTATTTAAATCCTTGTTGAGCCATTTTATAACATAACAACACGACAAGCAAAAATTAAATAAAATTCACAATCACAATAGAAAGAGCATCTCACGGACCGAGGGCCGGGAATTTCAAATAACATCTTGGTTTTGAGTTTTGGTGCCAGTGCCAGATGTTCGAGTGCGATGAACAAGATGCGTACTTCGCTGCACGCTGCATGTTTATGTCTGTCTTCCTCTACTTATTTAATTTTTGTATACTGTTGTTCTTGTCGCGCAAGACGATACTTTAACGTTTTGAAAATAACATGCTGGATAACACGCACGTTAAAAACATGATACATCACATCTAAGTTTTGGCAACACGTTATACTCAAACGGCTGTTATAATCAAACGTTATGTTAACATAACGTGTACACTTGTACACGTTATTTATTACGGGTTTGTTACATCACAGACCTGAATGTGGAGAAATAAAAATATCCGAAAAGAAATGAAAGGCAGAATTTACAAAACAGTCATCAGACTAATAATGACATACGCGGTAAAAACACGACCTGACACAGAGAGGTCAAAACGATTGTTCGAAACAGCGGAGTTGGAAACTCTTCAAAAAAGCGATAGATTCGAAAAATCGAAGACACTATGGGACAGAGCTAGTATAGATTGATATATACGACAGAGATGCAAGGCGGAGAACATTAATAACTGGGTAAGAAAGAGAAGAGTAGAATGAAATGAGCACATAAGCTGAATGGCAACAAATAAAGTAGTAAGGACGGCGAGAGACGACGAAGTAGTTTTAGGCTTTCTTAACATTTTGCTTTTTGATTCATTCGTTTACGTTGGATAATAAAAAAGCTAGGTACTTTAACAACTAGCAATGGTATTCATCAATACAGGGTGTTTCGGCAAACTTTAAGGGGTAATTCTGCATGAAAAAAAAAAAGAATGTGTGTGTACTTTGTACGCACGTAAGAAGTTATACTTCTATTATATAATTTCAACGAAATAAATATACTTAACAGTTACAATATCAAAAATTAACAATAATTACCAAAAATTAACCAAAACTTAAAATGAAAAATAAAAAAAATGAATATGAATCGTCCGGGATTTGAACCCGCGATCTCACGATCTCTGGTCCAATGCTATACCAACCGAGCTATCAAGGCGCCTGTCATTGACGTTTCGGATATACATAATTACACATCACGGTGACAAGTGAAATATAACAATAGATATTTTATTATTTTACAAATCCAAAGACATAAAAATTATAATAAATAATACATTTACTAAAAAACACTAATATATTATTTTAATGGCTTATTTGCGCTGATACATAATTTGAAAGATTAGCAACGAACTACATACAGTCTGCCTGCGCATGCGCCAGGGAATTATAAAATTTCACCCTCGATCGTAAAGAAGTATAACTTCAAAAATAATGACCTTTTGCTTTATAAACATAATATGTCCACAAATGCTTCGTTTCCGAGATACGGGATGTTGAACTTTTTCTTACAAACTGACGAATTATTTATTGCTCTAAAACCGATTGAGATATGCAAATGAAATTTGGTAGGTTTTAAGAGGTATTTATTGCGCATTTTTTGACATACAATTAAGAATTTTATATTCACCATTGGCGTGCATACGGGTATAAACATTTTAGATACATCCCAACTGCACGCCAATGGTGAATATAAAATTCTTCATTGTATATCAAAAAATGCGCAATAACTACCTCTAAAACCTACTAAATTTGATTTGCATATCTCAATCGGTTTTAGGCAATAAATAAATCGTCAGTTTGTAAGAAAAAGTTCAACATCCCGTATCTCGGAAACGAAGCATTTGTGGACATATGTTTATCAAACAAACTGTCATTATTTTTCATGGAGAATTACCCTTTAAAGTTTGTCGCACTTATTTAGAAACACCCTGTATTGATGAATAACATGGCTAGTTGTTAAAGTATGAAAAAAAATACCTAACTTTTTTTATTATCCCACATAAGCGAATGAATCAAAAAGCAGAATGTTAAGAAAGCCTAAGACTACAGTTAAGTTTTAATTTCAATATTTTATATACGCTAGAATATTCCACAGGGTGTTCCAAACTTTGAGGAAAAAACACACTATCATTGTTACACCCGGTATACAATGACACTCACTTGTTTAGCAATAATATTAATAAATCGATATTCTTGAGGAATAAAGCTAGAATATACTAAAAAAATCACAAAATCGGACAACAGATTTAGGAAATACAAGACATTAAAAAGATCCCATTTTTAAGGTGGTGCGTTAATTTTGATGCTTAGTGTACAATGCTGAGGTGCGTCAACAAAGAACTGTAACATATAAATGCCAACCCTTTTGGTGCCATATGACTTTTATCTATTCTAAAATTTTAAGAAATTTACAATTAAAGTCGTTTTGGCTACTACATCGTCAATTACAACATTGTTACAATAAAAACAATTATTCACTATAGCTCTTTTTGTTTTGTTACAACTTTTCATTTTATTATATTTAAAAACTATTTCAGATTCATACCTTTATTTTTAAACCTCCAAAACTTGACTTCGTTTCCTCCTCCTGTCACAACAAATTGATTTAGTGTATCACTTGAAATTCCACGGATTGGGTATTTGTGAGCTTTAGGATTTCCATACGAGTCCCTCCAGATTCCTGATTGCATATTAAATCTGAAAATAAAATTTAAACGTCACTTTGTATTGTTGAATGTTATCTATGTATATTTAGTCCATGTGGTGAGACCGCTTCCATCTGGAAAAATTTCTGATTCGGTTTCTTTGTCGATTCCTATTCAAAAAGTCCCCTTTAAACAAATCTAAAGGGTGCCGGGCGAAATTTTTGGGCAGAAATTGTTTAAACAATTTTTTTTAAACAAATACAAAAGATCACGTTTTTTTGCTCCAGAACATGTATTTTTAAGTTTTGTGGGTCATTCTAAACAAGAAAGGTATCTTGTAAATTTTCTCAAAAATTGATAGTTGTCGAGTTATAGGCTATTTACAATTTGAAAAATGCGAAAAAACGCATTTTCGAGGCCTAAGAACTCATATTTAGATTGGTATTTTTGAGGTTGTCAGATACTTAAATTGAAGTTTAAACATTCAGCTTCAAGAGTCTGAAGAGTGATTGCGTCTATCCTTAATTTAAAGAGTTCTTTTTTAATTGTTAAATATGCATGTCCATCCGATCTTTTTGCCGGTGCGGCGCGCTCTATTTCAAAAATCTTCAATTTTCCTCCGAAAGATATTTTTTCTAGATTCTTTAGGATATTCTAAATAAAATTAATTTCTTGACATTTTTCTCAAAAGTTAACAGTTTTAAAGTTATAAGCGATTTAAAATCCGAAAATGCGTTTTTTTGTCATTTTTCGGATTTTAAATCGCTTATAACTTTAAAACTATTAACCGTTGGGAAAAATGTCAAAAAACTTATTTTATTTAGAATATCCCAAAGAATCTAGAAAAAACATTTTTCCGAAGGAGATAGGAGATTTTTGAAATAGAGCGCGCTGCACCGGCAAAAAAATCGGATAAACACGCATATTTAACAATTAAAAAACAACAGTATAAATTAAGATTATACGAGATCACTCTTCAGAATCTTGAAGCTGAATGCTTAATCTTCAATTTAAGTATCTGGTAACCTCAAAAATAGTAGCTTAAATATGATGTTTTAGGCCTCGAAAATGCCCATTTTCGCATTTTTCAGTTTTTAAATCGCATATAAATCGAAAACTATAAATTTTTAAGAAAAATTACAAGATACCTTTCTTGATGAGAATGACCCAAAAAAACTAAAAATATATGTCCCAGGGCAAAAAATGTGATCTTTTGTATTTGTTAAAAAAAAAAAATTTCTGCCCAAAAATTCCGCCCTTCAGATTTGTTTAAAGGGGACATTTTTGAATAGGAATCCACAAAGAAACCGAATCAGAAATTTTTTCAGACGGGAGCGGTCTCACCACATGGACTAATTGGATTAAACTAAAAATTTATTGGAATAAAAATTACATTTTACAATTGTTTTTGACGTTTCGATTTCCAATCCGGAAATAAAAAAATATAAATTAACGAATTATCTTGTCAATATAATAAATAGTATGAATAAAAAAAGAATGTGTGTATATTTTGTACTCACGATAGAAGTTATACTTCTCTATTATATTATTTCAACGAAATAAATATATTTTACATAGTTTATTTGTATTTTATTTAAATATTAAACTAATTTTAATTGTTACTACTTTCCAAAAAATTGTATTAAAACAATTTTAACTATTTATAATGGGAAATAAGCCACAATATTATTAAAAATTGATTTTATTAACGTTTCGACGCCCAAATCGGGTGCCGTTGTCAAAATACAAAATACTACTAACATAAACAAAAATGCTGTAGCTTAGTAAAAAAATTCTTCTGATCATTTATTTATTTTGACTCATTTATATCGGCAATTCAGATACATATGATACGTTTTAAAGTAGAAGACTTTAAAATGATATTACCAATATTTATGAGTTGCGTTCCTGGGACGACTTTACTGAAATATAGTTCATTCGATTACATGAAATCAACCCCAACTCAAGAATATGTCACAAAAAAAAAATCATAGCATGTGATCTGTCTTTAAAAAGACAACCACATGTAACGGTGACATTAAAATTCTCGCGTTAGAGATCTCATAGTAAATCACGAGGGAAAACCAGGAAAAACCTCGTGATACTATCCCGACATCGTAAGTATTTGGTCTTACATTTAATTTACTCTCAAAATTAATACCAAATTCTGACTTTACTATAATTTTGTTTAAATTATAAATAATATTAATAATACATGGATATATAAGTAATACTAAAATATAAAATATGTACTAACTCGACTATTGACTTACTAATTGTGGTATTTTCTTTCTATTGACTTCCTCTTTCAGTATGGGTATCCACATCCTACTGCATTCCACCGAGGAATTTGCGACACAATTGGTTTCGTTTAGCATAATTAGAGCTGCTTATTTGATTTTTCTCTTTTTACTATCTGTTTCTTTCAGGACTATACTTGAATCTCTCCACTGAACTCTATGTTCATTATCCCATGCGTGTTGACATATTTGAGATCTATCAAATTCTCTATTTTTAATATAAGACTGATGTTCACTTATTCTAACGTTTAATGGTCTTGATGTTTCACCTATATAAAATTGTTCGCATTCACGAGGTATTTTATAAATACAATTCTTTGTTCTTTCTTGTTCATTGTTAGGTTTAGTTTTAGATAGAATAGATCTCAATGTGTTGGTGTTTTGAATGTTGTTGAAATGTTGAATTTATTTCCTATTGTTTTAAGTTACTCGGATAGTCCTTTTATGTATGGTATTGATATTTTCCTCGAATTATTTCTTGTGAATGTTGTAGGATCCTGTTCTATGTTGTTCTGTTCCACTCGATCCAATCTTGACAATTCCTTATTTATAAACGATAAAGGATAATCATTTTTTAATAAAACAGATGTTAAGAATTGTTTTTCTTCTAAAAATGAATTTTCGTTAGAACAAGTAATTTTGGCTCTATCATATAAGGATTTTATGATTCCCTTTTTAAAGTTGATGTTGTAATTGAGATATCTGTTGGTATGTGTAGGTTTTCTATACACTTGAGTCTCATATCCAGTATCCTTCTTTGAGACTAAAACATCGAGGAAAGTTAGGGTGCTATATTCCTTTTCCATTGTAAATTTTATTGTCTCTTCTTGATCGTTTATAATATTCAGGAATGTATCCAACAATTCTTGTTAAATGTTAAAGTTAAAATTGTAAAAATGCCACAAGAAAATAGCTTCAGAACAACTGTATTAAAACAATACTAAAAATTAAAAAAAAATAGATATATTCATTCTCAACATTTTTCCCAATCGCGCCAAAAGAAGTATAACTTCAAAAATAATATATAGATAGAAAGGTAAGCCTAACGTTTTGTTTTTATTGTATCCCTATGAGCATTCGAGAATCTGGTCAAGTTTGGAGCGCTGTAAAACGTATATAAATAAATAAAAGTAAACAACTTTATAGTGGTAATTTTTCGTTGAAAAACCCTCTACAAAATTGATGTGATATCATTTTATTCTAAAATGAACTGAAAAAAAGTTGTAACTTCCAAAAGGAAACTTGTTACAAAATTTTCACTGATTTTTGTTGATAACTTTTTTGTTGGCCACTTAACGATAATTAATAACATTTAAATTTAATTTAAATTTAATTTGCTACATTTTGTTTATTAAATTTTCTGTAGGGTTGCTAGTTTACGAGATATAACCCCAAATCCCTTGGCACCAGTTTTTCCAATATGGCGACCGCGGGACGCATCTAAACATTGCGTATTAGACCAATCAAGTTAGTAAAAAAAAGCCGTTTTTCGACATAATTGAAAAGACGAGGTTTGACAGTTGAAATGTGTAGTATGAGATATTACAAAAGGGCTACCATCTTGGGATTCATAAATTTTTTAGTGGAACAATTTTTAAAGAAACAATCAAAACGTCAAACTTAGTTTTGTGCTCATAACTTAAAAACTTGTTTATTTAGAGATTTGACGTTCACAGGTAACTTTTTTAGAATAAAAAGATAAATCGAATGAGATACGCTAAATGAAAATCGGTTAATAAACAAAAAAGTTATTGCAAAACAGACGACAAAATCATTGTTTTTTAATATTGTTAATAACAATTTTATTGTTTATTAGAATATGTTTAAATATACCTAAACTTGAGGGCATTATGGTGTTTGAATGGTGTGCAAAAAATGGTCCAAATCTGTTTAATAGTTTTCGCAAAATTGAATTTGTTTATAAATTTTTTTGAAAAACGGGCTAATTTCTGAGGCTGATCCAGTTAATATAGCTGAATGTATCTCAATAATCCGGAGCTCCTTTCCTTCGTTAAGATGTATACTAACAGCCTATGAAAAAAAAAAGTAAAAAAAATTACATATACGTACACAAAATTATTTGTTAATAAATAGCAGTTTTTAAGCTTATAAACAATTACAATAATTTCGTAGAAATTAGATCAAATTAAATGGCAATAAAAAATACGGAAAGCTGGTTAAAATACACAACTTCTAAAAATAAATTTTAGGTCGTACGACCCTTGGGGTCTGAGATAGCCCCTTTTTTTGAAAAAATCACTGTTACGTTAATTAACAACACTAAGATCTGAAATTAACCAATATTTTATAAGAAAAGTCAAAGTTTTTAACAAAGTTTTTCGCAAGAAAAAATGTTAAAAATTGTTTAAACAGTAGTGTTATAAACAAAAAGTATTTTGCGTTCCGACTAAAGTAAAAAATAGCGGGCGTAGTCGACTGACTGAATAGTGGGCGCGGTTGGCGACCGGCAGCAACTCCTAAAATTACGTTATACCGACCACAAAAATCAACTTTAAAGTGAATAACAAATTTTCGTCATTCCTTATGTTTTCGAGGTCTCCGAATCCGAATATGGAGTTTATTTTTTTCTAGAATTAGTGGAACATGTTCAAAAATCAAATTTTATGCCAAAATGCGATAAATCAATTTTGATGATTTTTCAATTTTAACTCACTGTATTTTTGGTCGCTGTAAATATTTCCTTTTGAAAATTTTACTATGCTATCTTTGAAGCATTTAGATAACAATGAGATTTGTCCAAAATGATTAAACACATTAAAAGAGAAGTTGTTAATTTTTAAACATTTTGTCGTCAGATTTCGTTAGTTTCATGCTTACTTAAAAAAGTTGAGTGACAAACTTTTAAGTTTATAATTTTAACACAGAAATAAAATATAATTCATGAAGAAGTTTTCCAAAAAAATTTAATTTAAAATATGCAATAGGAAAAATGTTATGTGACTTTATAGACGAGCGGCACACTGGCACACCCCAAAAAAAGCTTATTTCTCGAGATACTGATACTCATTTTGGTAATACATACTTTATATTTTTGATGGTG
The DNA here is from genome assembly GCF_917563875.1 of Diabrotica virgifera virgifera. Classification (NCBI taxonomy): domain Eukaryota; kingdom Metazoa; phylum Arthropoda; class Insecta; order Coleoptera; family Chrysomelidae; genus Diabrotica; species Diabrotica virgifera. The sequence continues at coordinate 67,808,760 of NC_065451.1, forward strand.
CTGAAAACGAAAATTAGGGTTGTTTTGAAAAAATGCCCCTTTTTTTGAAAAAATCACTGTTACGTTAATTAACAACACAAGATCTGAAATTAACCAATATTTTATAAGAAAAGTCAAAGTTTTTAACAAAGTTTTTAGCAAGAAAAAATGTTAAAAATTGTTAAAACGGTAGTGATATAAACAAAAAGTATTTTGCGTTGCGACTAAAGTAAAAAAAAATAATGGGCGTAGCCGAATGAGAATAAATTCGCGGACTACCATTCGCTAGCGCTAGACCGTTGCAGCCCATTTTTAACATTGACAGTATACCGGATTTGAAGCTTAATATTATATTTATATATTTTGGTAGAAACTTGCATTTTATGAATATTATTATCTTGCACATTTATTTAGTAAAATTATATTTTAAATAAATAAATTTAAAAAATGACAATAAAAAGGCCACTTAAAAAAGGTTTATACATCCCATTAGCTGCTTTGTTTTGGATAATTTTGCAAAGAAAATAAGATAAACATTATTATTTTGAATCCGTGTGTAGTCCAGGCTGTATCGTCGACCCCGTTAGGTAAATTATTCCGATTCTTATTTTTTGCACAAACTTACTCAAAAAAAAGTTCCTTATAACAAATCCAAAGGGTACCAAGAGCTACCGCGGCCGGAAAATTGTTTAAACAATTTTTTCATTAGTTTTCTGTTAACTTATAAAAGTTGGGTGACAAACTGTTTAGTTTATAATTTTAATCAACGCAGCATTAAAACATAGGTCCTGAAGAAGTTTTCTGGAAAATTTCAAGTCAAAATATGCAACAGAAAAAAAGTTACGCGACCTTATAGACGAGTGGTACCCCAAAAAAAAACGCTCATTTCTCGAGATATCAACCACACTGTGGTGAATGGCTAATTTTGGTCTAACTTTATGTTTTTGATGGTGCTGAAAACGAAAATGAGTTTTATTTTGAATTTTAGATGGAGAAACATTGTCAAAATCGAAATTTTACCCTAAAAATAAAAAAAAATGAAATCACGTTTTTCTTAAAATTAAAAGTTACACCACCTTTTTCTATAAAACATTTTGTTCTCTGTACTCTAGATTTTAACATAAAATTAATTGAACAGCTAAATTTCAAATTTTGTCGCTCAACTTTTGCGATTAAACTTTGCAATTCAAGAATCGGCACCTTTTACTTCAAACAATTTATAACTTTCTTTATAGCAAGACAGAAATATAGAAATATTGAAGCAGGTCCCATTGTCTTCAGAATCGTGAGAAATATATACTATAAAAATTTCAGAAAAAAATATTACAATGGAACAGAGTTGTAGCAAGTTAAACGCAAAAAACGTGATTTTTATTTTTAGGGTAAAGTTGCGATTTTGATAATGTTCCCCCACGTAAAATTCAAAACAACCCTAATTTTCGTTTTCAGCACCATCAAAAATATAAAGTACCTATTACCAAAATTAGTATCAGTATCTCGAGAAATAAGCTTTTTTTGGGGTGTGCCGCTCGTCTATAAAGTCACATAACATTTTTCCTATTGCATATTTTAAATTAAATTTTTTTGGAAAACTTCTTCATGAATTATATTTTATTTCTGTGTTAGTTAAAATTATAAACTAAAAAGTTTCTCACTCAACTTTTTTAAGTAAGCATGAAGCAAACTAACGAAATCTGACGACAAAATGTTTAAAAATTAACAACTTCTCTTTTAATGTGTTTAATCATTTTGGACAAATCTCATTGTTATCTAAATGCTTCAAAGATAACACAGTAAAATTTTCAAAAGGAAATACGAGTATTTACAGCGACCAAAAATACAGTGAGTTAAAATTGAAAAATCATCAAAATTGATTTATCGCATTTTGGCATAAAATATGATTTTTGAACATGTTCCACTAATTCTAGAAAAAAATAAACTCCATATTCGGATTCGGAGACCTCGAAAACATAAGGAATGACGAAAATTTGTTATTCACTTTAAAGTTGATTTTTGTGGTCGGTATAACGTAATTTTAGGAGTTGCTGCCGGTCGCCAACCGCGCCCACTATTCAGTCAGCCGACTACGCCCGCTATTTTTTACTTTAGTCGGAACGCAAAATACTTTTTGTTTATAACACTACTGTTTAAACAATTTTTAACATTTTTTCTTGCTAAAAACTTTGTTAAAAACTTTGACTTTTCTTATAAAATATTGGTTAATTTCAGATATTAGTGTTGTTAATTAACGTAACAGTGATTTTTTCAAAAAAAGGGGCTATCTCAGACCCCAAGGGTCGTACGACCTAAAATTTTTTTTACAAGTTGTGTATTTTAACCAGCTTTCCGTATTTTGGAAATGAGCCCCGGATTATTGAGATTCATTCAGCCATATTAACTGGACCAGGCTCAGAAATTAGTTCGTTTTTCAAAAAATTTTATAAACAAATTCAATTTTGCGAAAACTATTTAACAGATCTGGACCATTTTTTGACAAGAATCTACAGGTCGAGCAAGTCTCGTAAATTTCACGATTGCGAGCCACGCTTCACGCAACCGTGTTTGCGTACTTGTGTTTCGAGTTGCGTGGTCGTGCGGAGTTATATTTACCAAATTTAAATATAATCGTTTATTTCTACTGATTCATACGCTGTCAAAATTAAATCAATATGGCTACTGGGTGTAAAAGATAAATCTTATTCTATCTGTTCTTAATGAGTTTTAGATAATTTTAGTTGTATTTCTTTGTAATTTTGTGTTGTACAAAGATTAATTTAACATTTTCTCTGGAAGTATTAATTTAGAAAGATAATATGCTTCATTGGTGTTGTGTTTTGAAGTGTGAAATGCAAAGTAATTGTGATAAAGTCAAGATAAAGTTCACTTTTAAACTGAACTAAATAAGGTATCTGAGAGACAACAATGGTTAAATGCAATACAATGTACAGGTTTTACTAGCGAAATGAAAATTTTCCTGTCCTGTCTGCTGTAATCATTTTATATCTGGTAAGTTACAATTACAACAGTAACGATTTTTGAAGATGTTAACATTTTAATCTTATAGGAAAACCAGCCGACTTAATCGATAATAACAATCTCCAGATTGGGTTCCTTCAATAAATATGGGCTATTAACACAATGAAATAAGTTCCAGAAAATCTAAAATGGAGTGGTATCAAAGGAGAATTAAAGGAAAAAATATTCATATTGAAATTATTTATAAGGCACTGGACTGTCTTAAATTCTACAATAATACTAGGTGGGTAAATGATTTTAGACATTTTTCATTAAGAGTAGATTAAGATTAAGTAGATTTAAGACTTGTTTACACGGATAGAGTAATGATGCAAGTACTTGATAGAGTAGAGTAACTCTACCTGTAAAAATGCTCAGCACAGTAGAATAGCTGGTAGAGTGTATAGTTGGAGTTAAAGTAGAGTGACTAGCAACCTATGGCAAAGTAACTACTCTATGACCACTACTACTGCCAAAATGTCTACTCGGCTGCACACTCTACCCATGGAACACGCTCAATTATGGCAGAATAGAGTAGGTAGGAGAGTACATGGGGGGCGCTGTCATTCTGGCTGGAATTGTGTTTTGTGTAAATAGTGAAAATGAAGTTCACCGAAGATGAAACTTTAAAACTTGTAGAGCTATAATACGGCGAATACCAGTGTTTATGGAATTTAGGTAGTGTATACTACAGAAATAAAAGTTTGCAGCAAGCTGCGGAGGATGAAATCATCGAAAGAATGGCAAAGGGGGCTTTGGAGTAAACAAGCTTAAGCAAAAAATTAAGAATTTAAGGTGCACTTATAATCAAGAGTGTTTAAAAATACAAAAATCGGTTTCACTATACTAGCATCAGTACTATACTTGTACTCTCCTCATGTGAATGGTATCAAGCCATTTTTGGTAGAGTACTACTGCTACTCTACTCTCCTCAAAACTCTACCCATGTTAACAAGTCTTTAGAAACAGTGGAAAATGAGGTAGCTAGTAGAGTAGTAGTAGAGTAAAATAGACTGGTTTAGCAAATTACAATGTTTTAAGGTAATACAAGAGCGATAAACAGGTAGCCAAAACGTGTTCCAAGATTGTCACTGTAATTTTGAATATTTTTTCGAGGCATTTGGCACACGTATTCGTAAAATAATAAAGAATGGCGGTACAGAGCCCAATTTGAAAAATATATTAATATGTGGAAATTACTCTGTAATTATACAATATTTAAAAAACGAGCCTGTACCGCCACTAAGAAGAACAAAAAATACACTTTCTTCAAATAAACTTTTTTATCCGATGCCTAGATTTTGTGTAATTTTGGAACTACTAATGAAATAAAAAATTTTAGTAGTTCCAAAATAACACAAAATCGGATAAAAAAGTTGTATTTGAAGAAAGTGTATTTTTTTGTTCTTCTTAATGGCGGTACAAGCTCGTTTTTTTTTATATTGTATTTAATTACAGAGTAATTTCCACATATTAATATATTTTTCAAATTGGGCTCTGTACCGCCATTCTTTATTATATTACGAATATGTGTGCCAAATATCTCGAAAAAATATTCAAAATTACAGCCGCAATCTTGGAACACATTTTCGCTACCTGTTGATTGATACTGTTTCCTCTTAAGATAGTTTTAATAGTTATTTATGATATAAGTATTAAAAGTACAATTTTAAGACGCGCATGTGAAAGTTAACTTGAAAAAATAATTTTATTAATGTTTTGACTTCCACATCAGATGTCATTGTCAAAATACAAAATATTCATTATTATTAGGTTTGTTCTAGCAAACAGTCAAACTAGTCAAAAACCATCAGCAAACAGTTGGTCAGTAAAAGAACATAATACAGTCACCAGTGCGATCCCCTCTACTCGCGCTGGTCCACTATTCGCTGATGGTTTCAAACTGATGCTAGAACAAACCTATTATTATTATGCATATCATTATCTGTAAATAATATTTCTTCTGATTGTTAATTGTAAAGGATAGAAAAATTACCATTTATTTTATTTTTTTTAGAATCAGCTGAGAGAAGTGGTCTACAAAAAACCAGGAAGGAAACGGAATATGTGGCTACGAAAGGCAAAAGAAAGGTTTACAAAGCAAATGTGACACATTTTTTTGAAATATTTAGGAATATCAGTAAATTGCATTAAAAAAATGTATGAAAAGATTTTGTTCAATAAAAATGTTTATATTTATCAAGGATGTATTATTTGGTATGGCCACATATCGTCAGTGATGTAATAATACATCCTATCTGTTTTTTCATGAGTTTTGTAAGAGAGACTAAAAACTTGTCTTAGGGTCACCTCCTGTTTTCATATGATATTTTTTGACTTGTTTTGTAGTAAATTAAACTATCTATGAACTACAAAACAAGTCAAAACTTACATATGAACACAGGAGGTGACCTTAAAACATGTTTTTCCATCTCTCATACAAAACTCATGAAAAAACAGATAGGAGGTATTGTCACATCAGCAAGGATGTACAGTGATGAGTGCCCTAATAATCGGCAAAATATGGGCAACATATTTAGTTGTGAGATAAAAAGAAATGAAACTAGTTGAGCTGGGAAATTTAGCGAAATTAACCTTTAAATTTACGTTATATTGATCCCACCTTTACACATATCGGAGGAGTATGTCAACTAAAACTGTCACTGTGACAGTGGTAGTTTCCAAACTCGTCTGATACATCTGAAGGTGGTACAAAATCAATACAATCTAAATGTATAAGTTAATAGGTTTGTTCGTAGAACGATCAGCAACCGTTGCCAACCATCAGACACATGCGCGTTCGTAGTCTACGAACTCTAACTGTTAACTGCACAGCGCCAACTGTTAACTGCACAGCGCCAACTGTCAACTGCGCATGCGTCTGACGGTTGGCAACGGTTGCTGATCGTTTGGATCGTACTACGAACAAACCTAATATCGCTAAATTTCCCAGCTCGACTAGTTTCATGTCTTTTTATCTCACTACTTAATACATCTTTTGTGCTATTTTGCCGGTTATTAGAGCGCTCATCACTGTATTTCTGGTATATCCAGGGAATGTCTACAAAATATATTTTGAATGTCCAGAGAACATTCGTGGACATTCATGGAATGTTCCAATAAGACATTCAGGTAATGTTTAAAATGCTGACACAGGATTTTCCTGGGATGTTCAGGGAACATGTTTTCGGGGATATTCCAGGAATTTTTCAATGTCTGTGTACCTTCTATGGAATATTTTGGTGTTATTACCGCCGCACTCCACTTGCGATTTGTAATCAGGAAGATTGAACACATTGTTTCAAATACAAGTCAATCCATTTGTGACTAAATAATCATGGATTGACTTCTATTTGAAAGATGTGTTCAATCTTCACAACTACAAATCGCAAGTGGAGTCCGGCGCTTAGGGCTACTTCCTCTTCGGTATTATGTATTATACTACAGAAATCAGGAACTTTCCTTCTAAATATATGTATGCATCTTGGCCATCAAACATATTCTTCCAAACATTTTTTTAAGGGGTTACATAGGTCTTGTGGGTAAAAAAGTGACTTTTTAAAAAAATTATATCTCGAAAACTAAAATTTATTTTTATTTATAATTGGAACATATAAAAGTATAGTACTTAAGGTAGTCTCAAAAAAAGTTTCAGCCAAAAATATTCATTTTTGTAGAGTTTAAGTTTTTTTGCGTTGGCAGCATAACTAAGTCCAGTCTCATCTGAAATCAAAAAGTTTCTTGTAGTTTATACCTTTGGCTAGAATATGAACGAAGGAATTAAAAAAAACTGAAATTTGAAGATTTTACATAAGTTTACATTTTTGACCCCAATTTTTCTCATTTTTAAAGTAGTTTTTTTTATAAAACAAAAATGACCTCATCTAATAAAAAATCCTTTGTTCGTTCACTAGCCAGAGGTATAAACTACAAGAAACTTTGATTTCAGATGAGACTGGACTTGTTATGCTGCTCACCGCAAAAAAGGGCTGTTGTCGAAAAATTGCAGTCAACTCTACAAAAATGAATATTTTTGGCTAAAATTTTTTTGAGAATACTATACTTTTACATGTTTCAATTATAAATAAAAATATTTTTAGTTTCCAAGATATATTTTTTTTAAAAAGTCACTTTTTTTACCTGCAAGACAACTTAACAAATTGTTGATTTCAAATTGTAACAGTTGTTTTGCAAAGTATGCTGCCCTCTTGTATTTTCTGTGTTATCTTCAAAAAACACAAAACAAAAAAAAATAAAACAAAAGTTTAACCACCTTCACACCACAGAATCAAGCAATCAAGGAATCAAGTTACACAAATTTTCAAACACCTCACCTGACACAGCGTCTCAAGTACGATTGCGCGAATTGGTAAATATAACTCCGCACGACCACGCAACTCGAAACACAAGTACGCAAACACGGTTGCGTGAAGCGTGGCTCGCAATCGTGAAATTTACGAGACTTGCTCGACCTGTAGATTCTTGTCATTTTTTGCACACCATTCAAACACCATAATGCCCTCAATTTTAGTTATATTAAAACATATTCTAATAAACAATAAAATTGTTATTAACAATATTCAAAAACAGTGATTTTGTCTTCCGTTTTGCAATAACTTTTTTGTTTATTAACCGATTTTCATTTAGCGTATCTCATTCGATGTATCTTTTTTTTCTGAAAAAGTCAAATTTCTAAATAAACAAGTTTTTAAGTTATGAGCAAAAACTAAGTTTGACGTTTTGATTGTTTATTTAAAAAATGTTCCTCTAGAAAATTGATGAATCCCAAGATGGTAGTCTTTTTGTAATATCTCATACTACACATTTCAACTGTCAAACCTCGTCTTTTCCGTTATGTCTAGAAAAAACCTAACTTGATTGGCCTGTATATGTATTTGGCACCTAGGAGTTTTCTATTGGTTCCTTACGGCACGCGGCCATATTTCAACCAATAGGCGACGAGGTGCCATTCACGTATACGGAATGATATTCGGTGCGAAATTCATATACGGAATATTAAATATTCGTAGACGGAAAAAGATAATTTTTTATTAGTCAGTTAAAAGGAGATTGATTTTAAAATACTTGTTAATGTATTATTAAATAAAAATAAAACAATTATAGTATTTGGAATGTTATTTGGTGCGAAATTCATATGCGCAATGTTAAATATTCGTAGACTAAAAAATATGACTTTTTTATTAAGAGGATGATTTTTTATTAATGATTTTTTCGGCAGCAATAATATTCAAATGGGGATTAATGTTTTTCGAATCCTGAGAAAACTAATAAGTATTTTTGAAAAATTTAAACGCAGAATGAAAGATTACGTTATCGGCGAGGGCCGAAAGTGCCTGAGAGCTTCTATAATGTTTATTTTAATAAGTTACAGGGGTGAAAAATTAAGAGAAAATTTAGTGTGATATTTAATTTAAAATATCTCATTCAAAATAAACTTTTTATTTTTTCTAAGGGACTTTCAGACCTCGGTAATAATACAGTCTTTCATTCTGCGTTTAAAATTTTCAAAAATATTTATTGGTTTTTTCACGATTCGAAAAAAATGAACACAATGTCCGTGGTAATATTTCCAAATCTATCTTTGTCATTCAACGCACTCAGTCGAATAGAATATTGTCAGCATACTGTCAGTCAGACAGTGACAAATCAGTGACAATTTTAAATATTTGACATGGCATCGGGAATATTTTGAGTTGTTGATTATATAATATTGATATATAGTGTATTTGATAATTAATTAATTTAAGACGTGAACTTAATAAAAAGTTATTTATTGTGTATTATTTGTGGAAGATCCAAGCAGAGAATACAACACGATACTATATTCTGTGATCCAAGTATTTTGTTGTTAAAGATGTTCAAAATCGTAAGTGTTCCATAGTAACAATATATTATTAAAAAATCACTTAAACACTTTTCCTCTTTTCTCGATTGAGTATTAGTTTTTGTTGTACATATAAATTATTACAATCACTGAATACATAGTTAGTGAAAAAATTATCACATTTATTAACTGAATTAATAATTTGCAATTATAAAAATAACAGTTATCCAAAAACATTCAAAAGCCATCTCTTTAAATTATTAATGGCATTTTCAAGTAGAATGACATTCTAGTATTGTTTACATATCCATACCAGTGTGAATTTTACTACACGTAATTTGCCGTGTAAAGACAGAAAAAGTAGGGATACCCGTAAAATATTTACGAATTATGTACCGATGGCTTTAAGTCAATTAAAGAAGACTGATTTTAAAATATTTTGTTAATGTATTATTAAATAAAAATTAAAACAAGTATGGCATATGGAATGATATTTGGTGCGAAATTCATATACGGATACGGAATGTTAAATGTTCGTAGATCAAAAAAGACGACTATTTTCATCTGGTACACACATCCCTAAACTGCAACAGAAATAACAGAATTGAATATCTGAAGCATAAATCTAAATCTAAACATACTATACAACACGTGCAAGTCATTAAAAATTATGCGAAAGCGAAATAGTCAAATAAAGAAATAATAAAGTCTCTCAAATCTATACCATACCATTCCATTTATAAATTTCACTCCAAATAACATTCCAAATATCTATTATAGTTATTGTTTTATTTTTATTTAATAATACCTACATTAATGTCCGACTGGTATATTATTTGACAAATAATGACATGATTTCGAAGTCAGTTCAGTATGATATACATAATGCCCTAGGGCGTTATTTTGAAAAATAACGCCCAAGGGCATTAAATTTAAATAACTAGTGAAATACTGCCAAGTTGACAAATAAAACTCTAAGTAAAACTATGTTTTACACGTTTTACGTAACACAATTACGTTACGACTATTTCTGGTAAATGTATTTATTTGAAAACTAACTAATTGAAAAGTCATTCAAATTTTTGAGTATTATAGAAACCGCGAAAAAGTTTTTTTTTCGGTCTACGAATATTTAACATTCCGTATATGAATTTTGCACCTAATAACATTCCGTATATGCGTTTGGCACCTAGCCGCGTATTGTTTGAAATATGACCGCGTGCCGCAAGGAACCAATAGAAAACTCCTATGGTCCAAATACATATACGGAATGTTTAGATGCCCGCGGACAAGGGTTGCGACCTCACAAACGTCAACTTAAGTTTCTACTGACCCCCCTACACATTAAAAAAATAAAATTTCGTCCTCTAAAACACGGAAGCTAAGGCCTAAAAAATGTAACATTTCAATGGACTAATCGATATATTACTTTTGTACATACATACAGTCGGAAAAATGAAAGAATACCCATGAACGATCACATCAATCACATATTGTTCAGATTATTAATGATCTATCTCTCGTTTGTTATTTATGAAAAAGAAACAGCAAATATAAAATATGTGATTGTATGTGATTGATATGATCGTTCATGGGTATTCTTTCATTTTTCCGACTGTATCCTACTTCCGTTAGCAATTTGTCACATATAGATTATATACACTTACCTATCTACATGCCCTGTGGTGTAACCAACAATGACGAAATTCCCACAATGTGACAAACACAAGAAACTTGCTGCCACTTCCAGGTTGACATCTTTATTCTTTTTCTGAAACCGTTCTGGTAGTAGCTTGAGCTGGCCCATTCTAATTTTATCGTAGGACCAGGTGGTCACCAAGGGAATATTCGAATGTATAGCTGCGATATTATCCCATTCTTTTTCTCTTGTAGTCTCGGAAGTGAACTGAATTATCGGAGGCATTTTTAGGGGATCTTCTACAGCTCTTCCCCGTTTCTTGCTGACCTTTCTGTTGTAGGAAGCCTTTCCGAGACTTTTGTTGAACTGCTCAGTTTGGGTATTGAATATTCTCAAGGTTGAATCTCCGGCACAGCTTAAAATGTTGTGACCGTTAGATCCATGGAATCTGATGTGAGATGGTGCAGATGAATGACCTAAAAATTAATGGAAGCTGTAATAATTTGATGTTGCGAGGATGCCACGATTATGAAAATCATAGTCAAGTAGAATATCTTACTCTCCAAGGATCTGGTAAACATTCTTCTTTTCCTATCAATTAATATACTATAGGTCCTGATAAGTATGACAAACTCTAATGGTTATTTCTACATGAAAAATAATAAGAGTTTGCTCGATAAATATATGTCCGCAAATGCTTCGTTTCCGAGATATGGGGTGTCGAAATTTTTATTTCAAACTACCAATTTATTTATTGCTCTAAGACCGTTTGAGATATGAAAATTACTAATAAGATTTTAACTAGGTGCAAAGCTACAACAAATGTTCACAATGACCTCCTTTAGAGGTGACAGAAGAATTTTACTTTACCTGCCGCGATTAATCAAATTAACCGAGATTGAATGTAAGTGGTCGATGGCAGTAATTGAATGGCGAGTATTTGAGTGGACTTACAATTTATTTACTTTAATTATTAAAAATATTGTACGCAATTTGCGATATTATCAATTAAATTTATGTCAAAAAGTGAAATTCTGTAGTATTTTGTAATTATATTCATATAAAATAAATTAAAACTTTACCGATTTAGTAATTATTCAATATTGATAACTATCGATTAAAAATCGAAAGCGGCCATCTTGCAAGTTATCTGTCATCACTGTCATGAAATTATTATGACGTCTAAAATTTAAACAGTTCTTAAATTGTAAATTGCAAGTCAATGTTAAAACCGATATCAAATTATGTTGGCAAACATTTTATATCAATAAAACATATCTTAACCGATTGTCAAATATACCAGCAAACGAGAAGTAAACTCAACCTTCCCAGGGACATATCTGAGCTTCTTAGAGACAATACAAATATCAACAATGTCGTACAGTTTTTAACGGAAATAGGAATAAAAGACAACATATAATTGTATCACAAATTTTTTCTGGTATACTTTTTGTTAGTACATATGAATTTACTTAATATTACAATCTGTTTTTATTTTTGATATGTATTTTCCATTGTTGTCGTTTATAACCCCAGTGGTTCGGACGACATTAAATTTAAAAAATATATGTTGGCGATAAAATTTTGTATGCACCACGTCAGTAAAAACTCCTTATCGAACTCGTCTGTTATTCGCCTCGCCCTTCTCGTAATATCAGACTCGTTCGATAAAAAGTCACTTTACTGACATAAATAACTATTAATTTGACATATCTCAATAGCGTACTATTTATTTTCTTTAAAAAAATTCAGACCATTATCCATAGCTCGCCAACAATGAGTATAAGATTCTTCTGTAAACTCTAAAGGAGATCATTTTGAACATTTATTGTAGCTTTGCACATAGTTAAAATCTTATTAGTAATATTTTCTGTTATTGTTCTAGTTAAGTATTATTATATAAAATTGTTCTTGATAATGTATTAAGAAATGAAAAATATGCGCCAAGATGCTTTATTTTTTTGCATAAAAACGGTGCACCATATGAATAAAAAGGAAGAAAGCGTTTTTATCATAAATTAAACGTGAAATGTAAAAATAATTTTTAATTATAAATATCTCAGTGGCATTTTTTTCTTTGAAAAAATTCAGACCATTTCCCGTAGGCGCGCTAATGATGAATACAAAAATCTTAAAACCCACAAAATTTAATTTTCATAGCTCAACCGGTGTTAGAGCAATAAATAAATTGGCAGATTGAAATAAAAATTTCAACACTCCGTATCTCGGAAACAAAGCATTTACGGACATATGTTTATAAAGCAAACTGTCATTATATTTTCATGTAGAATTACTCCTTAAAGTTTGTCATACGTATTTACTAACACCTATAAAGTGACTTTTATATATGAAACGATTTTATGTATGGAAGACAGTTGTCTTCCTTTCGGCATCCATACTTGGTTGCAGTTGATGAAATCTAGTCTCGATAGTAAGCTGGTAAGCTCTCTTCAAAATTGGACAACTAACAGTCAATTGTGTTGCCACAAACCTTGCTCCATTTTCCAGCAGTATTTTATTTATTTAGCGTATTGGCTCTATCACAGTTTTTGTATAAAAATAAAAATCACAATACAGTAAAAAATAATAATAATTAATTTTTATATACGAAAATTTAGTTGATAAATAGATATTGCCGATTTTCACAGTTACCTCGTGGATGTTGCTCTTGGTAGAAGTAGAAATCAAGGCTGCATTTTCTATGTCTGTACGTACGTAAGTTGCTATACCGTAGGCTCTATCATAGGTAGCACCCAGTAGATCATAGCCGGGGATTTTTCCTCTTGAACTCAATTGAAATTCGTTTTCTGTATGCCTTTCTTGTAATGCGACCAGATCAATATCGTTATCTTTTAATTTGGGTCCAATTTCTTTTGTAAATTCTTCTTTGGAAACTCCATTCAATAACTGTGTCATCTTTAATAATTATTCTGAAATAACTGTGATATCTGCCAGGAGATCTTTAGGAAAGATTGTCTGGCGCCTCTTGTGCTAGTTCTTTAGTTTACCCAGCAGTGTAACAATCTGAACAGGCTTATATTTTTTCATCGTTATTAAGAAATAAACTTCACTGTAAGGAGGCCAGTGTAACACTAAGATATCTCTGAAACTCCTTAGAATATGTACTAAAATAGTTCAAAATTCTCAAAATAATCAATTCTGCAAAGCTTTGTTGATTCCTAGCTAATGAGTTCTGAGAAATTTGTGATACATGTAAAGCTCCGTAGATCCGTTATAGTAATAGATAGGAATAAAAGTTGATAATAAAAATTGTAACCAACTTTGAGCTTCACATTTCAAAGTTAATTACCAAAATACCCTGTATTTTATATCACTATCGAAAAGTACCATTACCATACTTTAATTTTTATACAACATTCCCTATGTCTAAATTTATTAGTTTTCGAGATATTTTCATTTTTCAGAGCAAATTATTAATTACGGGTCCAAATCTTTGCAAATTTAAAGTAAGCCATGACTGAATTGTCTAAAACTGAAAATTTACGATTACTGATTATCAATCTGGCAATAAATGTAACAATGTAGCAAATAAAGAAAGAAATATAATTTATTAGTAATAAATTTTACAAAAAAAAAACAACCACGACATACAACATTTATGAAACAATTAAAAAGTACTTTTAATAAAATATTTTAAATATTTTATTAAAAGTACTTTTATCTCTTGTTGTTGGATGCATTTTATAACATTCATTCTTAAAGTTTTTCTTTTATTTAAACAATATAAATACACCTAATCTACAAGATTAATCAGTATTTTTTCTTTAACCTAATTTCCCTAAAAATGTTTGTACACTAGATGTCACCTGGTCCATCCTAGCTTTTTTTTTCACGAAATGCCCACTTCTTTGTTGTGGCTACACAGCACAGCACTGACTCTGCTATTCACTAATTGTTGTGGCTGTTGTGTCTTTGTTGTGGCTACAATACAATGCACAACACTAAGTAAGGCTGGCACAACTTCACATATTACACGAGCTCGAACGGTTTAGTCCTCTTGAGCCTTCGCATCTGGGGTTCGTTGACAAGAAGCTGAAGTGCTTCATGGTTGGGATGCTTATGGAGCCTCTCTTCATGTCTCCTGGCAACTTTCTTAATTTCATTTGGAATAGATTCGATTTTAAGATCTCTAGGCAAATCGTCATTTCGAACATACCAAGGAGCACATACAATATTCCTTAATATCCGGTTCTGGAGCGTTTCTAAATTTCGGTAATTGCTTTTTTTGGTACAGCCCCATAATTGTATGCCATAGGTCCACACCGGTCTCAATATCTGTTGGTAAATTAGTACTTTGTTCTGGATGGAAAGTTGAGAGTACCTACCTATTATTAGCCAATACATATTTTTGCACTTTATCTTCAACTGTTCAGTTTTCTTTTTAACGTGCTCCATTCTTAAAGTAACCCCAAAAAAATCGGTCCAGTTTATTAATTCTGATAATCTAGGTGGCCAGTAGCCGTGGCCACGCTACTGGTCCATGAAAAAATGAAAATATCTCGAAAACTAATCAATTTAAATATAGGGGATGTTGTATACAAATTAAAGTACGGTAATGGTACTTTTCGATAGTGATATAAAATACAGGGTGTTCCATTTAAAATTACTGAGAAAATAATGTACTTGCGTTTTGACTCACCCTGTATTCAATATAAAGAAAATTAGCAATATCAATCATTTATGAAAATTTTGACAATAAATAAAATAATATGAAATCAATAAACCATTGCCGATGTGCTTATTTTTATTTATACAGGGAGTTGAACTTGTTACGATTTTCATATAAAATTGGTTATAACTTTGTAAATACCCTGTATAACATACCAAACCTTTATATTTGAGTAATAGAGAAGTTAAGAAGATTTCGACTATAAAATAAAATACAGGGTGTTCCATTTAAAAAAACATAAGTTTGGTCTGCCACTATGTTATCGAACATCCTGTAATATTCTAACTAATGTTTTAATGTGAAGCTCAAACTTGGCTGCAATTTTTGTTATTAACTTTTATCGCTATCTATTACTATAACGGATCAACAGAGCTTTACCCCACTAATCAATCACTCTGTATAAAAAATATATAATAATTACACTTTTATAAAAAAGAACTTTTTTATAATAAAACCTTTTTATTATTTATAGGAACGAATATAAAATAATTTAACGATAAACGATTTATCGATAAAATGCTTAAAATTCCAAAAATTACACTCTAATAAAAAAGTACATTTTATAATATCACGGTTTTGTTATTGTACATATACGACACAACATGTTTGGAAAGAATAATTAACTTATAAAATATGAATTTTTAGTAGGTGTATTAACTGTTATTTATAATTATGATTCCAAAAATTACACTAGTATAAAACAGTGTTTTTTATAATACCACAGTTGTTTAAAATGGTATATTATAATTTTAAATATAAACTTTTAATAATTTATTAAAACAATTAAAAAAAGATACGCAACAGCCGGTTTCCAACTGGGGACCTCTCGATCTGCAATCTAATGCCACTGAGGCACCATCAATTTGTAGATATCGATTTATTAACGTACTTTAAAATATCATTGCATTTTTAAAATAGTTTGAAATTAAAAAAAAAGTCGATTTATCCATATAGTGTGATTGGTCAGTGGGGTAAAGCTTTGTAGATTCGTTATAAGTAATAGATAGTAATAAAAGTTAATAACAAAAATTGTAGCCAACTTTGATTACATATTGATAATCAGTAATCGTAAATTGTAAGTTTTAGACAATTATTCAGTCATGGCTTACTTAAAATTTGGAAAGATTTAGACCTGTAATTATTAATAATTTTATACAAAAAGTATAGTATGGTAATGGTACTTTTCGATAATGATATAAAATACAGGGTGTTCTATTTAAAATGACAGAAAATAATGTACTTGCGTTTTGACTCACCCTGTATTCAATATAAAGAAAATATCAACACAACGATTTACGAAAATTTTGACAATAAATAAAAAAATATGACGTCAGTAAACCATTGACCTTGTGCTTGCTTTTATTTATACAGGTAGTTAAACTTGTTACGATTTTCATATAAAATTGGTTATAACTTTGTAAATACCCCGTATAACATACCAAACTTTTATATTTTTGTTATCGAAAAGTTACGAAGATTTCGAATATAAAATAAAATACAGGGTGTTCTATTTAAAAAAACATAAGTTTGGTCTGCCACTATGTTATCGAACACCCTGTAACATTCTAACTAATTTTGTAATGTGAGGCTCAAAGTTCGCTACAATTTTTGTTATTAAGTTTTATCGCTACACATTACTATAACGGATCTACGGAGCTTCACCCCACTAATTATTAATCACCCTGTATAATAGCAATATAATATTGCATTGTTAGCTAGTTCTAAGCTACCCTGAAAATTTCAGGTGTCTAGGTAGCCTAGAAATATTTTTAAAATGGATCACAAAATTTGCGGAGTCCGTGACACCAACCAACCCAAGTATATAAAAAGGTTTTAAAATTTTACAATTGGACAAAACTTCTCCACTGTATTCAAAATTACAGAAATGATGGTCCTTTTCATGAGCATTTTTCAGTGCGTCACAAATGAAAAAAAAGGTAAATCCGTGATAATACACATTTATAACATTTATTCTAACATGACATTTTAGTTAAATCTGACAGTTGTCAACTTTTATTTGCAATTTGGCATAAAAACAAATCAATTGTGTTTATTGCATTTATAAAATGGTATTTTCTTTGATTTGTATAGCCAGTGCCGGATTTACCACTAGGCCGACTAGGCCGCGGCCTAGGGCCGCAAGCAAAAGGGGGCCGCAGCGTTTTAAAAAAAAAACTTTTTTGGTAAAAAAATGTGTAAAAAAGCCGTGTACACGGCTTTGCGCATTCTACTATGCATGATGACATCTAATGCATCAGGAGAAAGATATTCAGCGTGTTGAAAAGAATCAAAAATTGACGAAGATTCCAGATTCTAGATTGTCTAGTTTGGTTAGTTTTGTTTCAAATGCTAATAGCTTTTTCAAGCCTTAGCCTTTAAGGCCATCGGTACATAATACGCAAATATTTTACGGCTATCCCTATTTTTACGGCTATTCTGTCATTACACGGCAAATTACGTGTAGTAAAATTTTCATTGGTATGTATATGTAAATATTACTACTTGACAATGTCATCTTTAACTTTAAAGAGATGGCTTTTGAATGTTCTTGGATAACTGTTAATTGAATAATTGCAAATTATTAATTCAGTTAATAAATATAATTATTTTTTCACTAATTATGCATTCAGTGATCGTAATAATTTATATACTGTACAACAAAAACTAATACTCAATCGAGAAAAGAGAAAAAGTGTTAAAGTGATTTTTTTAATAATATATTGTTACTATGGAACGCTTACAATTTTGAACATCTTTAAAAAAATACTTTGATCACAGAATATATCCTGGGCAATTCTCTTCTTGGATCGTCCATAAATAACAAACAATTCACTTTTTATTAAGTTCACGTCTTAAATCAATTCTTTATCAAATAAACTATCAATATTATTTAATCAACTCAAAATATTCACGATGCCATGTCAAATATTTAAAACTGTCACTGTCTTGTCATCATATTCTATTTGACTCAGTGCGTTGTATGACAAAGACAGCGAATGTTCGATTTGGAAAATATCCCCACGAACATGGAGTCAATTTTTTTCAAATCCTGAAAAAACTAATAAATATTTTTAAAAAATTTAAACGCAGAATGAAAGACCAAATTATTATCGAGGGCCGAAAGTCCTTTAGAATAAATAAAAAGTTTCTTTGAACGAGATATTTGAAATTAAAAATTACACTACATTTTCTCTTAGTTTTTCACCCCTGTAGCTTATTAAAATAAACATTACAGAAGTTTTCAGGGACTTTCGGCCCTCGGTAAGAACGTCATATTTCATTCTGCGTTTAAATTTTTCAAAAACTTATTAATTTTCTCAAGATTTGAAAAATGAATCCCATTTAAATAGCATTAGTGCCGAAACTACGTACCCATCCCCTAACGATTTGATTAAAGATTTTGCAGCAAAAAAAGCTAGAAAAGTGAGTGTTTAGAGTTTAAATATGAGATTTATTATGAGTATGGAGTGGAGCGAGTGTCAATTTTGATCAATAATCCAACTTTATCCAAATTAAGAACATGACATTGACGTTTTTCAGTATAAGACAAGTGACAATTTAACGATCTAAAAGTTTATTTGTGGTATTCTTAATATTTTTATTTTTCAGTACCGAGCCTTTTACTGTTATACAGTTCATATTATTTTGCTTGTTCTTTTACTTATAAAGTCTTTTCAACTCGGCTTTTTTTAGTCTTTTGCTGTCACCTGTAGCTACTTTTCCCCCGGATGAAACAAATGCTATTTAATTTTAACAATTAAGGGCAGAGGCGCAAAATGTCGCCTGTCAAAATGTTCAATATGATTTACCAATGTACTTTTTGTAGTACCAATGTTGTATCAATTTTAAAAAGTAAAATTAAAATAAACGTTATGTATTAATATTATGTGCTTTATGCTTTAATTACATAATCGTGAAGTTATCGGGGGCCGCTCGGGGTAATTTGGCCTAGGGCCGCAAGTACCCTAAATCCGGCACTGTGTATAGCCTTATAAATTATACAGATTATATTCGTAGATATATTATATAACTCGTAATTTTTTTTCCGGTTATAGCGCCATCTATCGACAACTAGAATAAATGAGGGGTCTAGATTCAAAACCGGACATTTCCACTTTATGTCATTCTGGAAAAGTCCACTTTTGCATCTGAACCAATTCTTTCACACTGAATTACTAGTAGGAACTGTCCAATTTTGCTCTTTATCAAATTGTTAATATGGACCTTTAATCACAGATTACAGAGGTGTATTCAACTAATTTTGACCAAAAAGTGGAAATGTACGGTTTTGCATCTAGACCCCTCAAATGTTATAAATGTCTGTAATCACTGACATGCCTTTTTTTTCTGTCACATACAATTTAATGCGTTAGAAAGAAATCGAAAAACTGTGACGCACTGAAAGATGCTCATGAGAAAAAGAATACCTTCTCTGATTCTGAGTAATCTTGCTCCACCATCAGTCATATCAAAAATCCACAGCTTCAGCGTATTATCTGGAGAGGAAGTAATAACTAAGGGTTCATTGGAAAGACACACCATTCCTGTGACAGATCCATCATGAGCAGCTAATAGCTGAGTAGACACTTTTCTTTCTTCTAAATCCCAAAACACAATATGTCCACATGAACTTCCAGTGGCCATGATGGGGTTGCCATCTGTCCTGAATGATATTGAAGTAACTATGCCCCAGTCTTGGGTGAACTCCATGACATTTTCATCATATTTTAAATTATGAAGAATTATTCTACCTAAAATGAGACAAATTTAAACTTTTAGTATTAGTCTTTCTGATGGCAAACTACATAGATACATGATGCACAACAATAATATCAACAAAAGGATGGATTGGTCCCGATATTAACATTTACAGACTTTCTGAAGTCCTATGATTTGGGTGCTAACTGCAAGTGCAGGAGAATAAAAACTAGAAGAGACAAATATTGCAGCTCATTTAAATTCGCAGTCCCAATGGAAGACTGACCAGGTATTTCTTTTTAGAAATATGACCTGATGGAGTAACTGCTAACTATTTTCTGAATCTGCAGAACCAGGGGAAGGTGCTCTTAAAATCCCACATACTATCCATAAAACAAAAGTCAACCTAAGGATTATTTTATGCAAATGTGCAGGTAAATGTTCTTTGTCTAATGGAACATTGGCTGAAGGAAGAGAAGATTCAAGCAATCCACTTACCGGAATTTAAACCAGCAGATTTTTAGCTAGATTTAATGTAATTGGAGGAGGTACATGTATTTTTGTTAGAGAGAATTTGAATTTTAATGTGTTTAAATGTAATGTGAATTTTAAATTAGAAAAGTGTGTTGAATACTGAATGATTGTTTTGAAGAAGGTAAAAGGAGGGGAGACTGATTGTCTTGGCAGGTGACTCCAATGTCAAATCTTGTATAATCACCAATTTAATATACCTAACCACTAGAAAATTCAACACATTCATGGACACGACTGCATATGAAGTTACTTCATAAGAAGACGTAGCTACATGTGAAACGTGTCAGTGAATGTGTTAATTTCTCCAAAAGATACCAAATCCATGGTTATAACAGTAAATATAATAAGATGTAAATTAGAGCTGAACGGTCAGATACTAGAACAAAGTATGGAGTTTAAATATCTAGGCTTCACACTAGTTCACATATAATAAGATGTAAATTAGAGCTGGACGGTCAGATACTAGAACAAAGTATGGAGTTTAAAGATCCAGTGAATAAAGCAAACAATAGTAAAACCAGGACGGTTCCTAATAGGACGATCATCAGTGAGAAGACCACGAAAATAATGGAATAACAACTTACTGGAGGCAAATTGAAAAACAGACTCATGTCTACACAAAAATGAAGAAAAAATGCCTTTTATACAATTCATAAATATCTACAACATGCACTCCCCGGCACAAAATTCCGCTACTAAATATTTTTTTTAAGTTTGACAATCTAGGTAAGTAGGTATAACTTTTTTATTTTTATTCCGATTTTAAAGATGATTGCATCAGTTTGTAGGGGTACATGTATTGACATCGTTTGTTATTATTCTGGTAATTAACAATTTTTGCTTGGATGGCATTATTAAAGGGTGAATAGAAAGATTGTATTTTCTCCTAACTTTAAAAAATTACGTGGAAAAATTGAAGTGCTGATTTTGTTTCATAGTCATTTCGCATTATTCCAGAGGTATCCCTAAGATTCTGTTTTTTGAATTATCCGAATACAGTAGAGCGTCGATAATCCAAACCCTGTTAATCCGAACGTTCGCTAATCCGAACACAAAAAAATAAATTATAAAATTAAGGCTGTATGACACTATGCATTTTCTTGTATCGTTTCTGATAATATGTCAAAAAAATGCATAGTGTCATACACAGATACAAGAAACGATATCAGAAACGATACAAGAATTTGTGCCAGGCACAGATTCTTGTACAAGAACTGTGCCAATTTATGCGAAAAGAGCAAAAACGTAAAACCTGCTGGTAAAACATCTAAATGTCATAATGGCGGCTGAAAATGAGATCATATGATTTATGTCTTGATGAATTTATTTGTGTTTTTGTAGGTATTATTTATAAATCTTTTATTGATACTTAATATACCGTTTGGTATGGACTACTGTTCTACTAATAACCATATAATTAGCTCCTAGTAAAGTTCAAACTATGTATAACTTTGGGTTTCATGTTGCATAATTTTTTAATAGAGGAAAATACAAAAGTTCCTAATTTGGATCAAACTGAAGATAATTCTAATGCAAATATTTTAGCACAAATATCAAAACAAAATAAAAAAACTCAAATAATCAACAGTCAACGTAAAAATTCTGGTTAACATTAAAATGTTAAATTTATGTTTTTAAAAGTTTATAAATTTTATAAAATCCTTAAAATCACCTATAGACGCAGTACTACCATACTACCATACCAACCAATGTAACGTGAACGTGACACAGGGTGACAAACAAAATTTCGACTAATCACGTGCCGAATTTCATACAATTTTCGATACAAGAACTTGCATAGTGTCATAGAGGGCACAAATGTATGTACAAGAAACGATACAAGAAAATGTATATCAGAAACGATATCAGAAACGATATTAGAAATGATACAAGAAAATGCATAGTGTCATACAGCCTTTAAAAAATATGATCGTGGACTGAATTTTTGGATTTAATATGACAATATGGGCAAAATATGACTGCAGATTTTTGTTTTGTTTATGCAGAAATACATACAATATATTTGTTTATTATGCAGGTGCTTTATTTCTTGTAACTAAAACGTATTTACATATGTACTATGTTTATGAGCTTTGTATGTATTTTGAACATATGTTCGATAATCCGAACAATTTAATAATCCAAACTACCCCTGTACCAATTAGTTCGTATTATCGACGCTCTACTGTATCTCTTTTCTTGTAAGAGCTGCACAATTTTTTGTAAATAAAAACACTGATTGGCTTATAAACATAAATATATCTTAAATAGAGATTGGATTGATAAGATTGGAATAGTCCCAATCCAGCCCAGATCTTAATCCTAGCCAGCATTTATGAGATGAATTGAAAATATCTATTTGCTGTCATCCTAGGCCTAGGCCTCCAGAAAATTTGGTACAGTTAAGGTTGGCGTTGGCAAAGGAATATCAGACTATTCCCCAGGCAAGGAAAACACATCTTATTCATTTGATGCCAAACAGATTCCGAGCAGTCATTGCTGCGAGAGTTGGACATACCCACTATTGAATTGTTTTGTTTTGTTGTTAATTTTTTTTGTGTTGTTAATTTTATTGTGTTTGATATTTTTAATTAAATAAACTTTCAAATCAGCGTTTTTATTTAAAGCTTTACAAAAAAAGAGGTATTCGGATAATTAAAAAAACAAGAATTTTCCACAGAATGTTTTAAAGTTAGGAGAAAATACAATGCTCCCATTTGTCCCTGTATAATGACATATACGCTCTGAGCTTGGCTGGTGTCGCTACTAGCTGATTACTAATGCAGCTTTAGCCAGTAATTTTTAAATTTATTATTTAATTGTTATCGCTTAATATTTACAACGCAAAAAAGTAATTAAATTGTAATCGATTTTTTAAAGATTTTGCTAATCATTTTAACGTTCTATTAATGAAATATTAATTTCTTACTTCGGATACTTTCACAATTATCGTGTAGATGGTGCTTAGATTAATTTGTAATTACATATTATGAAATATTAAAAAACTTAAATTCAGTATTTAAAACGTAAGTATATTTAAGGTAAAAATATACACCAAAATAGCTTTGACCAACTAATATTTTTTCCTATTAATGTTTTTAATTTCAATCTTTTAAATTAATCACTTTGACATTTATGTCAAATTTCCACTGAACATTCACTGATTTGTCACTACTGGCGATCACAAAATTTAAATATCCCCTCTACCTACGAGCTCACAGTGTATTGGGACAGTGCAAGTTCGGAAAAGTGACACCTGGTTTCTACGCTCTGCACTTTGATTCACACTTTTAATTATATTGGCCAATCATATGGTCCTGGTTACTGGATAATTGTCAAGGCCATAGTCCAAAAAAAATAATAAGAAAAAATAAGATTTAGGTTATGTTATTAAAACATAAATAATTGTATGTAGTAAATAAAATTAGTTATTAAAATGCAGTACTGCAAGCAAAATACAATTAATTAAATTTAATTTATATAATAATTGCATATCATATCAATATTGTGGAGCAATATATAATTTTTCTTCTTAAATGACAATAGGTATGAAATGTACGCAATGAACTGTCAATACAGATGGAATGGCCCCGTCCCATGCAAATAGTGAAGCAAGATTGACTCCAACATACAAGAGAGAGGTCCTGAGAGAGACAGAGAATTTGTCAGGTAAAATTTGATAGGCCGTATAATATATCAACTTAAATCGGGGAAATGGACCTCATATTTTTTTAACTTGGTATCAGGGCTGATAGGCAGTATTTAAAAATTAAGTTAAGTTAATAAAATTTAAAAAATATGAGGTCTATTTTCCCGATTTAAGTTGATATAGGCAACTGGAATTACACGGCCTGTCAAATTTGACCTGAAAAATTCTGTCTCTAGGACCTCTCTCATGAAGGTGGGGGCATTAATTTTCTTCATGCCTATTCCATCAGTATTGACAGTTCATTGAATGGACATCAATTTGACAATTTCAATTGACAATATGAATTATTTAAGAAAGTTGCAATTTTTCTCCGCTATTCGCACACAATTGTTTCGTGTATCTCTTCCAAGTACTTGCACACCGCGAATAAGCAAAAATTGTTTGTTACCAGAATAATAACAAATGATGTCAATACATGTACCTAACAAACTGATGCAAGAATCTTGAAAATCAGAGTACAAATAATAAAGTTGTCAAATTGAATCAAACATTTTTAGTGGCAGAATTTTGTGCCAGGGAGTGTAATTTTAATTTTCATTTAGGTTTTGTACATATTTAACTTGAGTAAAATTTTATATTTGTAACATAAATAAACAATATTGATATATTATAATCTGAAAGTAATGCTAACTTACCAGTTACTAAACCCACTGCTACGACATCAATTGCAGGTGCTTGGGCAAGGCAACTCACACCAGCTTTCCAGCTACTAAATGTATGTATTATTTTTGCATTATTGATATTCCATAACTGCATACCGCCTGTATCACTAGCTAGCAATATTTTGTTGATATACGTACTGGGATGAAGAATCGCACTGATATTAAAAGTTTCTAAGCTAAACAAAAGTTCTAAATATACAGTTTCAGCTTTAATATCCCATATTTTGACATTGTTAGACTCATCCACAGATATCAAATGAGCACCGAAAGGTATCATTAGACGCACTTTCTTCTTGTGGCCTTTATATGTGTGTTTTAGTTCTGTACCTCTTCTCCATGCATATATAACATTGTCTACAGCTGTGTATACATGATAGGCGTCTGCAGTCATACAGTTTATATCATCGTGATGCAAACCACTTACACTCAGTAGGCCAAAATGGGATATTCCATAAGTGTGGAATGACTTTCCAACACAGGTTATTATTAAGTTTTCTTGTCTACTTTTAATATACCTCACTTGTAAAGGTATGTGATTACTGACATATCCTAAACCTCGACTAGGTAAAAACACTTTACTTCCAGTCATTTTAATAATCCTTAAAGATAATTTTCTATACAGAAATAAACAAATAGTGAAAAATTATCAAAAATTATGTACATTTATTTTTATCAACATTTTTCGAGGTTATGTTAATACATGTGTTTGGTTTTGGTGTTTGGTTATCGTCGAGAAGTTAGCAATATTTAAATTTGTCTCGATCATAGGCGTAAACAACTACCTTTGTGCAGGGTTGGATTATAATCAGTAGAAATTGATGTAATATGTACCTAAAAATGTATGAAGGATAAAATAAGTGTAATAAGTGTAGACTGAATTCGCTCAGTCGAGACACGCAACTGTCTATTAGTGACGTTAGTAATTTCTTGTTGGGAAGTTAGGTTGCTAGACGTAACTGGAAAGTACTACACAACCAAATGCCAAATCATTGCCAAATACACCTGCTCATAACCAATATATAATTAATAGTAAACAGATATATATCGCCGGTCCGGAATAAGAATGACGTAACTGTGAATTTTGTCAATTCCTGTTTATTGCGTAATTAACTTCTAAAATACTGTGTACAGATGATACAAAAGCGACAGAACTGTAACTATGTGCTGAGCCACCACAGAGTAGTTGCGTCGTTATTGAAATACGCACCATTTTAGACGTTGTTTACGGCATAATAAATATTTAAAAATAGTTTTTTTGTACAGAAAAATTTTCAGATCAAGAATGACGCAACTGTAGATAGGGTTGAAAATGGTGGGATTAAATTAAGATAATGAAATTTGAACCTATGGGGATGAAACCAAAAGCCATTTTTATCACTATTTTAAATATTTAAAAATGTTTAGATGAAGAATGACGCAACTGTAAAAAGGGTTGAAATGGGGGGATTAAATTAAGATAATGAAATTCGAACCATTAGGGATAAAAGTAAAAGCTAGTATTGTAACAATAAACGCCATACCGATGGCGATGCTCCTGAACGATTACTCCTCATTTAATCGCTATTTTAAATATTTAAAAATCGTTTTTTGCTCTCCTGAGAAATTTGTCTTTTTGCAGTTACGTCATTCTTATTCCGGACCGGAGATATAACATAAACCTTACGCCAATCAATAATTATTTATTTACACCATTATAATGTATTGATAACAAATGAGAAAATAATTATTATTGTTCAAAATAAAAATATTTGGTAGAAATAAATTCCACGAAATTTTATGGGTTTAGTATACACTCCCACTATTTCCAGCAATTATTTTTTTTTTAATGAAAGATTAAGTTGATTTGAGCAGTTAATAGTGTGAGGTAGTAATTTTTGTGCTGTATGTTTCCTATTTCCGATGTGTCAACATGAATCTCGACTGAACGAATTCAGTATAACAACACTTTTTGTTGTATAATTTCGATCTTTATATTAATGTTAATTCTTTATACTTTTTAAGTTTTTTATATTCCAATTTTCATGATGCAACAAAAACCATGAAAAAACTTTTCATGGGCCTTTTCCACTTTTCAGTGTGCAAGTCCAAAAAGTTGCATATTTAAATATTTATCATTCCCGGGTAGCTACATAGAGTTTTACATTTTTTTAATATAGAAAAGGGTGTCTGATACTTTCTGTTTAGAATTAACATTTTTTTTGTTGAGGGTGTAAAATCTTCCAAAGAAATTTGTTGGATTTAGTGTCAAAGGATACACTCGAGTGCCATTTCCCCTCTTGGAATTCCGGATGTCGTTCCTTTTCTATGATCCCTTTCCTTTTATCATTCTATGAGAAAATGTCCCAGAATCCCAGAATCACTTCTTTGTATTAATTTTCTCCTCTTCCCGCCAATCCCTTTATGTTATTCCTCCTAACTTCGCCCACTCTTTGTAGAGCTCCTCCCTCTTGTTCGTGAACCTTATGCAATCGAACTCACAGTGTTCCGCCGGATCGGGTCGCGGGCCACTGTCGCTCGTCTGGAATGGCAGTTTTAATTTACATAATAATTTACTACTAATAATCGGAGCTACGCTGTGGCGTTGCTCAGCAGCGCTGCAGAGTGGCCCGTATGTTTGAAATCTCATAAAAATAACTGAAGGGGTTGGTGCAATAACCGTCCACATGCACATTGCATAGTTTTGAGGAAAATGTGCATATATCAATCCTAAGGACTATGGTGTTAACATCTTTTGGACAATAACCGTTCACGTTTTTCTACATTGAATTTCTTACACAATACGTGTACGATTTTTACTCCAAACTGTGCGGAGGTATTTTTGAAGACAAGAAACATCATAAACTCAATTTCGACAAAAGCGCGGTCTTTGAACGGTTTTTTGCATTATAAGTCCTTCAATTTAAGCGACCCTCTGATAAAACTTTAGACCCTAAAATTTGCAAAATAAAATTAAAAATTTTATTTTTAATTCAGTTGCAATGCGAAGGCAAAACAATCTTACTTTTCAATTAGAATACGGAGCGCAGTCCAGTCCTCTGAATCGTGATTTTCGGCTCTTATGGGAGCCTCATCGGAGAGAACGTAGGCTTGTTCTCCATACTCCAACTGATCCGTACTGAGAGCTTTTCCCACCCATTGCAACTGAAGTGAAAACAGTAGGTGACTAGCGAGATAGATAGTCTTTATAATTAACCACTTAGAAGTTTGGTTCTCGTCATGTGGAAAACAAGAGACATTCACAAAGTAAACTGTATTCTGGTGGCATATACTGGTGTTGCATATAGTATGATGGAGTGGATCATTTCCATAACAATTCTTTTACTAGCTGTAGCTGTCCCCGGACCTCCTACGTTTAGCATGTCATTGTTAGAGCTGCTGTACTACCACAGTATAGGAGGGTACTACTCACGGTCCTTAGACATTACTACGGTTGCCTAGATCGACTAATTAATGAACATTAAGGGTGCGATTACGTCACGAGAGTTTACTGTCATTTGAATCGTAATATATTTTTTTTCGAATCCTGAGAAAACCAAGTACATATTTTAGAAAATTTAAACGCAGGATGAAAGATTACATTATTACCGAGGGCGGAAAGCCCCTTAGAATAAACAAGCAGTTTCTATTGAATGAAATATTTGAAATTAAATATCACACTTCTCTTTTATTTTCAGCCCTGTAACTTATTAAAATAAACATTATAGAAGTTTTCAGGGACTTTCGGCCCTCGGTAATAATGTAGTCTTTCATCTTGAGTTTAAATTTTTCAAAAATATTTATTAGTTTTCTCAGGATTCGAAAAAAATGAATACAATTAAGGCTATGGGTACATAATTCGCAAATATTTTACGTGTATCCCTACTTTTTCTGTCTTTACACGGCAAATTACGTGTAGTAAAATTCACACTGGTATGAATATGTAAACGTTACTAGAATGTCATTCTACTTGAAATTGTCATCATTAATTTAAAGAGATGGCTTTTGAATGTTCTTGGATAACTGTTATTTTTATAATTGGAAATTATTAATTCAGTTAATAAATGTGATAATTTTTTCACTAACTATGTATTCAGTGATTGTAATAATTTATTTGTACAACAAAGACTAATACTCAATCGAGAAAAGAGGAAAAGTGTTAAAGTGATTTTTTTAATAATATATTATGGAACGCTTACAACTTTGAACATCTTTAATACTTGGATCACAGAATATATTATCCTGATGTATTCTCTGCTTGGATCTTCCACAAATAATACACAATAAATAACTTTTTATTAAATTTACGTCTTAAATCAATTATTTATCAAATACACTATATTTCAATAATATTTAATCAATAACTCAACATATTCCCGATGCAATGTCAAATATTTAAAATTGTCACTGATTGTCAGTGTCTGACTGACAATATATGCTGACAATATTATATTCGGCTGAGTGCGTTGTAAGACAAAGATAGATTTGGAAAATATTACCACGGCATTGTGTCTATTTTTTTCGAATCCTGAAAAAACCAATAAATATTTTTGAAAAATTTAAACGCAGAATGAAAGACTAAATTATTACCGAGGGCCGAAAGTCCCTTAGAATAAATAAAAAGTTTATTTTGAATGATATATTTGAAATTAAAAATCACACTAAATTTTCTCTTAGTTTTTCACCCCTGTAACTTATTAAAATAAACATTATAGAAGTTCTCAGGGACTTTCGGCCCTCGCTAATAACGTGATCTTTCATTCTGCGTTTAAATTTTTCAAAAATACTTATTAGTTTTCTCAGGATTCGAAAAAAATGAATCCCCATTTGAATAGCATTGCAGCCGAAAATACGTACCGATCCTCTTAAAACACATTGAGAATTTTGACATGTGTCAAAATTTTTCATTAACTCAATGTAAAATTCTGAACTGTTGAATTACAGCTTCCCTAATTATTTTACATCAAAAGACATTAGAAACTATTTGTAGAGGATTGAAATCTGTATTGGAAACAACTGTTAAAATTGGTCTACGTAATTAAACATATTCCAAAATTTTGTAAAAATGTAATACATTTTAGCGTTTTTAGTTTTCATCCCAAACTTAGGCCACACACAATGCAATAATGTTCACATTTTTGAACTGTCAATATTTTTATTTTATCATCTATTGTTTAAAAACAATACAGTTGATAAGATACCCTCAGTTGCGGAGCAAGGATTAATAATAAATATTTTTTATTCAGTCAATGGTGTGAGCACTGTCGAGCATTGTCAGTTAAATAGTAACGTGTGGCCTAACTTTTACACGCATACCTATATGTGGCAAATGTATCATATTTTTCAAAATTTTGGAATGCATTTAAATCGTAGAACAATTTTAACTTTTGATTTTAATACAGATTTTAATTCTCTACAAGTATTCTCTCATAACTTTTGATGTAAAATAATTAGGGAAGCAGGAATTCAACAATTCAGACTTTTACATTGAGTTTCCTATGGCCCTTTTTACGATTCACCACCCGGTATAAGATAAAATGTGTACTATTTGTCTTATTATTTCATAATAACACAAATAATACACATATATACACAATAACACATTCAATGATCGAAAATCATTTAAAAATATGGGAATGTAAACTCTTGTGACGTAAAGTCAAAAATATAAGTCTCCCCACCACCGTCGGACAAGGCAACCGTAATAAAGTCTAATAACCGTGGGTATGGTTTGTTCCATGATACTATAAATAACAAGATAGTATCTTCCCGTAGCGCAAATACGTCCGAGTTCGCGCATCGCATGACGTAACTGGAGACCGGAATTTGAATTCTTGTTGTTAGCTTATAGTCCAGGCTATATCGTCGCCCCCGTTAGGTAACATATTCCGATTCGATTTTGTTGCACAAACTCACTTAAAAAGAGTTCCTTATAACAAATATACAGAGTGCCGGGAGGTGCCGTGGTCGGAAAATTGTTTAAACAATTTTTTTAAACAAATTAAAAAAAATCAATTTTTTTACTTCAAAAAATCAATTTTTTCACTTCTTATAATTTTTTTTGATTCTTTGGGTCATTATGAGCCAAAAAGGTCTCTTGTAATTTTTCTCTAAAATTTATTGTTGTTGAGTTAAACTCGATTTAAAATTTGAAAAACGCGAAAATGGCCATTTTCAAGGCTTAATAACTCGGTTCAAAATTATTATTATGAAAGTCAAAAAGTGACTGAATCAAAGTTGAAAGCCCCACTACAGGATTCTGAAGAAATTTTGTCATTATTTTATTACTGAGCTGTTATTTTTAATTGTTAACCAAGAGCGCTAAGTGAGGCGGCCGTCAATGTGAGTGCAAGTGAGATGCACCATTAGACGGCCGGAATGGTGCATCTCTTTCGAACTAACTATTGACCACCGCCTATATGCAGTTAGCGCTCATTGTTAATAATTAAAACTAACAGCTTAGTAATAAAATAATGACAAAAATTTCTTCAGGATTTTGTAGGGTGGAGTTTAAACTTTGATTTGGTCACTTTCTAACTTTCATAGTAATAATTTTTAACTGAGTTATTAAGCCTTGAAAATGGCGAATTTCGCGTTTTTCAAATATTAAATAGCGTATAACTCGACAAAAATAAATTTTAGAGAAAAATCAAAAGAGACCTTTTTTGTTTATAGACCTGGATCCCGCTTACCAAAAAAAAGTTGATTAACAGCAAGCTGAAAATTTTTTAATAGCTTAACGGTGTCTAGTCGGACAAATTTTGATATATGGGAACAGTGCCGGCGCTAGGGTATAAGGTGCCCGCCTGCAAAACTAGCACAGGCGCCCCCCACCCCACACACAGATACTCGTACAAACCCAGCCTCGGGAACATTATGTGTGTTCAAATAGAACAGTGAGACCCACATATCCGAAGATCAAACCGGTTACACTGCTAAACCTGACCCCGTATCTGACCCCAAGCTGTACCACCACCCCTCCCCATCGCAGTACATAACGAATAAGGAGGCTTTGTACTGAACGTTACCTTATGTAGATGCCCTGGGCAATGGAACATCCTCTGTATTACTTTATGTGTTAAACCCCCTGATTTTAGGGGTAGCTAGGAGAGCTTTTCTCCCTATTAATGACTTGATTTTGGACTTGTGTCCTAAAAATGTGTGTTCCGGGCAGTGACTTAAGTCGGTGTCCCGCTATTCGCAAATGTACCCGGTAAATAAAGTTCGGTAACAGTTTTATTGGACCCATCATCTGACACAACAACTTCACTTTAACTTTTTTAAGAAATTGAAGAGAACTGACGTTGTTTTTTTGTGTCATTTTTTCTTTTTCGGCTTTTTCTTTTTCGATTTGTGCCCTAGATTCCTAGATAATTTTTTTTGGATCCATTTTTATTTACCTAAATAAAAATAATAACTTAAGTGTAGATTAATAATAGTATGTATCTACTGAGTACTTAACAAATATAATTTTATATTAATTGAATGCTAATAGATTCTTTAACTGCCGAGTACAACTTACAAACTATTCTGTATTATAATCACATGAAATAATACTAAAAATCTAAAGAGCTCTAAGCTAAATTTAAAGTAAAATCTTTATTTTAAATATTATGTTTTTATGGGATTAATACTTAACTTGATACCTACCTATTAATAGGTATTATTAAATTAGACAGGCGCGGGCGGCAAGAAAACAGTATCACAATCTTGTTTACTTTACTAGAAATTATTCATTTCCTCTCATAACTGATGATACAACACTAACAACTTGCAAGAAATTTGAAGAACATAAACAAAGCATTCTCATAGCAAAGTTGTTTGGTTGAAATATGATATCTTTGACCAATAAATTATATTAATTTTTTATTTTAGAATCTTTAAGAAATTGTATGATAATATCATTAATAGTTTTGGTATTGAAGCTTAGTAGATGTGAAATATTCAGCGGTAAACTTACATTCCGCTCCTGAAGTCTAGAAAGCACTAATTGCTAGACTTCAGGAGCGGAATGTAAGTTTACCGCTGAATATTTCACATCTACTAAGCTTCAATACCAAAACTATTAATGATATTATCATACAATTTCTTAAAGATTCTAAAATAAAAATTTAATATGACATCTTCAATCCTCCACTTTCAAATATCTGTGGCAAAAAGTTTATCTAATGCCATCCCCTCTTTGTGAACACACACACATGGTAAGAAATCGCTGCGGCGTTGCATATTTTTGTGTATTATTTGATATGCAAAACTAACAAACACAGATTAGGGTATTTTGACGAAATTAAACCACATTTAAAAAAATTAATTTTTTTATTTTAGTATTTTACATAATACCAGCAGAAAAAATGCTCATCCTGGCGCCCCCCAAACAGGAGCGTCCGCCTGCAATGCATCCCTTGCAGGCCCGTTATCGCCGGCCCTGTATGGGAATACTGGAACAAGGGAAGTTTTAATTGTGGAACAGTTTAAAAATTTGGAACGTCAGATTACGAAAACGTTCCATGTGTTTTGTCGGACAGAACTTCCAATTGTTTTGTTACCATTTCATTAAACCCTCATGCAAAAATCAGACCGGTGTTTATAGCCAACTGGGCATTTTAATGAGTGGAACACGAAGAACATGTCAAATGACAGAAATCATGTTGGTTTGTAATAGCAGTCTGATTTTTGCATGAGAGTTTAATGAAAGGGTAACAAATCAATTGGATGTTCTGTCCGACAAAATACATGGGACGTTTTCGTAATCTGACGTTCCAAATTTTTAAACTGTTCCACAATTAAAACTTCCCCTGTTCCAGTGTTCCAGTACATCAACGTTTGTCCGACTAGACACCGTTAAGCTATTAACAGATTTTCAACTTGCTATTATTCAACTTTTTTTTGATACGCGGGATCCAGGTCTATTATCATGATCCAAAAAATCTAAGAAAATTGAACGAATCGAAAAAATTTATGTTTTGAATTTGTTTAAAAAAATTGTTATAAAATTTTTCTGACCGCGGCACCACCAGGCACCCTTCGGATTTGTTATAAGGACTTCTTTTTTAGTAAGTTTGTGCAAAAAAAATCGAATCGGAATAATTTACCTAACGGAGGCGACCATACAGCCTGGACTATACAACCGCGAGCAGTTCAAACTAATCGGAAATCATTCGGTCATTACGAATTATTACGAACTTGGGTCTCCAGTTATGTCACAATTCCCTTCTCTTCGAGATGCGCAATATATTATCTTGTTATTTATATTATCATGGTTTGTTCAACAGTAAATGGTTTGAGTTCAATTAGTGCGGTCGTAAATATTATTAAATTTATCTGACCTGCCCATTGTTAAGACCCACCCGGAGCGATAAGCCACCGAGGTAGACAGAGTTGGTCTTTTGCAATTAACACTGACTAGACAGTACTCCCATAATAAAGCCTAAAATAAATTTTACCTGAAACCGGGCCTTTTATACTATTATCGGTTAATCCGGGCTGTGGTAACTAATTGAACTTAACCATTTACTGTTTAAGAGGATCGGTACGTATTTTCGGCTGCAATGCTATTCAAATGGGGATTCATTTTTTCGAATCCTGAGAAAACTAATAAGTATTTTTGAAAAATGTAAACGCAGAATGAAAGATCATGTTATTAGCGATGGCCGAAAGTCCCTGAGAATTTCTATAATGTTTATTTTAATAAGTTACAGGGGTGAAAAACTAAGAGAAAATTTAGTGTGATTTTTAATTTTAAATATATCATTCAAAATAAACTTTTTATTTATTCTAAGGGACTTTCGGCCCTCGGTAATAATTTAGTCTTTCATTCTGCGTTTAAATTTTTCAAAAATATTTATTGGTTTTTTCAGGATTCGAAAAAAATAAACACAATGCCGTGGTAATATTTTCCAAATCTATCTTTGTCACAACGCACTCAGCCGAATAGGGCTTTTCATCGATTGTCATTTGTTTAGAGCTTCTGTCATATGTTGTATAATCTGTGTATAATATTAATATACACGGATTATACGACATATGACAGAAGCTCGAAACAAATGACTGTGAATGAAAAGCCCTATATAATATTGTCAGCATATATTGTCAGTCAGACACTGACAATCAGTGACAATTTTAAATATTTGACATTGCATCGGGAATATGTTGAGTTACTGATTAAATATTATTGATATATACAGTCGAACCCGCTTATTGGAATAGCCTTTGTGCAAGGCAAAAATATTCTTATAACCGGGATATTCTAATAACCGATCATTGGTGGCTAATCGAAATAAGTGTTACCGAATATACGTAGGTATAGTAGGTAATAATATTATTTACATACTATGCCAATGTGTAGTTTTACATACTATGCCAATAATGTAGTTTTATTACATACTATGCCAATATGCCAATATGTATATCATATATGTAGGTACCTACATAATCAGCGACATTCGTGAAAGAACAAAGATTACTGATGTCGCAGAACGTATAGCAAGGCTCAAGTGGCAATGGGTCGGACATGTTGCCCGAGGTAATCCCGAAAAATGGACACAGAGACTAACAAACTGGAGACCAAGAGAGAACAGGCGAGGAGTAGGCAGACCGCAGAAGAGGTGGGCAGATGATATCAAACAAGTCGCGGGCAAGCAGTGGATGAGAATTGCCAAGAGTAGAAATCGATGGAAGCAAATGGAAGAGGCCTATGTCCAGCAGTGGACGAACACAGGCTGAAGAAGAAGAAGAAGACATAATCAGTGTATGTAAATGGTTTTAGGTCTTTTTACGTCAATAATACAGTAGTGTAACTAGTACTTATCTATGTATGTGTTAAATACCAAATTACATTACATGTATGTGAATGAATACATTAGGTAATTAATATGAAATGTATGCAATATGTGGATATGTAAATATTTTCTTATTAAAATGGATATATAACAAAATTACTTTTTTTTTTCTTGAGAAATTATTGGTAATTATAGCTTTTTGGTTGTTAATCCGTGTGGTCATCCTTAATCCTTAATCCATTGGTTGAATAGAAGTTTTATTGGCGTCAAGAAATGGATTGTTACATTCTTGTTCTTTTCCCTCCTTTTCGAATTTAACAAAGCCATAATTCCCATCTTGTAAACAAGTAGGTACTCTCTGAGTGAATTCTAAATAAACTGCTTCTAACAATTTTATAACAGGCAACAGTGCCTTTGTGTAGACAAATAAAAATTATTTTATGACCCATGCATTTGTCGGCCATGCTGCCTGCCCATGCTAAAGATCGAATTGGTATTCGTAACAAGTAACAAAGTAATAATTATTACCCTAATAATATCTACGTTGACGACAAACCATAATACCAAACATTTTAGTAAATTGTAAAAAAAATTCTTTGACCTGCAAAATATGCTAATAAGCGGTATTATCTAGTTAGATCCTATTCCAATAAACAGATAAATTTATTAATGAGTAAATAGAAATGTTTCGGGAACTTGAATTTATATTCCATAAACCGGGATATTCCTATAACAGGGATTCTAATAAGCGGGTTCAACTGTAGTGTATTTGATAAATAATTTATTTAAGACGTGAACTTAATAAAAAGTTATTTATTGTGTATTATTTGTGGAAGATCCAAGCAGAGAATACATCAGGATAATATATTCTGTGATCCAAGTATTTTGTTGTTAAAGATGTTCAAAATTGTAAGCGTTCCATAACAATATATTATTAAAAAAGCACTTTAACACTTTTCCTCTTTTCTCGATTGAGTATTAGTCTTGGTTGTACAAATAAATTATTACAATCATTGAATACATGGTTAGTGAAAAAATTATCACATTTATTAACTGAATTAATAATTTGCAATTATAAAAATAACAGTTATCCAAGAACATTCAAAACCCAAAATTAATGATGACATTTTCAAGTAGAATGACATTCTAGTAATGTTTACATATCCATACCAGTGTGAATTTTACTACACGTAATTTGCCGTGTAAAGACAGAAAAAGTAGGGATACACGTAAAATATTTGCGAATTATGTACCCATAGGGCTTTTCATTCACAGTCATTTGTTTCGAGCTTCTGTCATGTGTCACATAATATTAATATATATCTACGTCATACGTTATTGGAATATAACAATGATACAAACCAGAGACGTATGACGTAGATATATTAATATTATGTGACACATGACAGAAGCTCGAAACAAATGACAATCGATGAAAAGCCCTATTGGGACCGTGCAAGTTCGGCAAAGCGACCTCTATTTCTACGCTCTGTACTTTTTTTCGCACTTTTAATTATATTGGCCAATTATATTAGTCCTGGTTGCTGGATAATTGTCAAGACCATAGTCCAAAAAAATAATAAGAAGAAAAAATAAGATGCAGGTTATGTTTAGCAAACGTAAACAATTGTATGTAGTAAATAAAATCAGTTATTAAAATGCAGTACTGCAAGCAAAATACAATTAATTAAATTTACCTTTATATAATAATTGCATATCATATCAATATTGTGGAGCAATATATAATTTTTCTGCGTCAATGACAGAAGGTATGAAATATACGTCAATTTGACAATTTCAATTGACAATATGAATTATTTAAGATAGATGCAATATTTCTCCGCGACTCGCGCACGGTCGTTTCTCGTTTCCCTTTCCAAGTACTTGCACACCGCGGATAGCCTTAACATACCATACTACTGTGATCTGTGATCGACTTTTTTGCAACATAAATATTGACTCCTTTTTACCCAGTGCGGTCCTGGTTTTCAATCCTTTGAAGAAGAAGAAGAAGAGTGAACATTTTTTCGTTTTCCCAACCTCATTTTATAATCTGTCAGATAGAAAAAATAATGGCGAACGATAGAGAAATTCTTCGAGAAATTTGGGAAGGCAAATTGCCGATTTGTTTTCGATTAGACAGTGAAGAAGTTGCAGATGTTCGCGAACCAGACCCATTTTATTTGATGGTTCCAAGACTCAGTTACTTTCCGTTAGTAACAGACAAAATAAAACGACACTTTCTCAAATATGTAGACTGTGAGAAGTCTGAACAAGAAATGTGGCTGGAATACAATGGACAACCCTTAAAATGGCATTATCCAATCGGGGTGTTGTTTGATCTTTCGTTTGACAAAGACGAGATTCTGCCTTGGAATATAATTGTGCATTTTGACAAGTTTCCTGAAGCTGAGATTTTTAGATTTAGTAATAAGTAAGTATCCTAATATACTCATTTATTATAGGATCACCCCGCAATGTTTATATGTTTTGTTATGCCATATGAATATGTCAATACAGTTAACTCTTTCGCTGCTGATGACTCGAAAGATGTTCACTGAGGCTGAGGATATACTAAAGTAAGTTATATGCACGAGCTGATGCACTTATATGCACGAGCTGATGGCGTTGAAAGACATCATCCACCTGTGAGTTAAAAAGCTAATGACATCTTTTTAAGTCATATGTAACGAAAGGGTTAACATATCAGAATATCAACTCCCTGCTGTAAGAAAGTTAAATATGGTAGAGGGAGTACAAGTAAGGTGTTACAGTATTTATGTTGTCAGTTGTAGCATATCAAAAAATTATCGACGCAGGTTGTACATGAAGAAAAAAAGAAGGGAGGAAATGGATTACATCGATACAGTCGATGGATACATTTTTCGAGGAAAAATGTATCCATCGACATAAGAAGAGGGAATATAAACAGAACACTCTCAATGAGATACAAAGTTTATTTAATAAAAATGAAATGAGAAAATACTACAAATCCTTAAATAACAGCCGTCGAGAATTTAAACCATGATTAAAAATTTGTAGAGACACTAACGGTGAAATTCTACATGACAATAGCTCAGTTCTTAACATCTAAATATAAATGATATTGAAGAAGGTTACAACATAGAAAATCAGCAAAATCTACATCATCAACTACACTGTGAAGACCCAACAAGAGAAGTGTCAAATGCCATCCTAAAACTCAGACAATAAAGCCCCAGGAATCGATGAAATCTGTTCTGAAATGTATAAAAAAGGTGGTGATCAACTATTTGCAGCAATCCATAAATTAATAGTACTTATATGGCAGAATGAGCTGGTACCAGAAGAGTGGCTAAAGGGAATAATATGTCTGTTGCATAAAAAAGGTGATCAACTGGATTGTAAGAACTATAGAGGCATTACTCTTCTAGCATCTACTTATAAAATTTTCGGCAATGTATTGTTTGAAAGACTGAAACTTTTCACAAAGGATATTGTTGGTCAAATCAATGAGGATTCACTGCTGGAAGTGAATCAAATTCAAGCACGTAGGGAGAAAGTCACTAGAATATAACATAGATACCCACCATCTCTTCGTCGACTTCAAAGCAGCCTATGACAGTGTTGAAAGAACTGCATTATACAGGGTGTCCCGAAAAGATTGGTCATAAATTATACCACACATTCTGGGGTCAAAAATAGTTCGATTGAACCTAACTTACCTTAGTACAAATGTGCTCATAAAAAAAGTTACAGCCCTTTGAAGTTACAAAATGAAAATCGATTTTTTTCAATATGTTGAAAACTATTAGAGATTTTTTATTGAAAATGGACATGTATCATTCTTGTCGCAGGAACATCTTAAAACAAAATTATAGTGAAATTTTTCCACCCCATAAAAATTTTATGGGGGTTTTGTTCCCTTAAACCCCCTTAAACTTTTGTGTACGTTCCAATTAATTCATTATTGTGGAACCATTAGTTAATTACAACGTTTTTAAAATTTTTTTGCCTCTCAGTATTTTTTCGATAAGGCAGTTTTTATCGAGATGCGGCTTCTTTTTTAATATGTCTACATAAAAAATGTATGGGGGTTTTGTTCCTTTAAACCCCCCAAATGTT
Organism: Diabrotica virgifera virgifera; assembly: GCF_917563875.1. Classification (NCBI taxonomy): domain Eukaryota; kingdom Metazoa; phylum Arthropoda; class Insecta; order Coleoptera; family Chrysomelidae; genus Diabrotica; species Diabrotica virgifera. The sequence continues at coordinate 67,848,389 of NC_065451.1, forward strand.
TGTGTACGTTCCAATTTAAACTATTATTTTGATACCATGAGTTAAACACAGTATTTTTAAAAATATTTTGCTTCTTAGTCTTTTTTTAATAAGTCACCTTTTATCGAGATGTGGCTTCTTTTTCAAAATATAGCTAAAAATGTAAATTATAAATAAATTTTCAGACTATTAACAGGTCTCTATAATCGTACTTAACCATATACAAATATGTGGTGGATTCGATAAATATTCAAAATATCTCGATAAACAGTGGCTTATCTAAAAAGTCCTGAGGCAAAAAAGTTTTAAAAACATTGTGTTTCACTAATGGTGCCACAATAATAATTTAATTGGAACATACAAAAAAGTTTGGGGGGGTTTAAGGGAACAAAACCCCCATAAAATTTTTATGGGGTGCACAAATTTCACTTCAATTTTTATTTAAGATGTTGCTGCTATAAGAATGCCACATGTCCATTTTCAATAAAAAATCTTTAACAGTTTTCGATACATGAAAAAAAAAATCGATTTTCATTTTGTAACTTCAAAGGGCTGTAACTTTTTTTGTGTGCACTATTGTATATAGGTAAGTGAGGTTCAATCAACCTATTTTTGACCCCAGAATCTCTGGTATAATTTATGACCAATCTTTTCGGGACACCCTGTATAATGCAATGATAGACTTTGGGATCCCATCTAAGTTGGTCTAGTTGACTCAACTAACAATGCAAAATGTAAGCTTATGCATTAGAATTCAAGGAGAAAACTTGACATTCTTTGACATTAATAATGATCTAAGACAGGGGGACACGCTGGCGTGTCTTCTCTTTAATATTGCATTGGAAAAGGCAGCCAGAAAATTAAATATTAGAATGAATGGAACTATTTCTAATAGATTGACACAAATTCTCGCATTTGCTGACGATATAGTTATAGTGGGCAGAATCATGAGAGACATGGTGCAGTGTTTTACAAGACTTTCGGACGCAGCGTATGAATTAGGACTTGTGGTAAATGAGGAAAAAACCAAATATATGTTGGTTTCTAAAAACTCCCAAAATATCGAACAGAGAATTCAAATTAACAACCATACCTTTGAGCAAGTCAAGGAATTCACATATCTTGGATTGCTAGTAAACTCAATAAACACGATGAAATAAAAAGGCACATAGTAATAGCAAACAGCACTGTTCACAGTCTCCAGAAACATTTAAAAAATAAAAATATAAAACGTGCAGTAAAGCTTAATATATACAAGACCTTAATAAGACCGTTTTTGATATATATGGGGATATATATGGATATATATGGGGATATATATGGATTTGATATATATGGGGCTGAAACGTGGACCTTATCTGAAAATGATGAAAGACTTCTTGGTAATTTTGAGAAAAAAATTCTTAGAAAGATTTTTGGTACAGTAAATGAAAATGGGTCGAAGATACAACTTTGAACTGTATGAGGTAATATACCGAAACTTACTGGACTTAGATGGGCTGGACACATTGCTAGAATACCAGATCATGAATACACTAAGAAATTAACTTTCACAAAACCAGAGGACATAAGAAGTAGAGGATGACCACGAAAAAAATGGATTGATGATGTAGAAGAAGACCTAAAGATTCTAGGGGTCAGAAGATGTAGGGAAGGTGCCAGGAATCGACAGGAGTGGCGACTTCTTTGCGAGTAGGCCAAGATCCACAACGGATTGTCGAGCCACTTATGGTGATGATATTGTCAGTTGAAACACCCAAACAAACTGGTGGACAGCAAATATTAAAGGAATACAGTAGAGCGTCGATAATCTGAACTAATTGGTACAGGGGTAGTTCGGATTATCGAACATATGTTCAAAATACATACAAAGCTCATAAACATAGTACATATGTACATACGTTTTAGTTACAAGGAATAAAACACCTGCATAATAAATAAATATATTGTATGTACTTCTGCATAATCAAAACAAAAATCTGCGGTCATATTTTGCCCATATTGTCATACTTAATCCAAAAATTCGGTGTGCAATCATATTTTTTAATTTTATAATTTTTTTTTGCGTTCGGATTAGCGAACGTTCGGATTACCAGGGTTCGGATTATCGACGCTCTACTGTATATCATATTACGAGACATGGGCACATCATTATTTATTTTTATATTCAAGTATGGATTTATAAGGAACAGTAATGACAATTTTGATGAACATAAATTAATGGTTGTAAAAAATAAACAAATATTTGGCTGTAACAGCACTGCCATGAGTCAAGACTACTCAAATGTTTCATATCTGTACATAATATGTAATGTACACTTGCTGGTGATGTAATTTTTTGGCTGTGTGTTTTTTCCATATCTCTCCTATGAAGTATGGGGACTATTCAAATAGGTTTTAAATGTTAAGGCGTGTTATTTATAATTAAACTTCTTCTTCGTCTATGGCAGTGGTTCCCAACCTTTTTCCCTCGAGGACCACAAGATCTATAAGAAAACGTCTGCGGACCACATGATTTTATAACTAGGTAAATTAAATTGAGAACTAGAGAAATATATTTTAAATCCTTTAATATACATTGTATTAAGAGTAAGTAATTAGAAAAAAAACATAGTTATAGTCTTAATATAGTTATAGAAACATTATAAATCTATTGTAAAACGCTTACAAAATATGACACTAAGTCTCTCAGTGACTTCCTTGGTTTTGCATTTTACTGGCAAGATCTTCGATATTTGGCTTCAAAGAGGTCAAACTCAACCTGAATGGAGCATCCAATTTCAACAAACTGTTACGATGCTTATTCTTAATAACATTTAGTGTTGAAAATGCTGTTTCACAAAGATATGTAGAATTGAAAGGAAGTAGAATTTTCAAGGCTTTTTGGCTGAGGGTTTGGTACTCATCAAGTAACTTGATCCAAAAGCTTGCAATATTGTCACATTGTATTTTGACAACTTCAAGCTGAGGATCAGAAGATATCTCAATAAGTTCTTCCTGTTCATTAAGTGTAAGATCAATATCCTTGAGTGGTAAAAAAGGATTTGCCACCCACAAGTTTTTAGAACTGACGTCAGAACTGGCAGGGAAATAGTTGTCAAAATACCCTTGAAGCGATGCTATGTAAGCCTTTACCAAAGATGACAGCTGTTCTTTATTTATATTCATACCTTCCGTTTCTATTATAAATTCAGAAAACAGATTAAACATAGCAAAAGATCCTTTCTCTACTTCAGTTTGCCATAACTTTAACTTTTGTTTGAATGCAGCAATTTTTTTCCACAGATCGAATACTGTGTGTGAGGGCCCTTGAAGACCAAGATTCAGCACATTTATAATTTCAAATATATCAGTCAAAAAAGCAAGTTTAGCCACCCATTGTCCATCCCGAAACACAGCCGCTAGTTCTGGATTGTTTTTGTCAAGGAACATACAAACCTCCTCTCTAAGTTCATAAAATCTGGCCAATACACGCCCTCGGGATAACAATCGTACTTCAGTGTGGAGGAGAAGTTTGGAATGAAGCGAGCCCATATCATCACAAAGCGTAGCAAACAATTTTGAATTAAGAGCTTTGCTCCGGATTAAATTCACAGCCTTTACAACTGTAAGGAGGACTTCATTGAGTTCAGGACTCAACTGTTTGGTTGCTAGCATTTCTCTGTGAATAATGCAGTGTGTTATTTGTACTTCGGTTCCCGCTTCTTTCAGTACAAAACTTTTAAGGCCTTGTTTGGAGCCTGTCATAGCAGCCGCGCCGTCAGTACACAATCCAACACAGTCTTTCCAAGATAGTTTATGCAACTTTAAATACCCATCAACAGCATTAAAAATGTCCCGACCTTTTGTATGACCTGGCAGTTCAATAGATGTCATGTATTCTTCATTTAATTTTTTTTCTTCATGATCAATGTATTTTACATACACCAGTAAAATTGCTTTATTTGTAACATCGGTAGACTCATCTAATTGCAAAGAAAACCACTTAGATTGGTGAAGCTTTATTATGAGTTAATTTTCAACATCTGCTGCCATCGATTCAACTCTTCTAGTAACTGTATTATTTGATAGAGCTATGTTTTTCATTTTTTTAGCTGACTCTTCACCAAGTACTTCTTTAGTGGCTTCAAAAATACAGGGTAAAATTAAATCTTCTCCTATTGTAAATGGTTTTTTTGCTTTTGCTATTTTCAATGAAATTAAAAAAGATGCTTTTAAAGCAGCCTTATCCTGAGAAGAATACTGTTTCATTACTTGTTTTGCATTTTTAAGCTGAGTTTCCTTGCGCTTGAAAAAATCCAATGGTTTTTGAACAAGTTCTTTGTGTTTTGTCTCAAAATGACGCATGAGTTTGGCCGGTTTCATAGCTTCATTGCATAAAACCTCTGAACATACAACACACTGAGGCAAATGAACATCTCCATCTTCTTTAAAAGTAAATCCATATTTTAAGTATTCTGGGCTGTACTTACGATTGGCTGGTTTTCTACTTTTAGGTTCACTTGAAACAAACCTGTCACTAACACTCGTACTAGCACTAGGTCCGGGTTCACTTTCATCATGTGCTCTTTTTAAAAACTTAAACAAATTCACTTGCTTACTTATTGCAGTCTCTCACTCTGTACATACGGTACGTGACACTAGACACTACGACAGACAAATGGCCATGGAACTCAGGAGAAGGTAGACAATGCTGGGCGGGGGTGCGGCTACACAGCGGCGGAGGGGAATGACCGAGCTTGAGAGTGGTGGAAGCATGTGTCCGCCCGCCCCGCAGTGACTATTAATAGCCTACCCTCTCCGCGCTCGCGCTGTGCCACTGTCACTCCACGCCTAACATCAGAAATAAAAACAGCATTACTCGTGTGGCATACTTTCATAACAAACGTATCTCCGAGGATGAATGTCTCATTATATAGCCAGTAAAAACATTGTTATACTCGTATTGATGAAGAAAACCGTGAATTATAAGACGTACTCTGAAACAGCCCGCGGACCACACGTAAACTCGGCGCGGACCACAAGTGGTCCGCGGACCACGGGTTGGGAACCACTGGTCTACGGCACCATAGCCCAAATTGAGTCTTGACCTCCTTTATTTTTTACCTCCACCCTTGTTTGTCTGTGGCTGCTCTTCTCCATACAAAGACTCCTAAAAGTGCTTGTGTGTCGCTACTTACTGTGTTTCCCAGTGCTTTCTTGGTTTCCAACCGGTCTCTTTTCTTGCATTCTAGCGTTCAGTGTTCTTTTTGGTAGACTATCCTCTCCCATTCTTATCACATGTCCGGCCCATTGCAATCTTTGTATTTTAATGAAGTCTGACAGTGGTGTTTCCATATAAAGTTGATAAAGCTCGTTGTTGTATAAAATTCTGAAGATTCCGTTTTTCATCACAGGTCCTAGTATTCTCCTCAGTACTTTCCTTTTGAATGTGTTGAGTTTGTTTTTGGATGTTTCATAATTAAACTTGATTACTGGTAAATGTGATATTGAACTGCTCTCATAAATCATGTCAGAGTGAAATGTTTCAACTGAAGTTATAAAAACTACACCAAGGAAACAAGGAACTTTGAAGATTTGGCACAATTTTTAAAGAGTATGGATTGGTACATTATCAAGTCCAACTTAATGACAGCTATTGTCTAAAACTTCACATTAATCAAATTCGTAAAACCATGTTAACTAAAATGAATGTAACCTTTGTAAGCAAACCAAAAGTAATTCGTTATCAGCCACAATATCAAGGGCCTCTTCTACATTTTCTACCGTCTATCCAACTTTCAGTTCCTTCAGTTAATTTACATCCATTATAAATAAATCATCAACTGGTACCCATTCATGATTCTGCTACTGAAGAACGTATTTCTCTTAACAATTCACTATGTAGCTGCATATACTTGAACTAATTGAACATCCCGATTCAACATTTCAGAATTACATTATTTAATTCTTTTGTAATTTTATCTTCAAAATAGTGTGGGAGACTATAATATCCTCCTTTATTATAGGATTACCTGCAATGTTTATATTTTTTGTTATGTCATATCGCCGGTCCGGAATAAGAATGACGTAACTGCAAAAAGCCAAATTTCTCAGGAGAGCAAAAATTTTTAAATATTTAAAATACGGAAAATGAGGAGTAATCATCGAGGAGCATCGGTATGGCGTTTATTCTTACAATGATGGCTTTTATTTTTATCCCTGTCGGTGGGAATTTCATTATCTTAATTTAATCCCCTCATTTTCAACCCTTTTACAGTGGCGTCATTCTTCATCTAAATTTTTTTAAATATTTAAAACAGTGATTAAATAAAGAGTAGCCGCCCAGAGCATTGGTATGGCTTTTATTCTTACAATGGTGGCTTTTAGTTTCATCCCTATTGGTTCGAATTTCATTATCCTAATTTAATCCTCCCATTTTCAATACTATCTACAGTTGCGCCATTCTTGATCTTAAAATTTTTCTGTACAAAAAAACTATTTTCATATACTTAGTTTGCCGTTTATTCTTACAGCAATGGTTTTTATTTTCATCCCTATTGGTCCGAATTACATTATTTTAATTTAGTCCCCCCATTTTCAACCCTATTTACAGTTGCGTCATTATTCGTTATCTGAAACAAGGTCTAAAACGGTGCGTATTTCAATAACGACGCAACTACCCTGTAGTGGCTCACATAGTTACAATTCTGTCACTTTTGTATCATCTTCACACAGTATTTTAGAAGTTAATTAGGCAATAAACAGGAATTGACAAAATTTGCAGTTACGTCATTTTTATTCCGGAACGGCGATATTATGAAAATGTCGATGCAGTTAACAGTTGTGACATTAGGATTATAAAAATGGGCTAATTATTTTATTGAAAGATGTAATAGTAAGATAGGAATTTGCTTATCATAAATATAAGTATTACTACATATGTATAACTGAAATAAATATTAAGAGGAAACAGTAGCGATCAACAGGTAGCGAAAACGCGTTCCAAGATTGCGGCTGTAATTTTGAATATTTTTTCGAGATATTTGGCACACATATTCGTAATATAATAAAGAATTGCGGTACAGAGCCCAATTTGAAAAATATATTAATATGTGGAAATTACTCTGTAATTAAATACAATATTAAAAAAACGAGCCTGTACCGCCATTAAGAAGAACAAAAAAATACACTTTCTTCAAATAAACTTTTTTATCCGATGCCTATATTTTGTGTCATTTTGGAACTACTAAAATTTTTTATTTCATTAGTAGTTCCAAAATGACACAAAATCTAGGCATCGGATAAAAAAGTTTATTTGAAGAAAGTGTATTTTTTTGTTCTTCTTAATGGCGGTACAGGCTCGTATTTTTAATATTGTATTTAATTACAGAGTAATTTCCACATATTAATATATTTTTCAAATTCGGCTCTGTACCGCCATTCATTATTATATTACGAATACGTGTGCCAAATATCTCGAAAAAATATTCAAAATTACAGCCGCAATCTTGGAACGCGTTTTGGCTACCTGTTGATCGCTACTGTATCACCTTAATATTGATGTATTATTTTTAGAGATATGGTAGAGGCTTATTTTATGTCTTGTTTAAAAGAAGCTGATGTACTTAAACATAGAGGACAAATTGCAGGTAGTATGCAGAAAAAGGACCACAATCAGTTATGGTTGGGATTGCAAAATGGTAAGCAAATCTACAAGAAATCAATAATTTTTTGTGTATATCTATTTTTTGTGTATATGAGTATTGTTTATTTCAATTATTATTTTACTTTTTCTTGTACTATTATTTTTAAGACAGGGTTGTGTGTTATCAACTTTGTTTAACGTATACTCAGAAATAATTTTTAATGAAGCCTTGGAAGGACAATGTGGAGTTCGAATCGGGGGAGAAACTATTAACAACATCAGATATGCAGACGACACCGCGATCATGGCTGAAAATATCGAAGATCTTCAATTCCTTATAGATCGAGTCACTAGAGAATGCTCCAATAACGGATTTAACATAAATGCAACAAAGACAAAGTTACTTGTGGTTAGTAAACAAGACGTCGGCCCTATGCAACTAATTGTCAATGATGAATCAATAACAAAAGTTAACCATTTTAAATACCTAGAATGTTGGATAAACGAGACACTAAATCCGGATGAAGAAATTAAAACTCGTATAGAAATTGCAAGAGGAGCATTTATGAAACTTAGATCTATTCTGAGCAACTCTCAGCTGAACTTACAACTAAGAATCAAGTTCCTAAAATGTTATGTGTATCCTGTATTACTATATGGATGTGAAACCTGGATCATGAAGGTTAACATGATGAACAAATTAGAAGCCTTTGAGATGTGGTCGTATCGTAGAATGCTCAGAATATCTTGGGTTCAACGCATTTCAAACAGAGAAGTCTTAAACAGAGTAGGTCAAGGCGAAGGTGACTTAATGAAGATGATAAAAAAGAGAAAACTTGAATATCTGGGGCATATAATGAGAGGTAGCAGATACAGGATGCTGCAGTTAATACTCAATGGAAAGATCGACGGAAAAAGAGGAATTGGTCGAAAGAAATATTCATGGCTCCGAAACCTTCGTCAATGGACTGGCTTATCAGCAGATCAATTGTTACATGCCGCACAAGATCGAGAACGATATCGGCAAATTGTTATGGAAGCTACCTACGCCTAAAAATTTGGGCACGGTACTTAAAGAAGAAGAAGATTATTTTTAAGATTTATTATTTCTTTACTAGTATTTTTTCCAATAAGAAAATTAGAAAATCATCAAAATTTTTTGACAGCTTCTTATATTTGTATGCATAATATTAAGAGGTTGTATTAAATTATTAAGAGGATCGGTACGTATTTTCGGCTGCAATGCTATTCAAATGGGGATTCATTTTTTTTTCGAATCCTGAGAAAACTAATAAGTATTTTTTTAAAATTTAAACGCAGAATGAAAGATTACGTTATTAGCGAAGGCCGAAAGTCCCTGGGAACTTCTATAATGTTTATTTTAATAAGTTACAGGGGTGAAAAACTAAGAGAAAATGTAGTGTGAATTTTAATTTCAAATATCTCATTCGAAAGAAACTTCTTATATATTCTAAGGGACTTTCGGCGCTCGATAATAATTTAGTCTTTCATTTTGTGTTTAAATTTTTTAAAAATATTTATTAGTTTTTTCAGAATTCGAAAAAATAGACACCATGTCCGTGGAAATCGAACATTCGCTATCTTTGTCATACAACGCACTCATTCGAATATAATATGTTATGACAAGACTCAAGAAAGTGACAAGTAGAGATGTGTCCGACCCGCTATTTTGATATAGCAGTTCATTCTGCTACTGCTTTTTAACGCTTTTACGATGATAATAAAATCAATCAAAGAGTTGTTTATTAAAATAGCATTGATAGTGTATTTGAAAAATAATAATTGATTTAAGGCGTACAATTAATAAAAATTGTTTATTGTTTATATATTATTTATGGAAAATCCAAGTATTTCAAGTCTTAAAGTTCAAATAAAAGTAAGAGTATATAAGAGTTTGTTCCGATAACCGTAAATAGGTATGAGTTTAGCTATAAAGTAAAGTGCCCATGGTGGCATAAAATGTAGTAAATACTAATTCTTCAAGTACGTACTACATTTTTGAAGATTTCACTACACTTAAAAAGCATTTGCTTTTCTCCGTAGTATTTGCTACTATTTACCAGCCTACATAGAAGAATGTACTACGCTTTTGAAGTATGTGCTTGTTTAGTAGTATTTTGCTTCAGTTCAAGTGAAGTTGGTGGGTGGACGTCTTCGGCGTAGGTATTTTTTTGTTACAATATGGCAGCATTTATGAATGTGTGTCATAGAAAAATTTACAAACTAAGAAGAAGATTCTTAATTTTTGGGGTCATTATTTTATCAAATAAAATTTAATAATTGTGAAGAAGATTAACAAATAACAATTGTTCATTTTTATCCTCGCGTAACTCTTTTGTCGCTTCGGATCTGAGTCACTCATTTTTACTCATGTACAATTCTAATAATTTGGTACGCAAAAATGTGAATTTACAAATCACAAGCACATAGAAAACTAATTCCATCACGATGGGTGTAATGCAGACACGGCTGGCGTAACGCTTTGTAGTAGATACTTCTGGTCAGTAGTAGGTACTTCTGTTGTGTAGTAATAAATAGTTTACTCCTTTAAATGAGAATAATATTTAATGCGAAAATTATTGATTTACCGATAGATTTTATAGATCATATTTTCACTATAAATTTAAAATTAATTTGAAAAATACAAAAGTAAATAATTTGATTTATGTAAAAAAGTACTTACTTCAATTGAGCTAACTGTCTATTTCTTCGCTTTTCAGTAACACATTTCTTATAACAACGTCCCATATTTTAATTTGCGCAAATAAAGAAATAAATAAAGTCTTTATAAATTAATTGAGTAATACTACATTTATACAACGCAGTTCTTCACATGTTCAAACCTTATCTAAGCTTTCCATGGTAACAGGACATTATTAAAATAATTTTACAACTTTTTTTCTTTTTCGACTATTTGTATAGTATATAAATAATGGTAACCACTGAATACATAATTAGTGAAAAAATAATCCTATCATTTATACAAGTAAAGGTTATCCAAGAACATTCAAAAACTGAACAAACCGAAATAGCCATCTCTACCTTTCTAATGACAATGTCACTGTCAACTTAATGTTTACATATGCAGTTTCCATACCAGTGAGAATTTTACTACACGTAATTTGCCGTGTAAAGACAGGAAAAGTAGGGATAGCCGTAAAATATTTGCGAATTATGTACCCATAGCCTTAATTAAACCATTAAAGTCATTCATTCTAATATGCACGATGTTTTATCAACTACATACTTCATATTATTGAATAAATGCATCCATATTTAATAAATTGAAATTGATTTCAATAGTTAAAAAATGTTAAGAAATGTTAAAATGTTAATACAAAGAATATAAATAGTTATCAAACAAATGTTAACAAATAGTGTTTTGTGGAAACAAAAACCAAGACAAACGATGAATTACTTTTAAATACATATTTCTTGGCCTTTGTTTAAACTTATAACATTAGTTTGTCTATTAGTAACTTGTAGTCCCAGTAACTTTGTTGTTTTTCGTAGTGTCTTGAGAAGTTATATATTTAATAGAGATATGTTGAATCTCTTCGCTTTCATCACTTTCAGCCCCTTCTTTGTTGATATAATGATCGTCTTTGTCTTTTAATGGTTCTTGGTACTTGGTGTCGATGGTTTACTTATGGTTTGCTGTGTGGTTGTGCCAAGTTGTTTCAAGTTATCAGTGGTGTAGCTGGAACCATTAACGTAAAGTCTATTCCCTTTAAGGGGATGGGTACGTAGTTTCTGCTCCAATGCTGTTTAAATAGGATTCATTTTTTTCGAATCCTGAGAAAACTAATAATAGTATGGTATAACTAGACCCAAACCCAGACATCCAAAGTGAAAGTTATCCTCCAACATCAAATTGTTCTATAATGGTGTGACTTTTTTCTGAACATTATGTGGACCATATTATGGTCCACATTATGGCCGAAATTTTGAGCGTCGGGTTTGGGAGGGTGAGGGGGGGGGGGGGGGGAGAAATCTGTAAATTCGTATTTTTTTACGTTTTTCGCCAATATTTCTAAAACTGTGCTTTAGCATAAACAGTGTCCTACACAAAAATGTTCTACATAAAATTTAAAACAAAAAAGGTCGTTAACAGAATTGTTATAAAATCAACGGTTCCAGAGTTACGGAGGATGAAAAGTGGATGTTTTCGATACTTTTTATATTTTTTGGGCAATTTATAATATTATTACCGCTGAAAGAAATTTTCTTTAACAGAATTGTGTTTTGTAAATAAAATTTGTTGACGATGGTATGTTAGTGATATGCTCTTAAAGAAATGTCAACCTCACACCCCAAAATCATCGTCATTTGCCCAAAAAATATAAAAAGTATCGAAAACTTCAACTTTTCACCCTCCGTAATTCTGGAACCGTTGATTTTATAACAATTATGTATAGGACCTTTTTTCTTTTAAATTGTATGTAGAAAATTTTTGTATAGAACATTGTTTACGCTAAAACATAGTTTTAGAATATTGACGAAAAACGTAAAAAACTACTAATTTACCGACTTCTCCCCCATCTCCCCCCAAACCGGACGCTCAAAATGGTGTAACTTTTTACTGAACAATATGTGGACCATATAGAACAATTTGGTGTTGGAGGGAAACTTTTACTTTGGATGTCTGGGTTAGGCCTTCTTTTTGGACCAATTATACTATACTACCTCCGTGACTTTGGAACCGTTCATTTTAGAAGGATTATGCATAGGACCTTTTTTATTTCAAATTTAATGTAGAACAATTTTGTATAGAGGGTTGTTCATGCTAAACCTCTTAGTTTTAGAAATATTGACGAAAAACGTAAAAAACTACGAATTTGCAGATTTCTCCCCCCTCTCCCCCAAACCCGACGCTCAAAATGGTGTGACTTTTTTCTGAACATTATGTGGACCATATAGAACAATTTGGTGTTGGAGGATAACTTTCACTTTGGATGTCTGGGTTTGGGTCTAACTATACCATACTATCAAGTGTTCTTTTAGTGTTTTTGCTTCTCTATTTGATTATTTGTTAGGTTGTTAGCTTATTTACAATGTAAACTTTCGTGCCTTTTAATTGAAAACAGTTCTTTAAAATTTCCCTCTTTTTTAGGTTTGATATAAAATTTAATTTAAGTGGTGTATTGCAAAACGTTTTTTAAACAATAGTAATTATTCATATCATTTACACTCAATTTAATTTTCAAAAGTTGATTCATTTTATTGCAAAAACGCTTATTTCCAAGTTTTTGGAGTTTTCAATACCAAATATTAATAAAGTATTTTTAATTTGGCCCCATTCTAAACATTCAATTTCCTCTTTCAATTGTGAATTTTCCTTTTCTAGGTTTTTTTATCTTCTCATTCAAGTTTTCAATGTTTAATAATATTCTTACTTCACTTTCTTGTACTGCGTTTTTTAGTTCGGTTCTAATTTTCCATATTTCCTCGGTTAGCTTATCAAATTCACTTAATTCATGAACCATTTTAACATAACAGCAAAAATTTTTTGAGATAATTTTTCAATTTGTGCTTTTTAATTTGACAGTTTTTTGACAATTTTTCATGACATTGTTTGATTTTCATCTAACTTTTTGTGTCACCCTCGTATATTATGTTTATTTATGAGAAAGTTTGTATAATATGTTATATCAAACTCATAATCAAAATTGACGGTTGTATCATCGATACTACTTTTTATTCAGTAGTTTTTAATTTCACTATAAATATTCTTTAAATAATTTTTTGATGAATGATGAATGTTTATGTGTAGAGCTATAGACCAGTAAGGATCTGTTTTTAGGTGGATGTGAGAGGTGGCATTCAGATTTTTGCGGATAAAGTTAGGTGATAACTTCGTTAATAATAATTGATTTATGCTCCTTCTCAAATATGCCCGGAACATTAATAAAAAAATAAAATATTTAAAAATTTCAAAAAATTTCGTTTTTTTTCTAATTTTTTTGCTTATAACTTAAAAACTGTTCATTTTAGAACAAAGTCCTATAGGAATAAAACAAAGATAATTAAATTTTCTATCAGACGCGATTGGTTAAAAATGTCTTAATTTATCACCCTTGCTTCAAAATAGCAATAAATATAAAATAAGGGGGCAAAACAAGCCTGTCCTTATTCAATGATTTTCCATCACTTAGGTTACACTTGGAACCTTCCTAATTCGCTTAGAAAATTTTTGTAATGTGCTAAAACCGTACACCAAATTTCGTTAAAATTGACTTACTAGATTTTGCATAATAATTTTGCAATCTAAACTTTTTTTTAAAAATTAAAATTTTTTAAAATCTTGCACAACAAAAACTAGAACATACAAAGATTTGTCAATTTTTTTACATATAAAGAAGTACTCCACCTATCTAATGCACTTTACAGAATTGAAATCGGATTATTTAAGCAGCCTCAGCAATGTTTTAAAGTTATAAACAATTTTTTGGCTTATAAACAAATTAGTGCTGTGGCTAGGAGGGAGTGCTACGGGCTCCTTTATTTAGATAGACTTAGCCAAGTTTTTTATGTATTTTGACCCGTAGAACACGAATTTTTTGGGTAACAGTTGATCCGGATGTCGATAAGATTGTTATAAACAAAGAACTTGAGGAATTACATAAAATCGATTTTTCGCAAAATAAAACATTTTTTTTTATTTCTTGGGTAATTCTAAGCAAAAAATGTTCTTACAAGTTTTTTCGTAGGATGCATAGTTTTCGAGATAAACGCGGTGGAACTTTCAAAAAATCAAGAAATTGCAATTTTTGAACGCGAATAACGTTTGATTAAAAAATAAAATAGCAATTCTGCTGACAGCATTTGAAAGTTTAAGTCAAATTATACCGGTTTTAATTATTTGCATTGCTAAAAATTAATTTTTTGATTATTAAACAAAGCTATTTGTTTATAAGCCAAAAAATTGTTTATAAATTTAAAACATTGCTGGGGCCCCTTAAATAATCCAATTTTAATTCTGTAAAGTGTATTAGATAGGTAGAGCACCTCTTTATATGTAAAAAAATTAGCCAACTTCTAAATAATCTACTTTTTGTTCAGAAAGATTTTAAAAAATTTGAACTTTTTTAAAAACATTTAGATTGCAAATTTATTATGCAAAATTTATTAGGTCGATTTTAATGAAATTTGGTACACGATTTAAGTATGTTACAAATAATTTCCTAAGCGAATTACTAAGGTTTTAAGTGCCACCAAAGTGGTTAAAAAATATTGAATAACAACAGACTTATTTTGTATTTATTGCTATATTGCAGAAAAGGTAATACCTTAGGACATTTTTTACCAGTCGTATATCATACAAAATTCAATTATCTTTATTTTATTTTTCTACGCCTTTGTTCCAAAACGAATCCTTTTAAAGTTATAAGCAAAGAAAGCAGAAAAAAATCGATGTTTTTCGAAATTTTTAAATATTTTAATTTTTTTATTAATGTTCCGGGCATATTTGAGAAGGAGCATAAGTCAATTATTATTACTAAAGGTGTCACCTAACTTTATCTGCAAAAATCCGAATGCCACCTCTCACATCCAAAAATAGACGTTTTTTCGCAGATGCTTACTGGTCTACTAGCTGATCTACAACATATGCTGTTAGAATGCCATTTACATTTTATTGAAATATCAAATTTCTATACCAATCTAGTTCAATTACCTTTTAATCTTACGTATCTTTTAGAGTCAAACAATCTAGATGTATATAAAATTTTATACAGCCATGTTAATAATTGTTTAAAATTAAAGCTCCGATAAAAAAATTATAAAAAAAAATAATAAAATAAAATAAAAAGTTACTAAGCAGATCTAAACCTCCGAGGTATTGAATCAAGTTTATGTCTTAGCGTAGTAAAAAAATATACAAAAAAAAACAAACGAAAAAAACAAAAAAAAATAATAAAAAAATATAATAAATAAAATAATTGTAAAAAATATGATAAAAAATAATAATAAAAAAACAGAGTAAAAACTTAGTAGTAGTAATAGTTTTAAATGCAGATACTAAGCACATATTTTGTAAAAGAGAGAGCTCAAAACATTGACTGGCCACTTGGTTGCTAAAACCAGTGCCAATAAAACACAAACACACACACAATAATTTTTTAAACTGTAAATTTTAATTTTTTAGACAAATTTGATCAATTTTGGGCTGTAAACAGGAAACTAATGGAAACTACAAATGATCAAGATCATTTTAAATACATACCGTTCAGGTGCTATATGGATAGTGGATATAAGCAAAAACTGGTAAAGCCTGTTACAGAAGGTGGTGCTAAAAAGACTCTACAAGACCTAATTAACGAAATATTTCCAGAAAATGGCGATGGTGAGTGATAATTTCAGATTTAATAAGTGACAGCTTTCTATATAATTAAGTGTTTCATTCAAACTGTGTATTATCTCATATCTGCCGAATTTAACTATGGTGTATGCTAGAAAACCTTACTCCAATTATGCTAAATTAGTACATTATAGCTAGTTTTATGGCTGTTTTCCTTCAGCTTGGTTGGAATTTTCTGAGAATGGACCCTATGACGCGCTTAGGGATATTGTTAAAGATGAAATAGGGTATTAAAAATCATGAAATTATGTACAAAATTATGAGACGAAACGACAGTGTTCTTTATCTATAAAGAAATACAAAAACGAGAGAAAACACAAAATTTATTTGATAAAAATTTTTTCTTCTTAACAGCCAATAATGGATGTGGTGATATAATCTGAAAAAGACGAGGCCTCAGATTCAGAATCTATTTCTATCATTAGCTCATCCTGGTCATCTAAATTCTACATTTCAATGTAGTGATGAGGAGTTGTGTCATTTGGTTTTTCACGAGTTGCCAGCTCAGTCATGGATTGGTCTACGTCTAACAATTTTAATTTGTGAGCAATAAAAGTTACCTTACCAGCCTGTTCGGCAGTAAGCCGGTTTCTTTTAGAGGAGTGGCCGATTGGATAAAGCCATAAGTACTGAAACTTCAGTCGCTACACTGGATGAAGGCATGCTTAAGATATCAACTGCTATTTTAGTTAATTTTGTTCCTAAACATGTACCTTTCCACCATATTTTATGATTGGGTCTAGTTTTTCGACTGATTTTGCAACGTATGGTTTTTCAAAAAATCCCTCCTTAGACGGATAAAGTGCTAAATCTGTCATTATTTCAGCCGAGGCATCACTATATCTTAAAGTCGCTAAATTATCTATAAATTCAGTTCTCTCAACTTGTTTTTCTCTGCTTAAATGGAACACCATTCTAAATATTTGCACGTTAATATAGCACCATAACAATAAATACTAACACTGTAAACACCCCAGCTAGTAGTTCATGGGATTCCCTCGCCCCAGCTACTTCAATATACATGTTTTTTAAATTACAATAATTCTCATATCTAGTTTTTATTTTTATTTCGGTTTTTGTAAATATAGAAAATTCTCACCGAGAATTTTCTGGCCGAGAATATTGCGAGAACGAGAATATTTTTTTATGTACTTTAATATAACTTACTTTTTCGTGTCTGGATCCGACTACAGTTTTTCTGCCCAATATCGGGCTACGTCTACACCCTTTGAATTTGCGAGCCATAAATCCTCGAGGGTACACTGTGATGGGCAAAGTCTGCATACTCTTAGGTGCTCCAGGTTCTGTATTTCCCCACATTCACAAAGTGCGTCGTTATCTGTCTTGATGCCCGATTTAATGAGCTTCTGTTTTACAGGGGCAACACCGTTTTCCGTTTGGGTGTCCGCTAGGTTCTCCAGTCCAGGTTTATTCCATTAGGTCGTTCTGAATGTAGGGGGAACAGTTCGGATGGTTCGACACTGACATTTCTCATAAACCTTTTCCCTGATTTAAATTAGCTGATTCTTGCCGGTTCGTCAAACCCGTATAATTGGTGCCTTTCATCGAAAGTTTGCCTGAACTTCACATATTGTGAGGCGCATCTACGGTCGTCTGGTGATGCGAATCCAGCTGCCAGGTACAGTAGAGGTAAAGGGTAGGCTTCATAAAACCGGTAGTTATTTTACATGTGTCATTTAAGGGCATAGCCGCAAAATGTCGCCTGTCAAAATGATCAATGTGTTTTAAATGTATTCATTTTTTTTAATCCTTTTTTAATCTCATTCAAAAGAAACTTTTTGTTTATTCTAAGGAACTTTCTGCATTCGGTAATATTGTAGTCTTTCATTCTGCGTTTAAATTTTTCAAAACACATTTCACATAAAACACATTGAACATTTTGACAGACGATATTTGGCGCCCATGCCGTTAACGTCCAGGGCCTCGATTTTTGACCCTTCGCTTCGTTATCAAACGTATTCGTTTCGTATCTGTTTAGTATACAAAGCGAATACGTTCGATAACGAAGCTAAGTTTCGTTTCCTTCGCTTCGTTATCGAACGTATTCGCTTCGTATCAGGGTTCTCGATTTTTGACCTTTCGCTTCGTTATCAAACGTATTCGTTTCGTATCTGTTTAGTATACAAAGCGAATACGTTCGATAACGAAGCTAAGTTTCGTTTCCTTCGCTTCATTATCGAACGTATTCGCTTCGTATCAGGGTTCTCGATTTTTGACCTTTCGCTTCGTTATCAAACGTATTCGTTTCGTATCTGTTTAGTATACAAAGCGAATACGTTCGATAACGAAGCTAAGTTTCGTTTCCTTCGCTTCGTTATCGAACGTATTCGCTTCGTATCAGGGTTCTCGATTTTTGACCCTTCGCTTCGTTATCAAACGTATTCGTTTCGTATCTGTTTAGTATACAAAGCGAATACGTTCGATAACGAAGCTAAGTTTCGTTTCCTTCGCTTCGTTATCGAACGTATTCGCTTCGTATCAGGGTTCTCGATTTTTGACCCTTCGCTTCGTTATCAAACGTATTCGTTTCGTATCTGTTTAGTATACAAAGCGAATACGTTCGATAACGAAGCTAAGTTTCGTTTCCTTCGCTTCGTTATCGAACGTATTCGCTTCGTATCAGGGTTCTCGATTTTTGACCCTTCGCTTCGTTATCAAACGTATTCGTTTCGTATCTGTTTAGTATACAAAGCGAATACGTTCGATAACGAAGCTAAGTTTCGTTTCCTTCGCTTCGTTATCGAACGTATTCGCTTCGTATCAGGGTTCTCGATTTTTGACCCTTCGCTTCGTTATCAAACGTATTCGTTTCGTATCTGTTTAGTATACAAAGCGAATACGTTCGATAACGAAGCTAAGTTTCGTTTCCTTCGCTTCGTTATCGAACGTATTCGCTTCGTATCAGGGTTCTCGATTTTTGACCTTTCGCTTCGTTATCAAACGTATTCGTTTCGTATCTGTTTAGTATACAAAGCGAATACGTTCGATAACGAAGCTAAGTTTCGTTTCCTTCGCTTCGTTATCGAACGTATTCGCTTCGTATCAGGGTTCTCGATTTTTGACCTTTCGCTTCGTTATCAAACGTATTCGTTTCGTATCTGTTTAGTATACAAAGCGAATACGTTCGATAACGAAGCTAAGTTTCGTTTCCTTCGCTTCGTTATCGAACGTATTCGCTTCGTATCAGGGTTCTCGATTTTTGACCCTTCGCTTCGTTATCAAACGTATTCGTTTCGTATCTGTTTAGTATACAAAGCGAATACGTTCGATAACGAAGCTAAGTTTCGTTTCCTTCGCTTCGTTATCGAACGTATTCGCTTCGTATCAGGGTTCTCGATTTTTGACCTTTCGCTTCGTTATCGAACGTATTGGATTCATAAACTAAACAGATACGAAACGAATACGTTCGATAACGAAGCGAAGGGTCAAAAATCGAGGCCCTGGTGACTTGTTGGGCGTGTCTAAATCTACCCCAGACGGGACAAGCATATTTCCCTGTTGAGAAACATAAGGCTTCAGCTGTTGACTTTAAGACCTGTAGGTTTGCACCCTCCCTACAAGTTTCCGGAGAAGGTTGTTTCTCGTAGAAACCTTTTGTTTTGTACTCTGACAGTGGAATTTATATGTTACTGACCCGTCTAGTATCGCTCCAAGATATTGGGGCCTATCAGTATGTTCCAAGCGTTGTCCCTCCCAAGAAACATTCAGTTTGACATGCGCCAAATGGTTGTTGAGATGGAATGCACATACATACTTGGGTTTTAGTAGGGTTTGTCTTTAATGAGTTTTGTTTGTAGTAAGTTGACATCATGTTTAAAGGCTCTTCCTTTGTCAACTGTACTTGTGTGAGTGTTTTCCCTTTTACGGCGATACCGTGTCATTAGCTTTCAGTCTGGGGGTGCATTGGTTGGTTGCTGGTGTAGATATTAAATAGGTACGGCACCAGAACGCTTCCTTGGGGTAGGCCATTTTTTTTGGATTCTCCATCTGCTCCTTTCCATTTAGCACAACGTAGAAGCGTCATAGTCAAGCACAGTGTGATAGATCTTAGCAAGGTTCTGTGGTTTATTGTATCATATGTCGCTGTGAGGTCTATCAAGGCTACTCCCACTATCTCTTTTTGCTCAAATCCCTCCTCTATGTACTCTGTTAGGTTCAGCACTTGGTCTGTGCACGATTTACCTGGCCTGAAGGCTGCTTGTTGTGGGATTAGTTGTGCATCTAATTTTTCCTGGATGCGGTTCAAAATGAGGCGTTCATACAACTTAGTGTGCATAGCGGAGATATCGGACTGTAGCTACTCGGTAGTTCAGAGACTTTCCCAGGTGTCAGAAGGGCTACTACTTTTTGAATCTGGTAGAGCGACATATGTTAAATAGATCGAGCACCTATTGTCTCGCTTTTTGTCCGAAGTATTTTATCTGCTCTGTTAGGATTTCGTCCACCCCAGGTGATTTTCCATTTTTCATAAGGTCCATTCCATTTTTGAGCTCTTCGATGGTAAATGGGTTTAGCAAGATAGTTGTTTCCTGTTCTTGAATTCTTATAATCTTTGGGGCTTTGCAACGATGGTTTGCTTTGCGGACAGAACTCAAAATTTTTGTGATAATAAAAAAATGCTAAATATAATTCCTTATATTATTGTTCTCAATGAAAATGTATATTTTCCAAATATTTTTTGATGGATTTTAACAAAAATTGCATTGCTCTTAATACATACTTTTCTTGTTCCAGTAAAAGTAAAGACACATGGACTCATTCCTCCTTCAGATACTCCTCTACAGTGGCTGTCGGAACATTTAAGTTACCCAGACAACTTTTTACATCTTTGTGTTACGAGTTGAAGAGTGATATAAGATACTATATTTATTTTAGATGTATTGTTGGATATTCTGTTGCATTTAAGGATGGACCATTAGTGTACAAGGACCCAATTTTTTCGGATGTGAAAGTAAAACAAAAAACAAATATTAAACCTTTGTAAAAGCGTTCATTATAAGTAATCAAAGAAAGTATTACTAGAGAAAATTGCCTCGTAAAGCAGTTTTCTACGATATAAAATTAATTACGTGGTTGGTCCGATAAGTACTCAGCCTCTCCGCCCGATGGCGCCACTATCACAAGAGAAATATACTATCGTATAATTTAGAGACGGCCTATATCAAAATCTCAGCCGAATCAAACTCGTAGTTTTGTTTTGACCGCATGTGGAAGCGAGCGTATTTTGGGATTTTAGAAAAATAAAAAAATAGTCTGGGCTGATTATCGGAGAATAGGCCATTTTTGGGAAGTTATTTACCAGCAATTTTATTGCTGGAATCGAATTATAAGATCCTATATATTAATAATATAGGTATGCAAAGTCCTCAGATAGTGTGCTACTTTTTTTATAAACAAAATGGCGCCCGAAAATCGTGTTTTTTTCAATTATTGCTCTATAACTCCGAAGATTTTAATTTTACAACAAAAACACCCAAATAAAAATTCACCGTGATTAAATTCTGCATAGAGACGTGTTTTTCCAGATCTGCTCGGATGAAAATTTTCCTCGGAAAATGCGGGTTTTCCCAACAAAATCTTTAATTTTCAAATAAAGTTTTAGATAAGTAATTATCTACCAATAAGTAAATAATTTGGTGACTTAAAAGCCTTCTTGGTAGTCCTGTCGCCAGGGGGGGTACAACGGCCTCCTTAATTCAGATGGACTTACACCCAAGTTTTTTTTTATGTATTTTGACCCGTGGAACACGAATTTTTTGGGTAACAGTTGATCCGGATGTCGATAAGATTGTTATAAACAAAGAACTTGAGGAATTACATAGCAGCGATTTTTCGCAAAACCAAATAATTTTTTGTATTTTTTGGGTGATTCTCAGCAAGAAATGGTCTTACAAGTTTTTTCGTAGGACGCGTAGTTTTCGAGATATACGCGGTTAAACTTTCAAAAAATCGAAAAAGTGCAATATTTGAACCGGAATATCTTTTGATTAAAAAATAAAGTAGCAATTCTGATTACTGCATTTGAAAGTTCAAGTCAAATTATATCGGTTTTGATTGTTTGCATTGCTAAAAAATAAGTTTTTATTTGTTAAACAAAAGTATAAACACATAGTGTTTCTCGGGCCCAATGCATGCGTTTTAATGGACGTAATGTACGTAGAAAATCTGTATGCGCGCCTACTCGTTCGATTTCAAATTAGAAATGCATTGAAAACATCATTCAATCACTATGTGTTGATAGCTTTGTTTAACAATAAAAAAACTAATTTCTAGCAATGAAAATAATCAAAACCGATAGAATTTTACTTGAACTTTCAAATGCGGTAAGCAGAATTGCTATTTTATTTTTCAATCAAAAGTTATTCGGGTTCAAAAATTGCAATTTTTCGATTTTTTGAAAGTTCAACCCCGTTTATGCCAAAAACTATGCATCCTACCAAAAAACTTGTAAAATAATTTTTTGCTTAGAATGACCCAAAGAATACAAAAACATGTTTTGTTTTGCGAAAAATCGCTGTTATGTGATTCCTCAAGTTCTTTGTTTATAACAATCTTATCGACATCCGGATCGACTGTTACCCAAAAAATTCGTGTTCTACGGGTCAAAATACATAAAGAAAACTTGGGTAAGTCCATCTGAATTAAGGAGGCCGTTGTACCCCTACTGGCGACAGGACTATGGCTTAGATTATAGTTCCAGAAGCTGATGAAAATTAAACGAATATTTTAGCAACAATTCAATTGTTAATTAATAATTTAAGGTCGCAATAATAACCAAAATAATTATGATACACTTATCAAACTTTGAAATCTTATAAAGATGAGATGCCTATTTAACATTTTGTCGACAAAATATAAATTTTTTATTTTTTTGCATAATCTTTAAATGTTAAAAAAATAGTTCTAAACAAATTAACGTTTCTCAGAAAGTTTTTATTATATTGTAATTTTAAAAAATAGCTAAAATGCGCATTTCAAATATCTTGAAAATGAATGCTTTAAAACTTTTTTGCAACCATTTGCAAAAAAGTTATGAAACAGCAAAGTAAACCTAC
Source organism: Diabrotica virgifera virgifera (assembly GCF_917563875.1). Lineage (NCBI taxonomy): Eukaryota > Metazoa > Arthropoda > Insecta > Coleoptera > Chrysomelidae > Diabrotica > Diabrotica virgifera. The sequence continues at coordinate 67,871,451 of NC_065451.1, forward strand.
GATTAATACGGTGTTTATAATTTTTTTTAATTCTTTCAAAGCGTAGAAGTGAGTTTAAAGTACAAGCTAATTATTTACACATAAATATCGATTATCAGTTTAATGGTTATATTTTAATTAAAGATTATAAATATATTCTTTTGTAATTTACACGCGCGAAAGTAGAATAATACAGTACTGTAGCTAAAATTTTCACTCGGAGCGACGACCGGCCGCGCGAGACGTACACTTTTATAAATAATGTATGCTGCGTGTCAGTCGCTTCGAGTGAACATTTTAGCTCCGACTCTGTATCAGGCCTACTTTTGCGCTAAAAATTACAAAAAAAGTATTTTTAATCTTTGATTAAAATATAACCATTGCACTAATTTTTGACATTCTTTGTGAGTAATTAGATTGTACCATAGACTCACTTTTAAGCTTTGAAACAATTAAAACAAATTATAAACAACGGAGCTATCGTATATTTACTTTGCTGTTTCATAACTTTTTTTCAAATGGTTGGAAAATTTTTTTAAAGCATTCATTTTCAACACCTATGAAATACGCATTTTAAGTATTTTATAAAATTAGAATATAATAAACAATTTCTGAGAAATGTTAATTTTTTATAACAATTTTTTTTAAACATTTAAAGATTATGCAAAAAAATGAAAAATTTATATTTTATCGACAAAATATTAAATATGCATCATATCTTTATAATCTTTCTAAGTTTGATCAATGTCTCATGATTATTTTGGTTGTTATTGCGACTGTAAATTGTTAATTAACAATTCAATTGTTGCTAAAATATTCGTTTCATTTTCACCGGCTTCTGAATTTATAATCTATACCAAGAAAGCTTTTATTTCACCAAGCTATATAATTATTGATAAATAATTACTGGCCCAAAAAATTTATTTGAAAATTCGAGATTTTGTTGGGAAAACCCACATTTTCCGAGGAAAATTTTCATCGGAGCAAATCGGAAAAAACATGCTTCTATGTAGAATTAAATTGGGGTGAATTTTTATTTGAGTGTTTTTGGTGTAAAGTTAAAATCTTCGGAGTTATAGAGCAATAATTGAAAAAAATAAGATTTGTCGGCGCCATTTTGTTTATAAAAAAGTAGCATACTATCTGCGGACTTTGCATACCTATATTAATAATATATAGGATCTTATAATTCGATTCCAGCAATAAAATTGCTGGTAAATAACCTTTCTTTGTACTTTACTAATAATACCAGCGTATTATAACTATTTTTTTTCAAAATTTAAAGATTATGCAAAAAAAAGAAAAATTTATATTTTGTCGATAAAATATTAAAGAAGCATCTCATCTTTATAATCTTTATAAGTTTGATCAATGTATCATGATTATTTTGGTTATTATTGCGATCGTAAATTGTTAATTAACAATTGAATTGTTGCTAAAATATTCGTTTAATTTTCACTGGCTTCTGGAATTACAATCTATACCAAGAAAGCTTTGATGTCACTAAGTTATTTACCTACCTAAAACTTTATTTGAAAATTAGAGTTTTTGTTAGGAAAACCCGCATTTTCCGAGGAAAATTTTCGTCGGAGCAAATCGTGAAAAACATATCTCTATGCAGAATTTAATTGCGGTGAATTTTTATTTGGGTGTTTTTGTTGTAAAGTTAAAATCTTCGGAGTTATAGAGCAATAATTGAAAAAAATACGATTTGTCGGCGCCATTTTGTTTATAAAAAAAGTAGCACACTATCTGCGGACTTTGCATACCTATATTATTAATATATAGGATCTTATAATTCGATTCCAGCAATAAAATTGCTGGTAAATAACTTTTCCATGAATTTTGCTAATTAGCCCAGAGTAAAAAAGCAACATCGGCTGGTGATTCGATTTTTGTTTTTGGAAGGGAAACCGCATATTGAAATTAAAGAGCGCTTGAATGCTGTGTACGGTGACTCCTTCGATGGCGACCGACAAAAATTAGTTTATCGAGTTTCAATGTGGACGAATGCCGCTTTTTGATAAGTCACTTGATAAGTCGAGGCACAAGGTCCCTCGAAAACAGCTACCACGGAGTATAACGTGAAAAAAGTCCACGATCGCCTATTGGCAGACCGTTGATTAAAGCAGGGGTCACCAATTATATTCCCTGAGGGTCCGTTTCGAAAACCTATGACACTTTCGGGGTCCGGATTTAATGGTACCTGTGTCTGATTGTTCTGATTCGGTTTCGGAAATAAATCAGAAGGGCGCCGAGCGAAATTGTTGAAACAATTTTTTTAAACAAATTCAAAACAATACATGAAGAGAAGCATCCATTCTCAAATGTGGTCTCGAGGTAAGGAAGTACAAAACGCAAAGAAGTACATGTGGTACATTTTGTGGTACTTCTTTGAGTTTTGTACTTCCTTCAAAACAATACCTTTTTTGTCCCCTAAAATATGATTTTAGCATTTTTGGGTCATCTTGAACAAAAAATATCCTGTCTCATTTTTCTCAAATATTGATAGATTTCGAATTTTGAGTGATTTAAAATCTGAAAAATGCGAAAATAGGTATTTTCTAAGCTTGAAAACTTATGTGCAAATTATTATTTTTGAGGTTGTCAAGTGCGTAAATTGAAGTTGAAACATTCAATAGGGCTTTTCATCGATTGTCATTTGTTTCGAGCTTCTGTCAGGTGTCACATAATATTAATATATCTACGTCATACGTCTTTGGTTTGTATCCTTGTTATATACCAATAACGTATGACGTAAATATGTTAATATTATGTGACACATGACAGAAGCTCGAAACAAATGACTGTGAATGAAAAGCCCTATTTCAAGATTCTGATAAGTAATCGGGGCTTATTTCAATTTAGACCGTTGTTTTTAATTATCAATTATGGCCGTTTACTCGACTCTTTAGTCGCCGCCCGGCGCGTCTCACTACATGGTGCGTATTGCATGATTGGCGTATTTAGTTAGCACATTGGCAATAATTAATTGAATTGATAAAAAAATTATTTAAAAAAAGCTATGTTAATAATATATTATACAAATAAATGTCAAGTACTTGTTGGGAATTTTTCGCATAAGTAAACGTAGTATAATACGTATACGGCGTGCGACAGAGACACACCATAAAGTGCGACGCGGGACGAATAAAAATTTAAAAAAAAAACGGTCTATATTGAAGTAAGCCCAGATTACTCATCAGAATCTTGAAATTGAAGGTATAAGCTTCAATTTAGGCACTTGTCAACCTGAACACTAATAATAATTTACACATGAATTTTCATGCTTGGAAAATGCATATGCATATTTTCGCATTTTTCAGATTTTAAATCGCTTATAATTCGAAAACTATCAACTTTTGAGAAAAAAATGACCAGAAACTTTTTTGTTTAAAATCACCCGATTACCCAAAAATGCATTTTTCGGGGAAAATAGGTGATTTTGACTTTGTTTAAAAAAATTGTTTCTTATGTAAAAAATGCACCACATATCTGAAATTTGGAATGAATTTAGTGCAACTGATTATCATTAGGGAGTTGAGATTCATCTGTTAGCAGATATCTGTACCTAGGGCTTACAATACCGGGATTCCGGGATCCCGAATACCGGACGATTTTTGTCCGGTATTCGATACCAGTATTTATAATAAAAATACCGGTATTTCGGTGTTAGCTTAATTTATAAAAAGTGAATTGATGCACAATAAACTTTCTTCTAAAATATTTTTTGCTATTACAAGAAATTATTTTTGAAGATAAACAACCAATTACATTGTAAAAAATAGTTATTAAACACTTTTATTACACATACAAGTCAAGTATAGCGCTTTCTAAAAGCGTGAATGTCGTTAATTTAAGGCGAAGGGTTATATCAGCTTCTATAACCAAATTATTAAATTTTGTCCATACAAATACATAAAATGAGTTATATAAAAATTATTAAATATTTAAGATAAGATTTATTAATCAGAATTCTTTTTACATTTTCAGATCTATTTTTCATTTTTTTGTGTATTGTGGTGTATAAATTAGGCTCACTCATTTTCTAAATTATTAATGATAATTGAAAATATATAGGTCTAAATACAGAGTAATCCATATAAAATATTTGTCACAGTAAGTTAATTTTTGTATTAATATATTTCAAAGTTAAATTAATTTACAAATAGCAAATCATAAGTAAAAGTACTATCCCATTATATGCAAAATTTATCCTAGAATCAAATATATAGTTTTTCTATTTGCCCATTTTTTGTATCTATCTATTCCTACTCTCTATGAAATGTTGTAAACAACATCTACTCATTTCAAAACAAAATTTAATAGGTTTCATATATAGTATGGTATAACTAGACCCAAACCCAGACATCCAAAGTGAAAGTTCTCCTCCAACACCAAATTGTTCTATAAGGTTCACATAATGTTCAGAAAAAAGTCACACCATTTTGAGCGTCGGGTTTGGGGGGGGGGGGGAGAGTGGGAGAAATCGGTAAATTTGTAGTTTTTTACGTTTTTCGTAAATATTTCTAAAACTATACGATTTAGCGTAAACAACCTTTTATACAAAAATATTCTACATTAAATTTTAAATAAAAAAGGCCCTATGCATAATCCTTCTAAAATGAACGGTTTCAAAGTAACTGAGGTAGTATAATATAATTGGTCCAAAATAAGGCCTAACCTAAACATCCAAAGTAGAAGTTTTCCTCCAACACCAAATTATTCTATATGGTCCACATATTGTTCAGTAAAAAGTTACACCGTTTTGAGCGTCCGGTTTGGGGGGGAGATGGGGGAGAAGTCGGTAAATTAGTAGTTTTTTTACAGTTTTCCTCAATATTTCTAAAACTATGCTTTAGCGTAAACAATGTTCCATCCAAAAATGTTCTACATAAAATTTAAAACACAAAAGGCCGTGGACATAATTGTTATAAAATCAACAGTTCCAGAGTTACGGAGGGTGAAAAGTGGAGGTTTTAGATACTTTTTATATTTTTTGGGCAATATAGGACCTTTAGGACCTTTTTTGTTTTAAATTTTATGTAGAACATTTTTGTATAGAACATTGTTTACGCTAAAGTATAGTTTTAGAAATATTGACGAAAAACTTAAAAAAAAAAACTACTAATTTACCGACTTCTCCCCCATCTCCCCCCCAAACCGGACGCTCAAAATGGTGCAACTTTTTACTGAACCATATGTGGACCATATAGAACAATTTGGTGTAGGAGGAAAACTTTTATTTTGGATGTCTGGGTTAGGCCTTTTTTGGACCAGTTATACTATACTACCTCCGTAACTTTAAAACCGTTCATTTTAGGAGGATTATGCATCGGACCTTTTTTATTTCAAATTTAATGTAAAACATTTTTGTATAGAAAGTTGTTCATGCTAAACCGCACAGTTTTAGAAATATTGACGAAAAACTTAAAAAACTACGAATTTACCCATTTCTCCCCCCTCTTTCCCCCAAACCCGACGCTCAAAATGATGTGACTTTTTTCTGAACATTATGTGGACCATATAGAACAATTTGGTGTTGGAGGATAACTTTCACTTTGGATGTCTGGGTTATGCCATCTTTTGGATCAATTCTATCATACTAATATTATTTAATAACAAGTCGATATAACAACTGAGGATAGTATAAATATAACGTGTATAGTTTTTATTCATAATACCGGTTTTAATACCGGGATCCCGGTATTTGAAATTTTAAATACCAAATACCGGTATTGAGATTTTTAATAAACTTAATTCTTGAAAAAGCGGCTTCGCACAAATAAGTTGAGTCGAATATAGTACACAATTTTATGGCCAAACATTTTCAAAATTGCAAAACACTATATTCTGAATTTAATCGCGGTCCGTACAAAACTAGGCCACGGTCCGAATGCGGACCGCGGTCCGTTAATTGACGACCCTTGGATTAAAGGATCGCGAGATAGCTGAGACAGTAGCACATCTCAAAAGGTTGCTTGGATCATATCGTGGATGAAATTTTGGGCATGAGAAAAGAGCTGTCGGCGCGATGGGACCGCGTTCTCACACTCAGGCCTACAAGCGCCACCATGAGACCACTTCACAGCATTTCTGAGGCTGTTTAAGCGTAATCTGAAGGAGTTTCTATGTTACTTCATAACCGTCGACGTGAGTACCGGTGCATCCACCGGTACTCGCCAAAAACAAACAGTCGATACAGTGGACGTTACCCCGCGAACGTGCTCCGAGGAAGGCGAAGACTGTCCTATCGACCGGAAAGGTGATGGTCACCGTTTTCTGGGATTCACAAAGTGTGATCTCTATATAGACGAAGCAATAAAGCACTAAAATTGGCCTTACCTGCGAAAAAAAGAATGTGTGTGTACTTTGTACGCACGTAAGAAGATATTCTTCTACACTCACCGGCAGAGAAAACGGGCACCCCAAAAAATGGGTCATTTTTAATGTCTTGTATTTCCTAAACCTGATGTCCGATTTAAGTAATTTTTTTAATATGTTATAGCCTTATTCTTTATCAATATCGCTGTAATAATATTGTTGCTAGACAGGTACATTGTCATTGTATACAGGGTGTACGAATCAAACTGTGTTTTTTTCTCAAACTTTGGAACACCCTGTGGAATGTTCTAGCTTTTATAAAATACTAAAATTAAAACCCAACTATAGCCACAGATTTTCTTAATATTATGTTTTTTTATTCATTCGCTTATGTTGGATAATAAAAAAGTTAGGCACTTTAACAACTACCCCTGTTTTTCGTCAATACAGGGTGTTTTTCAATAAGTACGGCAAGCTTTAAGGGGTAATTCTGCATGATAAAATAATGCCAGTTTGCTTTACAAAGTTAAAACTCAATTGTAGCCGTAGGCTTTCTTAACATTTTCTCTTTTGATTAATTTGCTTATTTTGGATTATAAAAAAGTTAGGTACTTTAACAACTAGCCATGTTCTTCATCAAAACAGGGTTTTTCTAAATAAGTGCGACAAAGTTTAAAAGGTAATTCTGCATGAAAAAATAATGACCGTTTGCTTTATAAACATATGTCCACAAATGCTTCATTTCCGAGATACGGGATGTTGAATTTTTTCTTACAAACTGACGGTTTATTTGTTGCTCTACAACCGGTTGAGATATGCAACTGAAATTTGGTAGATTTTAAGAGCTAGTTATTGAGCATTTTTTGGCATACAATTGAGAATTTTATATTCACCATTGGCGTGCATACGGGATATATCTAAAATATTTATACCCGTATGCACGCCAATGGTGAATATAAAATTCTTAATTGTATGCCAAAAAATGCGCAATAACTACCTCTTAAAACCAAATTCATTTGCATATCACAAACCGTTTTAGAGAAATAAGTAAATCGTCAATTTGTAAGAACAATTTCAACACCCCCTATCTCGGAAACGAAGCAACGAAGTCATTATTTTATCATGCAGAATTACCCCTTAAAGTTTGCCGTACTTATTTAAAAACATCCTGTATTAACTAAAAACAGGGGTAGTTGTTAAAGTGCTTAACTTTTTTATTATCCAACATAAGCGAATGAATAAAAAAACAGAATGTTAAGAAAACCTGAGGCTATAGTTTGGTTATAATTTCAGTATTTTATAAAAGCTAGAACATTCCACAGGGTGTTCCAAAGTTTGAGAAAAACACACAGTTTGATTCGTACACCCTGTATACAATGACAATGTATCTGTCTAGCAACAATATTATTACAGCGATATTGATAAAGAATAAGGCTATAACATATTAAAAAAATTACTTAAATCGGACATCAGGTTTAGGAAATACAAGACATTAAAAATGACCCATTTTTTAGGGTGCCCGATTTCTCTGCCGGTGAGTGTATTATATAGGTAATTTAAACGAAGTAAATATACTTAACAGGTTATTTGTATTTTATTTAAAAATTAAACTAACTTTCTTATCTACCACTTTAAAAAAAATTTTATTAAAACAACCAAACATAAAAAAAATATGAATCGCCCAGGATTCGAACCCGCGTTCTTCCAATCTCGGAGCTAACGCCCTACCAACTACTCCAGCGATTTCCTTGTAATTGACAAATAAGTTTCGGATATAATTACACAACACGGCGACAAATAGTGTAAAAATGTTATGCCTACATAATATTTTATTATTTTACTACAGAGAAACACAAATCCAAAAACACAAGAATTATAATAAATAATATATTTACTAAAAAGACTAATATATTCTTTTAATGACTTATTTGCACGGTTACAGATACATACATACCTATCTTGAAAGATTAGCAACGAACTACAAACTGTCTGTGTGCGCAGGCGCGCAGATTTATGTACAATTTTACCCTCAATCGAATCGCGCCTAAAGAAGAATATCTTCAAAAAAGGACAAGACGGATCTTAATAATTCTTTTTGCATTCGATTCCTGAATGCGCCAGGAAACTTTGTGACCCGGAGCCGTGATATAATATTGAAAAACTGTGTAAAAAAATGCATTCTTAAAGTGCATCTCAAACAGACAATAAAAAAAAAATCAGAACTCGTCAATTATCGACGGAAATGAGTTCAATTTTGTTACTCGGGGGGTTTTGGGGTCGCTGAAAACGAATATGACGTCAAAAGTGATCTCCGGAGTACCTGGTGCCCAGGATACCTACTGTGTACCTGGTCTTGTGAAGTTTTCGGCATATTCATTAAAAATTAGGCAAAAATCATTACTCGGGGGTTTTTGGGGCCGCTAACTACGAATATGACATCGGAAGTGATTTTCGGAGTACCTGGTGCCCAGGGTACCTACTGTTTACCTCTCTTGTGGAGTTTTCGGCAAAAAATTTATTAAAAAATTAGTCAAAAATAATTACTCGGGGTTTTTGGGGTTGCTAACGACGAATATGACATCGGAAGCGATATCCGGAATACCTGGTGCCCAGGGTACCTACTTCTTATGGAGCATTCGGCAAATTCATTAAAAAATTAGCCAAAAATCATTACTCGGGGGTTTTTGGGTCGCTGACGACGAATATGTCATTGGAAGTGATCTACGGAGTACCTGGTACCCAGTACACCTACTGTTTACCTCGTTTTCTGGAGTTTTCGGCAAATTCATTAAAAAATTAGTCAAAAATCATTAGTTACGAGATAAACCGTAGGTACCCTGGGCACCAGGTACACCGGAGATTACTTCCGATGTCATATTCGTCGACAGAGACCCCAAAAACCCCCGAGTAATGAATTTTAACTAATTTTTTAATGAATTTGCCAAAAACTCCAGAAAGCGAGGTAAACAGTAGGTACCCTGGGTACCAAGTACTCCGTAGAGCACTTCCGATGTCATATTCGTCGTCAGCGACCCAAAAACCCCCGAATAATGATTTTTGGCAAATTTTTTTTAATGAATTTGCCGAAAACTCCATAAGAAGTAGCTACCCTGGGCACCAAGTATTCCGGAGATCGCTTCGGATGTCATATTCTTCATTAGTGACCCCAAAAACCCCCGAGTAATTATTTTTGACTAATTTTTCAATAAATTTTTTGCCGAAAACTCCCCAAGACGAGGTAAACAGTAGGTACCCTGGGCACCAGGTACTCCGGAAATTACTTTCAATGTAATGTTCGTCGTTAGCGGCCCCAAAAACCCCCGAGTAATGATTTTTGACTAATTTTTAATGAATTTGCCGAAAACTCCACAAGACCAGGTACACAGTAGGTACCCTGGGCACCAGGTACTCCGGAGATCACCTTCGACATCATATTCGTTTTCAGCGACTCAAAAACCCCCGAGTAACAAAATTGAACTCATTTCCGTCGATAGTTGACGAGTTCTGATTTTTTTTTATTGTCTGTTTGAGATGCACTTTAAGAATGCATTTTTTACGCAGTTTTTCAATATTATATCATGGCTCCGGGTCACAAAGTTTCCTGGCGCATTCAAGAATCGAATGCAAAAATAATTATTAAGATCCGTCTTGTCGTTTTTTTTTCGGAGGTTCAGTGCTTTATTGCTTCGACTAATAAGCTTCATGAAAAAGTGCAAAACGGCCACAGGGCTTTACTATGCCGCATTATTGGTCGATTCGACGCCGATTTGCAGAAAAAACAGTCTCAATTATTATTGTTGAAGACAAAAGTGCTCTTTCACCATGACAACACACCGGCTCACACCTCCGCCGTCGCCATGGCCAAATAGACGGAGAGGCAGCGCTGAAAAATCTATTTCAATTTACTAAAGCTAGATTTTTCACAGTTGATTACTGTGAGTGTGTAGAGAAACATACTGCGGTCGGTCAAGCGAAACGTAGAACAGGGGTTACTGAGAGGGTATCAAAGTTGCATTCCGACGAAGGTAATTATTTCCATTTACTAAGGCTGAAAATCAGTACACACATTCTAAATTAAATATAAATAAAAGTTATTATAGTCGGTCAGCTGTATGACGGGACATAGCCGGTCGGTCGGCCCCAATAGTCGATTGAAGAAATGAAGCATTTTGGCTCGCAATTTTTTCGTCCAGCATGGATTTACTTGAAATTTTCACAGAAGGTAGGGAATAGTCCAAGCATCATTTTCTATATCATGCCACTATCATACGCTAAAACCTTGGGGGTGGTTACCACCCCATCTCGGGGGTGGGAATTTTTTATTACATTTTAACCATGCAATTCGATGGAAAAAGTGATTCTAAGAAAAAAATGTTTTTTACATTTTCTTCGTAAAACTAATATTTTTCGAGTTATTCGCGCTTGAAAATAACAGTTTTTCGACGAAAAAATCGACATTTTTAGAGGGTTTTTTGAGAATACCTCGAAAAATATGCATTTATTACAAAAAACTGTAGATATCAAAATTGTACCTTTTAGTAACACAAACCATATTATTTTCCAGTAATATATTTAAGACGAGTACAAACCGAGATACGGCATGTTAAAGATTAGCTTTTTTCGTAAAATGGAGAATTTGAAATATTTAAAGTCAAATAATGGGAAAAATTTGCATTTTTAGAGGAAAACGTAAATAATCTTTTGTCAAGTAAACACTTGGACCTTTCAAAAAATAATAATAAAAAGATTCTAGCATGAAAATTAAGCGACTTATAATCAAAAAAATGTCGGTACCTGCTTTTCTCTACGACAAAATCAGTGAGAACAACCCCCTAACTACCTTCCTAATTCAAAATTGGTCTTTACCTTACTGTAGTTCCTTTTATATTTATATTATCAATATACTCAAGGAGTTTGATCTATTTAAATGGCCTAATTTTGGAAAAATTGGAGTTTTAAAGAAAAATTGATTTTTTGCAATTTGGTATTTTTCACCTTTTACTTCATAATATCTCCGAAAATACTGAAGATACGGAAAAAATTATAAACTACTAAATTGTAGCTTTTTTAATGACTAAAACTACCCTGTACATAGATTTTCATTACAGTGAACAGTTAGCCAGATATAGCTGTTTAATACCTCTATTTACCAGCAAACACCCCCTTATTTGAGCCCTTTAAACCCGCCCCAATTAAAAACTAAGCGATCTTACGGAATTTAATTTACACAATCTTATAGCTCTTTAAAAATCCTACAAAATCATTTTTGAAGAAACTTTTTATCGCCAAAAATATATAGAATATTTTTCGAGGTATTCTCAAAAAACCCTCTAAAAATGTCGATTTTTTCGTCGAAAAACTGTTATTTTCAAGCGCGAAAAATATTAGTTTTACGAAGAAAATGTAAAATACATTTTTTTCTTAGAATCACTTTTTCCATCGAATTACATGGTTAAAATGTAATAAAAAATTCCCACCCCCGAGATGGGGTGGCAACCACCCCCAAGGCTTTAGCGTATGATAGCGGCATGATATATAAAATGATCCTTGGACTATTCGCTACCTTCTGTGAAAATTTCAAGTAAATCCATGCTGGTCGAAAAAATTGCGAGCCAAAATGCTTCATTTCCTCAATCGACTATTGGGGCCGACCGACCGGCTCTGTCCCGTCATACAGCTGACCGACTATAATAACTTTTATTTATATTTAATTTAGAATGTATGTACTGATTTTCAGCCTTAGTAAATTGATTTAATTACTTTCGTAGGAAAGCAACTTTGATACCCTCTCAGTAACCCCTGTTCTACGTTTCGCTTGACCGACCGCAGTATGTTTCTCTACACACTCACAATAATCAACTGTGAAAAATCTAGCTTTAGTAAATTGAAATAGATTTTTCAGCGCTGCCTCTTGGTCTAAAACTGATCGATTTGGGCTAAGATCTACTGTCTCATCCATCGTATTCTCCAGATTTGGCCCTGTGCGACTTTTTTCTTTCCAAACTTAAAAAAGTCACTCGCCGGGCAGAAATTAAAGTCTAATGAGGAGTTCATTGTCGACACGGAAACCTGCTTTGCAAACTTCGAGAAAACGTATTTTTCAGACGGGTCAAAGAAGTTTGAGCATCGCTGAGTTAAGTGTATCGAGCTAAAAGGAGACAATATTGGAAAACAAATCGCCACTTTTCCAAAATTTTCGTTCTTTTTTTTAGGCTAAGTACTTATCAAACCGCCATAGCAATTTCAAGATTTTGATTAGGCCTGGATCCAGCGTATTAAAAAAATATTAATAGCAAGCTTAAAATTTATTAAAAGCGTAACGGTGTCTAGTCGGACAACCTTTGATGTACGAGAACACTGGAACAGGGGAAGTTTTAATTGTGGAACGTGATTTTAATTGTGGAACATGTCATCCTGACAAGTTTATTAATGTGAAAACTAGCAGATTGTTTTTAAGTTTATTCAATAGCAATATTTAAGTAATATATACTCCGTCTAATATACTTACCGTTGCACGTCATCCGCGTCATAGCCCGTGCCGTCACATGATACCAACAAGAAATATTAAGGCGATAGGTGTGTTCTTCTTTAGAATCATTTTGCCGAGTACACTGGAATTACAGCCACTAGACATATTTTATTATATACGCGTAGAAATAATATTTAAACATTTCTATTAATATTAACTTAAAGAAATACACAATAATATGTTTCATTTAATTTGTGTAAATGGATTATAAAGCGTTTTTATGAAGCACATTTGTTCGGAACACACTGTAACTGTAATCGAACGAAGGTGATATTTTGGCATAAATTGGTAACATTTATTTGACAGTTGCGGTGATTACACTTCATATTTGTTTTTATTCTTTACTACAATATATTGTAAGTATTTGTTTTATTATATTTATTGTTTTTTTATAATCTTTCAATGTCAACTTATATCTCTAATATAGATAATGACGTGCAACGGTAAGTATATTAGACGGACTGTATGAAAAAATGTTTGTTCGACAGATATGTTGGCGACTTTAATAAGTCCGACACCTAGAATATAAAATAAACAGGAAGGAGTCTGTCATATATCAACAACACCTTAAATTTCTAGCGGAAGCGGCCATCTTGACCGTCTGTGGATGACTCATAGGTTTTTGTCAATGAGGTAGAAGGTGTTTGTGTATTGGATCAGCTGTGTGCATAGGCGTACCATCTGGTAAAGCTCCTGTATATGCAATCAATTAACTGTATCCGTATGTATCCGCCATGTTTTACCGTAAGGCGCTACGGTAAAACATGGCGGATACGATTCGTATGGATTGTTCATAATCCCCACAGCTGGTTTATTTTATATTCTAAGGTCCGACACGTAGAACATGTCAAATGACAGCCATGATACTATAAATAAAGAGATAGTATCTTCGCGTAGCGCAAATACGTCCGAGTTCGCTCATTGATGACGTAACTGGAGACCGGAAGTTGAATTTGAATTCTTGTTAAAGTTAAATGGGAAATGTATGCATTATGTGATGAAATTATTCACTTAGCAAAATAACATTAAACTTCAATGTATTCGAAAAAAATTTAGTATCGAGATTCCAGTCAAAATAACTGTTAAAGATAAAATATAAAACACACTTAGCTTACAACCGCGAACAATTCAAACTAATCGGACATTACGAATGATTACGAACCATTACGAACTTGCGGGTCATGACTTCCGGATGTGCAATAATATATATTATCTTGGTATTTATAGTATCATGATGACAGCAATTATGTTGGTGGTAAATAGCAGTCTGATATTTGATTTTTGCATGAGAGTTTAATGAAAGGATAACAAATCAATTGGAAGTTCTGTCCGACAAAATACATGGGACGTTTTCGTAGTCTGACGCTCGAAACTTTTAACCTGTTCCACATTTAAAAGTTACCCTTTTCCAGTACATCAAAGTTTGTCCGACTAGACACCGTTAAGCTATTAACAAATTTTCAGCTTGCTATTAATAAACTTTTTTTGGTATGGTGCTTCTGAGGCTTTTTTCAGTGCGACACAAAAAAGGTACGTATAGTATTTTTACTACAAAAGCAAGATTATGTAGGTCAAAATTTCTGACGTAAAAGCACTGTCAAAACATTAGATTGTGACTTTTTATCATGGCTACGTTAATGTCATTACTTGGCAGATATTTTTCTTTGTTTTTGTTTACTATAAGAATAATATCTATAATTCTTTATTCTAATTAATGTTGTCAATCGGATTTCATCAATTGCCGAAATATACAGTGTGTCCACGGATAGGGTGCCCAATAGGAAAAACTTTTTTATTTTCAATTTTAGCGAAAAATGTCATTCTTGATAAAAAGTTTTGCTTGTTCTAAAACCTCATAAAATGAAATAAAATTCAAGTTTTTCAAATCCTGCTTAATTTTATACCCAATTTTATGTAAATCCCTATAAATTTTTGCACAAGTTCTAAATTGTAACAATAATAACTTGGGAGAACAATTCTTTCGCTTCTCTGAATTATAAAGCCAGACTTTGTCGTTCTCCTTGAATCATCCAATTATTTACTAATTAAATAATTATTAATCCAATAATTTTAATAATGAAAATTATCACAAGAGAAATTCTTTATTGAACGCTTAACATTGTCGAAAAAAAAATGACAATTCGCAAATTATTTATCGGAGTTGACAGTTACTAAGCTACATTATGTCTTGGCAAAACTAGATTATTGTTACGATTTCGAACTTAGTGCAAAAATTTATAGGCATTTACATAAAATTGGCTACAAAATTAAACAGAATTTGAAAAACTTGAATTTTGTTTCGTTTTATAGGGTTTTAGAACAAGCAAAACTTTTTATCAAGAATTACATTTTTCGCCAAAATTGAAAATAAAAAAGTTTTTCCTCTTGGGCACCCCAACCGTGGACACACTGTATTAATCATATGCCAAAATATTTGTTAATGTTAACGAAAATAATGATATTCCATAACATCAACTCTAGAATTGAAATTTGTGTAGCACAGCTAAAATACGACACCAACACGGAACTGCCCGATCTTGTATAAGCGTCCACATGGTATTTTAATAAAAAAACGTAATCGCGATTACATTGAGAATTTTAGAATTATATTAATTAAATAACCAAAAACATTTATCATTATCAATAATATAAATTTTCTAAAACAATTATTTAAGTTCAATATTCCAAAAAATAATAATTTTAGTTAAATATTTTAGACATTCGTACACTACTCATACATTCAAACGCAAATGACAGTTCAGTGTTGCTGGTTGCGGTCAATAATTATGCTGTGAGCTGTGAAATAATCTATGTTAATGATTATACCTACACTATGATAATATTGTTGCTAATTAATATATTTCGGCAAGTAATGAAAACCAATTGACATCATTAATTAGAATAAATAATTATAGATATTATTTTTATAGTAAACAAAAACAAAGAAAAATATCTGTGACTATTGTTTGTTTTTTAACCAAGAGGAGTGATTCAAATTTACCGCGCTGTAATGCTTGTTTCTAATTGGTCTAACCGCAGGCAAGTTTACTCCACTGTTATTAAATTTTGACACTAATGACATTTATGAAATTTTGGCACTTCTGTCATTTTATAGGTTATTTAGGAATATCGGCGATTTTTTGTGTTTTCTGCATTATTCCTTTAATTTTTAGATTTTTAGTCTACTTTTATATAAAAACAGTTGTTTTTAGAACTCTTTAGCGATGTGTTAGTATAATATAATATGTATGGATTATCATCGAAAGCTGATATGATCAACGAAAAAAGAAGATGAATTTGGTGACTTTTCTAGTAACTTTCTTGGGTGTGAAACTGTATTTTTAGTTTACTCCTTTTGGTTAAAAAATCAACTATAGTAATGACATAAACGTGGCCATGATGAAAAGTCACATTCTAATGTTTTGACAGTGCTCATACGTCAAAAATTTTGACCTACGTAATCTTGCTTTTGTAGTAAAAATACTATACGTGATACATACACATTTATTCCAGTTGTTGATAGATGGCGCTATAATCGGAAAAAAAGATTTGGGCATTTACCCATTATTTACCTTCTACATATCTATACGACTATAATTTAAAGTTCTTCTCAGTCTTTCAGTGTGTCATTAATGACGTAATATATGATATTAAGAATGTGGAAAATCAAAGCATGACATTTTAGTTAAATCTGACAGTTGTCAGAATCGTAATTGTAATTTGGTATAAAAACAAATCAGTTGTGTTTATTTCATTTATAAAAAGGTATGTTCTTTGATTTGTATAATCTTATAAATTGTACAGATTATAGGCGTATAGATAGATAATACATAAATCATTTTTTTGTTCGATTGTAGCGCCATCTATCAACAAGTAGAATAAATGTTATAAATGACTTTAATCATGGACGTACCTTTTTTTCTGGCACTTCCAACTTAATGCTTTAGAAAGAAGTCGAAAAACTTTGACGCACTGAAAGGTGCCTCTGAGAAGGAGTATATGCGGGATCCAGGATATATTTGCAAGGTATTTTTTAAAGTTGTCCGTCTTCTAAGTTATGGTTTTAACATAACATACATATAAATAAATTAAATAGTAATTTATTGCACATTTTTTGTTTTTGTTTCACTAATTTCTCGTAAGTACACTGTATATATGGTATTGAGAGAGAATTATAAGCTTTAATTATGTATGCAAAATGCTTATAATGTGAGCACAAATATATTAATAAGTTTCTATAAACATTTACAATGCAATTCGTGCCAAGATTTTTTTTATTTTCCTTTCCGCAAAATCTTTCACTTTTAAGATCCAGAGGACGCGTTTATTCACGTATAGATTGTTCATTGCTGGACGAAGACCAGTTTTTACATTCCACAAATATATAAAATCGTGATTTTATATAAAATATATAAAATCATTCCACAACATAATCTCCAGAAAATTTAATACGCTAATTTCCTCCCAAAAGCCAAAATGCATGGTTATAGCAGCAGATCCAATAAGATGTAAATTGGAGCTGGAAGGTCAGATAATAGAACAAGTGATGGAGTTTAAATATCTAGGCATCACACTATCTGGCTACGGAAGGCTCGAAACAGAAGTGGAAGATCAAGTGAATAGAGCAAACAGAGCCGCAGGTTGCCTGAATGACACAATATGGAGAAATAAAAATATCGGAAAAGAAATGAAAGGCAGAATTTACCAAACAGTCATCAGACCAATAATGACATACGCGGCAGAAACACGACCCGACACAGAGAGGACAAAAAGATTGCTCGAAACAGCGGAGATGAAAACCCTTCGAAAACTCGATGGCAAGACTCTATGGGACAGAGCTAGAAGTACAGATATACGACGGAGATGCAAGGTGTATAACATTAATAACTGGGTAAGAAACATAAGAATAGAATGGAATGACCACATAAGCCGAATGACAACAAATAGGATAGTCAGGACAGCGAGAGACGGTTCCCCAATAGGAAGACCACGAAAACGATGGAACGACAACTTACTAGAGGCATATTGAAAAAACAGACAGTCATGTCTATACAAAAAGAAGAAGAGAAATATATAAAATAAATATAAATACAGATAAAAAAATGGATAGAATCAGAGGAGGCGTAAACTGGGTGGAAGCTCAAAAAAGAATAGAACAGTTACAGGAAGAAGACATAGAAACAATAGGGGATGAGATACAAAGTACATTGAAACAAGTACTGGAAAAAGTAACTTTGGTAAAAGGGACGGAAGAAAACTGCCACATTGGTGGAACCAAGAAATAGACATCTTTAGAAAAATATGGATAGAAATAAGGATGTCATAGGCAAGAAGAGAAAAAGAATGTGTGTGTGTGTGTATTTTGTACGCACGTAAGAAGTTATACTTCTATTATTATGATTTCAACGAAATTAATATACCTAACAGTAAAACGATACCAAAAATATAAAAAAAAAAATATGATCTCCGGTCACACGCTCTACCACCGAGCTATATTCTCTTTGCTTTGACAGGTTGCAAGATTTCTCATACATACTGACAAATTTAATAGACCAAGTGAAGTATACAAAAATACTTTAAATATATGTACTTACTATTATTATAAAATATCTTATTCCCGAGGAAGACAAATCTAAAGACACAAAAATTATAATAAATAATACATTTACTAAAAACACTAATATATCCTTTTATATGATATAATATGACTTATTTCCGCTGACAGCGCGGATACATACATATCTTGAAAGATTAGACTGTCTGTGTGCGCATGCGCCCGGCATTATATAATTTCACTCTTGATTGTAAAGAAGTATAACTTCAAAAAATGAATATGAGGCGAAGAAAATAGAAAGATTCTAAAGATGGAAATAAAAAAGACCAAAAAGAGAATCTTGGAAAACTTTATGTGAAGCACTAGAATGAGACGCCTGGGGGATGCCTACAAAATAGTTGTAAAAACAGTAAAGACGAAAATGCTTAAGAACAAAGCGGAACTAAAACCACGTTAGAGAAACATCAATATGTCATTTCCAAAATATCCGTTTTTGTTCATTTTATCCCTTAGTAAAGCCATTTCCTGAGAAAAATGAAAACCATGCTTTGAGATTTATTTAGAATATTACGAATAAAATATTAATTTACTATGACCAGTTTGGACACAATACATTTTTACATTGCTTGTTTGCTATTCTCTTGGTCCCATAGAAGCAATCTGTCCAGTTATCACCACGTCAAGATGGGTAACTTTCTGAACATAGATGCCTAGTAGTGTTTATCATCTGATCGATAAGTCAGTACAAAAAAAATGACCGATTCATTTTTTGTATTCATACCATACGTCTTATAAAATACATGCAGAAATAATAGTCATACATTGTATCTGTAATGTAAATTGAATAAATAAAAGAAACTTTCAGTAATATTAATCTTTAATAAAATATACAAGGCGACAAAAGTCTTAACAATTTATTTGGAATAACGTTCTTATAAATATAAAAATGTTTGTTACTTTCTCAACAGTCTTGATCTTCTGATTTAAAGAACTAATTAATCAGTTAATATCACTTTTGAACAGAGCCTATTTATTTTACTTCAAATCAGGCCCGAGGCACTGCACAATTTTCGGGCCCCTAAATATGATTTAATGATAATATGTAATAACTTTTTTATATGAATTAATAGAATAGAATAGAATAGAATAGAAATATAGTTGCACCAGAAATTTAAATTTTTATCTATTCTTATTTTAACCCCACATAGCAAATTGCATGAAAAAATTCGCACTTTTAGTTTTTGTAGTATGTGTAGTCAGGACCCTAAAATTCATCTCAGTTGTCCCGAGATGCATGTCGGGCAAGTCAATTTTAAGTTTTAGGGCACTGATTACAAATGTTGAAAAAACTAAAAGTGGCAATTTTGTCATGAAATTTGGTATGTGGGGTTACAATCATATTTGGAACAACTTTTTCACATAACTTTTTCCGATATCTCTAACGTGAAGGAAAATATCGAAAATTTATCCTGTTTGTGGAGTAGCAGTATTAGCAAGCAGTAGGCTGCGTTTAAAATTTAAATTTCAGCTCATAAAAAGTGTGAACATTCAACCTGTATCACTCTGCAAAATTTTAAGTCTGTATTTGTTTTGATAGCCAAAATATAGGGCTGTCTTTATCTTAAATGCGACACACTGTATATATGTCATTTCCTTTTATTTGTAAATAATTTGGTTCTTGAACCAGAAAAGAGTAGACCATTCTTGGAAAAAAATTGAATGGTTGCTATTATTTGTTGAAGAACGTTTCTCCAATGTTCATTTTCTTCTAAATAACTGTTTTTCATTAATGTTACAATTTGTCCTGCTGTAATTACTACTTCTCTTGACTAAATTACCAATTATGAAATATGTTCCGGAGATCGCTCATATTGAATAACTGTCCTATTGATATTTTTCCAGTCATTATAAGCATTGAAAGTTAAAAGAACAATAATTTTCGTGGAAATCAGTTTACAAACGTAACAAAAAACACTGCTATATTTAGGACTGTACTCTAACCACTCGCGAAGAATTTTTTCCCATTAGCTTTCATTTTATAAAAAAATCGCAATTTGCAAATGTCTCCTTTTGTTATTATCCAGTTGTGTAACTCATTCACTAATTTTATCAATATATTGAGTAGGCCGATTATTTATAAAATATTATTGAAATTCCAGATTTAAATGTTTTGGCCAATTCCCTATATCGCTAGGAAAAGAGTTATTGACATTGTCGTTTTCTATAGGAGATGACGGAGATGTACTTGTGACAGGTGAAGTCGCTTGAAAATCAACAGTGGAGTCATCATTTATCATTTTCTGTTCATAAAATGAAATAATTTTGATATTGCAATAAAACACTTTCTTTCCGGGCCCCATTAAAATGTAGGCCCGAGGCAGGTGCCTCACGGGCCTGGTGGTAAAATAGGCCCTGCTTTTGAATAGTACAAAATATTTCTAAAAATATTTTGTTATTTTAAGATATCCTTCAGTTTTCTTTAAATGAACTAATTTTTAAATCAAAACATTAAGGGGTTAATAATAATAATTCTTTCACACTAAAGAGCCTACTAGTCCACTTTAATCACACAAAAATCTCGACAACAACCCATTATAAACATATGTATTATAACAGTGGTCACTCTCATTGTGACATCAATAGAAGACGGTCGGCCGATAGTGGCCAAAAATGAACAATGTATAATTCATGAATTTCACTTTCTTTTTTACAAAATTTTGAGTTTTATTTCAATAAAAATCTTATAAAATTTTCATGGAACTTAATTATGATTTTTTTATTACCATCAAGGAACTGTGAGAAAGGAATATTGTTTGACAGTTTTACAATGAATTTCTATAAAAATATTCAGTTTCCATTTATTATAACAAGACAATTGCCAAAAATACATTTTAACCTCTTCAGGGTTTCTGACGAGGTCTCTTAGACCTCACTCCACCATATGTGAAGCCTTATAAAAATTGATTTTGCCATATACGAAGAACATTAATGGGTTCAAATACACCTTGTCCCGCAGTTAATGTGTTAAATCTTTATTGTGCCAGAACCTGATACTCAGTTTTCAATTATTAAACAATTTTGTCTACAGCATTTTTCGCAGATAAAATTACATCATTAACACCAACACCATAGTAGGAGGACCCACAGAGATACAGAGGTAACTTTTTATCATCAATATACCGATTAATCCTTTCTACAGTTTCGTTATGTCCAACCCTATACTGAGGAATGCACTTTTCAAGTATGCTCACTTTGGACCTTACTGGTTCTTCATTAATATTTAATATCGATCTTATTTGTTCCTTAGCAGTTTGTAAGAGTACATCTGGGCTGGGGTTTTTACCAAAAAGTTGTTCAAACCAGGCACCACCCATCATCACTGTCAGTACTGTGTTGTTCCCTTTAGGAAAACAACAACTGTCGTAAGTAACACCCAGTATCGGAAGGTTTTCTCTAGGAGGAACTAAGAAACCAAATCCTTCTTGTATTATCAGTTTTTGGTCGTACTGTAAATTAACGACACCTACAGTAACACTTTCAATACTGTCTAAAAGTGAAGATAATTCTGGATGTTGATTTCTTAATAATTCTCCTAAGTTTTCTGAAGAAATACAGCTGATTACTTTGGATGCTTCTATGGATTTTCCATTATTTAGCTGCAAAAATATTTTATTGGAAGCAATCTCTACGTTGGTACATCTTGTGTTCAATTCTACTGATATCTTGTTTTTCAAAGACATTTCTAATCTTTGTGTAAGGCTCTCCAAACCATTTTTAAACGAATAGACACTCCAGCGTTCTTTTTTAGATCTTATAGCTAGTTCACTAAGGGTAGATTTGTTGGACTTAGACTTAAAAAGATTGCCTATTAGTCCCCTAAATATGCTTCCATATTTTTGTTCGTAGTCAAACAAAGTTTTCATTAAGAAATTTACACTTATCTCTTTAGCATTGCCAGCACAAATACCACATATCATCGAACTTATTAAATAGTCGGCAAACTCGGTTCCAAATCTCCTCTTTGTAAAGTCATAAATAGATTCATCTTTAACGCTCTTTTTAAAAGCAAATAAATCTTGTGCTAGATACCTAACCAAAGGCTTCGTAAAGGGTGGTATTGTTTTAAATAAACTTCCTGCAGAAGAGGGAAGTAGGTGCAACTGCCCATTAACATATATCATACGATTTTTAGCTGCGGATTGTGTTGAATAAATCGGTAAAACTTCTTTTGCCAAACCAATCTCTTCAATCAAGGACAGGGTGTTTGCGGCGGCTGGTCCGTGGGGCCTAATTGTTCGTGGACCTTCTTCAAAAATGACATTGTTATCCAACGAATTAGTTTTTATCCAGCCCCCTAGGCGATTCGAGGCTTCCAATAGTGTTACTGGCTGTTTAGGAAATTTTTTCAGTAAATAATAACCGACTGAAAGACCGGACAATCCACCACCAACAATAACAGTTGACATTTTGACGTTTAGTGTTATTTTTAGGTTAGTGTGTCCGAGGTTAATTTTAACTTCTTTTTTTTTAATTATTTTCATTAGATCTTTTCTAGCGACCTTAGACCGCCATGCTTGAAGTTTCGAGATGTGGCAACACTGTCAAATAGAGGGCCGATCTATAGATGATCGTATATCGCATAAAGTCCCTTTCATAAGCATTTTTCAGTGCGTCACAGTGTTTCGACTTCTTTCTAACGCATTAAATTGTATGTGACAGAAAAAAGGTACGTCTGTGTTTACAGACATTTATAACATTTATTTATTGTATGTGACAGAAAAAAAGGCACGTCTGTGATTACAGACATTTATAACATTTATTCTAGTTGTCGATAGATGGCGCTATAATCGAAGAAACACTTATTTACGAATTATATAATATATCTACAAATATAATATGTACAATTTATAAGATTATGCAAATTAAAGAAAATACCATTTTATAAATGCAATAAATACAATTGATTTGTTTTTATGCCAAATTGCAAATAAAATGTGACAACTGTCAGATTTAACTAAAATGTCACGTTAGAATAAATGTGTATTATCACACACGGTTATTAGACTTTATTACGGGTGTCTTGACCGACGGTGGTGGGGAGACTTATATTTTTGACTTTACGTCACAAGAGTACACAATCCCATATTTTTAAATGATTTTCGATCATTGAATGTGTGTTATTGTGTACATATTTGTATTATTTGTGTTATTATTATAAGACAAATAATACACATTTTATCTTATACCGGGTGGTGAATCGTAAAACGAGCCATAGGAAACTCAATGTAAAATTCTAAATTGTTGAATTCCTGCCTAATTATTTTACATCAAAAGTCATGAGAGAATACTTGTAGAGAATTAAAATCTGTATTAAAATCAAAAGTTAAAATTGTTCTACGATTTAAATGCATTCCAAAATTTTGAAAAGTATGATACATTTGCTACAATAGCGTGTAAAAGTTAGGCCACACGTTACTATTTAACTGACAGTGCTCACACCAGTGACTGAATAAAAAATCTTTATTATTAATACTTTCTCCGCAACTGAGGGTATATTATCAACTGTATTGTTTTTAAACAATAAATGATAATTGATGGATTCGACCGTTACTTGATGGAAGTTCACTTTATCTAACAATAAAACACTGAAAACGTTTGTTTTCTATACTTCCACAAAATTTATTACAACTATGTGACTACAGCTGTTTCGGCAGAGTGCCTTTCTAAAGTGATATAGTTTACAATGTGTTTGCCTTTTTAAGTCTTTAACTGAAGAGGTTGAGGAGTGGGGAGCTGTTTGTCTCGAGTTGGTCATTCAGAATTATATCTGTATTTTTCAGTTTATTAATTTCCATAGATTCTAAAAAAGATAGCTTTAAGGCCTTTATTTTGAATACGCACAATTTGAAACTCTTCATTGAAAGAATGATTATGATCTAGAAGGTAAAGTGCGTATGTAGAAATGTCTCGTTTTTCTATTGTTGAAAGCCCTTTTGTGTTCTGCTATCCGTTTGTTTGTTATGCCTTGTAAATGATTTATTTTGAGATTGACTGACTTCAAAATTACAATTTAGTTAGCAAATTATAAAATTATTCGCCGGATCTTTTTACAATTTATTTAAAATAAAACGTTAATAAATTGTATTTTGATAGTTTTGGCGATATTGCATTGTGAAGAAAGTCATTTATAAAACGATACCTAGCTAGGAGATACGGCGGCAATATAATGAAAAAATCAATTGATTTTGCAGTTGTGGCCATATTGAATTACATCGGTTGTATAGGGCTTTTCATCGATTGCCATTTGTTTCGAGCTTCTGTCATAATTTGTATAATCTGTGTATAATATAATGTAACAAAACGAGCGTTCGGGTATTTATTTACGACTTTATTATTTATTTATACAAGTTTACTTTACAAACTTTAGCTTAAGACTATAAACTCTATTTACAAATATGCCCGTATTTATACCCAGTTGTTATTCTGGAACAATCGACGCCCATCTCTAGCTATCAGCTTGTTCCGCCTACGGGACGTACGTTCGAGAAGTCTCTCCTCCTCTCCACCGAGGCCTAGATCATTCGATTACGTCATTCTCGAGGTGTTTACTGTTATACGGTGGTCGGCCAAGATTTCTCTTTCGTTACACTGCTCCCCTCTTAAGATCTGAGCGTCCCGATCAGCAACTCTAGATGAAGGCCCAGGATGGCGGAATCTACAGGATTCTCCAGCTCTGCATACACCCCTAGAAAAGAAGTAGCAGTCTACTGTCTTTGAAGGGTATGACATCTTCGGGTTCACGCAACACACAGTAATTCGTACGCCAGTTTCTCTGAAGATCACTTCAAGCATGCTTCTCACAATCTTCCAATCCAGATTTTCTACTGCATGGCCTATTTTTGGTAAAGCCAAATCTTTGATGTCATAATTACACACGATTTTCTTCAAATTAGTTAGAGCACGCCATATGTTCTCGTAGCTTGGCGTGTCCGTATAAGACTTCCTGGTCACCATATACAGCAAAGATCTAGGACCATCTTCCAATCGCAGTAGTCTTCCAATTTTAGGGTGCTGATGTCTTAACTCGTCCAGGCGGCCGAACTTTCTATTGAATACGGACGAGATTCCTTTAGTCATCTCGAGGTCTTGGGCAACACAGTGGGCTAGAGAGACGTTTTCTGGAACACCAAACAGATCTTGCTGAACTTCTGTGGTCACGCCGAATCTAGCACTCTTTCTCGCTGCGTAATTTGACATAAATTGATTAAAACTTGGCTGTGCGGCGTCTTTCATCTCCTGTTGGAGGACTCGAGCTTCTTCTGTTTCGTTTGAGCCAGCATATGGTGCAAGACGATTTATGTGAATAACTTTTGGTTTACCGTTTGGCAACTTCTTAATTCTGTATATTACGTCATTTATTTTCTTCTTAACTTCATACGGACCTTCCCATTGTCTTTGCAGTTTAGGACACAAGCCGCGACGACGTTGTGGATTATAAAGCCAGACAAGATCACCTACTTCGAAGCTTTCATTCTTGCATCGAGAATCATATTGATCTTTCATTCTGTCACTGGCTATCTGGATGTGTTGTCGAGCAAATTCATGAATGTTGTTCATTCGTAACTTCAGGCGGTCGACGTATTCTTCGCCTGCAACATGTTCCTCGGAAGGTCTGCAGCCAAACTCTAGGTCGCAGGGCAAACGAACTTCACGACCCAACATCAGGCAGGTTGGTGTTTGACCTGTAGTTTCATTTACGGCCGAGCGGTAGGCCATCAGGAATAAATGAATGTGTTGGTCCCAATCTCGCTGATTTTCAGATACAACTTTGGACAAGTGTTTACCCATCGTTCGGTTCATCCTCTCGACCATCCCATCTGATTGAGGATGCAGGGGTGTTGTTCTGGTCTTATTGACACCAATCTTTGACACCAAACAAACGCTTTGGAAAAGAGCTGACTCAAAGTTTCGCCCTTGGTCGGAGTGGATCTCCAAGGGAACACCAAATCGGTTGAAGAATTCTTTAACAAGTACCTCTGCAACGGTAGCAGCTTCTTGATTCGGTAATGCATAGGCCTCGGTCCATTTCGTAAAATAATCCATGGCTACCAGGATGCATTTATTTCCAGCATCGGTTTCTGGAAATAGACCTGCAATGTCGATTGCTACTCTTTCCATAGGACTGCCAACATTATACTGTCTCATGGGTGCTCTCTTTTTACCAACTGGACCATTACCGGATGCACACAGTTCACATTTCTGGCACCATCTTCTTACATCATCTTTACAGTTCACCCAATAGAACCGTTCTCGAACCTTTTGCAGAGTCTTCGTAATACCAAAGTGTCCACCTGATGTACCGTCATGCAACTGACGCAATACTTCTGACACTTTACTTTTAGGTACAATCAACTGAAGCTTAGATTCTGTACTATCATCGTTCTCAAAGGTTCTGTACAAAAGATCATCTTTTAGTATCAGGCAATTCCATTGGCTCCAGTAGGCCTTGACTTCCGGACTACATGCACTAATGTTCTGCCAACTAGGTCTCACACCTCGACGCATCCAATCTAATACTCTATTTATACATGGGTCATCTTCTTGGGCGTCTTGTAACTGTTGGGGCTGCCATTGCTCATTAACGAGGGTGGTTCGTCTCACAGGGCAAATCTGCTCCTCTACTTTAAGCCGGTGATTACAACTTTCACCGCATGGCCGTATTGAGGAAGCATCTGTATTTGAACCAACTCTTCCAGCCCTCTTCACGCGTCTCTTCGGGATCGTGTCACGAATCACCCTCCGTACCATTTCCACCAAACGTTCATCTATTCTCTTATCGCCTTTTTCCACGGTTATTACTCGATTGTTTCGTGAAGCTTGGCTAGCTGCTTCGTGTTCCAAGGCAATAGCAAGTGCTTCATCTAAAACTTTCGATCTTGCTAGTCGTAAAGCTTTCTGTAGTTCACTATCTTTCTGCCCATTGACGAAGGTATCTACCGCAATTTCTTCTAAAACGCTGTCTGGCACCTCTGGATAAGCCAACCGCACCACACGAGCCACATCTGCTTCAAATTCTTGCAGATTCTCACTTGCTCGTTGAACTTCTACTTCTCAGTTGTGCTTTGTATACTTGTAGATGGGCATCTCCATAGCGTTTTTCTAGACGAGTGAACAAGGTCTGGTAACATTTTTCTTGGCCCTTAGGAATTGACCTTAATATATCTGCAGCATCACCTCGTAAAGCAGCAGTCAATGAAACAGCCTTTTCTTGTTCGGTCCAATGATTGACGGTCGCAATAGCTTCAAATTGTCTAAGATATATGGACCAAGAGGACTTTCCATCGAATGGTGGTAATTTGAATCTCATAATATGCGACGTGTCGTCTCTCGGTAGTTCATCTTTCACTACAGGATCTAACGCTACTGCATGAACTGACGGTTGTACTTTTGTATCGGTTATCATGCTCTCTAGTTGTTTGATCTTTTCTTCTACGGTCTCTACACTTTTCTGCATCTTATCGAATGTTCTAGAAACCTCTTCAAATTTCTCGTCGTTCTGTCTACAAACGTCTTTAATTACTTGAGAAACACTTTTAAATTTCTCGTCGCTTTTTCTAGAAGTTTCATCGATCTTTTGAGAAACACTTTCAAATTTCTCGTTGCTCTGTCTACAAACTTCTTTAATTACTTGAGAAGTCTCGTCAAATTTTTTAGCAACGTTCTCGAATTTCTCGTCGCTTTTTCTACTAACTTCTTCAAGTTTCTCGTTGTTCTTTATAGAAGTTTCATCGATCTTTTGAGAAACACTTTCGAATTTCGATAAGATTGCTTGTTCTGCTGACTGGAAGTGGAACGTCTTTGGGTCTTCTCCGTTCTTCGTGAGGACATCCTCGAGTCGTGCTTGTAGGACTATCTTGAGCCCACTGCTGTCCACATCCCGTTCCTCTAGCTGTTCACGGAGCTGTTTTACTGTAAGTTCTTGTAGCAACATCTTTGGTCGGCACACACGTACTTTCCAAAATGTCTTTTAAAAGTCTTTCCGAATACCGAACAATCAACGCACTTTAACTATTCCCGACGAATAAAGTCCAAAAGTCTTTTAAAGTCTTTCCGAATGCCGAACAATTAACGCACTCCGGTTATTCCCGACGAATAAAGTTCAAAAGTCTTTGTCTCTGTAATTCACTTATTTATATCGCACTAAGTTTACCGAACACCGACACCAACTGTAACAAAACGAGCGTTCGGGTATTTATTTACGACTTTATTATTTATTTATACAAGTTTACTTTACAAACTATAGCTTAAGACCAAGCTCTATTTACAAATATGCCCGTATTTATACCCAGTTGTTATTCTGGAACAATCGACGCCCATCTCTAGCTATCAGCTTGTTCCGCCTACGGGACGTACGTTCGAGAAGTCTCTCCTCCTCTCCGCCGAGGCCTAGATCATTCGATTACGTCACTCTCGAGGTGTTTACTGTTATACGGTGGTCGGCCAAGATTTCTCTTTCGTTACAATAATATACACGGATTATACAACATTTGACAGAAGCTCGAAACAAATGCATGACTGTGAATGAAAAGCCCTATTGTGGCAGTGTGTATTACCGCCATATCTTACAGTTATGGCCATATTGCATTTCAAAACCCACGTTATTACCCTATAGTGTAATACAGAAATATCTTACTTCGTACTTTTTCAAGACAATATTATTTCAGTTAAGGCTGTATTGCATTAGAAGGGGTATTATATTATAGGCAACCTTTTAAAGCCTTAACCCAAAATTCGAATTTTTTGCAGTTGTGGCACTATTGAACTAGATGTACGATATAGAGGTACAGATAGAGGGAAGAATACAATTTTGAAGAGTTTATATTATTTGATTGAATTAACACAAAATATTATTTATTTTACTTCTTATATAATGGACTCGGTCGTGACTTCGTGAGTACACAAAATAAACTAATTATTAGTGTATTTAGTATTTATATGATACAAAATAATATTTTAAAAGAAAAGGTAGCCAATTAAGATTAAACTCATCAAGAAATGTCTTAAGCACTGAAATTTAGATATTTTTCTTTGTGCACTTGTCTTTTTTTATCAGATTGTATTTTATCCTGAATTTATTTAGTACCTATGCGATAATTCTGAGTTACTTCTTCATCCAATTAGATGTAAAAACTAACAATTTTATTGGAAAATTGCGAAAATAAAATTTCTTCTGTACTTTTTGTACCGATGCTATCAATTCTGCAATTTTTATTCTTTGTTTATCAGTACCTATTAGTAACTAGCAACCACCAAAACCCGGTATGATCACAAAAAATGCAATAGACGTAGTAAGCAGGAGCAGATGGTTGATGATTTATTTCCGGACATAAAAAATGCCTTCAACTGCCTGAGCAGTGGAGTTATAGCTGGTATACAGTCGAACCCACTTATTGGAATAGCCTTTGTACCAGGCAAAAATATTCTTATAACCGGGATATTCTAATAACCGATCATTGGTGGCTAGTCGAAATAAGTGTACCGAATATACGTAATAATATTATTTACATACTATGCCAATGTGTAGTTTTACATAACGTGTGATCCAAAATTATTGTCACCATAGGTGGCTCTGAACGACAGAGATAGCTATACAGTGCATGTCTATTCTTAATTCAGATATACTTTCCAGCTTACGTCAACTTTGCGGTATACGGTATACGTCAACTTAACAAGAAAAGTTAGGTTATGTAGAGATCTTGTTTGATTTTATTTATTATTGTTACTTATAATTTTGTTAATTCTTTTTATATTTAATTAAAGTTCTGGTTTTGACTGATTTTTTAAGTTTTATAATGTTAATCAAAGTTAATTGATAAACCAATGATATAAATTCAGATGAAAACACGACATACGTAATTTTTTGCAAGGCTAGCTTTGATCCCAATAATTGTGGATCGCTCGATCGTTACTATGCCAATATGTAGTTTTACATACTATGCCAATATGTATATCATATATATACCTACATAATCAGTATATGTAAATGTTTTTAGGTCTTTTTACGTCAATAATACAGTAGTGTAACTACTACTTATCTATGTATGTGTTAAATACCAAATTACATTATATTATGTATGTGAATGAATACAGTAGCAGTAGGTAATTAATACAAAATGTATGCAATATGTAGATACGTAAATATTTTCTTATTAAAATGAATATAACAAAATTACTTATTTTTTCTTAAAAAATTATCGGTAATTATAGCTTTTTGTATTGTTAATCCGTGTGGTCATCCTTAATCCATTGGTTGAATAGAACTTTTATTGGCGGCAAGAAATGGATGAATTTAACAAAGCCATAATTCGCATCTTGCAAACAGGTTGGTAAATACTCTCTGGGTGAATTCTAAATAAACTGCTTGTAACAATTTTATAGCAGGAAACAGTGTCTTTGTGTAGACAAATAAAAATTACTTTATGACCCATGCATTTTTCGGCTAAAGTTCGAATTGGTAGGTACTCGTAACAAAGTAATAAATATTTATTACCCTAATAATATCTAATCCAGCACTACAGGCCCTTGACGACTGACCATAATACCAAACATAATTTAAATTTTTAGTAAATTGTAAAAAAAATATTCGTTGACCTGAAAAATATGCTAATAAGCGGTATTATCTAATTAGAACCTATACCAATAAAAGGATAAATTTATTAAGGAGTAAATGGAAACGTTTCGGGAACTAGAATTTATATTCCATAAACCGGGATATTCCTATAACAGGGATTCTAATAAGCGGGTTCGACTGTACTTGAGAAATTGGAAGTATCCCATACCTACAACATAGTGAAGGAATACTCAAGTAGAATGTTAACATAGCGAGAGGACATGTTATGCAGACACCGGCAGGGGTGCCACAAAGCTCAGTCCTATGACCGTTGGTGAAAACGTCGCTGAAAGACTGAGAGTTGACACTCGCTACGCATAAAACGGAAGCTGATATTAAAAGGACCTACAGACAAAGAGCACATCTTTACTCTCTCGAGGGAGAAAGAATAATGCCGGCCAAAGAGATCAGTTATTTAAGAGTGATGCTAGACAGTAAGCAGATATTTGGCGAACACGTCAAATATAGGAGGCCTTCTTCTTCTTCAAGTGCCGTCTCCTAATCGGAGGTTGGATATCATCATCACTATCTTTACTCTATCCACCGCTGCTTTAAAGAGTTCAATAGAACTGCATCTAAACTAGTCCCTTAAATTCCTTAACCATGGCACTCTTCTTCTTCCTATACTCCTTCCGCCTCTTATCTTTCCCTGTATTATCAGTCTTAGCATTTTATATCGCGGTCCCCTCATTACGTGTTCCAGATATTGTAACTTTCTTATTTTTATCGTGTTTATTATTTCGCATTCTTTACCCATTTCTCGCAATACTTCCGTGTTCGTTTTTCTCTGTGTCCATGCTATTCTAAGCATCCTTCTGTAACACCACATTTCAAATGACTGTAGCTTATTTATGTGTTCTTGCTTCAATGTCCAGCATTCAAGTCCATATTGTAGTATCGAGAACACGTAGCATCTCAAAGCTCTTACTCTCAGTTCTAAGCTAAGGTCTCTGTTGCAGAGAACTGTTTTCATTTTTACAGGAGGCCAGATATGGGAAAAAAGAAGGATTCTGATAGAAATGGTCCTTGTCCACAATTCTATATATGCGGCACCGGTGGTATATAGAACGACCTCGATACCACGAATACACCTGCAGGTAAAAGAGAGAGCCAAAACATACGGCAAGAGTAATCAAAAGAAAACAGAAGAAAGAAGAGAAAGCATCACAAAGTGGGTAAACGAGCAGAGGGCTGCATGGACAAGAACTCTGAACCCAGTCGTGGAGGAGTGGGTGAAGTGCAAATTTAAAAGTCCTGAGATGCTTGCGTCTTGGGACAGCCCATTTACGGACTACAAATACCTTATGAAGATACTAAAAGTGCGAATTTTGTCATGAAATTTTATGTGGGTTAGAATAATATTTGGAACAACTTTTCATCTTAAATGCGTAAGGAAAACAATTTAGTGCAGTGAATGTAGAGGGGATTGATTGTATTCCCCGTCGCACGGCGATGGGTAACCGTCAATCAGTTTGTTTGTGTGTGCCAACTGACTTTAAAAATACTCTACCAAGATAATCAATCGATAAATGAACAGCATCTTTTACCAGCAAATTTTACAACCTGCTGGAGCTATAATAAGTTCCGAATCAGAATGTAGAACAGAAAATTTAGGTCGGGAATACAATTTTTTATTTAATAAAAAACAAAGTTTTCATAAAGCTGTTTTATTTTTTAAATTTACTTTTATTATTAAATATAATAATATAGCGTAACATAATATGTATATTATAATATAATAGGTATAGCATAGCCTATAGCAGCGTTTCCCAACCGGTGGGTCGCGACCCACTACTGGGTCGCGGGCGGATTTCAGATGGATCGCGGCGTGGCTCTTACAGTAGCTGAGTAGCATATAGTGACCGTGTTCTTTATTTTATTCTATCATCATGGGTGAGGGATGGGTCGCGAATATGAAAAAACATCAGAAGGTGGGTCGCCAGATATAAAAGGTTGGGAACCACTGGCCTATAGCATAAATATAATAAGTAAAAGTAAAAAAATAATAATATGTAAAAGCGTGTAAAAGTAATAATTTACGTAAAAAGTAAATAAAATAAGTTACAGAGTTACAAATAGGTTGCAACATATAAAATAGATTTGGCACTATGTTGGCCAGTGTTTTTCATGAAGCCCATCAACTGTTAGGCGGATTTTCTCATCCCACACAATATCGTTTAATGGTGACACCAGTCTCTCTGATGCAACCGAATTTCCGACCAACGACATGTATCTTTTGGCTTTAAATGACAAACCTGGCATACAGGTTCTGCTCTGCTCCCAGAAATACAAATGGGTAAAATGGTCTTCATTTGGAAAATAAATTTGAATCTGTGGTTCCAGGGAATCTAAAGTATAACCACTGTTCACTAACTCAAGATCGTCTGAAGACATAAGAGGGTTTGATTTTGAACCCACTTTGGACTCTTTAGTCTGGAAAGAGCAGGAAGGTGAAACAATTTGGGCAAATCACTTCTTGACTTTTGCCTTGCCCTTTCCTTCCTGCTCCATCCTTAATTCTTTTCATGAGCACATTGCTATGCCTAGCAAAAATGACTACGGGTTAAACTTCGGTAATTCAATTTTTTAATGCAGAATTCTTTACATCCTCTAGACAACAAAACTTAATATATTTGCAAAACAATGCAAGTTTTTGTCGTCTCCAAGCAACTTTTTCACTCCAACCACCATGTTTGCTCTACTATTCGTACATGCGCCAAAAACATTGTTTATGTTGCTAATGAGATAAAAATTAAAATTAAGAGGGAAAATTATGGTGGTTATTGGGGTGTTTTACCCTAGTCAAGGGCTTGAGCAGTAAAGATACACTGGTTCATCTATTAATACT
Organism: Diabrotica virgifera virgifera; assembly: GCF_917563875.1. Lineage (NCBI taxonomy): Eukaryota > Metazoa > Arthropoda > Insecta > Coleoptera > Chrysomelidae > Diabrotica > Diabrotica virgifera. The sequence continues at coordinate 67,905,355 of NC_065451.1, forward strand.
TTGTTGTTCGATAAATACTATGAATTGAGCCCAGCTGATGACAATGACTACATTCTATTCTAAACGATAGCGCACCCTAAACTTAGTTGAAACTCTCCCCGTAATCTGACTAATTATAATTATTAATAATCTCGTGTTATTTTGTATATATATTTTTATATATGCGTGTTTGTTTATATTTTCATTTTCAATTCAGTTTTGCAAGCATGATATTATAACAATACGATTTTGCTAAATCGGCGGGATTTCTTTTTGTCACCAAAATACGTGTAATACATCATCCCTAACAACACAAAACATTCCAGGAATGTACTACCAAAGTTCTATCAATATTTGAATGTCCTGGACATTCAGGGAACATTCGGTGAACATCTGATTAAATTATTCCTGGAATGTTACCATAAGACATTCTGTGAACATACTAACTGTTACTAATGTTCCTATATTTTAAGCTGCCAAATAATACTTGTAACAGATATAACATTACTTATAACAGAAACTTGTGCAAAAACAAAGAGAGGCATTTATAATTATTCTTCAATGCGTTCATTTTCAAATTCGCTGCGCGTATATTTGTGCAAGGTGCTTAGAGAGGGCATCACGTGACTAAAAACGACCAACCACCGAACGACCTCGCTTCGGCCATCTTGCCGTTCCTGATGGTTTTTGTTTTGCTAAAGAACGTAAAAGAAACGTGTATCGATTTGTATTTGTGCTTTTTAAGAATATTTTTTCAATTCGGATACTTTTACATATAACTTTAAAGCCAAGCGTCCACAGACCCGCATCGTACGCAACGGATTTTAGTTTGCCTTGTACAGAAACTTATGTAACCGCGTCCACTGATCCGCATCGTACGGATCGCATAATCGGCAATAATTGTAAGGCAAACTAAAATCCGTTGCATACGATGCGGGTCTGTGGACGCTTGGCTTAATAGTATTATTACGATAGTGCATAAAATGGTGTCCTGTTCTCAACGCAGTTGCAGTAGCAGAAGCAATGTAGATAAAAAATCTGCAGAAATAACGTTTCATTCATAGGTTAGTATGCAAATATGTAAACAAAGGAATTACTCATATTTCAGAAAATAAATTAATACTAATACTATTAAGGTACTAGTACACTTTAGAAGACCAAAAATAATAATTTTTTTCTCAGAACCTGTATTAAAAATGAACATAAAACTTTTTATATATTAATAGGTACCTAACTCTTAGAGAGTACAAGAAATATATCTTTTTTCATTTATGCACGTGCACTAATATTGTAGAGGCCGCAAAACTCGAGTCCTCGAAAAATGATGGCGGACAGTTAATCTCAGGATTGGGATATCTGAAACAAAAAAATCGTACTGCATTTGAAAAAGGAAGGTTTCTTACGTGACAATTTACCACAATTTAACCAAAAAATAAAAAATAAATATTTTTTAACCAAGAAAAACTGAAGAAAAACGGGTGATTGTTTCACAAATTTTTTTCAAATTTCCATAAAATCTTATTTTTACGGAATTTTTCGCTAAAGGTGATAAATTGTCACGTAAGAGACCTTCCTTTTTCAAATGCCGTACGATTTTTTTGTTTTAGAGATCCCAATCCTGAGATTAACTGTCCGCCATCGGAACTACTTTTTCGAGGGCTCGACTTTGGGGCCCTCTACAATATTAGTGTACGTGCATAAATGAAAAAAGATATATTTTTTGTATTTTCTAAGAGTTAGATATTAATACGTAAAAAGTTTTATGTTCATTTTTAATAAGGGTTCTCAGAAAAAAAATGCCAATTTTTGGTCTTCTAAAGTGTACTAGTACCTTAATAAAACATCTTTTAAGTAACGTAGATAACGTTTCTCGATTAATTTTTCAGTCATTGAATATTTTTAAACGTTAACAAAAGAATAAAAGTAAAACATAGTAAGCCGTCTACATATCCTTATCTATTATAGTGTACAAAATAAGCTAATTTCGTAGCCTTTTCCCAACTATGGCATATTTGATATGACAAATTTTTAATTTATACAGTTAAAATAATTTTTCTGATTTATGTATTTTATTCACTTTGTAAAGATTTTTTTACTGGCACTGTATACCTACCTGTGTGGCTAAACGATACCATATTTTTTAAATCTTTTCTCAGAACACTATAATGAAAATCTTTACAAAGTGAATAAAATGCATAAATCAGAAGAATTATTCGAAGTTAATAAATTGGTCATATCAATTTATTATTTTAATTGCGAATAAGCCACAACCCTAATAGCACACGACGTCCAATGGACGTCCAAAATAGGTCCATTTTTGGTCCTAACGTCCATGGACTATAAATGGACGTCCTTTGGACGTCCCATGTTGGACGTCCTTCGGAAGGAATAAATATGGACGTCCTTTGGACGTCCGACGTTGGACGTCCTTCGGACGGAATAAAAATGGACGTCCTTTGGACGTCCGACGTTGGACGTCCTTCGGAAGGAATAAATATGGACGTCCTTTGGACGTCCGACGTTGGACGTCCTTCGGACGGAATAAAAATGGACGTCCTTTGGACGTCCGACGTTGGACGTCCTTCGGAAGGAATAAATATGGACGTCCGACGTTGGACGTCCTTCGGAAGGAATAAATATGGACGTCCTTTGGACGTCCGACGTTGGACATTCTTCGGACGGAATAAAAATGGACGTCCGACGTTGGACGTCCTTCGGATGGAACAAATATGGACGTATATATACTGGACGAAATACGGACAATTCCCTAATAGCACACGACGTCATTTGGACGTCCAAAATAGGTCCATTTTTGGTCCTAACGTCCATGGACTATAAACGGACGTCCCATGTTGGACGTCCTTCGGAAGGAATAAATATGGACGTCCTTCGGACGGAATAAATATGGACGTCCTTTGGACGTCCGACTTTGGACGTCCATACTGGACGAAATACGGACGTTTTATGAACGCTTATATTGGACACATTATACCAATTACGAGATCAAATAGCAAAATAATTCAATAAAATATTAACTTGCGTTAACTTTACGTTAATGAAATACAGTCAAACCTGTCACTAACGGCCACTAAAATGAAAGAACTATTGGCCGATATAGAAAAGTGGTCGTTATTGCCAGTTTTTGTAGCCTAGATATACAGTACAACCTGTGTTACTGGCCACCTGTACTAACGGCCAGTTTAAAAATTCCCCAAACCAATTATATCTAGACTACAAAAACTGGCAATACCGGTCACCTTTCTATATCGGCCAATAGCTTTTTCATTTTTAGCGGCCGTTACTGACAGGTTTTACTGTAATTAGTGTGGGGAATTTTTAAACTGGCCGTTAGTACAGGTGGCCGGTGTTGGCAGGGGGCCGGTAACACAAGTTTTACTGTAGTTTAAATCGATTAGATCGAAAGATTAAATCTTAATTCAAAATTGTATATTAAATTATTACAATTATAAAACTATATAGTTTAATATCCAAAACATGTTTTGATTTCATGTAATGTAATGAAAATCTTATTTGTAAATTATTGGTTACAATGTTTAACAACAGGAAATATTCAAGAATAAATAAAATAAAAGTTTCCCCTAACAACAAAACATTCCAGGAATTCTACTATCAAAGTTCTATTCTGTGAACATCTGATTAAATTATGGCTGGAAAGTTACCACAAGATATTCTATGAAAAGAGTACAATGTCCTCCTGGAGGGGTAAAATTTTCCATACTCTAAAGAGAGGCCATTTACTATTCAATTTGCGTTCATTTTCAAATTTGCCGCGCGAGTATCTATGTAGCGTCGCGTGGTCATTGGTCATCAAGTCATCAATTATTTCATTTTCATCATAAGATAACCTAAAAATTTAGTAACAATTTTGATTGGAAAAAAATGCATCGATAAGGGGGTGAAAAATGGAAATTAGTGGCTTTTTTTGCTGTACTCAACTGTACTGTTTAGTATGCTAGTTTTGGCTATGGCTGGATCTCTTAAACAATTATGTAAGTATTATAAAATCCGTTTTCAATTTTCTTTATGAAACGAATCATTTATGCATGTATTACCTGTAAATATTTTGATTTTTAATTGTAAAGAATAGAAAAATTACCGTTCATTTTAATTTTTTTTAGAATCAGCTGAAAGTGGTCTACAAAAAACCAGATATAACCAAAATAAAGATATAAAAAGTGTATTGGCTAATTGGAAGAAACAACATTGTCCATGCATAATAAGTTATTACTTTATAAACAAATATTAATACCTAGGAATGGAACCTGGATATAATCATCAAGAAGATAGAAGGAATCCAGATAAACAACTTAAATAAGTACAAGAATATTGAGGAAATCCTCCTCGATACTACTGGGCAAACTAGAAGATTGAAGAGGACAAAGCCTTTTGAACTAGTTTGAGTGATAGGTGATAGTGAAAAGCAGAGCATAGTGCGTGATGTGGCTGTGTATGTTAGAATAGTGCACGATCTTGTTAGATTAGATAAGAGACGCTATCGGGTAAGCTCTTCATTTTAAGAAACATTAGTAATTTAGGTTAAATTAAAATTGCTCATTGGTCAGTTATGACCAGATTGCTTTTTTTATGTTTGGCAAAAAGGGCGTAAGTCAGAATTGCACATTGCTAATGTTTTGATGATTTCTGGACCAGCAAAAAACTGTTGTAGACGTAAACTGTATGTACCAATAAAAAGAGCCGATTTTTCTGGTCCAGAAATCATCAAAACATTATCGATGTGCATTTCTGACTTAAGCCCTTTTTCCCAAACATCAGAGAATTGTAATGTACAAATTCTCCTATCTGATTTTTCATGAATTTTGTAGGAGACGAAAAACCATTTTTAGGATCATCTCCTGCTTTCACATGTAAATTTTGACATGTCTTGTAGTAAATAGATAGTTGAATTTACTACAAAACATGTCAAAAAATATATGAAAACAGGAGGTAACCATAAAAAAGTTTTTAGTCTCTCTTACAAAACTCATGAAAAAACAAATCGGAGGTATGTCACATCAGTGACTATATCCAGGGAATGTCTAAAAAATATACTTTGATGTCCCAAGAACCAAATATAACCTTTATATATATACAGGGTGTAACAAAAATACAGGTCATAAATTTAATCACATATCCTGGGACCAAAAATAGTTTGATTGGACCTAACTTACCTTAGTACAAATGTGCACAAAAGAAAAGTTACAGCCCTTTGAAGTTATATATTAATAGCACCAAGGGCCTTAGAGGCCCATGGCTTGAAAAGTTTGTTTTTTCTTCATTTTCACGTTTCTTTATGTACTGAGATCTTCTCTGGCTTGATATGTGATTTTTCTCCATTCCTTCCTCTTATTCATTTTTCTTTTCTGACCCTGTAACACCATTCTTTCCAAATCTTTTTCGACCTCTTGCTTCCATCTATTTTCCGGTCTTCCTCTTCTCTTTCTTGAAGCTATAGTGTAGTTTAGTACCCTTTTCGGAGTCCTCGTTTTTGGCATCCTTTCAATGTGACCTCGTGATCTAAGTCTCTGTGCCTTTATCACTCATTTGAAGTTACAAAATGAAAAGTGATTTTTTCCAATGTATCGAAAACAATGTGCTTTTGTGCACGTTTCAATTTAATTATTATTGTAGTACCTACCATTTAAACAACGTTTTAAAAACTTTTTTGCCTCTTATTGCTTTTTCGAAAAGTCAATTTTTATCGAAATATTGTGAATATTTGTCAAATCCACCACATATTTGTATATGGTTAAGTACGATTATGGAGACTTGGTAATAATATGCAAACTTATTTATGCTTTACATTTTTAGGTATATTTTGAACCATATTAAAAAAGAAGCCAGACTCGATAAAACGTGCCTTATCGAAAAAATACAAAGAGGCAAAAAAGTTTTGAAAACACTCTGTTTAACTAATGGTACCTCAGTAATAGTTTAATTGGAACATACAACATTTGGGGGGTTTAAAGGAACAAAACCCCCATAAAATTTTTACGTGGACATATTAAAAAAGAAGTCGCAACTCGATAAAAACTGCCTTATCTGAAAAATACTAAGAAACAAAAATATTGAATTTAACTAATGGTATCACAATAATAAAATTGAATTGGAACATACACAAAAGTTTGGGAGGATTTAAGGGATCAAAACCCCCATAAAATTTTTATGGGGTGCACAAATTTCACCATAATTTTTCTTTAAGATATTCCTGCCATAATAATGCCACATGTCACATGTCCATTTTCAATAAAAAATCGCTAATAGTTTTCGATATAATCGAAAAAATCCATTTTCATTTTGTAATTTCAAAGGGCTGTAACTTTTTATGTGCATATTTGTACAAGGTAAGTTAGGTTCATTTGAACTATTTTTGGTCCCAGAATAATGTGATTTAATTTATGACCTGTATTTTTGTTACACCCTGTATATACAGCCCATTACGCACCACCTTAAAAATTGGGCATTTTTGATGTCTCGAATTTCCTAAACCTGTTGTTGCATCTAAGTGATTTTTTTTATAATATTCTAGCCTAGGCCCTAGAATATGTTACCTCCTTATGCTTGTCATGCACAGGGAGCTATACTGTAATATATATTATATCACATTACTATAGAGAGCGATATGATATAATATACATATATTACAGCATGACAAGCTTAAGGAGGTAACCTATAGCCTAGGCTATAATATTATAAAAACATCACTTAGATGGGACAACAGGTTTAGGAAATACGAGACATCAAATATACCCCATATTTAAGGTGGTGCGTTAATTTCTTGGAGAAGTGTATTGTAATTTAATGTAAATACTGTAATATCCAATAATTGTAATTTGATATAAGATGAAATATAAGTTCCTTAAAAAATATATTTTTTATTTCCCACAATACATTTTCCACAGGTCTAAATATCGTCGCTAGACGTCCACCGAATGACCTTCCAGGACGTTAGATGGATGTTCAGCAGCAAGACATTGGACCAAACTGGGACATCCTATGAATGCCCAAATGACGTCCACCGAACGTCCCCTCCGACGTTAGGTGGACCTCCATTGGACGTTTAACAACTTGGCCTTTGGACCAAAATTGGACGTCCTGTTAAGGTCCAATTCACGTCCCCTAGGACGTCCGATTAAGGTCCAATTCACGTCCCCTAGGACGTCCGATTAAGGTCCAATTTACGTCCGATTAAGGTACAATTTACGTCCGCTTAAGGTCCCATTTACGTCCGATTAAAGTCCAATTTACGTCCGATTAAGGTCCAATTTACGTCCGATTAAGGTCCAATTTACGTCCGATTAAGGTCCAATTTACGTCCGATTAAGGTCAAATTTACGTCCTATTAAGGTCCAATTTATGTCCGATTAAGGTCCAATTTACGTCCGATTAAGGTCCAATTTACGTCCGATTAAGGTCCAATTTACGTCCCCTAGGACGTCCGATTAAGGTCCAATTTATGTCCGATTAAGGTCCAATTTACGTCCGATTAAGGTCCAATTTACGTCCCCTAGGACGTCCGATTAAGGTCCAATTTGCGTCCGATTAAGTTCCAATATACGTCCCCTCGGACCTTAGATGGACGTCCAATGGACGTTCGGTAGCGCGACATTTGGACCAAAATAGGACGTATAAAGGACGTTCCTCGGACGAAAACGGACGTCCAAAGGACGTCCCTAAAGTCCGTGAAGGACGTCCAATGGACGTCCATTGGACGTCCTTGTGCTATTAGGGAAACTTCGCTTATACTTAACCAAAATAGTAAATAGAGATAATAAAAGGATTGTTTGTACAATTAAAATAATTATTCTTCTTTTTGCGTTTTTGCTAATGTATGCGTTTATAAACACGACGGTAGACCACACACTGTAATGGTACCAATTAATGAATACACAGAATATAAAGATACTAATAAACAATTTCTAAGCTGTTTTATAATATTTTGAGTTCATTAATCATATTTTTTATATAAAATATAAATTTTTTAATAATGCTTAGTAATGCATATATTTGTATTTTTAGCTTTCCAGCAAATCCTGAAAGGTGTGAAGTACAGATCAGATTTGTTAATAGAGGAGTATGTTTAAAACATTTTTTAGAAAAAGATATTGTCAGAACTTCACTTTCATCTGTTCATTGAGAGACTGTGCTTTTCCAATAGCTTATGTCACACAGGTATGTGCTTAACCTAATTAATAATACAGTCCGTACAATATAGATACTGTTGCACTTCATTATCTACATCAGAGATCTAAGTTGATATTGTTTAATTATTTGATTAATATTCAATGTAAATAAATAAAAACATCAGAAATAGAAAACAGAAATTAAGTTATAATACTACGTTAAAGTAAATAATAAAAACAATAAATATAATAAAACTTATATTTATTTCTTTTTGAAAAAGCTATTTCTTTGTGGCATTTTTGTAATCAACTATTCTAATTGGGAAATAAGCCACAATTTACTTGAAAAAATAATTTTATTAAGGTTTCTACTTCCACATTGGACGTCATTGTCAAAAAACAAAATATTATTTAATATTTATTTTATTATTTTTTATCCATATTATTACCTGTAAATAGGGGAAGGTGGGGGAATATCGCGCACTTAAGCGGAAAAGGTAATTACGAGCAACTAGAACTGATTTTGAAAATAAAATTTGCATTGGCCTGTTGGGTATGGTATTGGCCAAAACTTGGCTATGCTCAATTTCGTTCTATTCAAACAGTTAAATAATAATAATATTTGCGCGATACACTACACTAGTGCATTTGCGCGATATTTCCCACCGCGTGGGGTAATTTCGCGCACAGAGTGGGGCAATATTGCGCGTTCAAAATTTATGATAGATTCTATGATATTTATGTAAATACTTATTAAAAAAAACACAAAATATTTGCAAACTGTTTAAACAAATTGTTTAAACAAACAAAAAACTTAATTAAAACTGCGCAACAAACTTATTAAACAAAAGCTAAAACACCCTAGATTTACACAAACTCAAAAACAACTAAATAAGTTAAACATTTTGGCTTACCTTGCTTATTTTGTCGAAGCAAAATATTATAACGGCCACGTTGCAAACAGATAAATGCATATTAGCGTCACGGGTGTGAACTTTACAGAATTTGCAATAATCGATTATTCGGTCACTTGACCGCTAGAGATCAGCACTAGCCGAAATTTTATAATAATTCTCAGAGAGCGAGAAACATGGTGCGCGGTATTCCCCTCCTTTCCCTAATATTTCTTCTGATTGTTAATTGTAAAGGATAGAAAAATTACCATTTATTTTAATTTTTTTTAGAATCAGCTGAGAGAAGTGGTCTACAAAAAACCAGGAAGGAAACGGAATATGTGGCTACGAAAGGCAAAAGAAAGGTTTACAAAGCAAATGTGACACATTTTTTTATAGGAATATCAGTAAATTACATTAAAAAAATGTATGAAATATTTTGTGTAATAAAAATGTTTATATTTATCAAGGATGTATTATTTGGTATGGCCACATATTGTCAGTGATGTGACAATACCTCCTATCTGTTTTTTCATGAGATTTGTAAGAGAGACTAAAAACTTGTTTGGGCCACCTCCTGTTTTCATATATTTTTTGACTTGTTTTGTAGTAAATTCAACTATCTATTTACTACAAAACAAGTCAAAACTTACGTATGAAAACAGGAGGTGACCTTAAAAAATGTTTTTCGTCTCCTGCAAAACTCATGAAAAACATATAGGAGGTATTGTCACATCACTGACGATATATTTCAGAGAATGTCTAAAAAATATACTTTGTGTTGTTCTGAAGCTATTTTCTTGTGGCATTTTTACAATTTTAACTATTTATAATGGGAAATAAGCCACAATATTATTAAAAAATGATTTTTATTAACATTTCGACGCCCAAATCGGGTGCCGTTGTCAAAATACAAAATACTACTAACATAAACAAAAATGTTGTTGCTTAGTAAAAAAATTCTTCTAATAATTTATTTAATTTGACTCATTTATATCGGCAATTCAGATACATATGATACATTTTAAAGTAGAAGACTTTAAAATGATATTGCCAATATTTATGAGTTGCGTTCCTAGGACGACTTTACTGAAAGATAGTTCATTCGATTACATGAAATCAACCCCAACTCAAGAATATCCGTCACAAAAAAATCATAGCATGTGATCTGTCTTTAAAAAGACAACCATATGCAACGGTGACATTAAAATTCTCGCGTTAGAGATCTCATAGTAAATCACGAGGGAAAAAATCAGATTTGGGCGTCGAAACGTTAATAAAAATCATTTTTTAATAATATTGTGGCTTATTTCCCATTATAAATAGTTAAAATATACTTTGAATGTCCTAAGAACATTCGTAGACATTCATGGAATGTTTCAACAAGACATTCAGTCTAGAAAATATACTGTGAATGTTCAAAGAACATTCGTAGACATTCATGGAATGTTCCAACAAAACATTCAAGGAATGTTTAAAATGCCGACACAGCACTTTCCTGGGACTTTCCAGGGACGTTCGTGTGCTTTTGGGGACATTCCAGGAATGTTTTCAATGTCCTGTGTGTACCTTCTAGGAACATTCCTGGAATGTTTGGTGTTATTAGGGATTACATTGCATTACACGGCTTAAGGTGGAGCTTGCGGTTTTTCTTCAGTGTGCAATCTAAAATGTCTATTCAAATTACTTTTTTGAGAAAATTGCTTAAAACAAATTTCGCATGTGAAAGGTCTTTCACCGGTGTGTGATCTCAAATGCTTTTTCAAATCACCGGCTTCACTAAACTGCTTAAAACAAATCTCACAGTTGTAATCTTTTTCACCAGTATGCAATCTCCAATGTGTTTTCAAATGACCTTTCCGAGAAAATTGTTTAAAACAAATTTCGCACTTGAAAGCTTTTTCACCAGTGTGCACTTTCAAATGTATTTTCAAATGACATTTCTGAGAAAATTGTTTAAAACAAATCTCACACTTGTAATCTTTTTCACCAGTGTGCACTTTCAAATGTATTTTCAAATAACCTTTCTGAGAAAATTTTTTAAAACAAATTTCACACTTGTAAGCCTTTTCACCAGTGTGCAATTTCAAATGTATATTCAAATTACATTTCTGAGAAAATTTCTTAAAACAAGTTTCGCACTCGTAAGGCTTTTCTCCGCTATGATTGTCAAAAGAAATTTTTTGAGTACGTTTGCACTTGTCACGTTTTTCTCCTGTATGAACTTTTGTATGATCATTCAAAGAACTTTTATGAGTAAACAGCTTAAAACAAAGTTCACACTTGTAAGGTTTTTCTCCAGTGTGTAATCTCAAATGTTCTTTCAAATGACTTTTCTGAAAAAATTGCTTAAAACAAATGTTGCACTCATATTGTTTTTCTTCAGTGTGCCATCTCAAATGTGTTTTCAAATAACCTGCACGAGAAAACTGCTTCAAACAAATTTCACACTTATGAGGTTTTCCTCCAGTGTAAACTATTTTGTGTGCATTCAAAAAACTTTTACGAGCAAACAACTTAAAACAAATTTCACATTGATAAGGCTTTTCTGCAGGGTGCAATCTCAAATGTGCTTTCAAATGATCCAATTGAGTAAACTGCTTAAAACAAATTACACATTTGTGAGTATTTTCTCCAATGTGCAACCTCAAATGTCTTTTCAGATTACCTTTATGAGAAAACACCTTAAAACAAACTTCGCACTTGTTAGGATTTTCTTCAGTGTGCAATCTCACATGCTGATTCAAATTACTTTTGTGCGAAAACTGCTTAAAACAAATTTCACATTTTAATGTTTTTTCTTTAACAGATCGGCTCATACGTTCTTCTTTACCACATGAATGTACCTGTATTGTTTCCATAGTTTCTGATGTGTGCTCTTCATTGAGAAAGTCTGAAAGAAAAATCAAACTTTTATGTTTTTTATTTTAAGGAAATATTTAATGCAATATTTCAATATAATATATGTTACCGGCCAAACCCGATTTCAGGACAAACTAGTTTGGCCTAGGTCAAATTAGTTTAACCTAATATTATTACGGACACTGCAGGATAAACTAGTAAGCCCTTTATAATATACCTGTAATATCAAAATAAATAGATTTTTCGTTTTTTTTTTGTTTTATGGCATAGACTTGGGTGGTGTCAATTAGCCAGTCACAAGTTTTTTGTTTTCTATACATACATAAAGAAGGCAATGAGGTCCTTAGAGTTCCATAGCAAACTCTTCCAGAGCTCTTTACTCAGTTCAAAAGCTGCAGGTGGCCGCTATGGACTGTCCAAGTTGCTCACCACATTTTTCCATTATACATCTTCTTCTTCTTCTTTTTTCATATGTACATAATATATCAAATTATCAGGATTAATAAATTTAGAGGTTAATTTTAGTTTCAGAGATAAATTTCATTAAACAATCATTTATATTTTTGCTGTTCAGAGACAATGGATAGGATATATTGAAAGGTGGAAAAACATTACATTTTATTAAATCTTCGATTAAATTATAGGTGTATGGAATGTATTTTGTGCACTCAAAGAAAGTTTGATTCAAATCACCCACCTTTTGACATTCAGTACAAAGATTTGAATAAAAAACTTTAATTCTTCCTAGATAGATAAAATAAATAGATAAACTGAATAAAATACCCTGTAATTGGAAAATAATCATTTTTAGTAAAAGATAATGACTCGTCGCTAAAATTAATTGACAATAATTATTATTGGTAATACAAACAATCATATAAAAAATAATCGGTGTTTTTTTTTATAAAAGCAATAATAGTAATTATACCTTAAGGCCATCGGTACATAATTCGCAAATATTTTACGGCTATCCCTACTTTTTCTGTGTTTACACGGCAAGTTACGTGTAGTAAAATTCACACTGGTATGGATATGTAAACATTACTAGAATGTCATTCTACTTAATAATGTCATCATTAACTTTAAAGAGATGGCTTTTGAATTTTCTTGGATAACTGTTATTTGTATAATTGTAAATTATTAATTCAGTTAATTAATGTGATTATTTCATTCATAGGAGATTCTGACCAATAGAAATCTACATAAATGAAAATTAAGGTGATTATTTTTTAATGATTTTAACTTCCAATCGTATAGTAAGATATTTGATCACGTGTTTAATTCTGTGCAATCAGATTAAAATTATACTGAGAATTATCTACTGTAGAAAATTACCGATAGAATTTAAAAAAAAATAATCTTACGAATATCACACGACAGTAAGAATAAATAAGAAAATAATGCTTCATTTTTTACTCAAATTTGTTGTCATTGGGCAATAGTCACCCTGCGGGCTCTCGTGTCTATAGCCAGACAACAGATTTTCGAAAAACTGTCGCATTATTTTCAATTTATTCTCACTCTCTTGTGAAATTATACCCGATAATTTTTGATAATATCCGGTTGCCAAGTATTTTACGTCAGATGCCCTTCGTTGCTACGAAAAAATACATTCAGTGACATTAATGACAATTCATGTTTTAAAAGTTATAAAAGTAATGACTTTCAACCGTCAAATATTTATAACAACTGTGTGTTTAATTGTACTAATTTGTACTTACATTACCAGAGAACGGCAGTTCTCGCCAGTGGCGCACACCAACACCCTCCTACACGCGACACTATATATACACGAAATTTTCGATTTTCTAAATCTGACTGAATTGAAAGTTGGGCAAACTCCCAACTTAAAGTTCAGGACAAGACTCACCCATTCATATATCAACCGTCAATTTTGGTCCAAGGGTATGGATTTTACGGCCCTTCCTATCTAGGGTCTGTTTTTCGTTCTCGTCCCCAAAACTCCCAAAAACTTCGAAAATTTAAGACCGACCTTTGCGGCTTCTAATAATACTGATCATTACCTTTCCAACGCATGTCTAATTTTGAAAATCGGTTTGTCAAACTCAAATTTGTTGTCATTGGGCAATAGCCAGACAACAGATTTTCGAAAAACTGTCGCATTATTTTCAATTTATTCTCACTCTCTTGTGATATTATACCCGATAATTTTTGATAATATCCCGTTGCCAAGTATTTTACGTCAGATGCCCTTCGTTGCTACGAAAAAATACATTTAGTGACATTAATGACAATTCATGTTTTAAAAGTTATAAAAGTAATGACTTTCAAGCCATTGTGCAACGCCGCCCCTGATGTGTGCGCCTTTTAATGTATGTTCCCTTTGCCCCTCTGCCATCCCAACGAAGGAAGAAGGAACGCAGTCAACAGTTCATCTAAAGACTTTGAGTGTAGCATACATGTTTTGTATAATATAATAATACTGATCATTACCTGTCCAACGCATGTCTAGTTTTGAAAATCGGTTTGTCAAACTCAAATTTGTTGTCATTGGGCAATAGCCACGAGAGCCCTGCGCCACTCGAGCCCTGCGGGCTCTCGTGTCTATAGCCAGACAACAGATTTTCGAAAAACTGTCGCATTATTTTCAATTTATTCTCACTCTCTTGTGATATTATACCCGATAATTTTTGATAATATCCCGTTGCCAAGTATTTTACGTCAGATGCCCTTCGTTGCTACGAAAAAATACATTCAGTGACATTAATGACAATTCATGTTTTAAAAGTTATAAAAGTAATGACTTTCAACCGTCAAATATTTATAACAACTGTGTGTTTAATTGTAGTAATTTGTACTTACATTGCCAGAGAACGGCAGTGCTCGCCAGTGGCGCACACCAACACCCTCCTACACGCGACACTATATATCGATGGTTAAGAGCGCAGATATAGTATGTCCGAATATCTTAATTGTTGAGGAGAACGTTTTGAAGTTTTCGCGTTACTTTTTGTTTGATACTGCTGATATACCGATATATCATAATGTTTGGGTAATAAGTTCGGGTATCATTATTAGCTTAATATAGACATTTTTTAAAATATTATGTATTATTGGGTTAAAAAATTTTTTTTTTTGAAAATGTGTATGGACATACAACATACGAGTTGTTACCGCATGTTACTGCATGTCCGGACAAACAATATTTACAGCCATGATAAGTTTGATCGCATGAGCACTAATATTGTATGTCCCAAAACATACTACAATATGTGTGTGCACTGTGTTAACGGACATAAAATATCTGTGCAAGTCGGTTTTTAGTACAAATGGGAAATACTATATTTTGGCAAGGCGGTTTAATCCATTTACAATCATTCTGGACTTACAATATAGGGCTGGATCCCGCGTATGAAAAAAAAGTTGATTAATAGCAAGCTGAAAATTTGTTAATAGCTTAAGGGTGTCTAGTCGGACAAACTTTGATATATGGGAAAACTGGAACAGGGGAAGTTTTAATTGTGGAACAGGTTAAAAATTTGGAACGGTCAGACCACGAAAACGGCACATTTATTTTGTCCGACAGAATAGATTTAAACTCTCTGAACAGAGATTAAACTCTCACGCAAAAATCAGACTGCCATTTTTCCCCAAATGGGCGTTTTAATGAGTGGAACATGTAGAATATGTCAAATGACAGGAATTATGACAGGTGATAAATAGCGGTCTGATTTTTGCATGAGAGTTTACACTCTGTTCGGAGCACAGACCATATATACTTATAGACGTTTCACGACCATGTTAATCTTTCGGATCGAATTAACGCCATCTCTTGATTGGAATGGGAACTAAATTGACAAATTTTAGTTACGTGGGAATTTCAACTTATAAATTTTGCGGGATTTTTGATGAAATTTCGCAGGAAATTAAAACAACAGAAAGACAATTCAATGTTTTATTCAATATTTTATTGAAAACTTCAAATATTCCAATTTGTTTTCAAAATGCTAAACACTACTGCCATGTGTCACGTGAAAGCACTGATTGTAATATTGAGTTGAATGAAAATTTTTGAAAAAATCTTGTAGGATGATTGTTTAGATAAATATTACCTTATAATCTTTTACAAACTTCCAAAAATATATAGGCCAGAAATGTTGATGACACACTTGTCTATTGGAATAAACTGTTTCAGGATCTATTATATTGTTTTTTTTAAATGTGGAGAAACACAACACACCCTAACAACACACAACATTCCAGGAATGTACTACCAAAGTTCTATCAATATTTGAATGTCCTGGACATTTAGGGAACATTCGGTGAACATCTGTTTAAATTATTCCTGGAATGTTACCATAAGACATTCTGTGAACATACTACCAATGTTCCTATATTTTAAGTTGCGAAATAATACATACATGTAACAGATACAACATTACTTATATAACATACCAGACAAACTAAGTGACACTTTAGGCCTACAGTGCAATAATATGTCAAATTTAAAGAGTTTCCCAAGTTCAATTAATACAATATTATAAACATACAAATGTAATAAAAATTATTGTTCGCGAATATTCAATTTGGAATGCGATTTTGTTCATAAAAAAAAATACTTATAACTTATGCAAAACCCAAGAGAGGCATTTATATTTATTTCTTTTGCGTTCATTTTCAAATTCGCCGTGCATATATTTTTGTGCATGGCGCTTGAGAGGGCATCACGTGACTAAAAACGACCAACCAACGACCTCGCTTCGGCCATCTTGGCATCTTCATCTTGGACACCTTGCTTTGCCGTGGGTGGATCGTTGTTTGGTATTATTTGTGCTTTTTAAGAATATTTTTTTAATTCGGATACTTTTATAATAGCTTTAATAGTATTATTAACATAGTGAATAAAATGGTGTCCTGTTTTTAACGCAGTTGGAGTAGCAGAAACAAATGTAGATAAAAAATCTGCAGGAATAACGTTTCAATTATGACAGAAGCTCCAAACAAATGACTGTGAATGAAAAGCCCTATTAAAAGGTTAGTATGCAAATATGTAAACGAAGCAAAACGAAGGCATGCCCTGTATTTCAGAAAATAAATTAATACTATTAATACCCTAATAATACTATTCATAAAAAATCTTTTAAGTAACCTAGATATAACAAAGTGAATAAAAGGCATAAATCAGAAGAATTATTATTTTATTTTATAATTTAATAATTGGTCATATCCATTTATTATTTTAATAATAATTGTGAATAAGCCACAAACTTCGCTTATTCCTAACTAAAATAGTAAATAGAGATAATAACAGTAGGATTTGTAAAACTAAAGTAATTCTTTTTGCGTTTTTGCTAATGTATGCCTTTATAAATAGGATGGTAGACCACACACTATAATATGCAGTACCAACTAATGAATACACAGAATATTATAGTCGATTTGCTAAACTCAGTCTCAGTACTACTGAGTCTCAGAGAAAACTGGCTAGTGATTTTAGTAAATAATTTTGCCAATTTGGTAAAATTGGCAAAAAAAAAAATAATAACTAAATAGTTAATAATTACTGTAATTTTGGCAAAATTGGCCAAAAACAAAAAAAATTACCTACTAAAATCACTAGCCAGTTGTGTCAGAGTTTGGGGAACCGACTATACTAATAAACAATTTCTAAGCTGTTTTATAATATTTTGTGAGTCCATTAATCATATTTTTTATTTAAAACTAAAATTTGTTAATAATGCTTAGTAATGCATATATTTTGTATTTTTAGCTTTCCAGAAGATCCTGCGAAGAAGACATGAAGTATAGATCAGATTTGTTAATAGAGGAGTATGTTCAAAACACTTTTTAGAAAAAGATATTGACAGAACTTCACTTTCATCTGTTCGTTTAAGAGACTGTGCTGTTCCAATAGCTTATGTCACACAGGTATATGCATTTTTTTCTTGGTTTTAACATCTTTAAACGCGAAATACGCAATAGCTTATCGAATTGATGCCATGTTATTTTTCTTTATTAAGGTCTTTGTTTATTATTGTGTATGTGTATTAACAACAGAAACATTTTTGGTTATTCTTTATTTTATTTTATATTTTGTCATCAAGTGTTCAGTCAATGTATGTAGTTTTCTTATGTACACCTTTATGGGTTTATACCTGGTGGATGTATATTTCAATAAATAAATAAATAAATAACCTAATTAATAATACAGTCTGTACAATATAGATACTGTTGTAATTCATTATCTACATCAGAGATCTAAGTTGACATTGTTGCCCAACTGCAAAAAATTTTTGAATTCATTTTAAGTCAAATATATCACATAATTATTGCGAAGTAGATTATACAACAAAACAGATTAATATTCAATGTAAATAAATAAAAACATCAGAAATAGAAAACAAGAATTAAGGTATAATCTTATGTTACAGTTATTAAGGTACCAAGGGTATTATAAGGATAATAACGCTTGAGGTCAATGGTGTTTTTAACAAGGGCCTGAGGGATATACGTTGACCGAAAGCGTTATTATTATAATACCTGTGGTGCCTTCAACGTTTAATGTCTGACTAAATTATTCTTTATATGCGAAAAATTTGAATGAATTTTGAATTGATTAGTTTTTAAATAAGTACATTTACCAGTAACAGTAGTAACATAATTGTGGTAACCATAGTTTTACTTAGGTTGATATTTGTCAACTTGACAGTATCTAAGTCGTTATTTAAATTTAATGCCCAAGGGCGTTATATCATACTTAACAGACTTCGAAATGTCATTATTTGTCAAATAATGTACCAGTAGGACATTAAAGTAAATAATAAAAACAATAAATATAATGAATACTAAATACTTATTTGTTTGTGAAAAATCTATTTCTTTGTGGCTTTTTTGTAATTAACTATTCTAATGAGGAAATAAGCCACAATTTACTTGAAAAAATAATTTTATTAAGGTTTCTACTTCCACGTCGGATGTCGTTGTCAAAATACAAAATGATCATTATTATTATTTTATTTATTAAATATTATTTATTATTTATTTAAATATTATTTAATATTTATTTTTTTATTATTATTATTTATGCGTATTATTACCTGTAAATAATATTTCTTCTGATTGTTAATTGTAAAGGATAGAAAAATTACCTTTTATTTTATTTTCTTTTAGAATCAGCTGAGAGAAGTGGTCTACAAAAAACCAGAAAGGAAACGGAATATGTGGCTACGAAAAGCAAAAGAAAGGTTTACAAAGCAAATGTGACACATTTTTTTATAATATTTAGGAATGTCAGTAAATTACATTAAAAAATGTATGTAAAGATTTTTTGCAATAAAAATGTTTATATTTATCAAGGATGTATTATTTGGTATGGCCACATATCGTCAGTGATGTGACAATACCTCCTATCTGTTTTTTTCAAGAGATTTGTAAGATAGACTAAAAACTTGTTTCGGCCACCTCCTGTTTTCATATATTTTTTGACTTGTTTTGCAGTAAATTCAACTATCTATTTACTACAAAAAAGTCAGAATACGTACGAAAACAGAAAGTGACCTTAAAAAATGTTTTTCGTCTCCTGCAAACCTCATGAAAAAACATATAGGAGGTATTGTCACATTACTGACGATATATTTCAGTGAATGTCTAAAAAATATACTGTGAATGTTCAAAGAACGTTCGTAGACATTCATGGAATGTTCTAACAAGACATTCAGTCTAAAAATATACTGTGAATGTCCAAAGAACATTCATGGAATGTTCCAACAAGACATTCAGTCTAAAAAATAGACTGTGAATGTCCAAAGAACATTCGTAGACATTCATGGAATGTTCCAACAGAACATTCTAAGAATATTTAAAATGCTGACACAGCACTTTCCTGGAACTTTCCAGGGACATTCGTGTGCATTTGGAGACATTCCAGGAATGTTTTCAATGTCCTGTGTGTACATTCTAGGAACATTCATGGAATGTTTTGTGTTATTAGGGCATCTGATCAATGTAAACTAAAAATTCTACTCATAAAAACGGATGGTTAATACAATTGATTAATATTGTGATTAAATCTAATTAAAAACGTAACACCACTATAATAAAATAATTAAACCACACACTGTAAAATAAAAAGTAAATAACAAATGAGTTTAATTGTCAACTGTCAGTTGTTAAATATGACAAGAAAATTGACTGACAGCGACTTCTCTGGATTGGAATGGTAACTAATTTGCTGTCTTGACCTTGACAATTTACGTGAAACGTCTATGAGTATGTATGGTTTGTGGTTCGGAGAGCTTAAGTCTATTCTGTCGGACAAAGTAAATGTGCCGTTTTCGTGGTCTGACCGTTCCAAATTTTTAACCTGTTCCACAATTAAAACTGTCCCTGTTCCAGTGTTCCCATATATCAAAGTTTATCCGAATAGACACCCTTAAGGTATTAACAAATTTTCAGCTTGCTATTAATCAACTTTTTTTTCATACGCGGGATCCAGACCTAATAATTATGCAGAACATTCATAATATGACCCTACTGAATATTCTTATGTTATCTTAAAATCAGCAAAAAGTGGACATACTATATCTGCGCTCTCAACCATCGATATACACGAAATTTTCGATTTTCTAAATCTGACTGAATTGAAAATTGGGCCAACTCCCAAATTAAAGTTCAGGACAAGACTCACCCATTCATATATCAACCGTCAATTTTGGTCCTAGGGTATGGATTTTACAGCCCTTCCTATTTAGGGTCTGTTTTTCGTTCTCGTCCCCAAAACTCCCAAAAACTTCGAAAATGTAAGACCGACCTTTGCGGCTTCTAATAATATTGATCATTACCTTTCCAACGCATGTCTAATTTTGAAAATCGGTTATACCATTCAAAAGTTACCGAGCTCAGAAATATGACTCAATTTCTATTTAAAAGGGGAAAATGTTTGTGGATATGTATGTACTATGTATTGTTACGCTCTGTATTTCTCTCTGTTATGATTCAGCAAATTCTTATTTTGATTAATTACTTATTTTAATTACTGCTTATGTAGAACAAAACCAAATTTAAATTAAATTGTCTTATAAACTTTATTCTCAGGGCTATTTTACTACTTTTGGTTTGTGGCTTTAGACCAGGGCATTTAGCACTAAAAACAAACGAATAAATAAATTTTTAAATACAGCACCTAAAGACTTGCAGTTTTTTGCATTATGTTCAGGATGACGTCAGGAAAAAAGTCTACTATTCAAAAATGGGTGGAAATGCATAATTGCACTGTAAAGTGCATAAAATGCATCCAAAATTAAAAATAAAGTCAAAGTCAAATAAAATGTACTAAGGAACATAATTTATTATTTGGGGGGTTTTTGGGGTCACTGCATACGATTACGCCATCAGAACTGATCCCCGGATCACCTGGTGCCCAAGGTCACGGCAAGAGACGTCATCTTCTGGAGTTTCGATGGTTTTCGGCATTAAATCGATGCAAACGGATTACTCATGGATTTTAGGGGTGGCTAAATAAGAATATGATATCAGAATTGACCTCCGGAGAACCTGGTGCCCAGGGTCGCTACTAAGGCACGTCATCTTCTGGAGTTTCGAGGGATTTCGGCACTAAATTGATATAACTGGACTACTCGGGGGGTTTTTTGAGGTGGTTAAACACGAAGATGTCATCAGGATAGACCTTAAGATCACCTGGTGCCCAAGGCCACTGTAAGGGACGTCATCATCTGGAGTTTCGAGGGCTTTCGGTATAAAATTGATGCAAACGGATTACTTACGGGTTTTTGAGGTCGCTAAACACGAATATGCCATCAACAGCGACTCCCTGTGCACCTGGAGCCAAAGCTCATTGCAAGGTGCGTCCTCTTCTGGAGTTTAAGAGATTTCGGCGTTAAATTGATAAACATGGATTACTGGGGGTTTTTGAGTCGTTAAACACGAATATGCCATCAGAACAGACCTCTCGATCACCTGGTGTCCAAGGTCACTGCAAGGGACGTCATCTTCTAGAGTTTCGAGGGCTTTCGGTATTAGATTGATGCAAACGGATTATTTACGTGTTTTTGGGGTTGCTACACACGAATATGATATCAGAATTGAACTCCGGAGTATCTGGTGACCAGGTTCGCTACTAGGGCACGTCATCTTCTGAAGTTTCGAGTGTTTTCGGCATAAAATGGATGCAAATGGATTACTCGGGCAGTTCTTGAGGTCGCTAAGTACGAATATGCCATCAGAACCGAATCCCGGAGAACCTGGTGCCCAAGGTTATTGCTAAGGGCGTCATCTTCTGGAGCTTCGAGAGTCTTCGGAACAAAATTGATGCAAACGGATTACTAATTGGTTTTTGGGGTTGTTGAACGCGAATACGCCATCAGATGTCACCCTCGGAGCACCCGGTGCCTAATGCAGGTCATTTTCTGTAGTTCCGAGGGTATTCGGCAGTCAATTGATGCAAACGGATTACTTACTAATCCGATTTTGGCCTTGTTGAACACGATTGCGTCATCAGAAGGAAACCAGAGCACCTGGTACCTAGGGCACGTCATCTTCTGGAGTTTTGAGGGTTTTCGGTACTTAATTGATGCAAATGGATGACTAATGGGTTTTTGGGGTTTCTAAACATAAATACGCCGTCAGAACAGACACCTGAGAACCTGGTGCCTAAGGCACGTTATCTTCTGTAGTTTCGATAGTTTTCGGTACTAAATTAGTGCAAACGGATTACTCTTGAGTTTTTGGGGCTGCTGAATATGAATATGGCATCAGACCCAACCCACGCAGCATCTGGTGCTTAAGGCAGGTCATCTTCTGGAGTTTTGAGTGTTTTCTGTAGGTACTAAATTGATGAAAACGGATTACTCATGGGTTTTTCAGGTACCTGAACACAAAAACGCCATCAGAACAGACACCGAAGCACCTGGTGCCTAAAGCACGTTATCTTTTGGAGTTTCGAGAGTTTTAGGTAATAAATTGAAGTACGTCAAAGTGACGTCACAATTGCAGTTTTTTTGAAATTCTAAAAATCTGTGCTCTCACTATCAGTCTAGTTTGATCAAATTTTTTGTATTGAGTTGTCAAACTTGTTTGTACTTTATTTAAAATTAAAATTTTTCATTATTATCCACAATGAACACTCATGATGTGACGTCATTAACTGTCACTTTCAGTTTGCTCAAACCAGTTTGATCAAATTATTTGATGGTGGGACGCGGTCTTCAGTTTGCTCAAACCAGTTTGATCAAATTATTTGATGGTGAGACGCGGTCTTAAAAATCTGTGCTCTCACTATCAGTCTAGTTTGATAAAATTTTTTGTATTGAGTTGTCTAACTTGTTTGTACTTTATTTAAAATTAAAATTTTTCATTAGGTATTATCCACAAAGAACACTCAGGATGTGACGTCACTAACTGTCACTTTCAGTTTGCTCAAACCAGTTTGATCAAATTATTTGATGGTGGGACGCGGTCTTAACAGTAGCTCGAAACAAATGACAATCAATTGAAAAACCCTATTGCCCGATTACTGAAATGATCATCACGAAACCGTCACTAAAAGATCACAATTCTTGTTGGAACAGTGGGAAGGACGATCCGATGATGATCATATTTTTGTTGGAACGGATTTTGTTTGCTGCGCAGGAGCGTTACCGTTTCGTGACGGTTCTCGGTCGTGTTGGAACAAACCTATAAATAACAAGATAATATATTGCACATCCGGAAGTCGTGACGTAACTGGAGACTGGCAAGTTCGTAATGGTTCGTAATCATTCGTAATGTCCGATTACTTTGAATTGTTCGCGGTTGTATTTTATATTTTATCTTTGACAGTTATTTTGACTGGAATCTCGACACTAAAATCTTTTCGAATACATTGAAGTTTAATGTTATTTTGTTAATTGAATAATTTCATCACATAATGCATACAAATGCCATTTAACTTGAACAAGAATTCAAATTCAATTTCCGGTCTCCAGTTACGTAATCAATGCGCGAACTCGGACGTATTTGAGCTGCGGGAAAATACTATCTCTTTATTTATAATGGCTCCAACATGAACTTCTGGACGGTCCAGAAACCGTCACGAAACTATTTGTACCGTTTGTTGTGCGCATGTTCCTAATTGTATCGCCCAGTTATCGTCCCATGACGGTAATTTGGAAACCGATGTTGGAACGGTTATCTGACTGATAACTGATTTATCTATCATTATCATATATTTGTCATTTTTGTTGGTGACAGCTTGTGTGCTTTTAGTCGATCAAAGGCTCAAAAAATTTAAAGAATTAAATCCTAGTGCTCAAGTCAGTCCAACCAGCACATTATGCATTTGCCCGATTACTGAAATGATCATCACGAAACCGTCACCGAAAGATCACAATTCTTGTTGGAGCAGTGGGAAGGACGATCCGATGACGATCATATTTTTGTTGGACCGGATTTTGTTTACTGCGCAGGAGCGTTACCGTTTCGTGGCGGTTCTCGGTCGTGTTGGAACAAACCTAATAAAACCACAAATAGGTTTGTTCCAACATAAACTTTTGGACGGTCCAGAAACCGTCGAAACTACTTGTACCGTTTGTTGTGCGCATGTTCGTAATTGTATCGCCGTTATCGTCCCATGACGGTAATTTGTAAACCGATGTTGGAACAGTTACGTCACTGATAACTGATTTATCTAGGTTTGTTCCAACTCGATACAAAACCGTTCTTGAACGGTTCGTGAACCGCGCAGTAACGAAAAATGTGTTACTGCGCATAATTATTCGTTATTGCGCAAAACGGTTTTGTATCGAGTTGGAACAAACCTGATAAAAACCAAAGACGTATGCCGTAGATATATTAATGGTTGCGTTCATCAAACAGAGAGCTTGGAATCGGATTGCAATCGGATTGGAAGCTCTTTTACTAGTGAACGGTGCGCTGAATTAATCGGATTGGAAGCGCTCGCCATTTTATTCAGCCTTAAATTTGTTATTGTGCTGTGATAGCTGAATCCCGCCAACTTTAAAATTAAGTTCAAAGTAAAATGGACAATTTAATTAAAATTGAATATAAATACAATAATTATTGTATGTAATTTATTGTAAATATTTGTAGTTCTTATTTATATGTATCCTATATATAGTTAATATCTAAATTAAGTTAGAACTATTTGTGTTTTTTTATTTATATAGTTACTAGAAATATTAACACAATATGTGTATAGTAGATACCTAACTCATTTATTTTCCAACAATCCAGTTTTTGATTGATTCACAAATCTTATAAAAATTGGTATTGATTGCATACCAACTATTTGTAATTAATATTTACCTACAATAAAATTAAATTTAATATAGGTAGGTAGATACCTATACAATAATACTCCATATTAGTTATTTTCAATAATATTTCCAATTTTTTATTCTTCTTCACCCACCGTTATATTATTAATTTCTTTATTTAGCATACCTACTCAATATTGCATTTATCCAGAACATTATTGCCTTCTATATTATAAAATTGTGTAAAACACAATGTTCGTTAATCGAATATTTTCTGTATCAAATTTTAATCCTCTAATTTTGCATTTTATTAGTTCAAACCTTTCTACAGCTGACCGAATCTTTAATTTATTATCAAAATTTTCTTGTTCTTGTAATAAACGTTTATTATTCTGGTAAGATTTCATTAAGTTAAGTATCTAGATATGCTGAATTTTGAATGCGAGATATATATTCGCTGGTAAAATGGAATCTGCTCGAGTTAAATAGTTAATAGGCCTGGATCCTGCATACAAAAAGAAAGTTTATTAATAGCAAGCTGAAAATTTATTATTAGCTTAACGGTGTCTAGTCGGACAAACTTTGATGTTTTAATTTAAAACAAACACTGGAACGGGAAGTTTTAATTGTTGAACAGGTTACAGGTTTCGAACGTCAGACTACAAAAACGTCTCATGTATTGTGTCGGACATAACTTCCAATTGATTTGCTACTCTTTCATTAGCATGCAAAATCAGACTGCTATTTATCACCAATATAATTCCTATCCTCTGACATGTTCTACGTGTCGGAATTATTAAAATGCCCAACATAGAGAGAGAGACATACTTTATTGATACAATGTACTAAAAGGCCATCGACCAAAGTCTTTCAGCCAACTGCCCAACATATTTTTCGGACAAAAATTTTTTCATATATTATAATATACAAAGTTTGCTATTGAATAAACTTAAAAACAACCTGCTAGTTTTCACAATCATAAACTTGTCAGGATGGCACGTTCCACAATTAAGGCTTCCCCTGTTCCAGTGTTTCTATACATCAAAGTGTGTCCAACTAGACACTGTTAAGCTATTAACAAATCTGAGCTTGCTATTAATCAACTTTTTTTTGGTATGCGGGATCCAGGCCTAGGTACGAAATTTTTAAAAGTAGACGTTTTAAAAAAAATTTAATTATACAGTTTAAACAGCTTTTTCAAAACTATTTACAATCATATTATTTGTTGTCATTTCATGGAATTAGGCATACTCCAAATTTAATATAAGTACTATGAAAAAAGAACTAGAGGGAGATATAATCTATTTTTTAATAAGATTCTTTGATCACAACCAACTAACTCTTGAGATAAACTGGGAATGCAGTAGACATCCCTTTATGATGCTCATACAGAAGCACATTTCCAAGCAATCTTACATTACAAAGTTGTTGCTGGCATCCTATAAAGGGAAAAAATAATTATTTTGCATGGTTACGTTATCTTGAAGCTGTATTCGATAAAAAATTCTGAAACGAGAAAGCTCACTTTAATACTTATCTGGGCAAGACATTTTACTTCCATATAAAAGACATGGCGTTTCGGGCCTATTGAGCCCCACTTGCCCGGATAAGGGTTAAAACAGTAAAAGAAAACGCAGCAGCATAAGGTACTGTTAGTTGGGAGCACTCTGAAGACCACCATGTGTTCGTTGTTCTCTGATAATACCATCAATACAGATAGAATTATTTCTACGAGTATGGCTATGTCAAACGAAATAAGGATTGAGAGACCTTTTAGATGCTCTCAGTGAAACAAATGCAATTTTAGAGCCACAACCAAATACTAGGAACGCTAAGGAAGAAATTCCTCTTATTAAAAAAAGAATGGAGGGACAATTCTTGTTAACAAATTCTGCTTAACAATGGAGGAGGAAGATATATGAAAGGTTGTGTTACAATACATTTAGTTTTTATCTAAGCATGAAAATAAATATTATAACCACATTTGTACTACATTTATTTTCAAACAAACCAGTTTTTTATTGATTCACAAAAATTTTTTATTGATTACGATTTACAATTAACCCATTCGCAGATACGACTATATATGCATGTACTTACAAAGGGAAATTACTGTCTGCATATGAAAATGTGTCCACAAATGTGTTAATACAATATTTACAATAAAATTATATTATAGAATATTTACAATAAAATTAAA
Organism: Diabrotica virgifera virgifera; assembly: GCF_917563875.1. NCBI lineage: Eukaryota > Metazoa > Arthropoda > Insecta > Coleoptera > Chrysomelidae > Diabrotica > Diabrotica virgifera. Next base: position 67,932,662 of record NC_065451.1, read on the forward strand.
CTCAATATACACATTGATATTCAAGATTATTTATTTCCAATTTTTTGTAATTCTATATTATTTGGGTGAAAATCTTATGTCCAGAGCTCTTTGGCAAACCAAACGTATCCCCAGCAACAAATTATCTGGTTTACTTAGCATCCACATCATAAACATTAATTTTTTTCAATAGAATTATTCTGTTTTCAAATTGGTGGATATGACCAATACAATTAAATAGTTCCTGGAAATATAACAATATAATATACATGATGTTATTAATTTGTTATACAATTTTACCTGGAAAGTAGTTCTGGACATACGAAAATGTTCTCTAAATTGGATATTGAATTATGGTTTATATATATTTAATTTCATCTCATCCTTCTGGAATAATTTGAGGTAGGTACATCTGCTAAATGTATAACGGCATTTGCTAATTTCGTCCCCAAACAAAAGTTCTTCAAGAATATTATCCATTTTAGTTTAGACAGTTTCAGTTTTATTTAAAATAAAAACAAAACTGTCTAGGTTTAGGTTATAAATTATATAAACAAAGAATAAAAACATAAACAAATGGAATATGGAACACAGAACACTCTCAATCGAATGTCAAACGTCAGTCGTTCACTAGTAAAAAAACTGTCAGCGTTTCAGCGCAAATTAATCGGATTGCACTCGGATTATTCTGGTGAACGCGACCAATATTAGGTCTGTTCCTTTGTTTTAAGTGTAACACTAGTTCTTGAAAAGTGTACGAAAAGTGTAAAAGTGTTACACTGGGTGCATTCAGCAGACTCAATCGATGACTAATCGCTTAGTGATTTTCTGCTGAATGCCACATAAATTGTCGATTAGTTATCATACGATGACTTATCGGTCGCCATTTTAAACATCGGTTTTGAAATATGATTACTTAGCAAATCAAAATGAGATTGACGTATGACGTGTGTCTAACACGTATATTTTAAGTTATGTATCTTAAAAAAACATGAATTGCAGGCAAGGAAGGCTGAAAGGCATATAAATCACACTGATAAATATCTGAACTGCTTTGTTGGATTATTCGTATGTACCTATTAGGTTTACCTATGTCGCAAGAAATTCAAGAATTTGAAACTATGTATGAATTCAATGGGGTTATTTATAAATTACCATTTCATAATAATTCTCATTTCTGTTCTTGGGGTGTCTTTCACGTATTTGCAAATCATTTTGAAAAATGTGACAGTTGTCATAACCTTTTTCGTATGTATGTACATAAAAGTATACCATTCAGAAGAATCGTTAGCGATTACACATCGCTAAGTAATCGATTAGTCATCGCAGTTTTCTGCTGAATGCAGCCACTTTCTTGTTTCTTTGTTTTTCTAGTGTTTACACTTTTTTTCACGATACACTCAACTTCTGTCGTAGAACGCGTACAACTCATTTCTTTGAAATGCTGTAGGAAAAAAAGTGTAACACTTTTCTACACCTACCTCCGAGACGGTGATGGATATTACACTCGTCCTGCGCAGTATCATCCAACCGGAGCCAGCTGTTTAGCCGTTAAATGTGTTTGTTTACAAAAAAGATATATTTCTTTTTAGTTTAATTTAAACTAGATTTATAAATTGAAAAAAACTAAAGTAGCTATAAGTTTTAATTTAATTTTGCTTAACCTCCGAGTGGCACTTTCCTGTAATTTTAAAATTATCACTTTTCAGTGATTTTTTTAATATGCTTTTATGTGCTTTAATATGCTTTTAAGTTCAACAAAGCATTTCCTTTAATTACAATTAAGCCAAAACATCGCAAATCCTGGGCCCTGGACTACTAAAGGTATCCGGTATCCGCATATCAGCCATGAATATGTGTTCACTACTCTACATCAAGAAATTTACTTTCCAATGGCTCTGTCACTGAATATATCAGCAAGTATAGGAAAACCTATTTAAAACTTATAAAATCAGCTAAAAAATCGTACTATCAAAATTGTCTGAGAAGCTCTAAAAGTGTTGCAAAAGAAACTTAGTCCATAATAAACGATCTTCGAAATAAAATTCACCCAGCTTAAACATTTTTCCTTTCAGACCCTGGAAATCTAAATGAATACTTTGTTAATGTGAGTAAAAATATAACATCAACAGCTTCCTGCAATTGTACTTGAGACACTGTGTCAGGTGAGGTGTTTGAAAATTTGAGTAACTTGATTCTGGGGTGTGAATTTCTAAAACTTTTAAGTGTGGTTTTTAACCGTTGAGAAAAATTATTTATTTAGTGTTGTGTTTATAATTTAATATATGTTTTAAAATGAGTTTTGTTTTATTTTTTGAGAAAAAATTAAAAATACAGCATACTTACAGTACTTTTTTTGAAATGCTATTTTCCAAAGTTTATAAAATTTCTTACGCTCGATTTTATATTAATAAAGTTAAAGTGGACTTTAAATTTAAAGTTTTCTTTAACTGTAACAATTGCTTTTTTTAAGGTAACACACACTTTAACTTTATTATGAAATCGAGAGTTAGTCAAAATTCTAAATGCTCAGTAAATAATAACAACAATTAGGTACTTGTATTGAAAACAACATATTTTGTAATTTGAAAAAAAAAACAACATATTTGCAACATAGATAACAAAACAACATGCTTTGTTACGTATTTTAAAAAACTCTCCATCATGCATGCTCCATGAGAAAAGAAAATATAAAACTAATTTCATCCTTATTATGTCTCAGATGGCGTAGCTACTTTTGCTATAACTACTCAATGCTTTGCTACTCTACCTACCTACATACAATTTGTATTGTTTTATCAAAAAACAAGCATTTACGTACTCTGCAAATTGTATATTTTTTCTTTGCATTTTCATATGAAAAAACCGCGGTATTTATCTTGAACTTTTTTTGAACAAGGTGCAATACTTAGGTAATATTATTATTAATAAAACAAAGTATATTAAAATACAATGTTAAAAACTTTAATAATATTAGCAATATTTAAAAACTTCAATATATTATATTATAGTATACATATTATGAATCAGTAGAAACGATTATATTTAAATTTGGTAAATTATAACTCCAATCGACCAGAGCATGACCACACAACCCAAAACACAAGTACGCAAATATGGTTGTGTGAAGCGTGGCTCGAAGCCGTGCAATTTACGAGACTCGCTCGATCTGTAGATCCTTGTGTCCTCATCTCGCCAATTAATGATTCTTTTGAGAAAGGTAAATTTCCAGAGTACCTAAAGACAGCTATCATTATTCCTCTTCATAAGGGTGGTGAAAAATCTAATTCCTGCAAGTATATACCTATTGCATTACTACCGGTACTCCAAAATTATTGAGAGACTCATAAAAGCATGACTTATGTCCTTTCTTGTTGAAAACAACATTTTATTACAAAAGTTCGGCTTTTTAAATAATAAATGTACTGCTGATGCCATGTTTTCTGTACTACATGAGGTTTATCAAGCACTGAGCAATAATCTTCACACTGCCACTGTTTTTTGTGACTATGCCAAAGCTTTTGATTGTGTAAATCATGAAATTTTGATAAAAATAACTAAATTTATATGGAATTCGAAGAATTTCTTTGAATTGGTTTCAATCTTACTTGGATAGTTGGAAACAACTGGTTAGAGCAAATAATACAGACTTTAGTCTCCAAAATATTGTATGTGGGGTCCTCTACAAACCACAAGGTTCAGTATCAGGTCCTCTACTTTTCCTTACGTTTATTAATGACATCCCTAGTTTAAAAATTAATGGAAAAAATTTTCTTTTTGCTGATGATACCAGTATTACTTGGAGCAACTCAAATATTGCTACTATACCTTCTGATCTACTCACGATAAAAACCTGGTCCGATTCTAATTTACCTTTTTTTAACATAAAACAGTAGCATTATCCTATACAGGAGCTCGTCAATCTTTACCTCTTAACACATTCACAGACACAACTGCATATGAAGCCACTTACTCCATAAGATGTGTCTACATCTAAAGTGTGTCTGTGAATGTGTTAATAACAGCCAGATCAGTATCGTTGATTCTGTAAAGTTTCTTGGTATTTTTTTTAGATAGCAATCTTAAGGGTTAAAAGGGTCTAAAGGGATAAACATTCACTGAAAGCGATATTATCTTTAATACCCGTGGTGCCTTCAACATTTAATGTCTTACTAAATTATTCTTTATAGGCAAAAAAATTTAAGGAATTTTGAATTAATTAGTTTTTAAATAAGTACATTTACCAGCAACAGTTGTAACGTAATTGTGTCAACTCGACAGTATTTAACTAGTTATTTGAATTTAATACCCTAGCTAGGGCATTATTTTTCAAAATAAATATTGAAAAATAACGCCCTAGGGCATTATAATATAACTTACTTTGAAATCATGTACAGTGGAACCTCGATTATCCGTCTCTCCATTAACCATCACCTCTGTTAACCGTCAGGGTACATACAGAAGTTGTATTGAGTTATACATTAGCAATCATTTAAATGCAAAAAAATAAAAAAAAAGGTAATTTGATTTGTGATGAGGACACAAACGGCTATCCATTGCTGACAGATAAAGAACTCATTGAAATGGCAACAAAGGCGGACCAAACCTATTCGGAAGCTGACACAGTAGCTATATTGATGCTTGGACACAAGGAAGCTTGACTGTAGCTATATTGATGAACCTATTGTAACTGACAAAGATTTGCGTAAATAATCTAGAGAAGCTGCATCGCATATGCAATAATTCATCGAGTGGTATTCTCAACAAGAAGAAGCCAATAAAGTAGATTGCATGATCTTATGCCTTATGCCGATTAAGAAATTCAGCTGTCGCAAAATATGAAGCAGCAGTAAAACAAACACAAATTTCAGAATATTTTAAATTGATTCGATTGTATGAACACAAATCCCTCTTATATTGTCAAACAAACCATACAAATGAAATTTGAGAGTTGTACTATGAATTTTTATTTTTTTTTAATGTTCTGTTAACCGTCTTTTCGATTATCCGTCATACCCTTGGTCCGGTGCCCTGACAGATAATCGAGGTTCTACTGTAATAATATTAATGTCCGACTCGTATATTATTTGACAAATAATGACATGATTTTGAAGTCAGATTGATAAATAATGACATGATTTCGAAGTCAGTTAAGTATGATATAATGCCCTAGGCTCTAGGGCATTATTTTGAAAAATTACGCCCTAGGGTATTAAATTTAAATAACTAGTTAAATACTGTCAAGTTGACAAATAACAACCCAAGTAAAACTATGGTTACCACAATTACGTTACGACTATTGCTGGTAAATGTACTTATTTGAAAACTAATTAATTCAAAATTCCTTCAATTTTTTGCCTATAAAAAATAATTTAGTCGGACATTAAATGTTGAAGGCACCACGGGTATTAACGATAATATCGCTTTCAGTCAACTTATATCCCTCAGGCCAAAGGCCCTCGGTATATACACCATTGACCTCAAGTGTTATTATCCTTATAATACCCTTGGTACCTTAACTATAATCTCACAATCAGCCCATAGAAGGTGTCAAACAAATAAAATATTTGGGAATCATACTTGATAATTTATTAACAATTAAACGATTACTTTATTGATTACAGTTAATTTATTTAATGGAAATTAAGGTAATAATAATAATAATGTTTATTCAAAAATAATCAAATATAAAATCTTCCTGAGACTAAAAACATATTTAAGTGTATAATTAATAAGAATTAACATAGGAAGCCACAAGGAAATAAATCTGCACATAGCTATAGCCCAAAGTAACTCCTGTTATTTATCCAAATCTTTACTAGTCAAACACATTTGTTTTGAAATTCCAGCAGTTTCTTCTTTTTATACCTTTTAAATATCTGGTGGTTGTTCCTAAAACAAAGACATAAATAAAAATTCTACATTGTGTACCATAAAAAATCATAAAAATGTGGAAAGTATCACAAGAATAAAGAAAAGTCCCAGATATAAAATTCACTATTAAAATAAAAATAGTAAATAATTATTTATATCTGACACTTTTCTTATTGGAACTTCTTTCTGGTAACATCCTTAATCTCTGACTTTTACAATTTATAAGACAAGAGATGATGAATAAAGAAAGGGAAAAGGACTCTGCAGTATATAGTTACATTCTGCTTTCATTAATCTAGAAAAAAGATCAGAAAGATAATTCAAAGTCCGAAATTGTAAAAGTCAAAAAGAGATTAAGGATGTACCAGAAAGGGGTTCCAATAAGAAAAGTTTCAGATTTAAATAATTATTTACTATTTTAATAGTGAATTTTGTATCTGGGACTTTTCTCTTTTCTTTAAGAGATATCGCTGAAGCATCCTAATAGTAGATAACTATTTTTGAAATTCCACTTAAATAGACAATTTGATTTCGTTTTGATTCAGAGGTGTGCAGGCAGCTCCACTGGGGACGCCGTAAGGCAGAAACAACTGTCTGGAGATTGTGTATCGCCTCTGGATCGAAAGGAAACATAAACTGTCTCTTCACTATCACAAGAGTATTTTAATATTTTTATTGAATAAAAGTAGTCAAAAAAAAAGGACTAGTTGGTGGAGCGAAGAGATAAAAATAGCTGTGAAAGAAAAGAAAGTACCATGGAGAGCTTATCTAGAAAATAACAGTTAATAAGCAAGGAAGCTTGTGAAAGAAAAAGTTAAAAAAGCTAAATTGGAACAGTGGGAGAGATTTGGAGAAAAGATGGAGCAAGAAAGTAGTAGGACAAACCAAAAATTGTTCTATTAAGGTCTGAAAAAATGAGAGGTAAATCAGGTAGTACTGTCGTGCAAATAAAAAAAAATAAAATGGAGAAACACTTACCCAACCACAAGATATAGTTAATAGATGGAGTAAATATTCCAAAGAGTTGAGTAATGAAATAACAATGGAAGAATTAACGGAAGCCATTGCAAAAATGAAAAATGGTAGTGGCAGGAATAGATAATATCAAAACACGATTGTTGAAATATATGGGGGAATCTGCATTACACTACTTACACAAATTACTGATAACAATTTGGAAACAGAAACGCATCCCAGAAGATTGGGCAACAGCAGTAATGGCTCTTCTGGTAAAGAAGGGAGGTAAAAAAGTAATGTTCAAATTATCGAGGTATTTTCATGCTAAGTGTACTGGCTAAGATTTATGAATGAACACTGGAGATGAGACTGAGAAAGAAAGTGGAACATCAACTAGACGATGCACAAAAAGGTTTCTGACCGGGCACAGTGTCCAAGATCATATCTTTACTATAAGACAATGGAAAAAGCCTTTGACAAGGTACCCGGACATCACATTTGGAAAGGGCTTGAACTGTTCGATGTTGGAGGAGAACTAATTGATGCAAGTCAAATTTATGTACTGGAACATTGTGCGAGCATTAAACTGTGAATCAAACAAATTTGCTAATACACAAGGAGTAAGGCAAGGTGGAGTTTTAAGCTCACTGCTATTCATTATATTATATATATATGAATGAACCAATAAAAAAATGCAGTAGAGTCCCGAAAATTAGATTTAGGTTACCATTGATTAAAAAGTATAACTCTGAGTAAATGTGTATCTGCAGATGACATTGCATTGATACCAAGTTCAGAGAAATCTTTACAAAGCAACCTAAATTTATAGACGAGAGAACTTGCAGACAAAGGAATGAAAATAAAATTAGCAAAGACTAAAACTTTACTTATTTCCAAGACACTGAGAGAAATCCATATAAACCTAGACGGAAATTTAGTAGAACATATGAATGATTTTGAATATTTATAAACTATAATAGACAAAAAATGCAAAAAAAATAGAACAACACAATTGCTAAAACATCACGATTATATCACTCCCTCACTACAGGTTTCATTAGCAAAAGAGAAATTAGTGAGAAGACAAAAGGGACAGTATATTATATACCTCCCTTCTCTGCTTCATGGAAGTGAAACATGGCTGGCTTTCCTAATAATTAAGCTTGAATTATCACATCTTTATTATTATTGTAGACATTTAAAATCCTTATTAATTGAATTACATTAAACTTACCACTTATAAAATGTTTACTTTTCATATTTTAATTTTAGTTCCCTTATATCTGTTCTTCTTGTGGCTTTTATCCATTGTCCCCGGCTTTGTTTGGATAATTCATTTAAATGTATTGCATGGGGAGCCTTGGGAACAGTACAAAATAAGACTTTTCCCTGTCTGCCCTACTCCCACAATTTACAACAATACAAGTTACATGTATAAGCTTCCCAAGAAAGAAAAACTGATAACTGCTATGGACTAATTCAGTTCTGTAGGCGATAAACTACTTTATATTTGATTTGCTGCACACAATTTCGCTGCACAATCGACAATAAAAACAAACAGGATATTCTTTACAAATGTAAATATTAGGATTAGGTTATGTTATGTTATGTGCCCCCAGTTAGGCCATATTCGGAAGTTCCTTGTCCAGGGTTGCCAACGACCGAACGTCGTTTTCTACTAGATTTAGGTATAAAATCTACTAAATTCTACTAGATGGAGGATAAAATCTACCAAAAATGCTACTAAATTATTTGCTCAAAAAATGACACTTGACAGCCAAAAAAGAAGAAGAAATGACATATGACAGCCCAAAAAAGAAGAAGAAATGACAGATGACAGCTAAAAAGAAGAAGAAATGACAGATGACAGGTTATTATATGTTAAAAACAACAAAAACCATGTTTATTTAAAATATAATAATTTTTATATTTACATAAACCACACATAAACAACATAATTGAAACTTCTAAAAAATAATTAAAAAAATGTTAAATACTTATTCTATAGAAAAGTATATCCTCTCTAGGAGAAAGTGGTGAAAACAAGAGAAACAAGTTGATTTAACTAATACCATTGATTAAGAACTACCTTTTTTTTTTAAATTCTAATACATTTTGTACATTTAATTTTTTTAACGTCACTTTCTTCTGCTTAACACAGTTTACTATCAAAAATTTTACTTCAAAATTAAGTTAGTTTAACGTTTTGAATTGTAAACTGATTTTAATATAAAATTATAGCTTATTTCCAGTAAAAATAGTGCATTACAGTTCATTTCTAACTCTCAATAAACCCCTATTGATAAAATGTTGCAAGTCTGCAAGCATTGGCAATTTCATCTGATTGCAGATATCACAAAAATATCCTCTCCAAGAAGAAATAGGTAAAAATAAGTTGTATTTAACTGAAAGGATAAGTAGTTATTAAAATGAAATAAAGTGTCTCTATCTATTATAATATGGGTAACATATTCATAAATACAAACAAGGAAATAATAATATTATATTATAAGTGTTGTATCGCATAAGTCATTTTTAGGGAGAATGTGACTTACACCGTTTGACTTCTGAGGCATCCATATGTAAACATGTAAAAGACAACTATAAGTTCTAGGCAAAAAATATCAAATCGTATATTTTGTACAAAATTCATTTACTTAAACAACATTTACTCAACTACTTAAAATATTTTCAATTTCCTCTAATTCTAAACCTACAATGGTATGTTTGCTGTCTTTTGTAACGTCTTTAAAGGTAGGTATATCGGAATTAAAATAACATTTGTATATATTTCTTTCTCCTTATGAACTTTTATTTACAATCAATTTCTTAAAAGTTTTAAGTAAGTTTGAATGAAATTTTAAGCAAGGAAGGAGGAGCATCCAATGATGCTTCGTCTTATAGGTTTATTTCACTGTTTTATTAAATCTTGTAGCCACGTTCGCTTGAGTCTTCTGTGTATTCGTCCATTGGTAGATATGTTTGATCAGTTCGTTGTCTTGGTTTCTTGTTCGACTTTCATGGTTGGTCACTTTACGCTGTATTTCATGTATTACGAAGGGAATATTCAGATCATTGTGAGATTACTGACATACCAGGGTGCGCCAGTAATTGGTCTAAAGACTTTTGATTGAAATCTCTGTATGGTTGTGATGTGTGTTAATTTAGCACAATCCCAGAGATGGATACCATACATCCTAATTGATTTCAACATGGCTTTGTATAGTAGTAATTTGTTATTTAATGACAATTTGGATATCCTACCAAGGAGCCAGTACATTTGTCTGAACTTGAGATCCAACTGCCTGCATTTCATTTGGAGGTGTTTGTTCCATGTTATCCTTTGGTTGATATGCAATCTAAGGTATTTAAGATGCAATGTAAATTAATTTGAATGCACAAATATCATTATTGAGACGAGACATTGTGGAAAAGTTTAGAATTTGTTAAAATGCTGGATTCAAAAGTAGGAGTTTAATACAACAGATATATAACATAAATGGTATTAACAATATAAACAGGTTAATACAATAAAACAAAGGTTTAAGTATTTATTTTTTAAATTTTAATACTTTATGCATTAGAATCTATAAAGTTTTGAACTAAGACCAAAAGTATTACACTTTCATTTGCATGCCATCAGCATTTGTTTATTTAAATGTGCTATAAAAAAAACACCATAAATCCAATTCCTTTACTTATTATTTTTTTGTCCTTTAAAACAATTTGTTTATTCATACATTTTTGCTAGCTGTGGAAGTTCTTTTAACGGAATGTGATATAGCATACTTTAAATGATACTTCAAATCAAACACCAATATCATGTACCTATGTATTTATAAATTTATTAACAAACTGCAGTCCAAGAAAAATAATATATTATCAACATTAGCCATTTACAGTAAAACCTCCGTTAACCAAAATAATTGGGGATATGCTGTTTTAAATAACAAGAATTTCAGTTAAAAATGACATTGTTTTTGTACTCTTCTTTTATCAGATTACATAGTATTGGAGAGATATAGCTACAAAACATCATTGTCAAAGGGAAACACAAAAGAAAATAGAAGAATTCTTTAAAAAATACTCTAAACATGTTCATTTTCCTTGATTTTATTGCTTTTTGATTAATTTCCTTTATATTGACAAAATTATTGAAACTGTGAGCCATTTCGGTTAAACGATGTTTTGGTTAAAAAGGTTTCGGTTAACGGAGGTTTTACTGTATTTGCCTTAAATGGCAACATTTTAAAACAAACAAACACACACTACACAAAAAGTTGCACTAGACTTTCTCCTGGTTAAAAATGTATAAATGTACTGCCACAGTTTGTTTGAATTAATAACCGCAGGCTTAGTTGCCAATATTTCAATGTTTTCTCTAAACAACTGCAATATTTGTAAAGCTGCTATTATTGGAACAAAAGGTATGTTGCATTGCATCTCAGTTCACATATTAATACGAAAAATCTCTTTAAAATACCAAACCTTCTTTCAATAACAATTGAAGCAATTTATGATTGATTAAAATGCACTTCAACTGCTGTCGAAGATTCTGCTATGGTGTCATTAATAGGTAGTTGAGAACTGGATATTCCCTAACAATACATTGTCCATAAATTCCCCATTTTATGTGCCCATAATCCATAATATGCAAAAGTATTTGACAACTCCTAAAATAGAGTACTTTTTCTAAATGCACTTCCATAATATTGTAGGATGAGTATTATGGGTTATCTTACTCTTTAAATGACAAAATACTAATTAAATTCAACGTTTTACTCTTTTTCATGATCTTTTTACTTTTTATATATATTACAGGTAACGTAACAAAAATGGAATTTTAGCACATTTTAGAGGTTATTTTTATAATTTTTTACAAAAATAAAAATATTTAATGTCATTGTCATTTGTCAAAATAAAAGATTCCTTTCTTACAACCAAAACCTAGTAAAATCTACTATATTTTCTACCAGATTCTAAAATCTACTAGATTTAAAATTTTCCCACTAAATCACAAGAAATTCTACTAGATCTAGTAGAAAATCTACTAAATTGGCAACCCTGTCCTTGTCCCTTTGCTTGATTGGCACACCGATAATTTTCGTTTAATACTAGGGAGTTTTTGTGCACACAAATACGTAAACGTAACCCATCTTTTTGACATATACGCTTGCGCATTAATGGTTAAACTCCCGTATCTCGATGCGTATTACCTAAAGTAGCGCTCTGATACGTACGTGAGAACGCATCCCTATCGAGACGAAAGTCACCGAATGCACACGAGGATCTTGCCCGATTGGCGATTACCAGATTACCTACCAATGGCTACCAAATGAACATGAACATTTCATCAGCGTACTACCCGTTTATAAATATTTAAGGTTATATTGGTAATTGGTTTAGTCTAATTGAGTAAAATTATTCTGTGTTTGTAATTGGAAATTGGAACTTCATAATAGATTTAAAATTTTATTGTTTTCAAGTTGTCTATTAATAAAGCAAAACAAACAAATCTTGTATTAATTTAAGAAATACTGTGATCACCACAATTAATAACTTGATAAATAAATGACCTAATTTCTGTAAAATTTTCAAATAAATATGAACAAACTATTTACATTATACTGGAATTCTGATGTAGGTACAATAATTTACAACTAAAAAGTAGGTATAAACAAAAATAAAAAAATTTTAACCTAAGGAAAAATAATATTTTTATATTTAAATAGAAGCAATAAAAACCATACAATTTCATCATTCATTTATCTTTTTTTACATTTGTATATTAATTGTATATTGTGTGAACATTGTTTTATTTTTTTAATGTCAACGGAATTTAAAAATTACTTTACGATTTGCTTTACGTTACGTTAAGGCAGTCACAAAAACTACCTATTTTAACGTTCATCCTCTACGACACGTTAGTGGCTTTACGTATACGGAGATGCGTACGTTACGTAGCAACAAAAACTCCCTATTATTGTCCGCTGTCATGAGCCGCTGTCACATCCGCTGTCATTTTACACTCAAATGTCCATAGAATTTCGTACACTTACACTCAAAAGTGTAACACTAAAAAACAAAGGAACAGACCTATTATGTCACACATGACAGAAGCTCGAAACAAATGAACAATCATTGAAAAACCCTATTGGCTCCGTGTGTCTCCCCTCTACTTACAGTCACATGACACGCTGTCAGATTTTGTAAGGACGTTTTAACATTGAGTCTTATGGGATTATTTTGTTAAACTTGAATATTTTATTTTGTAGTGATAATAACCGAATACAATTGTTAGAATTCATTAGTTATTAATTTATACTGTAATTTATAGTGCAACAAAAATATTTTCTTTTTCGTTAATAAAGATTTATTGACATAAACTGCGATAGTGAGGTTATGTATACAAAATCAAACTGATAATCAATATTGGAAAGTGAAGAATTTATATCAGATTAAGTGCGTTTTTATTTTCTGTTTATATTAATACATAGTATCACTAGCGTGACACGGCATTTTTTTTAAATATCTCATTTAAACATACACAAAGCGTCCTTATAAAATTTCAAAAAACCGCCACCATGAGCAGGTCGGTCGATTATGCTTTGACACTTTGTTAACGCTCGGAGCGAATTGCCCGATTACTGAAATGATCATCACGGTTCTTGTTGGAACAGTGTGAAGGACGATCCGATGACAATCATATTTTTGTTGGAACGGATTTTGTTTACTGCGCAGGAGCGTTAAGTTGGATTTATAGTTTGACGTAGCGTAGACGTAGACGCAACGGAGACGTAAGAAACGGACTGGAGACGTAAGAAAATATTATGTCAATAGGGAGTTTTTGTGCACACAAATACGTAAACGTAACCCAAGGTTAATAGATTAGGGCGTAGGTTGTCTCATAACTGTAGACCAATCAAAGGCTGGCTTTTTAAAGGCGGGAATACGTCATCCGTACGACAATTTTAAAATTGTCATAAGAGTCAATGCTAATAAAAGGTTCAAAAACTTAGGTTTTGCAATATATTTTGAGATTTTCTTGGGTATAGGTATATTAAGTGGTTCTTATATTGGTAATTATATCAATTTTTCCCTTAAAAATCAATAGTGTGCTAACAAAAAACTAGAATTTATTTAACACTTATTATGTGTGTTTTAAATGGAGAAAACAATTTAATTAGCACAAAAATCCAAAAAAATAGAAGAAAAAGTTTAAAATCAAAAATACTAATATGTAGGTACTTACTTATTATGTTTTTCGTGGAATGTGCAGCACTTTTATCATTTTTGGTGGTATGCAACAACAAAAGAACGAATAATATAAATAATTTATTATTAGGTTAAAATATAAAAAAGACGTAACATAATATTAACATATTCAGACACGAGGAAATGTTTGCTACCTATTTTCTTATGTTTAGAGGCCCATTTATCTTGTAATATTTTATTATCCATTATTGTTTGATAATGTTAAGGTATTTGGGAAATGTCCCAAAAACATTATTTTGTTTCCATCTGGTTCAGGAATTTTGGAGTTGCTTTTACATATAGCTATGCTACAAATGTTACCACCACTCATCTAAAAAATGTTTTACTATTATAACATACAAAACTACATATTATGTGTAATATTATAATTTTTAAACTAACTTTACACGGTTACGAAAACACACTTCACAAGTCATTACTGCCTTTGTATAGGACCCAAATAAGTAATTATAGTAATATTGTCCTTATACCCAAGTAGCAATTTGTCGACGCGACAACGTTGTCTACCGCGTGGCAACGTTTTGTTACAACGTTGTTATTGCCTAGAAGACGACCCTATTCTGCACTAATTTGGTGGACGATTTTTGAGTTGTCTTGACGTTGCCTAGGCAACCTCCTATGAAGCAACATCGTTTCGTAAGCGTTGCATAAGACAACTGAAGCGACTATAAAAAGAACCTGCGCGTGCAATGGTTGCTCAAGGAGTCAGACTAGTTATGTTTTTTTACCTATATTTTTAACACCTGTATGGTGAATGCGAAAACCAAAATGGTAACTATTTTGACATCGTATTAGGTATTTAAATTTATATCAATACATAAAGGACTTAAACAAAATTACCTGATCTGAAAATTTATAAACGCATCTCAGATTACCGTCAAATATGGATATTTCACCTTTAAAAAACACACGCGCTACTTTTTTACGACATTTTTGACAAAAAATATGCAAATTTAAAAAAATCAAATTTTAATATAAAAGTTAAAATTTATGTTAAAGATGTTCTGTATAAATTTAATGTATTGATGGTGCTTTTAAAGGTATCATTTTTTATATTCTGTATTTTCATTTTCTTTGCATCCCAAAAATCTCAAGTAAAACCAAAATGGTGCATTAAACAATATTACCTTATTACTAAAAAATACCTTATTACCAACCCTAGACCGATAAGACAACTTAGAAGTCCAATCGCCAACCAAGCCCGGCCGCGCTGACTATCCCAACTATTTTAGAACGCACCCTCTTATTGGGTGACAGAGAGGTCATGTGACCAGTGTCAAAAGTGTAGCATTCTCCTTAACAGCGTTGCCACATTTTGGAGATTTCTACTTTTTTGGTAGATTTTTGATATTTTTTAAAATATTCTAGTAGGTAATATTGTTTAGTAGATTTTTGTTATATTTCAACATTTTGTTATGACTAAAATAAAATTTGCTTTTTAATAGTATTTACCCCATTTCTAAATTAATTTTCACACATTTGGTTACAATTTCCCAATCCGAAAATAAGACCGAAAATAAGATTCAGAATAATTAGGTCATTACCGAAAATAAGATTCAGGACGTAGATGATGAATATTACAGAGAAATGAAACGGGAAACTAGATTCTTGTGTAACAAACTTGCAGATTTCAAGTAACAGTGCAAGCAGTATTTCAGGTGTTATTGAAGAGTTCTGGCATTCGGTGAGCCTATTATAGAAGCTAACGATGGAAAACTAAAATATCTAAACATATGTAACTTTGCAAAACACAAAATGTTGTGTTCACGTGTTTCTAATGTTAAATGCGAAACAATTGTTTGAAGAATTTGATCCAGACATGCAGCTGTTAAAATTAGTGGATGACAAAATATTCTAGTTGTTAAATGTACCTATTCATTTTTTTCGAATCATGAGGAAACTATAATAAGTATTTTTGAAAAATTTAAACGCAGAATGAAAGACTGCATTATTTAGAAAAACCAAAACGTTTCTTTTGAATGAGATATTTGGAATTAAAATGACACTACATTTTGTCTTTTTTTCACCCCTGTAACTTATTAAAATAAACATTATAGAAGTTTTCAGTGACTTTCGGTCCTCGGTAATAACGTAATCTTTCTTTCTGCGTTTAAATTTTTCAAAATACTTATTAGTTTTCTCAGGATTCGCAAAAAATGAAAACATTTAAAATACATTGAACATTTTAACGGGCGACATTTTGCGCCTATCCCCTTAAGTTAACTGTTGTTTTTATTATCAAAAATCCCAAATATATCCCAAAAATCCTTAAGTATATTTTAGTTTTTGATTTAGTAGATTTTAGCTAAAAAATGGTAATTACCAGTTGTTGTTTTGGAATAATTAGGTTTCCAATTTTTTGGAATTCCTCTTGGACAGTTAAGACGGATATGCAGATTACTGTATAAGTTTACTGTATTTACATGGCCTAAAAAGAATCTACTGATTTTGTGAAAGCAAAACTAATGAAAGAGTAAAAACTGACCTGGCAACCCCGTCTAGCAGGCAACCCCGTCTAGCAAAGCTGATACAAAGATTGAAAGATTAAGGTTATCAAATCTACTGATAAAACAGAGGACAATGGAATGGAAACCAGCTATTAAAAAAACAAACGAACAGGTTGTTAAATAAATCGAAAATTTCCAGCAAAATAAAACATATAATAATAAGAAAAAAATAAGGTTATAAAGTAAATTCTTTTTCTCCTTCTGAAGTTGCCGCAAAGGTGTCACACACCTAGAACAACACCTAGGGTCGTGACAGACAACTTCAGAGTCGGCCAGGGCGTAAATTAGTTTAGCATTATAACGTTTTTAAGTCGTTGCGATTGTTGAAAAAACTGAACTGTGATATGTAGTTGTCACAATGGTAATAAATTAGTTGCCCGTGTAACTAAAGGCATTACTTAAAGTTGTAACATCGCAATGTCAGTCGGGATAGGGGACGTTGGCCGAAACAACTTAAAATGCTCTCGGGCAACGTTATATACAGTGCATTTGTTTGTACTGACAACCAATGCGTCGAAAAATTGCTACTTGGGTATGCTTAAAAACTCAACAAATATTAAACAAATAAACGATATTATAAGAAAATTCCACAAAAATATACGGAAATATAACCACAAACAACTGTCAAACTTGACTTTGTCGTACGAGTGACGTAGGCATTCCCCTCCCTCTCGCTTCCGCCCACATAGTTATGAGATAACCTAACCCCTATCTATGAACCTTGAACGTAACCCATCTTTTTGACATATACGCTTGCGCATTAATTGTTGCACTCCCGTATCTCGATGCGTATTACCTAAAAATTTATAATTCGACATAGCGTAATTTTTGCGCTTGCGCATGAGTAGAAACAATGACTTATTTCAACAACACACAGCCTATAAATTATACGAACCGTAAACAAACTTTGTGTTCATTTATTTATACTATTATTTATAAAATATTTACCTGTTTTATGTGTTACAATGGATTAGGAAATAAACGAAGGTATGCTCCTTGCTGCCGTGGAATTTCCAACTATGTTGTTTCATTTTCTGGTCTTTAAAATGTTCATTGGATTTAATTATTATCGTATGTGTGTGGATATAACCGATAACCCCGAATTAACAGGCTAATAAACAACTTATATCTTATATTTTTATCTGAAATATTGAAATTACACTATGATATATTTTAAATAAATTAATAACTTAACACCCATTGTATTTAACAAATATGTAATTAACAAAATTCGAATATGTTGGACAAACAACTTTTTACAAAAGGGTTGAGGGGGCGGGTCCACTTTGAGTGACAGAACAAAATTCTGCCTCATGATTGGCCCGACGGAAGAAACGCACTGTAAAAGATGAAAGTTGGTCAAGGTCCCTATACCATAGGTTGTATGGTAACTTTGACATTGACAAATGAAATATTGTCATCGTGACGTCACCCAGACGATCAATTTTACGAATTATTTGTAAACATAATAGGATACGTGGTTTGGAGGCTATATTTTGTTATTAAATACCGTTAGTGTTTTAATTTGTGTTTATATCTTGAGATATAATGTATCTATAGATAGCATTAAGTGTTTTTAGTATAATAACTTAAACCCAAAACTCTTTTACAAGTGTTAAGATACATTTTAATGTGTTTATATTAAGTACCTACTTACTTACTGGATTTTCTTTCTGCTGTGTTGTATAGTAAAGGACATTCTTGTATAGAGACATTACAGTTCTGTAATGTCTCTTGCGGTTCTTCAGCTTAGACTTATTGAACAATATATCTAATTAAGTCTAAGTATAGATAATAGATCTATTATATGTAATTGTTTCATATAAAATTATAACAAATATTGCAGCCATCTGAAGATCGTTCGAATAAACAATTATAAACTAAATGAATATATAAAATGGGGAAAATTCCCTTTATTGCACTGAAATTGTATTTTTTTATAATTTATGTTTATGTAAAACTTCACAGGTACCTATTGAATGGAATCATAATGTTTTAATAGTTTTAGATATTATAATCCAGTACCTAACGTAATCAGATGCTCTTATGTTAAACTTAAGGGAAAAACTACTAATTTTGATACATAAATCTTTAGTTGAATCTCTTTTTCACCATGGTTTACATGTTAGGAGGAATTTATAATAATGTACTACATGCATTATCCCCAATTCAAAATTATTATATACCTACTCAAAATCATTTAAAAAAGTAAATTGTATTCAACCCATTATTAATATACCTAGGATATTTGAATGATTTAGTCCCATATATACACAAGAAAGAATCTCCTTCTGCTTTAATTAAGTAGTAATGCTATTCTACTGCATATATTTAATTGCAATTATATTCTATGATTTTTGTAACTCTACAGGTATCTACCACATTTTTTAAAGAATATATGAAATAAATAGTCATTAAAAATGCAAACGTATTTTTTTTTAAATATACACATTTTCAATACATTCCTACTTTCCGAGTTCATTTCAATGAGTGAAGTGAATGCATTTGAATGCAGCATTCTGGGTGACGTCACTCCCGCCATTAGATTCTCGACGCTGATTGGTGGAAAGTTACCATGCAACCTTGAAAGTTGGTCATCTCTTCCGTTACGTTACACGCTCCGTCAGGCGCTTGCGTTCATTTATAAACAGGAGTACACAAAATTCGGTGTTGATCTTTTCCAGTGCGTCTACGTTACGTCTACGTCTACGCGACGTCAAACTTATAAATCCGACTTTACCGTTTCGTGACGGTTCTCGGTCGTGTTCATAGAGGTATATATTAACATAGAGGGAGCCTACCTTCCGCGCTTCCTGACGACAAGATCTCAAGGACTGGTTTGCTGCATCTCCTTCTAACACATTGTATCGAGAATCTATATAAGGTCTGTTCGTACAGGAATCACTGACTATCAGCAACTGCACGACGCATGCGTGTTTCAATTGTGCGAACGCTAATATTGAAACACGCATGCGTCGTGCAGTTGCTGATAGTCAGTGATAGTTTCTGATTCCTGTACGAACAGACCTATAATGACTTTCAGTGTGAATATAGGCACGGAAGAGGAGGACAACTGTAGCAGCTTTACTATGCGTAAGAGTGAAACAGCACTAATCCAAATAAAAAAGATGGTGTCGTCACTTCGCTCTGAATGACACTCTCTCTATGCTAATATTTAACTCTATGGTCGTGTTGGAACCTTAGAATATAAAAAACCAGGAAGGAGTACAATGCGAACTGACTTCTTGCCAGGAAGGAGGTTGCAAATGGCGATCAGCTGTCAGATTTGCTTTCTATCTCCAGTGACGTACCTTTGAAAGAGGGAAGGAAAGAAATTCTTAACGATTTTATTACATCTTTGATGTTAAACAAACATCTATAGATCAAGAGAAAATACGTATTAATATAATATTTTGTTGAAAAGTCAGTTAAATAACATTTTATTATACTAATAACTTCAGTTAATTGATTGCATATACAGGAGCTTTACCAGATGTTACGCCTATGCACACAGCTGATCCAATACACAAACACTTTCTACCTCGTTGACAAAAACTTATGAGTCATCCACAGACGTTCAAGATGGCCGGTTCCGCTAGAAATTTAAGGTGTTGTTGATATATGACTGACTCCTTCCTGTTTATTTTATATTCTAAGGTTGGAACAAACCTTATGACGGATGACAGCACATTCCTTTCTATGCTCTATGCCAAATGTCTATTGGTGTGTTCTGTGATTATAATTAATAACATAACCTACAAATTAATTCAAAAAAATAATTTTGAGTTTAAATGTTAAAATGAATTATTTTAATAAAATATCTTCCACACCTATTATTAGAGTTATTACGGTTTTAAAGGATTTTAACAGTAAACAGGTAATCAATTTCTTAAAATGTTGCAATATTGATATATTTATAATGTAATTAATTTATATTTTATTGAAATGTAGAAGAATTAAGAACCAATATTACAGAAATGTCTAAATTCAAGTTACTTTTAAAGTATATGAACTTATAAAAGTACTTTCTATTAATTCTTACTTGATTTAATTCTTAAAATACTTTTTATTAATTGAGTGAAAGTAGCAAAGTAGTATGGATAATCTATAGTTTGGAATTAAATTATTGGCTCAAACTTTTTAACTGGAACCATAAAGGTACGATTCCGACAACGACTGCAGACGCCAGTGGCTTGCGTCAGCATTTGTTAACAGCATGAAACAGTTGACATTGGTATCACATAAAAAATATGGATTACGAAATGATGCATATTTTAATGGAAGCAGAAGAAGTTGATGACCAGTTCGTTTTCAGTCGTCGATGTGACCAGTTGTGTTTTGTTTTGGTTGTCATCACGACCGACTTACTCAAATTTGTTTAAGTGTTTTTGTTATTGTTTTGGAGTGTTGTGTAACTAAACTCGTTGTAAGTGTTACCAGATTTGTTTGACTATTCTACATTTTGTTTACTTTTTTAACATTCAACGACCCAATTAAATATTGCTTAACCTTGACCACCATGATCTACAATTGTGATATTTGCTTGATTGAATTTTCCGAAAACGACAAATATAAGATACGTTGTCATGGGGACTGTAGACGATATTTTTGTCTCAAGTGTTCTGGTCTCAATAAAACCGTCTCAAAAACTCTACTAGATCCAAAAAATGCCCATTTAAAATATTTCTGTACCTTATGTGATTCACCTAGCCTCAGATGTTTAAATGAAAAAGTAACAAATTTAACAAAAAATCAAATACCACAAGAGAACTTTGACGCCTTACTTCAAGTTACTAAAAAACTCACAGATAATTTGCCTGTATTTATAGAGACATATGATTTATTAGCAAAAAATGACGACAAATTAGACTATCTTACAAAAAAAATTGACGAGATTCATAAATTAAATAACTTGTTAAATCCTGAGTATCTTTTAAAATCCATAAGGCAGATGGAACAAGATATTTTCAATATATCGTCAGTTTTTTTCGGCTGTTCAAATGACACGATTAAAATACAAGTCCAAGATACACATTCATCTGAGATAAAGTTGGGATTAGAGAGGCTCTCTTCACACATCAGTGAAATATCTAATCAAATGTGTAATCTTTCCAACAAACTACCTACTATACCAACGAAGAAAGAGGTATCGAAGAAAAACATAGTATATGCCACTTCAAGTACCCAAACTGAAGACACCCAGCATTTTGAAACCAGTACAGTCAAAAAAACAAAAATTGCACAAGATAAATGTCACTTTGTCGTCATTAGCAACTTAGCCCCAATATACACACCTATACAAGTAGTTCATTACATTAAAGAGAAGCTAGGTATCAAGGAATTTATAAGATGTTACGCCCTCCTTAAAGATGCCAACTCAGATACTGGCTCCTCATTCAAAATAGGTATTAAGTCTAAAACATCTATTGACTTATTATTTAATAAAGAAATTTGGCCACCGGGTGTAAACGTTAAGTGGTCTACAGAATCCTTATACTCCGAACCAACGACTTCATCTGAGACAGATATAAATCAGAAGAACATCAGAAGCACGGTTAACTTGGAAAATCCAATTACCATTCCAAGTAACAACAAGAATGAAGTTGATACCACAAATATACTGACAGACAAGCAGGCCATTGCAATGTGCAAATCTAAAGATCCTTTCCGTTCTCATATTAATTTCATTAAGAAGGATACTTTAGAACCATCGATAAATCTGGATCCTTTGACCCCACCAAGAGTTAGATTGACCAATAACTCGAATAGTCGATATCTTTTAGCCAGATTAAGGGAACCGGATATCTTGAAGGCCATTAAAATTCATCTTGCTTTTCTACACGACCAACCTGCATCAGTATTTTATGATGGGTATACCAACACAAGTGTTAAACTCTTTCTGGCTTCCAAAGGACTTCCGACTAAGAATGAAGATCTAAGAAAAATTCTTCTAGAATTCAACGATGCTTATGGAATCGGTGCAGATGAAGTAGACGCTGATCTTGCTGCTTTTAGGTCTTTTCTCACTTCGGAAAGAATTATTCACCTGCAAAAATCAAGGGAATGTCACCGAAATTATTATTCCACTAGCTCTCCAAGACGAAATTTTTAAATAATACGACGTGTTCTGAGGAACTAGAAACCTCGAATAATTTTAGTGATGACAACTTTAGTATGGTTCTGATTAATATTCGTTCTATAAGAAATAAAACTGACGAATTGTTTTTGTTTCTAGAGGAATTAGGATTTCCCCAGATAGTTGCTGTTACAGAACACTGGCTTGCAGTCAACGAGCCTTTTTTTGTAGAGAATTATACCACAATTGCTAGGTATGATCGTCCAAACTCAGCTCATGGAGGCACCCTAATTCTTTCTGCAAACAATTATTTTTCTCTGATAACAAAATATGACTTTTTGTTGAATGAAGCCTTCTTTGAATTTTCCTTAGTTTTTAATAAAAATCTTAATCTTTACATTATTTGCATCTATAGATCACCTGACTCTTCCGTGGAACTATTTTTTCAGAACCTGCTAAATTTGTTAGATGACTTGCCTCACAAAAGCAGAAAAATTATATGCGGAGACTTCAACATAAATTATGCTGCTGCTTGTGCTACCCAAATGTTCTTGGTCAACATATTTGAATCATATGGTCTCTCCATGCACGTTAATTCTCCTACAAGGATTACAAAAACTACATCTACCATAATTGATTATATTGTCTCCGATTTCTCACCCCTTGATGTTTGCTCTACAGTTATTAATGCGGAACTATCGGATCATGAAGCAGTATATACGAAATTTAACATCTTCAGCAAACCCTCCTCGAAAACCCGACGTTTAGGTAGGATTTTTTCCGCTCGGAATTTTCATAAATTTCAAAATTTATGTTTAACTTCTGACTGGCATTTTCCTTCTACGGACGTGGACTATAATTTCAGTGATTTTTTGGAGAAGCTTGTCTGTATCTTCAATAAGGCATTTCCTTTAATTACGATTAAGCCAAAACGTCGCAAACCCTGGACTACCAAAGGTATCCGCATATCAGCAAAAAATATGCGTTCACTACTTTATATCAAGAAATTTACTACCAACGTCTCTGTCACTCAATATATCACCAATTACAGAGTCACATACTTAAAACTCATCAAATCAGCTAAAAAAGCCTACTATCAAAATCGTCTGGGAAGCTCCAAAAGTGTTGCAAAAGAAACTTGGTCCATAATAAACGATCTTCGAAACAAAACCCACGCAGCTCAAACATTTGCCCTTCCAAACCCTGAAAATCTAAACGAATACTTCATTAACGTGAGTAAAAATATAACATCCACTATTCAGTCTCAACAAGATCCCATTTCCTATCTCCCTAATTCAGAAATTGTCTCGAATTCATTCTTTATAAGACCAATCTATAAATCTGAATTGATCCAAACGATCAATAGTATCAAAAGCAAATCATCTTGTAGTACTGATGGACTATCTATAAAAATCTTCTCAAATCTCACAGATAATGTGTTAGAACTCCTCGTGTCACTAATTAATGATTCCTTTGAAAACGGTAAATTTCCAGAGTGCCTAAAGACAGCCATTATTATTCCTCTTCATAAAGGTGGCGAAAAATCTAATGCCTGCAACTATAGACCTATTGCCCTACTACCGGTACTCTCCAAAATTATTGAGAGGCTCATAAAAACCCGACTTATGTCCTTTCTCTTTGATAACAATATTTTATCACAAAATCAGTTCGGCTTCTTAACTAATAAATGTACAACTGATGCCATGTTTTCTGTACTTCACGAGGTTTACCAAGCACTAAACAATAATCTTTATACTGCCACTGTTTTCTGTGACTATTCCAAAGCTTTTGATTGTGTAAATCACAACATTTTGATTAAAAAACTTAATTACTATGGAATTCGAGGTATTTCTTTGAATTGGTTTAAATCTTACTTAGATAATAGGAAACAATTGGTTAGAGCAAATGATACTGACTCTAGTCTCAAAAACATTATATGTGGAGTACCACAAGGTTCAGTATTGGGTCCTCTACTTTTCCTGATCTTTATAAATGACATCACTAATTTAAAAATCGATGGAAAAATTTTTCTTTTTGCTGATGATACCAGTATCACTTGGAGCAACTCAACTATTGCAACTCTTCATGCAACTATAACTTCTGATCTTCTTACGATAAAAACCTGGTCTGACTCTAATTTACTCCCCTTTAACGTGGATAAAACGGTAGCATTATCATATAAAGGTGCTCTTCAACCCCTGCTTGTGAATAGCAGCCAGATCTCTACCGTTGATTCTGTAAAATTTCTTGGTATTCTTTTAGACAGCAACCTCAAATGGTCCCTTCATATCGATTTGTTAAGTAAGAAACTCGCCTCGGCCTGCTATGCCATAAGATCTGTTTCGAAGGAACTCAATTTAGCATCTTCTAAAATAACATATTTTTCTTTATTCGAGTCTCATCTTCGATATGGTCTTCCTTTTTGGGGGTCTAGTACAGCTGCCCAATTTGATGTTATTTTCAAATTACAAAAAAGAGCAATAAGATATCTGTTTGGCCTCAGAAGAACAACCCATTGCAGAAGTTACTTTAAAGATCACGAAATTTTAACCCTTCCATCTTTGTATATTTTAGAAACTGTTTGCTTAATTCGTAAACACATGCATGTCTTTCCAGCAAGGCCTCATCATGACTACTCCACCAGAAATTCAACTTTTGATGTCTATTTACCGATCCCGTCTTCTGAGTTAGTAAAGAAATCTATACTATATTCCGCAAAAAAACTATACAACCATCTCCCTTTACAACTTAAATCTGCAACATCCTTTCTCAAGTTCCGTAAAATGACAAAAGCTCATTTATCTAAAAGACCATATTATTCAGTAGAAGAGTTTCTTAATGACTAACTAAGAAATCACAGTAATGTACAAGTAACTAAAGTGTATTTATCTATATTTGGGTGTCACATACAGCAGCTTAAACTTATTAGTTCCTTTGTTTGTGTTTTATTATATTATGTTGTAGGTTCAATTTTGCAATTTATAGTAATTTTGCAATATATTGGTTTTTGTTTTTTTACTTCACTTTTTTTTAACTTGTTTATATATTTTTTTTTATTGACGATTTATCTAATTTTATAAAATTGTATTTGTTATTGTTATTGTTATGTATATCTTTTTCGTGAATCTATGTTAAGCTTTGTCCATAAAATTGTATAATTTTCAGTGACAATAAAGCATATTTCTATTCTATTCTATTTGTTATTGTTTTATTACTCTAGGAGAAATCCTACACAACCATTATACTTAAGAGGCTACAGTAGCGAGCAACAGGTAGCAGCAAACGCGTTCCAATATTGCGGCTCTAATTTTGAATATTTTGTCGAGATATTTGGCACACATATTCGTAATATAATAAAGAATGGCGGTACAGAGCCCAATTTTAGAAACATGTTAGTACGTGGAAATTACTCTATAACTAAATAAAATATTGAAAAAAGGAGCCTGTACCGCCATTAAGAAGAAAAAAATAATAAACTTTCTTCAAATAAACTTTTTTATCGCATGCCTAGATTTTGTGTAATCTTGGAACTACTAAAATTTTTTATTTCTAACAAGAAATCGAACATATTATAACTAAATAACTAATTAGGCAACATAGAGAAATTATCAGTGTCATATTGACAAACCTGCGTCAGATTTTCTCTAATTTGTTCTGTCATCTTTATTGATATCACTCCAGTGCAGTAGTGTGTTAATTTAAGAATTCGTTATAGTTGTTTCATAGGAAAATAGTGTTTATTGATAGTTATTTATTATATTTTTGTTGTTGTTGTATAAGTTGTTGGCCTGTTTGAAATAATAGATTGTTGTTAATTGTGTTTTAGTTCAGTTCTATGTAGGTAGGTAAGTATATTTTACGTTAAAACATTTCGAATTCTAATGCGAGTATAAAGATTTAGGAGGATATTTTATTTTTAACATATTATCAATAGTTTAACGAAATGGGAAAAGTTAATCAAACGACAAATAAAGCGAATAATTCCAAGAAAAAGTCCATTAAAAGCCGTGCCAAAATTATGAGAACATCGAAATTGGAGACACCACAAATTTTAACAATGTAAGTACCTACCTATGAGAAGTAATCTACTCTTGTCATACATAAAAAAAGTGTGAAAAGTTGTTTCCCATGAAAATGAAATTCGTAATAAATCTATGTTTAGGTACAGAAATCCTGACTACAGTACAAATGCCAATTTTTTTTAGGTAGATATTCATAGTCCTGTCGCCAAGGGGGTACAACGGCCTCCTTTATTCAGATGGTCTTACCCAAGATTTTTTTATGTATCTTGACCCTTAGAACACGAATTTGTTGGGTAACAGTTGATCCGGATGTCGATAAGATTGTTATAAACAAAGACCTTGAGGAATTACATAACAGCGATTTCTCGCAAAACAAAACATTTTTTTTTGTATTTTTTGGGTCATTCTAAGCAAAAACTGTTCTGACAAGTTTTTTCGTAGGATGCATAGTTTTCGAGATAAACGCGGTTGAACTTAAAATCGAAAAATTGCAATTTTTGAACCCGAAAAAATTTATTTTTGCTAAAGGTGATACAGTAGCGATCAACAGGTAGCAAAAACGCGTTCCAAGATTGCGGCTGTAATTTTGAATATTTTTCGAGATATTTGGCACACGTATTCGTAATAAAATAAAGAATGGCGGTACAGGGCCCAATTTGAAAAATATATTAATATGTGGAAATTACTCTGTAATTAAATACAATATTAAAAAAACGAGCCTGTACCGCCATTAAGAAGAACAAAAAAATACAATTTCTTCAAATAAACTTTTTTATCCGATGCCTAGATTTTGTGTAATTTTGGAACTACTAAAATTTTTTATTTCATTAGTAGTTCCAAAATGACACAAAATCTAGGCATCGGATAAAAAAATTGAAGAAAGTGTATTTTTATAAAAAGTGCAGGAGCTAACAATGCCGAGGAAGATCTGTCAGGCTGCATCTCACTTCCCGCCTGTCCAGCACGGTAAAATTCCAACAAAGCTTAGTTCCGAATACTCAGATTACGAGTAGAACTAATCAAAATAATAAATAATCATTCCATGAAGTACGACTTAACCTGGTAGATTTCCCTCGGCCTTCTTAGCTCCGGCAATTCGTTGGCTTGCAAATTTTAGAAGCCACAAGCCACGATTGGTTTAACCAGAAGACTAGTTTTAAGTTTTATTTTATTTTTGATATTGTTAATATTAGAAGTAAAACTTTCGTTCGTCTTTAGCAGATACCGCCACGGCATTCATGCCATCATTTCGTTGTGAACCGATAACGGTAGCCCGAATTTTAGTAGTTCAAAGAGAATGAAATATGCACGTCTGATGGGACCCTAAGAAGGGTTAAAGGGTGTTCTAGAGTGCCTTTGGCGCTCTATGAACTAAATAAAATAAGACTGCTCTCGTTTCGCTTCACAATGAAATTATTATTTATTATTATTTTTTCGTACAAATACCTATGTTAACATAAAATTTTCACCCATTTGGGTTTATTTTTATAAATATTTATTTACTAATAACAAAATTGTTTTAGGTTACTTCCATTTAGCGCGCCTATGAGTTAAATTGTCAATAATATTAATCTTACATAATGTCAAAGATTACCAATGTTGCCAAAGTTTATGATACTATCTCCCGAAGTTATATTTTATTGCTACCTGTTGATCGCTACTGTTTACTCTTAAGTAAGAAGACAACTGAATGATAGTGAAGCCAATTTCAGAAGTTATTGCTGTTTAAATAAAGACCAATTTAATTTTTATTCAAATTATAAACTTATTACAATGTAGTATCTTGTGGTACAGAAGGAGATAGATAGAACATATCTAAAAAGTTAGAAATGGGAAAGAAAATACAAAACTCTTCATTCAGTTTACCTGGACAGAAAAATTTACTGGGAACTAATTATATTTTACCACCTTTCTAGTGGGTGATAAAGCTTTTGCTCTTAATACGTTTATGATGAAGCCATTTTTCCAGAGAATTGCAAAATATGACACTTAGAAAGGTAGCAACAAACGCAGTCCAAGATTGCGGTTGTAATTTTGAATATTTTGTCGAGATATGTGGCACACATATTCGTAATATAATAAAGAATGGCGGTACAGAGCCCAATTTGAGAAATATATTAGGATGTGGAAATTACTCTGTAATTAAATACAAAATTAAAATCCCATAGAAAATACTTAATTACAAAATTAAAAAACAAGCTTATACCGCCATTGAGACGAACAAAAAAATACACTTTCTTCAAATAAACTTTTTTATCCCATGCCTAGATTTTTTGTCATTTTGGACCTACTAAAATTTTTTATTTCTAACAAGAAATCGAACATATAACTAATTAGGAAACAGAGAAATTGTCACTGTCATTTTGACAAACCTGCGTCATATTTTCTCTTATCTGTTCTGTTATCTTTATCGATTTCTGTTAAGTGCAGTAGTTTTCATTCATTTTAAGAATTCTTTATTGTTGTTTCATAGGAAAGTAGTGTTTATTAGTTAATTTATTATATTTTTGTGTAATAGAACTAAGTTGTTGGCCTATTTGAAAAAATAGATTATTGTTAATTATGAATTGTAGTTATATGTAGTTATATTTTACGTAAAACTATTTTGAATTCTAATGCGAGTATATAAAGTTAAAGTGCCTTTGGCACTCTATGAACTAAATAAAATAAGACGGCTCTTGTTTCGCTTCACAACGAAATGATTATTTATTATTATTATTTCATGCAAATACCTATGTTAACATAAAATTTTCACCCATTTTGGTTTATTTTTATAAATATTTATTTACCAATAACAAAATTGATTTCTATTACTTCCATTTAGCGCGCCTATGATTTAATGTCACATTCAATCAAGTTATGTCAAACAATTCCAAAGCACTGTTGTTAAAGTTTCGCACACCTTACGAAAAAAGGTGTGATACTTGATACTATCTCCTGAAGTTATATTGATGACGTGCTACTGTATCCTCTTAAATTAAAAGTTCCCAAGTAGGTGAAATATCTTGGTAAAGAGATATAGTAAACTGTACATAATAGTAATCAGTTTATAACTCCTTCCAAACATTTTCTTTTAGACGGGAGTTTTTATAATTCACATGTTTACAGTTGAATGAACAGGGATATTTAGACACTAAATTAACCCTATATTGCATGAATTCTAAATATGCAAACTAAAAATGTTTTTTTCATTTTATCTGGCTTTAATTATGAACATAAATGATCACATAATTTAATTTTTGAGTCGGCCTCCCTTTTTTGGAAAATTCGGAATGTGTACTGTAAGCAACAATATGCAATTAAACTACATTTATCAGATAAAACCAATGAACTGTCAACACTGATGGAATGGCCCCGTCCCATTCCATGAGTGAAGCGAGATAGGCGCCAACATACAAGAGAGAGGTTCTAGCACTTCTAGAGAGACAGAGAATTTGTCAGGTAAAATTTGCTACACCCACAACGTACCTGACTAGCACTGTCCGATTATCTTCCCTCCTTTACCTGATTATCTTCTTTCTCATCCTGACGCCATTAACTTCGTTTTATGGCGATTCCATCAGTGTTGACAGTTCGTTGGATAAAACAAACATTTTGTATCCCACTTTTTCCGTTTTTTTTATTACACTGCTTTATACTGCTTCTTCCTTTGAAAGGAACAATTTGTTCATCTGTTGACAAGAACTCTCCAAGGGGAATTGTAGAACAAACTTTGTTCACTTTAGTGATCAACGGTCTTATTTTGTATGAATTGTCATAATATGGAAATTATTTGGATAGTTGTCTAGTATTGTCGCTCATAATAATTTTTTTATAGCCTCAAATTGATTCACAGACATTACATCGGCTACTTGGGTAATCCTGGTTTTTGGGTTCCAAAACATTGGTTGTTGCGGTAGTTTATATACAGGGTACGCCAAACCTCTGGTTTTCTTTGATTACGGCTAAACTATGAGATATACAAAAAAACGTTTATAACAAAACTAATGTGTATCAAAGAGGTCTATATTCTAAAATTATTTTTGATTATACAGGGTGAGTCAGAACGACGGTATGAACTAAAGTTGTATTTTTTTAAATGGAACACCCTGTATTTTAAATCGTTTTTTAATATATTATTTAAAAATATGAAAAATCTGATTTGTATAAGGTCTTATAGGCCTAAAGTTAATAATTTTCGAAATATTTACATTTTTGTTGAAAAAAATGGTAATATTTATAGGGTTGTGGATTATGTTTCCAAGGAAATAAAAATTTAAGTGATAGGTCAAAATTTTTAAAATACAGTAAAACCTGCCATATCCGGGTCAATGTGGCGACAGACCTATCCGGATATGAAAAAATCCGGATATCAAAACCACTACTTCTTTTACAGTCTCTGAAACGTTTTCTCCTTCATATATTCCAGTAATCAACGCCGTCAATAACTTTCGTCGATAGACACGTTTTATAGCTTCTATAATACATTATTTCGCCATCTTTTAGTTCTTCTTTTAGTGCGTTGTCCAACAGCAGGACTGCCTTTTTCGGTAGATCCGGACGGCACAGAACCGTCCGGATATGGGGAGGTCCGGATATGACAGGTCCGGATATGGGAGGTTGTACTGCATAGTGTTATTTTTAAATAATTTAATATTTTTTTACTTTTAGCCATAAAATATACAGTGTGATCACTATTTGCAAATACAAAATTTTCTCATTTTTTTTAAATGGGACACCCTGTATATTAATTTTGCATTTTGTAGTAAATATTACAACCTTTCTTTTGGTATAAGGTTGTATGTACCTAGCATGTTTCGTTTTGTAGATATTTTAAAAAAACTATAGATTTTACGTTTTTGCGGATTTTTTATTTAAAAATTTTTTTGCAAAAAAAATAATTATAATCTGGTTTTAGAAACATACACTAAAATATAAAATATGAAAATAAAAACGTAATTAAAGATTAAAATAAATCATATGCTAGTACAATTCAATTGAATTTAATAACTTTAAATTATTTTACAAAAAATATTTTACCATATTAATGAATGCATAAATTAGTTACTAAATTAAATAAACAACCAAATTTTAAATCAACCGTAGTAATTTTTCTACTACACCAACTTTCCTGTACCAAATTAATTGTTAGTTAAATTGTATTTAGTTAAACTTTTAATTTACCTTTTAAATTTACTTACATACATCTTGAGAATATAAAAATTATTATAAAGTATGCTTTGAAACAAATGAATGTTAAATGTATCAGCCAAATTATTTATTAATATAAATAGTATTTACTGGTGTCACAAAAGCTGGTAATACTTTTGTAGTTGAAATTTTTGTAACAATTTTTTATATTTTAAATTTAAATTTTTTAACCGAAAAATTTTTGGATATGACATTTGTTTTGGGCGAAACCATTAGAAATTATTACCAGCTTTTGTGACACGAGTAGGTACATAGATACTATTTACTTCTTAATATACTTCCATAACGTTCATTTGTTTCAAAGCATACTTTATACGTTCTCAAGATGTAGGTAAATTAAAAAGTTATTAACTGATCTTACTCGTAAACTACATAACATAACTAACAATTAATGTGGTACAGGAAAGTTGCTGCGGTAGAAGAATTACTACGGTTGATTTAAAATTTGGTTGTTTATTTAATTTAGTAACTAATTTATTCATTCATTAATATCGTAAAATATTTTTTGTAAAATAATTTAAAGTTATTAAATTCAATTGAATTGTACCAGCATACGATTTATTTTAATCTTTAATTACGTTTTTATTTTCATATTTTATATTTTAGTGTATGCTTCTAAAACCAGATTATAATTTTTTTTTGCAAAAAAATTTTTTAATAAAAAATCCGCAAAAACGTAAAATCTATAGTTTTTTTTAAATATCTACAAAACGAAACATGCTAGGTACATACAACCTTATACCAAAAGAAAGGTTGTAATATTTACTACAAAACGCAAAATTAATATACAGGGTGTCCCATTTAAAAAAAATGAGAAAATTTTGTATTTGCAAATAGTGATCACACTGTATATTTTATGGCTAAAAGTAAAAAATATTAAATTATTTAAAAATAACACTATATTTTAAAAATTTTGACCTATCACTTAAATTTTTATTTCCTTGGAAACATAATCCACAACCCTATAAATATTACCATTTTTTTCAATAAAAATGTAAATATTTCGAAAATTGTTAACTTTAGGCCTATAAGACCTTATACAAATTTTTCATATTTTTAAATAATATATTCAAAAATGATTTAATATACAGGGTGTTCCATTTAAAAAAATACAACTTTGGTTCATACCGTCGTTCTGACTCACCCTGTATAGTTGAAAATAATTTTAAATTATAGACCTCTTTGATGCACATTAGTTATGTTATAAACATTTTTTTGTATATCTCATAGTTTAGCCGTAATCAAAGAACACCAGAGGTTTGGCGCACCCTGTATAGGTAGACATGTAGCTTGACATACCAATAAATTGTTCAATTTCATTTTTTGTTACACCAAATGGCTTATTTGGACTTTGTTGAATACTATATAAATTTGACTGCTCTATCAGAGTTCCAAACAACTCGGCATCAAAAAATTTAGTAAAGTATTCTATTGGTTGTTTTATTTTATTTGTCGTAGGTACATTACCTTTCCACTTCGGAATAGGTAATGCAATTTTTTTTACAAAAATAGGTTTTGTACAAGCAGGTTTTGTTTTACTGTCATCAGAATCATCTGGCACTGGTCTTATAACAACCTTTTCATTTCTGTTACTCCGATTTCCACAGAATCGATTTACACTAATTTCAGATAGTTCCATGATTCAATTGCATAAAGTTGCCTCAAAGCAACACCTGTTTACAACTTGATTTGTGATTCTTATTTTATATTTACAATTATAAAATTACTAGGAATTACTTCCCTCACATAAGCTTATTACAAAAAGTATTAAATTTTACGTTCAAAAATGGTGTACAACAACAAAACAAGTTGAAAGATCTTCTACCTCTCGCGTATAACACACGACTGGCAACGCCCGCCAACTTTTGGCGCGAAAACTTGGCTTGACATAATGACATAGGAGTTTGCGTGATTACATAGATAGAATGAATCTTTCAGAACACAATATGCAGTTTAAATTCACTTAATAATTAAAGGTTAGTTTTCTAACGGAAGTTAATTTTGGTGTTGCCGCTCGCTATGCAATATAGGAATATAGGGTTAATAAAATAGTCACTTTCTGCTTTTGTCAACACTTACATGTTGTCCAACTCCACAGCAGTACTGTTTTCTTTTAAGTGTGCTGTCAGTTGAGCTGTAGATGAAAATGTGCCGCTTAGAAAGAGTGTGACGTGCTGGGAGAAATCTGGCAACACTGCCTTATCCATCAACTCTCCCTCTCTCTTACCACACCAGTTTCACCTCGCTGCACTGTACAGTGTCGCCCTAGCAGATGGAAAAGATAGAGGTCCTTGATCCTAGAGAACCCTCGAGGACAAAAAATTCGCCAAAAGGTTCACCTTTACTGGTCTATTGTTACCTATCCTCCAGAGAATATTTTAAAATCATCTGAAGTTTATAGCAAAACTCTTCCACACTTTTTAAACATTTTAACTTTTCTTAATATTAAATCTCTTTTTGATTTTAGCTACTTAACTGCAGTAGAAGATCCTTGAGAAATTATTCAACAAAAACCAAATCAACCACATCATATGTTGAGTGTGATATTAGAGAGCCTGTAAATTTCACTAATAAGTATACACATAGAACATACACTTGTGGCGAATTAAGAAGTGCTAACATAGGTGAACATATAGTTCTATGTGGATGGCTAGAATATCAAAGGATGAATAAGTTTGTTATTCTTAGAGATAGCTATGGGCAAATCCAACTTTTAATAAATGACGAGGTAATTTTAATTTTTTGATCTATGTACATATGGATGCCTCAGAAGTCAAACGGTGTAAGTCACATTCTACCTAAAAATGACAGATATATGACTAGATATAACACATATTATTATAATATATATATAATAATATTATTATTTCTTTGTTTGTATTTATGAATATGTTACCCATATTATGATAAATAAAGACGGTTTATTTGTTTTCCATTACTACTTATATTTCTGCAACTACTTTCAGAAACATCTTAGTATCTCATTTTAAACACTTATTGACTTACACCTATTGGCTTCTGAGGCATCGATCATCTATTTTTATTTATTTATATCAATGGTAGAACCATTTTACAAATGAAAAAAGAAAACATATTATATTCAAGAATAAATGAGATTATAGTAGGCGAGTGGTGCACCCCCAATAGTACAGTAGATATGTGAAACAATTGTGCATTTAATGATAGAAGTATATAATTTGGACCACATATACTACACATATAAAGGTTCAAATTTAGATATGAGGCCATCTCAGATTTTGCCTTTTACAAAAATGACAACCATAGACTTCAAAATTGGTACTAACAGTAAACCTTGCTCACAATCCTCACAGAAATATTTTAATTTCCTAGTATCTGCTGCCAATTGAAGACATCTTACTTCTGTAGCTGTTATACTGGCACAATTAATATGTAGAGCCCTCTTGCATCCATCACACTTGAAAGAAGTCTTATCCTCTGCAGCATCTTTCTTGAATAACAAGCATTTGCCCATATTTGAATATTCATAAAATGTCAACCATAAACCCTTTAATAAAGATAGTAAGTCACTTCACTGGTATATGGTAATTACTTATCTGTCACTATCAATTTGTCCTAATTGCTTCAAGTTTTTGTTTAAAAAAGAAAAACTAAAGGTACAAACTTTTATTATTAAGAATTTATTTAAGAATTTTGAATTATTGTGCAATTAATGGTAGAAGCATATAATTTGGACCACATATACTACACATACAGTAGGAAAAATGAAAGAATACCCATGAACGAACATATAAAACACGCTGTATTTTTCTGTCACCGTGTCACACAAAAAATTGGCCAGCGCAAGTACATGTAATAATTATTATTACATGTATTTGCGCTGGTCTTTTTTTGTGTGACACGGTGACAGGAAAATACAGCGTGTTTTATATGTTCGTTCATGGGTATTCTTTCATTTTTCCTACTGTATAAAGGTTTAAATTTAGATATGAGGCCATCTCAGTTTTTGTTCCTTTTACAAAATTGGCGGGCATTCAAAATGGCGACTACACATATGCGACTAATAGCATGATAACTTTTGAAAAAGACGTCAGATTTCAACCAAATTTGGTATATATGTAGGTTCTTTTTTTTGATTAATAAGATCGAGGTCTTGAACCGGAAGAATCGGTTTACCAGAAGTTGTGTTTTTACTGTTTGTTTATGTAAAAATATGTTGTTTCTTTTTCAATTCTTTCACCCTGTATATATAAATTTTTCAGAAAGGTAATACCGCCATTGAAAAGAGCGTAAAAATATTTTTTTGTAAATATTTTGAACTTTTTAGTTATGTTAATTACCATTTAATAAATGAATAACGTATGTTCACATGTACCTATGGGCAGATTTATTTTGAATGCCCGCCATTTTTGTAAAAGACAAAATCTGAGATGGCCTCATATCTAAATTTGAATCCTTGTCTGTGTAGTATGTGTGGTCCAAATTATATGCTTCTACCATTAAATGTACAATAATTCTTGTTACTATTTGCACGAATCTGCCGCACATAGGTACCTACATGTGAAGATACGTTATGCATTTATTAAATGGTAATTAATATAACAAAGAAGTACAAAATATTTCCTAAAAAATATTTTTACGTTCTTTTTAACGCCTGTACTACCTTTTTGAAAAATTAATATATACAGGGTGAAAGAATTGAAAAAATAATCAACATATTTTTACAGAAAAATCAGGAAAAACACAACTTCTGGTAAACCGATTTTTTCGGTTCAAGAGCTAGATCTTATACATCAAAAAAGAACCTATATATCAAATTTGGTTGAAATCGGGTTTTTCGTTCAAAAGTTATCGTGCTATTAGTAGGGTTACCATACGTCCGGATTTCGTCCGGACAGTCCGGATTGGAAAGACATGTCCGGATTGACGTCCGGATACGAGAAATGTCCGGATTTTTTCTTTACTAAAAAAATGGAAAACACTTGGCCCAACGATAGGAAATTTCATTCTGCGCAGCACCTAGTTAAGTTGGTAGCTCTGTTTGTCATGTTAAAACATAGGTGTATATATTTTTTTAAACTGGCAGAGATTTTCGATGTTAGTTGCACATTGTAAGGAAACAGCTGTACTTTTAATTGTGCCATATGCATTTCGCATATGGACGGCCTCAAGGCAAAAGATAACGAGTCATTTTTCGGATTTTTTATCACGTGATATTCATTGGTTTACCAATGTCTAACTCTGTGCAAAAAGAAACAAGTCCACTACCACTGAAAGCCTAAATTTTGTTACGTGTAGAATGTAACAAGTTTAATATGAAAAATTTCATTTGTGCAAAAGGAAATAAAAGTGGACTTGTTACCTTCAAGGCAGTATTTGAATTTATCACTATAATCGCTGCCTAGTTGACTTGTTTCCAATCAATAAATATACATAAAGTCATTTTATACTAAATTTAGTATTTTTGTACATTGGAGTTGCTAAAAAAAAGAAATAGTACCTGAGTAAGTATGTGTCAATGGTAACAAGTAAGAAAAATATTGTGCATTTTGTAAAAAGTCAAGAAATTTAATTAAATTGAAAGTCCAACCATAAAATTTTTTAAAGTTCAATAATAACCACTATTTTGTATCGTTTTCTGAAAAAATGAAAAAATGAAAAAATTTACCCGAAAAAAACCAAAGAACCGTTTTTCTCGATTCCTCAAAACCAGAAAATTTGACTTGTTACCTTTTGCACTGAGGCCGTCCATATATGTACAATGTAGAGGTAGCAACACAGTCAAATTCACATTTTACATTTTCTACAACCCCTTGAACTACCCCTGTCCGGATTTGGCCTTAATAAATTATGGTAACCCTAGCTATTAGTCACATATGTATAGTCGCCATTTTGGATGCCCGCCTTTTTTGTAAAAGGCAAAATCTGAGATGGCCTCATATCTAAATTTGAACCTTTGTATGTGTACTATATGTGGTCCAAAATATATGCTTCTACCATTAAATGCACAATAATTCTTATAATATTTGCACGAATCTGCCGCACATAGGTACATGTAAAGATAGGTTATGCATTTATAACATGGTAATTAACATAACTTAATAAAAGCAATGAAAGAATTTAATATACCAACACAACTAATAGAACTGATAAAAGAATCTCTAAAAGTAGAAAGTAAAATCCGGATACAAAACGAACTAACGGAAACAATAGATGTGAAAAAGGGACTACGCCAGGGAGACGCTCTATCATGCATCTTGTTTAACATTGTACTCGAGAAAATAATGAGGGACACAACAGTCAATACTCGAGGAACAATAATTAATAAAAGCGTGCAAATACTAGCATTTGCAGATGATGTTGACATAATCGCAAGATCAAGAAGAGAAATGATAGAGGCATTCAATCAAATAGAACGAGCTGCACAAAATAGTGGCCTGAAAATCAACCAGAACAAAACAAAATATATGCAGGTAAGTAAAAACACAGAAATAAGGCAGCCACAAAATATAACAATAGGAGAATACAACATTGAGGGGGTAAAAAACTTTACATACTTGGGATCCCTAGTCACATCTGATAATAACGTAGCAGAGGAAGTGAAGAGGCGAATATTTATTGCCAATAAAAGTTATCATGGCTTAATTGGGCAACTAAGATCAGACAACGTCGCAAGGAAAACAAAATGCCAAATATACAAAACCCTAATAAGACCGGTACTCACATACGGCTCAGAAACCTGGACACTCACTAAAAGAGAGGAAACATTGCTAGCCACCTTTGAAAGAAAAATGTTGCGACACATATATAAGGGCACAAAAGAAAATGGAATTTGGCGAAGAAGGTACAACTTTGAACTATACGAAATATACCAGGATCCAGATATCATAACATTCATTAAAATAGGACGGCTGCGTTGGATGGGACATGTAGAAAGAATGGAAGAAGGCGAAATACCAAACAAAATATTCAAACAGATACCAGTAGGAAAAAGAACAAGAGGAAGACCGAAGCTGAGATATTTAGAACAAATAGAAAATTATATAAAAACCTTAAAAATAAAAAACTGGAGAAAAAAAGCACGAAACAGATCAGAGTGGAGAAGAATCCTGGAACAGGCCAAGACCCAGAAAGGGCTGTCGAGCCAATGATGATGATGATGATGAATTAACATAACTAAAAAGTTCAAAATATTTCCTAAAAGATATTTTTAAGCTCTTTTCAATGCCGGTATTATCTTTTTGAAAAATTAATATATACAGGGTGAAAAAGTAAAAAAAACAACATATTTTTACATAAAAAATCAGGAAAAACACAACTTTTGGTAAACCGATTCTTCCGGTTCAGGAGCTCGATCTCATACATCAAAAAAAGAATCCATATACCTTTGGTTGAAATCGGACTTTTTGTTAAAAAGTTATAGTGATATTAGTCACATATGTATCGTCGCCATTATGAATACCCGCCATTTTTGTAAAAGGAAAAATCTGTCATGGCCTCATATCTAATTTTGAACCTTTGTATGTGTAGTATATGTGGTCCAAATTATATGCGTCTATCATTAAATGCACAATTCTTATAATATTTGTACGAATTTTCCGCATTACAAAAAGATGCACGCAGAAACCAATGAACCCCCCAAATAAAAGAATTACTGATCCAAACCAAGTGTAATCAATTCTTTATATCATTTGACAGAAAAAACCTAAATCATTTTTTTTTGTCCGAATGACAAGTAATCTCCATGCATCTTCCTCTTGCAGTTTCCATAGTATCTTTCTCTCGAAAAGTATCTTCTTAGTATCTTTCCTCCTTAAGTTGCGCTCCATATTTTTTGTCATTACCCAGGTCTCACAACCATAAGATCTAATGGTACTAAAGTTATTAGAATAAATCAATACTTTTTGAGTTATTAAAGATCAAAGATTTTAATTTTTCGTGAAAAAATGCATGCTTAAAGCGGCTTTTCGTAAATCACTTAAATAGTGTAAGTTTTTATAAAAAAGTTATCATTACCAAAATTAAAGCTTTGAAAAACCTTTTATTATTAATTCAAAGTGAGTTATAATAGTTAAATAAATGTATTTTTTTTTGGCGAGAACTCAAATCTAATTATTCAAGCCTAATTAACAGGAAAACGATGCATTTTATAAAATATACTTAATATATATTTGTCAAAGTACTCAGAAATACTTATTAAATGAGCACCGAAAGAAGTTGATATCAAAATTAAGCAAGTGAACATGAAAATAATAGGACCCTTTCAAATTTTTAGAAAAAAGTGAAAAATAAAACGAACGCCATTTCTACAAAAATTAAAATCTTTTGTAATCCCTGTAATACTTTCTTTACTTTAGCATAAGTAATGACCTTAAACATTCTGACCGATTTAGAATGAATATTTTTAAAAAATATATATCTGATTTAAAAAAAAAATCAAAATTTTTCAAATTTTTGTAAATTTTGGAGTATAAATTTTGATGCTATCAACTTCTTCTGGAGCTCATTTGATAGGTATTTCTAAGTACTTTGGCAAATATTTAGTAAGTATTATAAAATGCATCGCTTTCCCGTTATTTAAGATTAGATCCTTGGATTTGAATATGTACTCGCAGAAAAAAATATACATTCAATTACCTATAACTTACTTTAAATTAACATTAAATGGTTTCTCAAGTAAGGAATTTATTACATTTTTTATTAGCTTCAATTTTAGTGATGAAAACTTTTTTGTAAAAACTTACAGTTTTAGAGTTATTTATGAAAAATCGCTTTAAAGCATGCATTTTTTTTTCACAAAAATTAAAATATTTAATATTTAATAACTCAAAAAGTATTGATTTATTTTAATAACGTTATATAACAAATTTTGCTTAGAATTTGTCCCTCTCTCGATTTATGGGGTTATCACTCACCAATTTTTGTGAAAATGAATGGAGGTTCACCGAAATCGAAGATCATATATGATTTTTACCTTCAGTGACTGCACTATAGAAAGAAAATTGCAATTCAATAATTGAAATGCGTGTATTTTGCGAGCTTATAAATTATCAAACGATATGTAGTCGCCAAATAATTAATCTAATTCATTTTAAGTAAAATTATTTCTTAATCCGGGAAGATGGGTTGGTTGTCTTGCGAAGGGGTTCTAGCTTCATAATCGAAATGCGCGTGATTTAACAGTTTATTCTTAGAATATAAGCTATACGAATTAAACTTCTATTAACTTTTTTGTAAAAACTTACAGTTTTTCAGTCATTTATGAAATACCGCTTTATAACATGCATTTTTTTCACGAATAAATTAAAATCTTTAATCTTTCATAACTCAAAAAGTATTAACTTATTTTAATAACTTTATATAACAAATTTTGCTTATAATTTGTGCTTCTATCGATTTGTGAAGTTATTTTTGATATAATAAGTTTCTCCCCCGAGAAGGGGTGGCATCCATCCTCAGGGTAAAGGCGCAAGGTGGCACCATGTCACCTTTGTTTCTTGAGGTTTCCTTTAACCATTCACCAATTTTCGTGAAAATCGATAAAGGTTCACCGAAATTGAAGGTAATAGTTTATTTTTACCTTCAGTGACTGCACTATATAAAAGGAATTACAATTTAATGATCTAAATGCGCGTATTTTGGAAGCTCATAAATTATAAAATGATCTGTAGTTGCCAAATAATTAATTGAATGCATTTTAAGTATAACTCTATCTTAAGCCGGGAAGAAGGGGTGGTTTTCTTGCGAAGGGGTTGCAGCTCAATAATCGAAATGCGCGTGATTTAAGAGTTTATTCTTAGAATATAAAACCTATACAAATTATATCCGCGATTCGATATATTTTAATTTTTCTCAGCATGTTTCTCTAAGTTAAATCAATTAAAGGGTTGTTTGGGGGTGAAGGGGATGAGCTCAAAAATCGAAACTATATGATTTCAAGAGCTCATAAATAGCTCGTAATTCTGCCGCAAAAACCGATTCAATATCCCTATTTTTAAGTAGTGGGGGGGCTGACTCAGCCCCCCCCCTCACTAAAATATTAAATTCCTGCTCAGTGTAACGAGGTCAAAAATTTTAATTTGCGGAATATGAAAGCTCATAAATCAGGGCTATTTGTTTTTTAATATTTGCAAGTGGGGGGGGGGGGCAGCTCAACACGGGTGTTCTTTTGGCGGCCATATACTTTGTTTTTTTTTTAATTATTTTAAACCCTGTTTTTAGTATCTTGGGATCAATTTCCTTGAACACCTCCCTTAGTTGTTGCTTGCTTCTACTAAAAGATA
This sequence comes from Diabrotica virgifera virgifera, assembly GCF_917563875.1. Taxonomy (NCBI): domain Eukaryota; kingdom Metazoa; phylum Arthropoda; class Insecta; order Coleoptera; family Chrysomelidae; genus Diabrotica; species Diabrotica virgifera. The sequence continues at coordinate 67,974,804 of NC_065451.1, forward strand.
CCTACATCATCTGCAGATGCAGTAATTTGTACCGATTTGGTATTTATATGGCCGGTTACATTAGTTTTTCTGAGGACTGCCTCAAGAACTAGGTTGAATAGCATGATTGATAGTGCGTCTCCCTGTCTCACTCCCACATTGTGTCAAATAGGGGAGGCAGTTCTCCATATACTCAAATTGTGGCTTTTGTACCTACAACGCCATTTATATGAGGCTGATTATATTTGTATTATTTGTATATCTAATTTTTAGGATACAGAGACGCAAAAATTGCTTGAAAATATACCATTGGAATCAGTATTAAAAATTGAGGGCACAGTTATGGCTCGACCAATAAATATGATCAACAAAAATCAACCAACAGGTGAAATAGAAGTATTAATAAATAGATTTAAGGTAATTTTTTTAATTATTTGTGATTAATACTAATTAAACCCTATTCCACGAACATACGACTGTTGTGGATTATCTGGACAACGAATATTTTACTGTGCAAATTATGAAGAACGAAAGTAAATTGCAAAATACATTGTTGTTTATTGGAACAATTATTAGAGCCATTAACTTTCACACTTCTTATGTTGCACACTAAAATATTCGTTGTCGCCATAATCCAAGACAGTCGTATATTCGTGGAATAGCCCATACAATCGAAATTATTATAAAAATAAAATAAAAATTCCATTATTCAGTTGCAATGCGAAGGCAAAACAATCTTATTCTTCACTTAGAATACGGAGCGCGGTCCAGCACTCTGAATCGACGATTTTCGACTCTGTTGGAGTCTCATCGGAGAGACGTAGGCCTGCTACTCCATACTCTAAGTGACCAACACCGAGAGTTTATCCCCCACACCTCAACTGACGTGAATGGACTAGGTGACTAGCGTCATCTGGCAATTGAAAGATGAAGTAGTTTTCAATCCTAATAGCAACATTATTAATATTCGAAAAATATTAAAATATTACTAAAAGATTTTTAAATTGAAAACTTATTGGTCCATTTCCTGGGTAACACCTCCATGACTTCTAAAATTTGCAAGCCAGATGGATGCTGAAGCGAAGAAGACAAGAGGGAATTCAAAAAACTTACAATTCACGACCCCGTCTGTTCAGCTGGTAAATTCCAACAGAAAATGGACCTAAGTTACTCAAAAGAAGTAACGACCAATATTAAAATAAAATAAAAATTCCATTTTTATTCAGTTGCAATGCGAAGGCAAAACAATCTTATTTTTCACTTAGAATACGGAGCGCAGTTCCGCAGCGGAAATTATTATATTTAAGTATAGGGTGGAACGCCAAGTATAGGTAAAATCCAAGTTTTTGTAAATAGATGTCTACGTAAAATTCTAAAGGTATATTGGCCCAATACCATAACAAATGTAGCACTATGGTGGAAAACCAAACAAGAACCCATCAGAACAACAATAAAGAGGAAAAGATGGAACTGGCTGGAACACACCCTGAGGAAAGAAAATGCAGACATAACAAAACAGGCACTCAAATGGAATGCAGTTGGACGAAGAAGCAGAGGACGCCCGACCAAAACATGGAGGAGTACCATTGAAGAAGACTACAATAGTATGAAGAAAACCTGGGGAGAAATAGCAACCATGGCCAGAAATAGAGGAGAATGGAGAAGCTTCGTGGATGCCTTATGCTCCTTCATGGAGTAACAGGATTGGATATATATAGGGTGAAAGGCACTTATGGAATAAAATTATTTCTGTCCTTGTTTTATAAAATTATAAAAAACTCTGAGACCCGTCGATTTTTATATGTAAATTTGCGCGTTCTAAACATAAACCTAAATGTGCAGGGTGATTCACACAAGCCTAGCATAGCCCATAAGCTTTATTTTTAATGGAACACCCTGCATATTTTTATATTTTTAAAACCTCCTTCAACCTGATTTCAACGAACTATATCATGTGGGTTGTATTGTGAACAATACAGGTTAAAATTTGAAATTATAAAGTATGGAAACCACTTCTGGAATAAAAGTGTTTGGGTCTTTATTTTAAAAAATAATAAAAAACGCTAGGATAAGTCAATTTTTAAATTTAAATGTGAGCTTTTAAAACAAAAATTTAAATGTATAGTATATTATATTTTAAGTAGTTACTCCAAAAATAAATTACGAAAATGTAAAAAACTATAATTTTTCTTTTTTTTACTTATATTACGTTGCTAAAGATTTTATAGTTGGATCTTTTAATGTTTACTAGCAGCACTAAACCGTTCTAAAATTTTGGAGCACATAATGGTTAAAAGAGCTATTTGATACTTATTCATTTTCCTATACATTTGTACTGCTTTAACAGCATCTAGCAAATCTAGCTGATCATCTAGTATACAAGTCTTTTAACCGACATTTCGCAATAACTTGTCATGAATAGTCAGTCCATTTACTCACGGTTTTTGCTCCGAATAGAAAAACCGCTTGGCTTGACATGAAACTTGACATACACATAGCTAACATGCCAAAGAAAAAAAGTGATATTGTGCCGATGTTTGATTTTGCCCTGGAGAGAGTGCCACACCTTCGGGGTTGAAAAAACATACGTTTAAAATAAGTGCGGAAAGAGATAAAATGATTAATTCTACGTTTTGTTCTATTCGCGGTGTGCAAGTACTTGGAAGGGAAACGAGAAATGACCGTGCGTGAGTCGTGGAGAAATATTGCAACTATCTTTAATAATTCATATTGTCAATTGAAATTGTGAAATTGACATATATTTCATACCTTCTGTCATTGAAGCAGAAAAATTATATATTGCTCCACAATATTGATATGATATGCAATTATTATATAAAGGTAAATTTAATTAATTGTATTTTACTTGCAGTACTGCATTTTAATAACTAATTTTATTTACTACATACAATTGTTTACTTTTGCATAACATAACCTGCATCTTATTTTTTTCTTCTTATTATTTTTTTGGAGTATGGCCTTGACAATTATTCAGCAACCAGGACTAATATAATTGGCCAATATAATTAAAAGTGCGAATAAAAGTACAGAGCGTAGAAATAGAGGTCGCTTTGCCGAACTTGCACGGTCCCAATAGAGTTTTTTCATTAAGTCATTACTTTTCGAGTTATTTGCGAGTGAATATGTTGATTTTTCAACAAAAAAAAAACACGTTTTCAGACGGTTTTTCGCAAACAACTCAAAAATTAAGTATTTTATCGAAAAAATATTCTTAAGGTTTGTTCACTACGGAGAGCAATGGATTGTATCCTCGCCTAGTATCTATTGTTGTCGTCCCCCTTCGTATTTACTCAGTGTTTGTTGTACGTTTGCCGACAGTACGATACATTGATCGGAGTAAGGCTTGGTGCCTCGTAATGAACACAACTTTAGGAATAATATAGTGTATACAAAAGTAAAAAATGGTGTATGTATGAAGTATGTAGACCCAGTCTAAGCAGAGCTGGAGCTAATGAAAAGTAGATTCTTACTCGACAAATTCCAGAGCAAAAGCACACATCGGCACAATATCACTTTTTTTCTTTGACATGTTAGCTACGTGTACGCCAAAGTTCATGTCAATCGAAGCATATTTAAAAAAGGTAAGAAGAATGACAGAAAATTATCGTAGTATATGCATTCAATCCGCAATTCCCAAACTCTTTGATAGTTTGGTAGCTAAGCAGCTGTCGTGGGTGTGCAGGGGTCTGATTTCTGAATCTCAGCACGGTTTTTGCAGACAAAAATCTACAGTAACGAATCTAGTTTGCTACCAATCTGATCTCTTAAAGCATATGAAAGATCGTAAGCAGATTGGTGCTATTTATACGGATTTCAGTAAGGCATTTGATCGTGTTGATCACCAAATTCTCCTTAATAAATTGGCGTCCATAGGTTTTCATGTCCCATTTTGTTGAGTGGGTTAAAAGCTTTTTATCTGGTCGTACTCAACGAGTTAAAGTTGGTGGTCTTTTTTCTGATATTAAAACTGTAAGTTCTGGTGTTCCACAGGGTGGGCATACGTCTCCCCTGTTTTTGACTTATTTGTTAATGATATCGTTAATTGCTTCTTATATAGTAAATGTTTAATGCTGGCTGATGATGTAAAATTTTGGCGAGTTGTGAATGATATTGAGGATCAGAAACTTTTACAGGCTGATATGGATCGCTTATTTGATTGGTGCATTTGCAATAATCTTGAGTTATGTGTTGAGAAGTGTTGTTATATTAGTTTTTCCCGTAAGTTAAACAGAATTCATACTGCTTATCACATAGACAGTAAACCTCTTAGATATGTCTCGTCTATTAGAGATATAGGTGTTATCATGGATGAAAAGCTTTTATTTGTCGAACATATCAATTCATTATCCGTAAAAGCTTCTAAATTACTTGGATTTGTTAAAAGAAACTCTAAATACTTCTCTATTGATGCTGTTAGGTTAATCTATTGTTGTCTAGTCAGATCTATATTAGAATATTGTTCGGTAGTTTGGTCTCCGTACCATCAAATTCATATTGACACTATTGAAAAAGTCCAACATAAGTTCCTAAAATACTGTGCTTATAAAACTCAGACTTATATTGAGAACCATGATTACACTGGGATTGAGCAACGTTTATCATTAGCTCCCCTTAGTGTTAGGCGTGATATTTCGGGAGGTGTCTTTGTTTTCAAAATCATTAATGGACTTATTGATTGTCCCAGTTTGTTGGATAGTATAAGATTTAATGTTCCATATCCAGGTTTACGCTACAATGTTACCTTTAACACGGCCTTTCACAGAACATCCTACGGTAGTAACATGCCTTTAGATAGATATATGTGCTTCCTTAACGGTGTTGATATGGATCTGTTTAATATAAGCCTGGGCCAACTGAGGAGATCTCTTGCCATGTGATAATTAGGTTTCATCTTGCAATGTTGTTGTATTTTATTATTGTATTTGTGTTTTGTATAATTTTATTGATTTGTTTCAGTTACATGTGTACATTTTATATTTTATTTTTCTAATTTTAAGGTTTGGAATTTCTTGCCTGGTGATTTTTCAAGCCTATTATATTTTAATGAATGATTGTACCTAATTTTTTTATTGTGTTTATTGTATTTTTACTGTTAATGGGGTTTTCCCGTGGGTAAATAAATAAATAAATAAGCTCTTCTTTAAAATCCAAAGGTTCTTTAAAATCCGGTTTTGCAATATTTTACCGTGAGTAAATGGAGTATAAGGCCCATCGGTGGGTACAAATAAAAAAAAAACGAATATTTCTTGAATCATACCAAAATAATTAACAGCTTCTAAGCAAAATTTGCTTGCAAAGATTTATTACCAAATTGAGGGAATAATTAGAACATGGAATATAAAATGCCGTTGGAGATAACTGCTTAGTTTAGCTTGAAGGCGGTTGTATTTTCCTGACATATTGGACAGAAGACAAAACAAAAAACTGTTTGATTGGAAAATCATAAATTAACCATTCTCTTTTTTCTTTGTCTCCGTTAGTCCTATTTGATTTATTTAATATTTTACATTTTTTTTAATTACTGCTTAAATAATTCAATATTAATTAATGCATTTGAGCGGGACGCGGGCCCTAGGCGGCCGCCTAGTCCGCCTAATGGTTATTCCGGCTCTGTTCATAGCAGGTGTTATTTTAAATATTTGCAGATATCTTGGCAACCGACACTTCCTCTTGATATGCATTATTTTCTGGTTTTGAATTTTGACAGTTATTTTCTACTTTTAATAATTTATTTAGATAAATGTGTTGAAATTTTGCAGGTACTTAACAAAGCTAAAGAAAATTTGCCTTTCAATATTAGAGAATTTCAAAAAGCAAAAGAGCCTTTGAGGATGCAGTATAGATACCTAGATCTTAGGTTTTCACAAATGCAACGAAATCTGAGGTTTAGATCGAATTTATTTATGAAAATGAGGGAGTTTTTGTGCAATAACAATTTTGTAGATGTAGAAACACCAACGTTGTTTAAAGCAACCCCAGGGGTAAGTACGTAAAACATTACTCTATTTAGTAACAGAAATATATCGAAAAAAGACACTTAGAAATAGAATATACCGACTAATTTTTTTTTCATTTCTACTGCAAAAAACCTTTTTTATTCGATCCTATATATTTTTCTAAGTTTAAATGTATTTTTTTAAAATTTCTCCTAATGGGTCGGAAATTATAATTAACAAATAACTTATAAAAAAAAAACGGAATCGCTTCGAATAAATTTTTGAAGTTATACTTCTTTACGATCGAGAGTGATATTTTATAATGCCGGGCGCATGCGCACACAGACAGTATGTAGTTCGTTGCTAATCTTTCAAGGTATGTATGTATTAGCGCTGTCAGCGCAAATAAGTCATTAATAGGATATCGATGGCTCAGAAGCCAATCGGTGTAAGTCAGTAAATCTTTAAAATGAGATAATAAGATGTTTGTGAAAATAGTTGCAGAAAAATAATGAGTCATTAGAAATAAATAAACCGTCTTTATTTATGATAATATAGGTACTCTATTAATAAATACAAACAAGGAAACTAAAAAACTTTCATTATTTTTGAAAAATAACCGCTTTTCACCAAAAATATTGACTTACGTGAAATGTCCACCGAAAATAAAAAACAATTAAATATTCTTATGACTTAACTTAAACAGCTACACGAAACAGAACAACAACTGAGTACATATTGTTTAATCGATGTATTTTTCAGCATCTGATAATAATTCTGAATCGTTTTCCCTTGCTGAGGCAGCTCTCGTTTGGTTTATTGTCGGCAACTTTCTGTTGAATGAGTGATAATGTGGTGAAATAAATTTCAAGAGATCAAACATGTGTTTCTTTTTAATTTGCTTCACTGGCCTACGCTCAGAATACAAAAGATCTTGAACTATATTAGACAAAATTTGTGGCCTTCCCTTTGATGACGGTTTTGAAATATCAATTTCATCAAATTCAACTCATTCCTGCAATGTTTGTTTATAAAATATAGAGTTTGGTTTATTCTTGCTGAACTGTAACCATTTTATTTGTAACCAGTTCACTTTTTGACCATTTATATCAATTTTTCTGTTGGTAATACGATCCTCCAATTTTTTGTTGATAAAAACTCTTCTCTCTTCATTTCAGCTCTAGAAACGCAATTTTTGTTTTTAGAATTTTTTACAATATCCACCCAGTCACTTAGACCCTAAATAAATTCTTTTTTTTTGCTTTTTCTTCAATCATACCAAAATCAGCATCATTTGGAAGATAGCTGTGTCCTGATACAAGAAATTTGTGATCAACATAATCAACTTTCAAATAAGGTCTTACACAAGGTTGTGGAGAGCTAAGGATAATTTTATATTTCGATTCTGCCCTGTACAACAATCGGAATACATGATTTCATGATTATGTGTTTATGTTTAGAAGCATTTTGCTTAAGGTGCTTTACAAGGCATGTTGCTATTTCCTGGGACCCTGTATAACCCTCAGTTTCATTCCACATGTACATAAAACCCTTATTGGTATTAAAACTATAAACGCCCAGGCTGTAAACATACATGTCCAGTTTGTAATAAGCCACTGACACACTCAATTTTGGAAAAGGAAGTGCCTTTTCTAGATCAAACAGAAAAACATAATTTTCTTCACTTGCCTTCAATTTTTATAATGGCTTACTTACAATTATTATAATGACTTACTTAATCTGACTTCTGAAAATATTAAAAAATTAATTTATTAATTATATCATAATGACTTACTTAATCTGACTTCTGAAAATATTAGAAAATTAATTTGAAGGTGGATCATATACCGCCATCTATCAAAGAAAATCTAAATTAGTGACATATGTGTATAAACAACTGAAATATTTGACCATTTTATTTGTGTTACGTCTCCTAACTCATTTTTAGGAAGAATGTGACTTACACCGTTTGACTTCTGAAGCATCCATATATTAGTGCTTTTAGTAAATGTATTATTTATTATAATTTTTGTGTCTTTGGATTTGTCTTCCTCGGGAATAAGATATTTTATAATAATAGTAAGTATATTAAAGTATTTTTGTATACTTCACTTTTGGTCTATTAAATTTGTCAATATGTATGAGAAATCTTGTAACCTGTCAAAGCAAAAGGGGCATAGCGCAGTGGTAGAGCGTGTGACCGGAGATCGAGAGGTTCCGGGTTCAAATCCCGGACGATTCGTATTTTTTTTTTTTTATTATTTTTGGCATCGTTTTAATAAAAAACTTTTTAAAAGTGGTAGGTAAGAAAGTTAGTTTAATATTTAAATAAAATACAAATAACCTGTTAAGTATATTAATTTCATTGAAATCATAATAATAGAAGTATAACTTCTTATTCTTTTTTTATGCGTATCTCATCGAAATAAATATTTCCTTCTTCCTTGGTCATTTTTTAAAAAAATCCTTTTTTTAGTTATTTGCAATTTTTTATTGACAAAAAAATCCTTAATTAGTAATTTTTTGGACTTGATTTTATAAAAAACTGCTAAAAGTGCAATTCTACAAAATCCAGTGCTTAACAATTGATAGGATCACCTTAAAAATTGGTCATTTTTAATGTTTCCAATTTCCTAAGATAATAGCACTCCTAGAGACAGGCTATAAGATAATAGCACAATGCATACGTGGAAGACTGAACGAATACATGGAGGATACTGTGGGAGAGTACCAGGCAGGCTTTCGATCCAACCGTTCGGTAACAGCCAGATTTTCACGCTAAAAGAATTACAAGCAAATTGCTATGAGTACAAAACGACCCTGTATGCGCTGTTCGTAGATTTCAAACAGGCATATGATCGTATAAATAGAAAAGAAATGTACCGTGCTCTGAAACAACTACAAATCCCCAAAAAATTGATTAGCTTGATTGAAATGACGTTGGCAAAAACGAAAAGCGAAGTAGTGTGGAAAGACATCTCAGAGGACTTCGAAATCAAACAAGGACTCAGGCAGGGTGACTCGATGTCAACCACGTTGTTCAATCTTGTTCTTGAAGTAATAATGAGGAATTGCAGCATAAAAATGGAAGAAACCATATTTAAAAACGAACATCAATGTATTGCTTTTGCGGATGATCTAACAATATTAGCAAAATCAAAGAAAGAATTGAAAATAATTGTGACAAAGATAGAAAAAGAAGCAAATAGGTTTGGTCTAAAGATAAATGAAAAGAAAACTAAATACATGATAATGGGTGATACACAGCAAGACAATGAAAAGTTTATAAAAATACAAGGGGAGAAAGATTACATATACAGTTTTGACAGAGTGGAAGAGTTTACTTACCTTGGTGTGAAAGTAAAGGAAAATGGACATGAAGATAAAGAAATAGAATCCAGAATTACAAAAGGCAACCAGAAATACGGAATGCTGAGATCCTTAATGAAGTCGAAGTTTGTTTCAAGAAAAACAAAAGAAAGAATTTACAAGACAGTGATTAGAGCTATGGTTGTATATGGAGCTGAATTATGGGTTTTAAGAAAGGCAGATGAAGAAAGATTAGAAAGATGGGAGAGGGAAATTCTCCGATCAATTTACGGCGGCATAAATACACAAATGGGATGGAGAAGAAGGACAAATAAAGAGTTGGAAGAGCTGTATACGGAACCAAAAATCACCGCAATAATAAAGGCGCATAGAATAAGATGGCTGGGACATGTGCAAAGATTGGAAAACCATAGAATGACCAGGATGATATTGAACAGGAAACCAGTAGGGAAAAAAAGGAAAGGAAGACCCCGTAAAAGATGGTTTGACAGCGTCCAAGCAGATTTACGAGAATTAAAAATAGATAACTGGAGAAAAAAGGTATTAGACCGAAAAGAATGGAGAGGAGTGGTAAGAAAAGCGCAAGAGAAATTGTAACAGAAGAATGTGCCATGAATTGTAAAGTGAGAGCTATATATATGTATATATTTATATGATGTATTTTTTAAATAGACAAATTAATATTGTATATTTTAGATATGTATAGTAAAAAAAATGTAATGGTGTTTTTCACGCCCAGGGCCTACATGGCCTGTTCAGCAAAATAAATAAATAAATAATTTCCTAAACCTGTTGTGCGATTTAAGTGATTTATTTAATATAGCCTTATTCTTTAACAATATCGCTATAATAATATCGTTGTTAGACTGGTAAATTGTCATTGTATACCAGGTGAACCAATTAAACTGTGATTTTTTCTCAAAGTTCACCACACCCTGTGGAACATTCTAGCATTTATAAAATACTGAAATTGAAACGCAACTATAGCCTCATGTTTTCTTAACAATCTGTTTTTTTATTCATTCTCTTATGTTGGATAATAAAAAAGTTAGGTACTGTAACAACTAGCCTTTTTTTTTCATCAATACAGGGTGTTTTTAAATAAGTGCGACAAACTTAGAGGGGTAATTATGCATGAAAAAATATTTACAGTTTGCTTTATAAACGTATGTCCGCAAATGCTTCGTTTCCAAGATAGGAAGTGTTGAAATTTTTCTTACAAACTGACAATTTATTTATTGATCTTAAATCTGTTGAGATATGCAACTGAAATTTGGTGGGTTTTAAGAGGTAGTTATTGCGCATTAAATGCAAAGTAGAGCAATAAATAAATCGTCAGTTTGTAAGAAAATATTCAACATCCCGTATCTCGTAAACGAAGCATTTGCGGCCATATGTTTATCAAGCAAACGGTCAATATTTTTTCATGCAGAATTACCCCTTAAGGTTTGTCGCACTTCTTTAGAAGTTTTTAGAGCAATTTTTACATAATTTTTTAGAGCAATAAGAAGAGGAAAACTTCCTTTTTAGTTATATTTCTAAAATTTTAGTTTTTCATGTTTTTTTTCTCATTTAGTACAAAAAATCAAAGAAAAAATAAATAGATTGAAAGGTGCAGTTGAGTCCGGGAATCTTTACCCGTGCGTCATCATTTAAAGCATACGAAATAAGTCGATGATAAGTCGGAAATTGAAATTTACTAAACGCAACAGCAAGTCACTTACTGTCACTTGCTGTTGCGTTTAGTAAATTTCAATTTCCGACTTATCATAAGGCTTATTTCGTATGCTTTAAATAATGACGTACGGGTAAAGATTCCCGGACTCAACTGTAATACGAGGTCCTGTATGATTATTTCTTCTTCTTCTTCTTCCTCTTTATAAGCAATTCTGCTTGTTCATTGGCGGATTGATACCTCTGTGGAAGAACGTCACTACATCTTTTGCGCGGTCGGCCGATACTTCTACTGATTGGTGATTTATCTCGTGCTATTTTTACCACACGTGTCTCCCCCATTCTAGTTATGTGGTTGTTCCATTATTTTTTTTTCTATTTAGTGTCCATTCGTTTATACACTACAGTTACATTGTCTTCTAATATCTTCGCTCCTCTTTGGATCTCTCAGTGATTTCCTGTAATTCTTCTCAGCACTCTCATCTCTGCCGTTTCCAGTAGTCTTTGTGTTTGTATGATTATTTAATTATAATAATTATATGATAAAATTTTATTAGGATCTTCAAAAATGAAAAATGAGGATAACGTATACATATTACATATATAAACTATAATTCTATTTAGTAATGTTAATTAAAGTATAAATGTTTATGGCTGAAATTTGCTTAAAACCCTTAAACAAATTATTGTACAAAATTTTTAAGAAAATTATAACTTCAAACGGGTATAACTTTAATACAAATAAAGATAAAGTAATTTAACTAACTCTGTTTGGAAGACTATACATAAAGCTTTGCAATGAGACTTTGTAAAGCTCATTTGCATGAGTAGAAGCAGAGTTACGTTCGAAAAATACTTATTTTGCAATTTGTAATTTGCATTGTCCACTAATTTTACAAGATCTTGAGTGCTAATTATTGGAATTAAGTTTTTTCGCCATTAACGAATTTTCGAAGTAAGAACGCCATTTTCTTTGTTTTTTATTAAGGAACAAATTTTTTTTTTTTGAACAAATTTTATTTCAAACAATTTTGTTTCTTAAAATAAAAATGTACCATTTTTATTCAGTTGCAATGTGAAGGCAAAACAATCTTACTTTTCAATTAGAATACGGAGTGCAATCCAGCTCTCTGAATCGCGATTTTTGATTCTTATTGGAATCTCATCGGAGAGAGCGCAGGCTTGTTCTCCATATCCTAACTGACCAGCACCGAGAGCTTTTCCCACACATTGCAACTTAAACAAATAGGGTAGGTGACTAGCGTCATCTGGCAAATGAAAGATAAAATTTTTCAATCCTAATAGCAACATTAATAATATTGAAAATATTACTAAAAGATTTTTAAATTGAAAAACCTATTGGTACACTTTCCTGGTGACACCTCCAAGGCTTCTACAATTTGCAAGCCAAATGGATGCTGCAGTGAAGACAAAGGGAAGGAATTCTACACTATGCAATTTACATCCCTGTCTGCAGCTTGGTAAAGTTCCAACGGAACTGCACCTAGTTACTCTACGGAGTAATACGACTATAAAATAAAAATGTATACCATTTTTATTCAGTTGCAATGCGAAGGCAAAACAATCGTACTTTTCAATTAGAATACGGAGTGCAATCCAGCTTTCTGAATCGCGATTTTCGATTCTTATTGGAATCTCATCGGAGAGAGCGCAGGCTTGCTCTCCATATCCTAACTGACCAGCACCGAGAGCTTTTCCCACACATTGCAACTGAAACAAATAGGGTAGGTGACTAGCGTCATCTGGCAAATGAAAGATGAAGTTTTTCAATCCTAATAGCAACATTAATAATATGAAAATATTATTGATAATATGAAAATATTGAAAATATTACTAAAAGATTTTTACATTGAAAAACTTATTGGTACACTTTCCTGGTGACACCTCCAACGCTTCTACAATTTGCAAGCCAAATGGATGCAGCAGTGAAGACAAAGGGAAGAATTTCTACACTATGCAATTCACATCCCCGTCTGCAGCTTGGTAAAGTTACAACGGAAAATGCACCTAGTTACTCTACGGAGTAATACGACTATAAAATAAAAATGTATACCATTTTTATTCAGTTGCAATGCAAAGGCAAAACAATCTTACTTTTCAATTAGAATACGGAGTGCAATCCAGCTCTCTGAATCGCGATTTTCGATTCTTATTGGAATCTCATCGGGGAGAGCGCAGGCTTGTTCTCCATATCCTAACTGACCAGCACCGAGAGCTTTTGCCACACATTGCAACTGAAACAAATAGGGTAGGTGACTAGCGTCATCTGGCAATTGAAAGATGAAGTTTTTCAATCCTAATAGCAACATTAATAATTTTGTTTCTCTTTTAGTTTATGAGCTAGAGCTTTCTAAACAATTTATAAACAATTAAATTGTTTATAACAATATTTGACCACTCGGATCGAAAGCCATCTTCGAAATTCGTAATTAGCAGCCAAAAATACATAAAAAACCGTTGAGTTTGCCCATCAGAACTGAAAAGACCACGGAGACCTCTATTTGGCGTCTAGGCGCCTATTGTGAAATATGTTTTAAATATTTTTAATGTTTATTTATTCAGGTTTAATTTGCAATAACTTTTTTGTTGATTTACATTTTTTAATTGAGAAAATCTCATTTTAAAGAGGAAGTATTTTCAAGAAAGTCGTCTGTTGAACTTGTGCATCTACTCGTACAAAATAGTTTTTTTTTTGTTAAGTGTTAATAAACCATTACCCAATAAAAATTTCGATACTTACGAGATGACGCCTTTTCTATTAATTTCTCCGGATATTCCTGTCGAAAAATAAGGCGCAGCACTTTTTTTAGGTGCTTTTTCAGCTTCATTTACTGAGGTATAAATGATATATTTTGTAAAAATAAATCCGGTTATCAAAACTCAGGAAAGATTTTTACTTTTATTTATTTACCGTATGTTATATTAATAGGGAGCCCAGGAATTTATCGTACCGACCAGATTCCCAGGCCAGTTCTACTCATTGGTCCAAAGTCCACAACAGTTCAAACAAATGTTAATGGCCGGAGCTATCGATAGATACTTCCAAATAGCTAGGTGTTACAGAGACGAAGGTGCCAGATCAGATAGGCAACCAGAGTTCACACAATTAGACATAGAAATGTCCTTTACCAGCGATGAAGGAGTTATTAGGCTTATAGAGGAACTACTTCAGTATTGCTTGAGTAAGGAATTAGATATTGGAGATGAAGGATTTAAACGGATTTCTTATAATGAAGCGATGGAGAAGTACGGGTCGGACAAACCAGATGTTTCTTTTGACTTTGAAGTAAGTAAACAATAATCTACACTTATTCCAAGTGGTAAGCTTTTGATAATAATTGTAAAAGTAGTGATTTTGTAACAAGAGTATGTTGAGCTCCAATTACGTAGCCATAGAAGGTTTCTTATTTTCTCTTGTTAAGGTACGTTTCTCTTGTAGTCTGGGCAGATTATCGGAGAATAGGCCATTTTTAGGAAAATTTATTTACCAGAAATTTTATTGCTGGAATCGAATCTTATATTAATAATATAGGTATGCAAAGTCCGCAGATAGTGTGCTACTTTTTTTTATAAACAAAATGGTGCCCGAGAATCGTGTTTTTTTCAATTTTTGCTCTATAACTTCAAAGATTTTAACTTTACACCAAAAAAACCTAAATAAAAATTCACCGTAATTAAATTCTGCATAGATACGTGTTTTTCCCGATTTACTTCGACGAAAATTTTCCCCGGAGAATGCGAGTTTTTCCAACAAAATCTTTAATTTTCAACTAAAATTTTACGTAAGTAATTGTTTATCAATAATTAAATAACTTGGTAATATAAAAGCTCTTTTCGTATAGATTATAATTCCAGAAGCCAATGGAAATTGAATTAACAGTTTAGCAACAATTGAATTGTTAATTAAAAATTTACGGTCACTATAATTACCACAATAATTATGATACATAAGAATAACTATGATTTTTGTATAAAAAAACACTGTACCTATCTATTGTACTTTACAGAATTGAAATTGGACTGTTTAAGCGGCCTCAGGAATACTTTAAAATTATAAACATTTTTTTGGCTTATAAACAAATAGAATATTTCGGAAAATATTAAATTAAATTAAATCATGAGAATGGCATTGGAAAAAAAACGGCAGGACGCTTCTTTTAAAATAAAAAACGTTTAATTGTGATGAGTGATTCCTGGTATACAGCCGGTCAAAGTTGACCGGCTTTTACGGCAAAGTTATAAACAATAGGATCATAATTTTTGAATCATCACCTTTTTATTTCGGTCCCCTTTCTCCACACCAATTTTCATATCTTTAAAATACTCATAACATATATTATTATAATAAAAACTATCGATATTACGAGTGAAAATTGCCAAAAATAGCAAAATTCCAATCAAAAATTAGGTTAAAGAAAATGTAATCTCAAAGTTCAAAACACGTTAACAAAATCTATTTTCTCGGCTTCCCATGGAGCAATCTCCTTCATTCTTTTTTTGTTCCCTAATAACTCGAGTAGAGCCATCGAACTAAAGCATTATTAAATGTCAAAGTTGCTTTTGATTTTGTTATAATAAATTAATTTATTTATTATAACTAAAATTTTTAATTTGGTTAAATAAATATTGTTTAAATAGTTATACAGCTTTCAAATGAGAATATTTGTGTTTTTAACGTTAAAAGGTACACTTGTAGTAAGTTTATCCAAAAAAAGTCTACAACTGGAAAAAATATGTAGTTTTCTTTTCTTATAAATAAATTAATCTATTATAACAAAACAAAAGCAAGTTTGACATTTAATAATGCGTTAGTTAGATGGTTATACTCGAGTTACTTGAGAACAAAAAAAGAATGAAGAAGATTGCTCCATGGGAAGCCGAGAAAGAGCATTTTTTTAACGTATACCGATTTTGAACTTTGAGATTACATTTTCTCCAACCTAATTTTTGATTGGAATTTTGCTATTTTTGGCAATTTTCACACGTAAATGGATAGTTTTTATTATAATAATATATGTTATGAGTATTTTAAAGATATGAAAATTGGTGTGGAGAAAGAGGACCGAAATAACCAGATGATGGTTCGAAAATTATGATCCTATTGTTTATATCTTTGCTGTAAATGTCTGTCAACTTTGACCGGTTGTATCTCAGGAACCACTTATCACAATTCTTTTAAAAGAAGCGTTCTGCCGCTTTTTTTCCAATACCGTTTTCAAGATTTAATTTAATTTATTATTTCCCGAGATATATCCACCGTCATATCCACCCTTCAACAGATCCAGACGACATTAAAAAAGCATTGCTGGATCTCGGGCATACTGCACTGAACATCTCTAATATTAAGCAAAGAGGCACAAAGAAAGATCTGCCGCTATTTAATATAGAACTGGCTATTCACAGCAATAATAAAGATATATATGAGATCACGAAATTACTTAACACTATTGTCACAGTTGAGGCACCACATCCGAAGAGGGAACTACCTCAATGTCAAAGATGTCAACATTTTGGCCACACACACAATTATTGCCACAGGAGTCCGCGCTGCGTAAAATGCGTAGGAGATCACCTATCGTCTAAATGTCCAAAAGAAAAGAATATAAAAGATGTCCAATGTGTTAATTGTCGAGAAAATCATCCTGCAAGCTACAAGGGATGTTCTGTATACAAAGAACTGCAAAAGAAAAAATTTCCATCGCTTCGAGAAAAAAACGCAAGTCAACCACCTCGTGTTGCACATTCGTCAATCACTCAACCAAATATCAGTTATGCGAACATTGCTACAGGAAAAGATAATAAAAATACAACACAAATGAGACTACTCATGAAATAGAAACAGCAACTCCCCAACATATACAAAACAATTTGGAACTTGTGGTACATAAACTAATGGAAAGAATGGATAAGATGTTTGATCTAATAATGTCTCTGATATCTAAGCTTAACCTTCAACACTAAACTTAAGATGTGCTATTGGAATGCCAATGGCTTAACTAATCATTTTCATGAAGTAAAAGCTTTTATTTATTCTCATAATCTAGATGTTTTGTTTATTTCCGAAGCACACATGACTATTAAGAGTTATTTTAATATTCCCAAATATTCAACCTATGTAACTCAACATCCATTAGGAAAGGCCCATGGAGGTACGGCAATTATTATAAGAAATAATATTAAGCATCATGAAATAAACAAAATTAGCAGAGTTAACATTCAAGCCACATCAGTGTCGGTAGAAGATTCACAAGGTTCGATTATTTTATCTGTTGTTTACTGTCCACCGAATAAAATAATTAAAGCTGATCATTTTACTGAATACTTTGAGATACTCGGACACCGTTTCATTGCTGCTGGAGATTACAATGCCAAACATCACAAATGGAGCTCCAGAATCATAACCTCACGAGGGCGAGAATTATTAAAAAGTATTAATGAGAATCATTTAACTTCTCTCTCTACTGGACAGCCTACTTATTGGCCCACTGATAGACAAAAAATTCCTGATCTTATTGATTTCGCTATATTAAAAGGAATAACACACACCCATATCCAAATTTCTCCTTCTTTTGACCTATCATCGGATCATTCCCCTTTCTTCATAGACCTACTAAGCCAAATTCACAACTGTCCTAAACTTCTAACACTGTGTAATAAAAGAACAAACTGGGATAGGTATAGAGACGAAATAAAATCATCCATTAACCTAAACTTGCCTCTTAAAAGTGACAGGGACATAGAAAATGCAGTCACTCACTTAACTACAGTTATTCAGCAATCTGCTTGGTCGTCCACTCCAGAAATTACCTACACACACAACTCCGAGTCGTATTCTGCTCACATAAATACACTTATACTGGAAAAAAGAAATCTAAGAAAGAGGTGGCAGCTCACTAGGCACCCAGAAGATAAAACAAATTTTAATAGAGCTTGCAGATTACTCAAAAGAAACTTGATCCAACATAAAGACAATGGAATCAACAATTATTTAAAGAACCTCTCACCTTCAGATGATACGAATTATTCTCTGTGGAAACTAACACTTAAAGACAACGAACAAATGAATATGCCAATCAGGAAACCAAATGGCACATGGGCTAAAACTGACAACGATAAAGCTTATACTTTCGCAAATCATTTATGCGAGGTATTTCAACCGCATCAGAGGGAAGTCTCAGCTGAAGAAGAAGAAAGAAGATATTCATGAAGTCATAAACGCACCATATCAAATGGCTCCGCCTATTAAAATTTTCAAGAAATCTGAAGTAGAAGAAGTAATTGATAATCTGGAGAATAAGAAGTCACCTGGGTATGATATAATATCTAGTTTGGTACTAAAAAATCTATCCAACGAAGGTGTAAGCTTAATTACTTATATATTTAATTCAATATTAAAAACAGGTTACTTTCCACTCCAATGGAAAGTAGCTCAAATTGTTCTAATCCCAAAACCTAATAAGGATCACGCGGAAGTATCTTCATATCGTCCAATAAGCTTGTTGCCTATTATATCCAAAGTGTTCGAGCGGCTTTTCCTGAGAAGACTAGAGCCTATATTAGACAGCAACAATGTTTTACCTAATTATCAGTTTGGCTTTAGGAAACAACATGGTACCATCGAGCAAATTCATAGGGTAGTAAAAACTATCAGAAGTTCGCTCGAACACAAAAATTACTGTACAGCTGCATTCCTAGATGTCTCACAGGCATTCGACAAAGTTTGGCATGTAGGTCTTATCTCCAAGATTAAATCCATATTTCCTTATCCCGTAAGTTCACTATTAAGATCCTATCTGACAGATAGATTTTTTCAAGTCAAAAGAGGAGGGGAAATTACTAACCTGTTTCCAATATGTTCTGGAGTTCCACAAGGAAGCATATTAGGACCAACACTTTACTTAATATACACATCGGATCTTCCAACCACCATTAATACAACAATTGCTACATATGCGGATGACACAGTTATAATGGCTTCAAATCCTATAGCAACAGAAGCATCCGAGGTATTGCAAAATCATCTGACTGAACTAGAGAGCTGGCTTAAATTGTGGCGAGTACAAGTCAACAGTTTAAAATCCACACAAATAACATTTACTTTAAAAAAAGGTGACGCGCCTCCGGTTTCTATAAATAACACTCCACTACCAGTCAATACCGCCGTAAAATACCTGGGAATTCATTTAGATAGTAAACTTAATTGGGGCACCCACATCTGGAAGAAACGTCTTCAACTCGGCCTAATCTACAGGAAAATGTATTGGTACATGAGTAGGAAATCAAATCTTAGCCTGGAGAACAAAATTATGATTTATAAATGTATTTTAAAACCGGTGTGGCTATATGCAGCACAAATATGGGGAACAGCAAGTAATACCAACATTCAAAAACTTCAACGGTTCCAATCAAAAGTGTTGCGCCAGATCTGCAATGTCCCTTGGTATGTTACGAACCAGAGATTGCACCACGACCTACAGCTACCAACAGTTAGCGAAGCAATATCTGCTGTAAATTCTAGATACAAGACCAGACTATCCTGCCATCCAAATCCACTCGCCACGGACCTGCTCAACATTTCTCATGAAAGACGATTAAAAAGACCTGACCCTTTGGACCTCTAGTACATCCGGACATCAGAGCAACAACAGAGTGCAGTGTCATAGTGCAGTGAAATAATCATGTTTTAGTTTTAGTGATTTTTTAAACTTCTTTCGTATTTTTATTTTTATTCATGTTCCTTAGACTTTTAATAATCATATTTTTATTGTCTGAACTGTCCACTATACTAAATTTTATCTATGTATTATGTTCCAAGTAATAATGTAATTGTTATGTCTTATTTTAAAATTATAATGTTATATGTCTTACTGGGTGCTCGCCACTGGGCGGCTTCCATCTGTGTTATTTTTCAATAATTATATGTATTGCTTATTGTTTGTGATCAGACAGATTGCAATAAACGTTGGATGTTAAAAAAAAATTCCCGAGATATTCTATTTGTTTATAAGCCAAAAAATTGTTTATAATTTTAAAATATTCCTGAGGCCGCTTACATAGTTTAATTTCAATTCTATAAAGTACGTTAGATAGGTACTGTGTCTCTTAATACAAAAATCATAGTTATTCTTATATATCATAATTATTGTGGTTATTATAGCGACCGTAAATTTTTAATTAACAATTCACTTGTTGCTAAACTGTTTCTTCAATTTCCATCGGCTTCTGGAATTATAATCTAGACAAAAAGAGCTTTTATATTACCAAGTTATTTAATTATTGATAAACAATCACTTATCTAAAAATTTAGTTGAAAATTAAAGATTTTGTTGGAAAAACCCGCATTTTCTGGGGAAAATTATCGTCGAAGTAAATCGGGAAAAACACGTCTCTACATATGCAGAATTTAATTACGGTGAATTTTTATTTGGGTGTTTTCGGTGTAAAGTTAAAATCTTTGTAGTTATAGAGCAAAAATTGAAAAAAACACAATTTTCGGGAGCCATTTTGTTAATAAAAAAAGTAGCACACTACCCTGCGGACTTTGCATACCTATATTATTAATACATAAAATCATAGAGATTCGATTCCAGCAATAAAATTGCTGGTAAATACCTTTTCCTTGTATTTTGCTAATTAGCCCAGAGTATTGTTGAGCGACTTCGACTAGCTCTCTCAAGTACGTTCAAGCTACGTTCAAGGTACGTTGCCTACTTCTAGGCGATCTCTAGAAATGCTACCTTTGTCGACCTCCAAGCATCTGGTACATACCCCAGCGCATAACTTGCACGAAGTATTGTACACATTTGCTTGTACATTGCTTCTGTATCTTTTTGCAAAAGTACAGGATAAATCCCGTCCGTACCCGGTAATTTATATGGTTTGAATGAACTTACTACCCATTTTATTTTGTCTGGTGTCACCATTCTTTTGCAGCTCTCCAGCTTCCTCTAGTTTCACATTTCATGACAACTGGTCCTTCTTGCTGTAGACCTTCTGGTGTCATCACTCTTGTTACTGACCCAGGGAAGTGAACATTGAAGAGTTCCCTCTGCATCTCTTGACTGGTCTGTGTGTAGTCGCCTGACTCCAATCCTTTGGAGTCTAGCCACTGCTGCCATCTGTTCTATCTCCTCGCAGTGCTTTCTCCATGATTCTCTTTTGGCTTTCCTTAGGGCTTTGTTGTAATCAGTCAGAACCTTGCGATATTCGCTCCACTTGCCTGATCTTTTTGCAGAATTGAATTCTTTTCTCGTATCTCTTATTCTTTTAGCAAGTTCATTGTTCCACCAGGGCACTTCCCTGCGGTACTGCTTGCTGTTTCGGGACAGTTATCTTTATATGCTTCTGACTACATCCTGAAATGGTTCAGCAGCCATATCTAGCTCTATTGTGTTCCTTATCCTCTTTATAACCCCACGAAAACTGTATGTCAGGTCTACTATATTCGCTTCCCAGTCAATTTTCCTGGGGTTTCGATAAGTCTCTGTTCCATGCTCATAGCCCGTTAAGTTTATGTGTCTGTGGTCTGAAAAACTCGCATCATCAGACACATGCCAGTTCCTAACGATGATGCTTGCAAATGCAGTCGCCATCGTTATATCGATAACCTTCTTCCTATTTACAGTTACAAAGGTAGGTTTGTTGCCGACATTTAGTCAATTTCAGTTGCCGACATGTCTAAATTATATTCCATCATAAACTGTAGTAAGTATTCACTTCTTTCGTTGTTTCCGGTGCTCCACCAGCTGATATGATGCGAATTGCAGTCACAACCGATGATTATCTGCGATCCTTTGCCTCTGCAGTGCCTTATCAGCTTCTTCAATTCCCTTGGTGGTGGCGGGTTAGGATCATCATAGGGCAGCTAGGCTGATCCGAATCTCCTTCATTCTGCCTCCCTCTGTAACTTTTAGTTTTACTGCCGTCAGATCCCTGGAACAGAAATTAGTTAACGGCAGTACTTTGATGTTGCTTTTAGCTATTATGTAGGTTCTAGGTACTTCAGCGGATCTACTGTCATCATCATCATTTGGCTCTACAACTCTATGTGAGTCTTGGCTGCGTTTACTATTTCCCTCCATTGCTGTCGGTCCTGAGCACCTATTTCCCATTGCTGTACTCCCATTTTGCGTGGATTACTGGCTACTGCGCCCTTCCATCTCTTTCTTGGGCAACCAACTGACCTTTTGCCATCGGGCCTTTCCCAGAATGTGGCGTTCAGAAGTCTTTCGTCACTAGATCTTAGCACGAGACCCGCCCATCTTATTCGGTTTGCTTTAATGTACCGTACTAATTTTTCATCTCCATATACTGTCTGGAGTTCATCATTGTGTCTTCTTCTCCATTCTCCTGTTGTCTCTTCTCTGCAAGGCCCATAGATAGTCCGCAGTATCTTTCTTTCGAGTAAGTACCAGTAATTTTGTCGTTTCCCGCTGGTTCAGAGTCCATGTCTCGCTTCCATACGTTATTGTGGGACGAATTATTGTCTTGTATACTATTATTTTTGCTGGTCTTGAGAGTATTATTTATTTAAGTACGGTCATTAATGAGTAATATGCCCAGTTTCCTGTAATGATCCTGGCTGCCACGTCCTTTTCATATTTATTTTCAGATGTTTTGATCGCTACCAGGTACTTGAATTCTGTGATGGCTTCAAAGTTGTATTCATTAATTATTACGTTTTGTCTAACCCTTGGTCTTGGGTTCTTCGTAACCACCATGTACTTGGTCTTGTCCTCGTTGACCTTAAGACCAACTTCCTTGGCTCCATGCTCGAATAGGGTGAAAGCTTCTTTTGCATCTCTGGTGGATTGTGCAATTGTGTCCACGTCATCCGCAAAGGCCAATAGTATTTTTGATCCTTGGGCGGCAAATCCGTTTGTCAGTTGTGGCTGAGCTTTCCTTACTGCATGTTCCAGTGCGAAGTTAAACAACAGGGGAGCCAGAGGATCTCCTTGTGTAAGCCTGGTGTCAATGAGGAATTCCTCTGACGTGGTGCTGCCAATTCTGATCCGTGCGGAAGCGTTCTCCGTGCTCACCTGTGCTAATCGTACCAGCTTTCCAGGTACTCCCATTTCTACCATGGTCTCCCACAATGCTTCTATGCGAACAGAATCGTAAGCTTGTTTAAAGCCCAGGAAGATTTGGTGTACCTCGCGGTCGAATTCCCAGTTTTTTTCCAACACCTGGCGTAGGACGAAGATCTGGTCTATGGTCGACCTTCCCGGTCTGAATCCGCTTTGGTAGTCGCCTATTATTTCCTCTGCAGATCTACTGTAGAGAGGCCTTTTATTTCACCTTGGTTTACCATGAGTTCTTGGATGAAAGCAACATCAAACGTTTCCATCACCACAGCAAGTTCTGCCGAAGCTGCCTTGCCGTGCTGAAGGTTGGCTTGGGTCACTCTCACCTTTACCATCTGTCTCCCTCACGATCCTGAACGCTACCCTTCCCATCCCATAAAAAGGCCTTGAGTTGGGTCTGCTTCAAGGCACTAAGAGAGACCCTGTCGATCGAGTATTCAAGGATTTCTCATTGTCCCTCGATCTTCGGGCTTTTTACGTTTGTAAATACTCGGAGCCTTGTTATTCTGACCACCTTGTTTTGGTGATCCTAAAAGTGTATCAGCAGGTATCAATTGCTTACCAGGAGTATATTTAATATTATAGGAGTATTTCATAACTCCAAAGAGTACGGTAAGAGATGGGGGGCTTGCGGCTCGGTGTTAGTCACTCCACAGATCTCTTCTGGACGAGTGTATACAGGGTGAGGCAAATAAAGGGCCTATTAGAAATATCTCGAGAACTAAAGGTAATAGAATCATGAAAATTAGAATGAAGGGGTTTTGAAGAGTGATCTATTTAATGTAAATATTTGTATCTATTTGCTACTTCCGGTTATACCGGAAGTTGCTTATAACTTCATTTTTTTAAATGGGACACTCTATATATTTTTATTTTTGGATTTTCCTCGATGTCTTCTTTCTTATAATATGAGGTTTTGTAATGTTATACAGGGTAGTTTAAAAGATAATTACGTTTTTTTTTTATTAATTTCGCACAACTTTCACACGCTGTAGAATTGTAGTACTTTGACAACAAAAACTGTGTTTATGTTTAAATGATTTTTAATATTGTTTACTATCGTTAATAGTACATTCTTTCACGGTTTTTGCTCTAAATTTTAAAGAACCGCTTGGATTGACATGAAATTTGACACACGCATAGCTTACATGTCAAAGAAAAAAGTGATATTGTGCCGATGTGTGCTTTTGCCCTGGGGGTGACTTTCACTCCCTCTTGGGGGTGAAAAAATATATGTCCAAAATAAGCCCGGAAATGGGTAAACTGACTAATTTGAAGTAAATTTTGTTCTATAGATCGTTTTCGCCAAGTCAACACTTACACGAGTAATTTACGAGTGAATATGTTCATTTTTCAACAAAATAACCACATTTTTAGACGGTTTTTTGCAAATAACTCAGAAAGTATTTTGTCGAAAAAAAGTTCTTAGCAAAAATAAAGCCTGTAAAAAAGTAAAAAAAAATGGTGTACGCGTTAGGTCTCTGGACCTCGTAGAACCGGAGTTCATATTCATATTCACCAAATTTCAAATAGAATATTTCGGCGTGAAATATCAAAAAAAATAAGCACTTTTTGGGGAAAGCCAAGATAACTTTTTTAAAGTGTTTAAAAAAAGCTTTATTTCTGTTTTTATAAAAAGTTTCTAGCATTCAATTTAAGCAAGTTACGCTCAAAATAAAGTTGGCCCCTTTTGTTTTGACAAAAAAAATCGGGAAGACCACCCCTAATTAGCAACTTAAATGAAATTAATCGTTACCGCTCCACAAATTATTTTACTATGTTGTGTTTATATTATGATCTGTAAGTTTCATCGATTCAAAGTGCTTATTTTTGAAAAAATTTGGTTTGAAAGTAAAATTTTTAAAAATTTTAATTTTGAAAAATATGTTTTTTTCAAAATAACTTAAAAATTGTTAGAGATATCAAAAATCTCGAAAAACAAAAAAAGTCAGCATTGCTTTTCTAAATATCATGTATTTTTTTGATTTTCTGTTAAATGAAAATTGATTAAGATTTGGTGTTTCTAAATTTGCATACATTCGTGATCAGTGACTTGTTCAACCCCTTTTAACTACAGCCCTTTCAAAAATAAGGACTTTGAACCGATGAAACTTACAGATCATATAAACAATACATACGCGAACCAAGAAACTTGTGAAGTCGTAACGATTAAGTTGATTTGAGATACTAATTAGGGGGTGATTTTCCCGATTTTTTTACCAAAAAAAGTGACCAACTTTATTTTGAGCGTAACTTATTTACTTTTGATGCTAGAAATTTTTTTTTAAAAAACAAAAATGAAGCTTTTTTGAACACTTTAAATAAGTTGTAATGAGTTTTCCCCGAAATGTGCTTCATTTTTGGTTATTTCACGTTAAAGTATTATATTTGGAATAGAGACGTTTTATATATACACCATTTTTTAAATTTTTTTACAGGTTATATTTTTGCTAAGAATGTTTTTTCGACAAAATACTTACTATTTGAGATATTTGCGAAAAACGTCTAAAAGCGTGGTTATTTTGTTGAAAAAATGAACATATTCACTGGCAAATAACTCGAAAAGTATTGACTTAGTGAAAAAACTCTATCTGAACAACTGTTACTTAAAATTAGTCAGTTTATCCATTTCCGGACTTACTTTGGACGAATATTTTTTCACCCCCAAGAGGGGGTGAAAACCACCCCCATGGCAAAAGCACATATCGGCACAATATCACTTTTTTCTTTGACTTGTTAGCTATGTGTATGCCAAATTTCATGTAAATCCAAGCGGTTCTTTAAAATTTAGAGGTTTTGCAATATTTTACCGTTAAAGAACGTACTATAAGAATTGTTAGTATAGCTAAATTTTTAATTTTAGTATACAGGGTTGGTCGAAAGTCGGAATGAGTATTTTCTGAGTTTTCTTAAATGGAACACCCTGTATTTTAGTATTGTAATGAAATGATATTTTGTGGTACTTTTTTATTTCTTAAGCATTCCCTATACCTAAGTGCTTTAATTTGTAAGTTATTCGTGATTCTTTAAGCCAAACATTAATTGCAACAAAAATACGTGAAATTTTATTAGGTTGACCGTGAAAATATTCAATCACAAATAATTTTTCGGAAATAAATACATATTAATCTAGATTGATCCTTAAAATTACCAATAATGGTTTAGCTGTCAAAATACCTACGTAGTTAAGATTGTTGGTGTCATTAACAGTTAAGCCCAAATTAAAGCAGTTAGGTATAGGGAATGCTTAAGAAATAAAAAAGTACCATAAAATACCATTTCATGACAATATTAAAATACAGTGTGTTCCATTTAAGAATACTCAGAAAATACTCATTCCGAGTTTTGACCAACCTGTATACTAAAATTTAAGATTTAGCTGTACTAATAATTTTTAACATTAGTAGACTATATTAAAAATCATTAGAACTTAAATAGAGTTTTTGATCTCAACCTACTACAATTCTACAGGGTGTGAAATTTGCTACGAAATTAATAAAAAAACGTAATTAATTTTTAAACAACCCTGTATAACATTACAAAACCTTATATTTTAAGAAAGGATACATCGAGTAGAATCTAAAAATGTAAAAATATACAGGGCGTCCCATTTAAAACAACAAAGTTATAAGCAACTTCCGGTATAACCGGAAGTAGCAAATAGATGAAAATATTTTCATTAAATAGATCAGTCTTCAAGATCCCTTCACTCCAGTTTTCATTATTCTGTTGTATTTAGTTCTCGAGATATTCCTAATAGGCCGTTTATCTGCTTCACCCTATATACTAAAAAAATCAAAATATAGATGATATATAAATATATATGATAGGACATACAAACCTTTATTTTATAAATTCCTGGACAACATTAAATTGATAGTAATTCACACCTGAGAGCCAGAAACTGACTTTTGAAATTGTTCTGGTTGCTATGGTAGCGCTTCACAGTTCACATTTTTAAGAATGTTTTGGCAGTTTTTTCATGTTGTTCTGAAGCTATTTTCTTGTGGCATTTTTACAATTTTAACTATTTGGAAAGGGAAATAAGCCACAATATTATTAAAAAATGATTTTTATTAACGTTTCGACGCCCAAATCGGGTGCCGTTGTCAAAATACAAAATACTATTAATATAAACAAAAATGTTGTTGCTTAGTAAAAAAATTCTTCTAATAATTTATTTAATTTGACTCATTTATATCGGCAATTCAGATACATATGATACATTTTAAAGTAGAAGACTTTAAAATGATATTGCCAATATTTATGAGTTGCGTTCCTGGGACGACTTTACTGAAAGATAGTTCATTCGATTACATGAAATCAACCCCAACTCAAGAATATCCGTCACAAAAAAAAATCATAGCATGTGATCTGTCTTTAAAAAGACAACCACATGCAACGTATGTTGTATGTTGTATGTTGAATGCAGTAGGATGTGGATACCCATACTGAAAGAGGAAGTCAATAGAAAGAAAATACCACAATTAGTAAGTCAATAGTCGAGTTAGTACATATTTTATATTTTAGTATTACTTATATACCCATGTATTATTGATATTATTTATAATTTAAACAAAATTATAGTAAAGTCAGAATTTGGTATTAATTTTGAGAGTAAATTAAATGTAAGACCAAATACTTACGATGTCGGGATAGTATCACGAGGTTTTTCCTGGTTTTCCCTCGTGATTTACCATGAGATCTCTAACGCGAGAATTTTAATGTCACCGTTGCATGTGGTTGTCTTTTTAAAGACAGATCACATGCTATGATTTTTTTTGTGACGGATATTCTTGAGTTGGGGTTGATTTCATGTAATCGAATGAACTATCTTTCAGTAAAGTCGTCCCAGGAACGCAACTCATAAATATTGGCAATATCATTTTAAAGTCTTCTACTTTAAAATGTATCATATGTATCTGAATTGCCGATATAAATGAGTCAAATTAAATAAATTATTAGAAGAATTTTTTTACTAAGCAACAACATTTTTGTTTATATTAATAGTATTTTGTATTTTGACAACGGCACCCGATTTGGGCGTCGAAACGTTAATAAAAATCATTTTTTAATAATATTGTGGCTTATTTCCCATTCTAAATAGTTAAAAAAAGGCAGTTTTTTCGTTTTGATATTCAGTGATGAGCGCGTTAATAACCGGGAAAATAGCTCAAAAGATGTATAACATAATACATTGCGAAATAAAAAGATATGAAACTAGTGGAAGTGGAAATTATCGTTATAAACGTATTAATTAACATTACATTACATAGTTTCCCATCTCTGGCCGTATCAGAGGAGTATGACAACTGTCACTGTGACAGTAGGATTTTATAAAATAGGTACTCCTGTTATAGACGTCTAAAGGTGGGAAACTATGTAATGTAATGTTAATTAATACGTTTATAACGATAATTTCCACCTCCACTAGTTCCATCTCTTTTTGTTTCGCAACGTATTATGTTTTCCATCTTTTGAGCTATTTTGCCGGTTATTAACGCGCTCATGACTGTATGATTTTTGTTACAGCTAAACAACTGCACCGATATCCTCAAGGAAAATAGCAGTTTAGCCACGGACAAAAATTTCGGAGCATATTTCATATGCTTTCCAGAACAATTTGCCGTGTTGAATAACAAGGTGAAAGAACTTACTCAAAATATAGCCAATAAATTTCACCAAGTAAAATTCATACAGAATGTGATAAAGAATAAGCAAGACTGGATAAATAAAGTAGGAAGGTTGTTGTCTAATAGTAAGGCACAAGAGCTTTTGGAGAAAGGGGGAATTTTCGAAAAATCTGTATTATTTTTGGCTTATGGAGACAAAAACGAAACAGTGAGTATTGTTCTGTTCTAATATTACTAAAATAACTGGTTTTCTTTTTGATAAAAAACTGTTTACATATTGCTACAGGTTGTTTCATTTATAATTGGAAATATTTTAACTGTAGATTCGTGGGCTCAAAATATTAAGATTTAACCCGTATCACTTAAATAAAATGTGGCTCCTTACTGAGTTACATGGTGTTTTATTTAAAAATTTAAAAACTATTTGCGCCCAGTACTTTAAAACTATTTTAAAGAATTTAATGAAAAATCCTTTATAAAAGGTATAAACTTTATTAAAATCCCTTTAAGGGCTACATCACAGAACGTATTCGCTATTTAAAATATCATCATCAGTGTTAGCAACTGGTTGATTACAAACTGAGCCATTAAAAAAATATCAGGGCATAAACCCTTTAAATGGTATAAACATTTGTTATATTGGCCGCGTTCACCAGAAATAATCGGTTTACCTTTCAACTAAACCGCTGTGTTTTAGCGCTTTAAAACTGCGTTTCAGTCTGGTGAATGGTATTTTTTCGTTTGACACTTTGATAGTTGGTTTTGTTTTGTGTTCTCACCTGTTCTATGAATTTACCTAAAACGAGATTCGTTGTTTTTGTTTATAACAAATTATAACTATAGTGCTATCGTTCAAAGATAACTTGAACGTGTCTTAAACAAATTTAATTCAAAATTTGATAATATACTACCTTTATTGTTGTTTCATATTGAACAAGAAATAATTTTTACTGCTGTAAAATGCTAGCTGGACTTAGTAGAACCATTGGATGATGTATTCCCATTAGAAAAAAAAATAATGTAACGAGAAATATGAATTATGTTGAAAATATTGTTCCTTATACACAGATTTACAATTTCGTAAGCATATACAATTATGTATCTACTCAGTTTCAATTACATTATAATTAAAATCATTGTAAAAGTAAATAAAGTATTTTCAAATAAGCGTGCCATTACAATATGTATGTTTCTTAAACACGTTCACTATTAAGGGCCGGTTTTTCAGTGCTGGGTTAACCTATTTATTTCTTGGTCACCGAAATATTCATGTTTAATCATGTTTAATCAGTTTTTCAGTACTAGGTTAGAGCTTAAACTCGTTTAAGTTAACCACGATTTTAACCGATCCTCGTTAGATGGTTTAACTCAGATGAATTTTGCGGTTACGCTTGCGCATTGGTGCAGTGAATGTATCATGTTTATTTTTTGAGTACCTGCCTGACAGAAGGGATTAGTTGGGTTATGATATTTTCTTTCTTTCTTCTCCTTATTATAAGGAAATTATTATTATTGAAATTATAAATTATTATCATTATTATATAGGAAGGAATTATAAGGAAATATATTTAAATATAACTGTAACAGGTACCTATGTTTACACTTACTTTAACAGGATTTAATGCATGATTCCTAGTAATATTTTAAAAAGATTATTTTATATTTGTATACACAGCAAAATTCTTAATTATTTACCAAAGAGTCTGACTTCTTATTTCCTGGTCAATCTGTTCAAATAGTGATAAGACCGTGGTCTTTGACCAACAAAATCGGAAAAAAAAGTCTAAATCGTCCCAGTAATTCTAATTCTCTTCTGTTATGAAACCGACGTAGACGTTATGAACTAAACAAAGATTCCAAACTTGATATTGCATTTCATTAATCATTTTTTAAATTTGGTTATGAAATTATCTTTTATTTATTTTTCTGTAAAATTGATCATTATTTATCGAATCGCACATGCGAAAAGTACAGTTACTGCTGCCAACAGAAGAAAAAAAGTGGTTAGCTAACCGAGATTTTCTTAACTTGATTTAAACCACTGAAAAACGCTATGATGGTTAAAATATTGGTTAAAATTTAAACTAGGTTAGCTAACCAAAATTTTAACCGCTCACTGAAAAACCGGGCCTAAGTGATGTAAATCCTACGCTGAATAAAATGGCGACCGTTTTGTCAACACGTTGAAGTTTAGCTTAAATTGACAGTGACATTTACCAGTTTCAAAGCGCTGACACGTTGTTTAAAATTCCAAACGATGGACTATATTTATAAAGATTAGGCCCTTAGGTACTGCATGACTCTCCCATCGCGTGGGTTGCTAAACACGTGGATTTTTCTCTACATGAGGAATGTTAGATGGCAGTGGCGGCTCGTGACCTCAATATGCGGGTAGGCGACACATATACCTTTATATATACTCTATACTCTACATACTATATACTCCTATACCTGTATACACAGTGTGTCGCATTTAAGATGAAGACACCCCTATATTGCGGCTATCAAAATAAATACAGATTTAAAATTTTGCAGTCAAGCCAGTGTGATGGTTCACATTTTTTAAGATAGTCATAGTCAACTCAAATTTAAATTTTAAGTGCTATCTACTGCGAATCTACAAACAGGGCGAATTTTCGATATTTTGCTTCGCGTTAGAGATATCGGAAAAAAAGTTATTTGGAAAAGTTGTTCCAAATATTTTTCTAACCCCACGTAACAAATTTCATGACAAAATTCGCACTTTTAGTTTTTTCAATATTTGTAGTCAGGATCCTAAAACATACAATTGGCTATCCCAAGATACATCTCGGGACAACCATTGTCGAAGGCGCAAAAAATGTAGCCTAACCTAGCCCCAAAAAGTTCCCGGAAATTCTCGTCCACTACGGCTAGACAAGCCACAGTTACAGAGCTGTGCTTAGCGTAAAGAATGAGAGACGCATATCATTCTGTTCTGTTCTTTAGGCGGATTTGAAAAGTGCCTGACTATAGGGTAGTGCCATAATTATAGAAGTGAGTAGCACTACTACGAGGAGCGTACAATAATTACAACTTCGAAGAGAAATTAAAAGAAGCTTTTTTATTTTAGATACTTACGTATTGTGGCAAAATTTATAAGTTACAATTTTGAAATAAGTAATTTATATTAATAAATAATTTATTATTGTATTGTACATTTGAAGAGGTTAGGCGGCACCTACCTTGTCTACCCCGACGGGCCGCCCCTGTTAGGTGGCAACTAACATTCTCACCCACATAACAATTTCATGTTCTTAGTAGATTCATAGAACATACTTTTCAGAAAAAGTATATACTGAGAATATGCGTAATTACCATTGCGAATGTGCAGAGCACATACTGAGTATATACTACATTACAGTACTTAAACGTTCTATGTATATACTTAGAATGTACTACCGCACTTCTTTTCAGTATATACCAAGAATGTTCTTTTTAGAACATTCCAAGGACGTGCTATAAACCTTCTATGTGTATACTTAGAACATACTACCGCACATCTTTTTAGTTTATACCAAGAAGGTACTTTTTAGAATATTCCAAGGAAGTGCTATAAACCTTCTATTTATATACTTAGAACGTACCTACTACCGCACATCTTTGAATGGGAAGAATATATATTTTTAAGAATATTCTAAGAAAGTGCTATATTGCTTAGAAGTATGTTTTCAGCATCACCTAATCTCATCTTAGGTTCTACTGGTTCTACCAAATACTTATTATATTTACATATTTTAATTGCAAATGAGAATGTAGTTAGTACCTATATTCTACAATATTACTTAAAAAGTAAGTACATATTTATAAATTTTAGTTATTTATATAAATCATTATATATTTAGCTAAACTAAACTATGCATAAGTAACTAAAATTTATATAATACTTATATGTACTTACCTATTTAATGAGTTACCAAAATAGATTATATTTTATGTATTTTGAAGCACCGCAAACAAAATAAAGATATTACAATAAAGCTATTGTATGTATGTTCTTTAGTCCTAGTACTACATCATTCGTCTTCATCCTCAACACTACATAGATCGGCCATAGATGATACAAATAATGAAATAATGCCTGTTTTCTTTTTCATATTTTACGGTTTTTTCCTATCCCTGATCCATTCAGGTAAGAAATGGTCAGATGGGGGATATGAATGTATGAATATTGTGGAATAACATCGGTGGTCAGTGTTGCCAAACGGAGAGAAATTTCCCTTTTTGCGGGAATTTTCAACATAAAAGGTGATAAAGGGAAAAAGTTAACTCAAAAGGTAACTTATCCATTCCAAATTGTAAAATATTAAGAAAAAATCAAAATATTTGAAAATAATTAAACATATCTTCTCAGATTTTGTAAACAGGAGGGAAGTTTTTTTTATAAAAGTGAGAATTTTTAAGGTAAGTTGACGGAAAAAGCTTACTCGACGGTTGGCAACGCCAAAGCCTTTGGTTGCTTTGGTTGTGCAGTTTGGCACGTTTTGGTTCTGCGAAATGGCCCATTTTGAATTGAATGTATAAAAATACTCATGATTCATGATAAACTCGAAATGGTAAAGTCATTTCAATTATGAAAACGAATTTTTAATAGTATCTATGTAAACGTTAATACAATTAATGTTTAAACTTTTTTACCATACAACAATTTTGAAATGAAATTCGTCTAATACTACCTACATACATAAATTTTATTAATTATTCTAAAATATAACGAAGTTGATAAGGCTAATATTATTCATACTTCCTATACTATACATACATATTATTTTTAAGATATTTTAAAAGTATCTACTTATAAGTATGTGTTAAGAATGTACTTATAAGTATGTGCTAAGAACATTCGATAAAGGTATATTCTAAGAATAGTATCTACTTATAAGTATGTGTTAAGAATGTACTTATAAGTATGTGCTAAGAATATTCGATAAAGGTATATTCTAAGAATAAACTTTTACGAATATTCCGAGATACTACGTACACGAATGTACTCAGTATATTCGGTACGAGAATATACTTTAAAGTATATGCAAAGAACATGAAATTTAGAATGTTTTTTAAGGTACATGCTATGCTTGTACTACGCATATACTAAACAGAATATACTCCGACGAATGTTGGTAGTATATGCTTAGAACATGATACGAACATCATTGTTATGTGGGCAGTTGCCATCTACTAATATCTAAAATATATATTTTTTTATTTTACGTATATTTTTTCCACGCTTATGTACATAACCGATTCGGTTATCATTTAGTAATCAACTAGAGACTAGGGGGTCCCAATCAATCGCGGGGCTCTGAGCACGTGCCCGGTCGAGAAGAGGAGCTTGATTCTGAATAGCTATGTTATGGATGATGTGATTAATGATTTCGTCAACAATCATGTTGCACTTCCTAGAGACAAAATTCATTAAACTGTTAAAATGTATAACAGTCATAATCAACATATTCAGTTCACAGTTGCATGACTAGCCTTTTGGCTTTGCCAGTGCCAATAATGGTAGGGGAGCCCAAAGGGGGTATTTGGGCGTTACTCGAGCGCTTCAGAAAATCACATGGGGAGAAACATTGTACCCTGTAAATGCGTGCGTTGGGGGCAATGCGTGAAAAATCTATCCTTAGAAAAACTTGATCGCATGAGATTCAGACAAGGTAAGTTAAATACATGAAGAACAGTGTATATTTCAAAAATCTGACGATTCGAGCGGGGCGTAAGGAAATGGGTGAGTCACAAAGTTTCACAAAAAGGCTAATATTTCGCGAAATGAACATCAGATCGAAAAACTGAAAAACATGTGTTTAATATTTTTCAAAAATGTATCGAATGATAGCAAACACGACCCCCACGAAGGTGTTGTGGGGGTAATTTTAAAATCTTAAATAGAAAATGAACATCAGATAGAAAAACTGAAAAATCTTTAATATTTTTCAAAAATCTATCGAATGACACCAAACACGACCCCACACGAAGGTTGAGTGGGGGTAATTTGTAATCTTAAGTAGGATTCGCCATTTTTATTGCAAATTTGGATGTTTTACGTAAAAAAGTAACTTTTATTCGAGACATTTTTTTCGAATTATGGATAGATGTTATAATCGGAAAAAACGATATTTGAAAATTTGTACCCGTTCACCACCCCACACTAAAATGGAAAACTAACTTTTTTGGTATTAGGACCTAATCTTCACAACCCAATAGGTCCCATGACGCTTTAGTGACTGCAAATTTAGCATCCAAGGCTTCCCTACTGTATAACTTAGAAAAAATAAACACAGTTAAGAAATATGTGGGAGATTGTCTAGCATACCTTGATATGATAATAATTATTTAGTCCAGAAAACCACTGCGCATCCGCTAGGAAAAATATTCTGATTCGGATTTTTTGCACAGTTTTACTCAAAAAGGACCCGTTTTAACAAATTTGAATGTTGCCAGGTCCAAACATGAGTCACAAATATTTTAAACTTTTTTTTTGTTTTTTCCCTAAATTTATTTTTTTTTGCATCGAACAAAGTTTTTTTTTAGGTTTTTTGGATAATTCCAAACATAAAAGGTCTTTAGTGACTTTTCTTCAAAGTTGATAGTTTTTGACATGCGATTGTTTATATTATAAGCGATTAAAAATTTAAAAAGTGCGAAGTCGGCCATTTTTAACCCTCAAAAACTATGTGAAAAACTGAAAATTTCAATGTTGCCAGGGTAGGTAGATATTATATAAACATCGACTGATGCAATCCCGAAGAGTTTTTCGCTATACAATATCGAAAACCCCTTTGTTTTTTAATTGCTAATCAAGCGGCCGCTACACTATTTTCAACCGTTGCATATACACAATATTGTATGTACCTAATATGCGTAAATATATGTGCGGAAAAATATTCTGATTAAATTTTTTTCACCATCTGGTTTGAAAATGTTCCCTATTAACAAATTTGCATGTTGCCAGGGTCAAAAAATTTTTTACACAATTTTTTTAAACTTAAAGTGTCGTCCGATTATCTATCATACATGCAACGGTTGAAAATACTGTCGCGCCCGCTTGATTAGCAATTAAAAAACAAAGGGGTTTTCGATATTGTATTGCAAGAAGCTCTTCAGGATTTCACCAATCGATGTTCATAGAATATCTACGTACCTTGGTAACATTGAAATTTTCGGTTTTTCACATAGTTCTTGAGGGTTAAAAATAGCCGGTTTTACAATTTTTTTAATTTTCAATCGCTTATATCTCGAAAACTATTAATTTTAGAGAAAAATCACTTAAAATATTTTCTATGTGGAATGATCCATAAAACCTAAAAAAAATTGTCCGATGCAAAAAATTAGTTTTAGGAAAAAACAAAAAAAAATTTAAAAAATGTTTGACTGCTTTTTGATCCTGGTAACATGCAAATTTGTTAAAAGGGGACATTTTCAAGCAAGATAAAAAAAATTGAATGAGAATATTTTTCCGCATATACATATATTTACCTTGTTACATATACATACTAGACCTGGATCCCGTGTAAGAAAGAAAAGTTGATTAATAGCAAGCTGAAAATTTGTTAATAGCTTAACGGTGTCTAGTCGGACAAACTTTGATGCACGGGAACACTGGAACAGGGGAAGTTTTAACTGTGGAGCATGATAAACGTGTCGTCCTGACAAGTTTATGATTGTGAAAAATAGCAAGTTGTTTTTAAGTTTATTCGATAGCCAACGTTATGTAATTTATGCGAAAATGTTTGTCCGACAAAAATGTTGGGCATTTTAACGAGTCCGACACGTAGAACATGTCACATCACAGGAATTATGTTGGTGATGAATAGCAGTCTGATTTTTGCATGAGAGTTTAATGAAAGGTTAAAAAAGCAATTGAAAGTTCTGTCCGACAAAATTAATGGGAAGTTTTCGTAGTCGGACATTCTAAACAGGTAAGATATAGACAAAAATGCTGGTGATAAATAGCTTTCCGACAAAGACGAAATTTAATTAAGTAAATTATTCCTTACCAAGAATGACTGTTGTCGGAAAAAAATAAGGGGTAGATTTTGTAGTCGGACAATTTAAAAAAATAATTTTTGAAATTTCAATAAGGGGTGATTATTCTATGTCAAAAGTACCTGCAATCAATTACAATCGATGTCTTTCGATTTATGTCAACATCATTTAGATACCTCACTGTAATACATTTATAGTAGATCAGGCAAATTATATTATGGATTGAGTGGTCTAGCTATCTTTGTCTGCCACATGCGCGGGATCGCTTGGTTAAAAGAGATAGATAGACCACCTATCGACTTTTTGCACTGTATTCCCTGTCTACCCTTATGTCTATGAATACATTTCCATTTAAGAAAAACTGTCACTTTTGACAATAATTCATAATAAATTGCAATCGTAACTTCAAATTTAAACTAATCGATTTATTTTGGCAGCAAATTATTTCTTGCCATGTGACATATTAATTACATTATTATTTCATTTGTAGAAAGTTGAGAAAAATTATGTTATAGAATTTTAGTAATAATTTATTTAGGTACCCTTTTTCAATCAAGCAAAGCATTACAGCACGAATAATGATATTCAATAGAACTTTCACAATTATCTGGCAACTGAACCTCATTGAATTGATGACGAAGTATTTTACTAACTTTGTAAAATGTTCGAAAATTGCTCAAAAATGTTCCGTTGAATGGTTTCACTTTTGATTTGGCGACTTAAAATTTAAACTGTTGACACTCAAAAATAGACACAAAAACACTCCATAGTTAATATAAATTTTAATTTCCAACACACGTGGCAAACAGAAACTCGGAGACCATGTACTTTCAAATACTACTTTGTACAGCACAAAGTGTCACACTGACAAATGCAGCCTTCTAATACATACTTCTAAGCATAATGTGTCATATTTACGTTTATTCTTATAAGCACCGAAGTTTTAGACTCTTCACATTTTTCAATGTCGTTTACAGGGTTAAGATTTGAGTGTGGAAAAAAATGTATACAACGTTTTTTGTAGGAAATTTTCCGTACTTTCTGATGCGCCTAATTAGAAAACCCTAAGAGATTGCTTTCACATGTTCTTTGACATTTTTTATTGTCATTTTGAGAATATCTAGAACAAACTCGACCAAAAAAAAAATAATTGTTTTGCAATATATACAAATATACATGCATTGATATTTACCTCACTGTTTTTGGAGTGTGCATGTATATATATGCACATGCAAATATGTGAATATAAATAATAATACACAACTAAAATAGCTTTATCAATATGTGACTAAGTCATTCTGAAAAAATGTTTTTTATTTATTTCCTTCGATTTGCCCAAACTTTTTGTCCGACATATAACTTTTTGCGTTACAAAATATAATTTGTACATAAACAAATCAAAATTAGCTTGCTATTTATCACCAATATTTTTGTCTATATCTTACATGTTTAGAATGTCCGACTAGGAAAATTTCCCATTCATTTTGTCCGACAGAACTTCCAATTGCTTTTTTAACCTTTCATTAAACTCTCATGCAAAAATCAGACTGCTATTCATCACCAACATAGTTCTTGTGATGTGACATGTTCTACGTGTCGGACTCATTAAAATGCCCAACCTTTTTGTCGGACAAACATTTTTTCATATATTATATAACGTTGGCTATTGAATAAACTTAAAAACAACTTGCTATTTTTCACCATCATAAACTTGTCAGGACGACACGTTTATCATGTTCCACCGTTAAAACTTCCCCTGTTTCAGTGTTCCCATGCATCAATATTTGTCCGACTAGACACCGTTAAGCTATTAACAAATTTTCAGCTTGCTATTAATCAACTTTTTTTTCTTACGCGGGATCCAGGTCTATACATGCAACGGTTGAAAATAGTGTCGCGCACGCTTAATTAGCAATTAAAAAACAAAGGGGTTTTCGATATTGTATTGCAAAAAACTCTTCAGAATTTCATCAATCTATGTTTAAAGGATATACCTGCCTTGGCAACATTGAAATTTTCAGTTTTTTACATAGTTTCTGAGGGTTAAAAATGGCTGATTTCGCAATTTTTAATTGCTTATATGTCAAAAAGTATCAATTTTAGAGAAAAGTCACTAAAGACCTTTCCTGTTTGGAATGATCCAAAAAACCTAAAAAAACTTTGTTCGATGCAAAAAAATAATTTTAAGAAAAAAACAAAAAAAAAACGTTTAAAAAATGTTTGACCCATTTTTGGACCTGGCAACATGCAAATTTGTTAAAAGGGACCCTTTTTGAGTAAAATTGTGCCAAAAATCTGGATCAGAATATTTTTCCTAGCGGATGCGGGGCTTTCTGGACTAGTTAGAACTACAAATAATGTGAAAACCAGTTGGTTCAGAAAACCCATTAGCAGCAATAGATTTATAAGCTATTACTCACATTATCCTAAGGAAATAACATAAAGTTTTTTTTTTCAGTTAAATCTTCTGGGGAAAATCCGCACTGAATACGCTGACTACTTGGAAAGCATTGGGATGACTGTACGACGTAAAGGACTGCATTTTTTGTGGGTAGTTGATTTTCCCCTCTTTGAAATATCTGAAGAAGGCACACTTAAATCAGCGCATCATCCCTTTACAGCTCCACATCCAGATGATCTAAGTTTGTTGAAAAGTGATCCACTCAAAGTAAGTGTATCTAGATATAACAATCTGAATATGCGAGAATTATCATAACGAAAACTTTGTTTATTCGGTATGTCGGTATGTATTTATATTCATCAATTACGTAATAATACATAAAGTACGTCATGTAATAAAACATGTCGTGTAATAAACTACGTTTATTACACTAATACTAGTGTATTACACTTATTACTAATACTTTAGACTCATGCGACGGGGACCCAATCAATTGCCATCTACAGTCACTCCAATCAATTTTTAAAAAAATTTAGGATTAACAAACTTTCAAAGGAATTAAAAATTAAATTTTTAAAATACATAGCAGGCTATCCAGAAAGAACGTGATGTTTTGGAATATAATAAAAAATAAGTACAAGCAAAAGATTTTATTACACACATTTGAAAGAGACACTCAATTAAAATCTTTCTACATATCTCGCAACAAATTCAGGCACTTATCGTAGCAGTGAACTTGCTTTGAAATACCATTGTCATAAAATTCTGCCGTCTGAGACTTCAACTTGGCGTTCAACGCCGTCCCGGTAGGCAAGGTAGGCGCCGCCTAACCCCTTCAAATGTACAATAATAAATTATTTATTAATATAAATTACTTATTTCAAAACTGTAATTTATAAATTTTGATACAATACCTAAGTATCTAAAATCTAAAATAAAACAAAGCTACTTTTTAATTCATCTCCGAAGTTGTAATAATTATTGTATGCTCCCCGTAGCGTAGCACTACTAAAGGCAGGCGCTTTTAAAAGTAGCCGAACAGAATTCACATTTGTCTCACTCTTTACGCTAAGCACAGCGCTGTATTGTCGCTTGCCTGGCCGCTGGCCGTGGTGGCAAGCATTTCCAATAATATTTTCGGGCTATAGGTAGGCTAGATTTTTTTGAGTCTTTGACATTGATTGTGCCGAGCTGCATCTCGGGACTGCCAATTGCATGTTTTAGAATCCTGACTACCAATTCTGAAAAAAAAACGAAAAGTTCGAATTTTGTCATGATATTTGGTATGTGGGGTTAGAATAATATTTCTAACAATTTTTCCAAATAGTTTTTGCGTTATCTCTAATGCGAAACAAAATATTGAAAATTCGTCCCGTTTGTGAATTCGTCGTAGGCCGCGTTTAAAATTTAAATTCCAGTTGACTATCTTAAAAAATGTACACCATCAAAATGAATGACTGCAAAATTTCAAATCTGTATTTATTTTGATAGCCGAAATATAAGGGCGTCTTCATCTTAAATGCAACACACTGTATACAGGGTGTTTGTTAAAGAATGGACCGTAGCTTAACACTAGATTCCCGAGGTTAAATATGTCGATTTGAGCTAACTTAGTACGAAAGTTGATAATAACTGAAATACAGGGCGACAAAGTTAAAACTTTGATTTTATTTATTCTTGAATATTTCCTAACAGACATGGGATAATAACACAAAATTTGGTAAGCGGGGATTTTTTGGGACAAGAAATCTAAATTCGCCACCAAAAAGATCCAGAGGGCGCCACATACGCCTTTCAGCGCTCATTTAATAGGTTCAATTTTTTTATTACCCACTCTACATACTTTTTAAATAAAAAATTTTATTCTGTTAATATTTTTACTTAAAAAAGCTATACTACATTCATCTCGCTAAACTCTACCGTTTTCGAGATAAACGCATTTTATAATATCATTGTAGTTACACCCGAAAAATAACTTAAATCATAAAAATTTACAAAAATGTATCCCAAATTTCTTCAAATGGAGTTTACGATGCAATATCATAAATACACTCACCGGCAGAGAAAACGGGCACCCCAAAAAATGGGTCATTTTTAATGTCTTGTATTTCCTAAACCTGATGTCCGATTTAAGTAATTTTTTTAATATGTTATAGCCTTATTCTTTATCAATATCGCTGTAATAATATTGTTGCTAGACAGGTACATTGTCATTGTATACAGGGTGTACGAATCAAACTTTGTTTTTTTCTCAAACTTTGGAACACCCTGTGGAATGTTCTAGCTTTTATAAAATACTGAAATTATAACCAAACTATAGCCTCAGGTTTTCTTAACATTCTGTTTTTTGATTCATTCGCTTATGTTGGATAATAAAAAAGTTAAGCACTTTAACAACTACCCCTGTTTTTCGTTAATACAGGGTGTTTTTAAATATGTACGGCAAACTTTAAGGGGTAATTCTGCATGATAAAATAATGACAGTTTGCTTTATAAACGTATGCCCGCAAATGCTTCGTTTCCGAGATAAGGGGGGTTGAAATTGTTCTTACAAACTGACGATTTATTTATTTCTCTAAAACGGTTTGTGATATGCAAATGAAATGTGGTAGATTTTAAGAATAGTTGAAAGACTGATAAGTTTGTACACACTTGAATGAATAAGGGAAAATGAAAATGTAGTATGTCAAAGTGTGTAAATAATTTTATTTCCTTAGCTGAGCGCTTTCGACATAAACGTCATCATCGGAGCTAATGCTAAAATAAAAAAAGAGATCTTGTAAGAACAAGAAGTACAAAACTCTTTTTTTACTTACGTCAAATACTAAAAAAGTACCGCTACATAGAGGTGTAAAAAAGTGCATCTTAGGAATGTACATTTGATTTTTAAATTTTGAATGCTAACTTAGTCCTCCGTACAACAGCAAACAGCAAAAAACAGAAAGAAACGGCCACATACACGTTGCACAAAAACATATAAACTTTTTTCATGGTCCGGGTGTCGATATCACCCGTCCATCCTTGGCCTAGTAACAACAGCTGACTGACAAGGTCGGATATTCAAATCTGCTTTTATCTGTTCTGCGTTGACGTTGACAGCTGACGTTGAAACATGAATATTTTAAACATATTGAAAGGAAAATTGAAAATTTTTTACAATGAAATTGATAAGGAAATGTACCTTAGATGTTTGTACTAATCAACTATTAAATTAATTGATGACATGCTTGATTTTGAGACTAATTGGCCCAACTTACATACACTGTGTTAAGTTAAAAAATTAAATTAAAAAACAAAAAAAATTATTAAACAGAAAGTAATGAGAAAGATCAATTTTGATTGTGAATTCTCAAATTCAATATTCAGAAGATGTTAGCTTGTTGAAGTTAAAGATTGAGATAATATTATATTGTTGTTATTTATCATCTTTTTGTCATTTATGTAAGTCATTGCAATGACCTTGACTTGGTGTATGGATATTTTATTAAGTTGAAAACCTAATGTTTATGTAGAAATATTAAATGATTTTATTAAATGCTATGATGTTAAAATGGGTATATTCAGTGTCTATTGTTGTAAGACGTTGATGACAAAATAGAAGGATATAGTGTTCGGTGGAATTCAATTTTTAACAAAATAGTTTCGAACACTTTTGTTGTTAGGTGTTTTATTTCTAAGGCTCTCATTACTTGTTGGTAGAATCTGTATTAATAATGTATATATAAATCTGACCAATAGTCAAATGTTTTCCTTTTTTTATATAAAGTTATAAAATTAAATTTTGAATAAAAATACAATAGTTTTTATATACATATTTTATGAGGTAGTTATTGCGCATTTTTTGGCATACAATTAAGAATTTTATATTCACCATTGGCGTGCATACGGGTATAAATATTTTAGATATATCCCGTATGCACGCCAATGGTGAATATAAAATTCTCAATTGTATGCCAAAAAATGCGCAATAACTACCTCTTAAAATCTACCAAATTTCATTTGCATATCACAAACCGTTTTAGAGCAATAAATAAATCGTCAGTTTGTAAGAACAATTTCAACACCCCCTATCTCAGAAACGAAGTATTTGCGGGTATAAGTTTATAAAGCAAACTGTCATTATTTTATCATGCAGAATTACCCCTTAAAGCTTGCCGTACTTATTGAAAAACACCCTGTATTGATGAAAAACAGGGGTAGTTGTTAAAGTGCCTAACTTTTTTATTATTTAACATAAGCGAATGAATAAAAAAACAAAATGTTAAGAAAATCTGTGGCTATAGTTGGGTTTTAATTTTAGTATTTTATAAAAGCTAGAACATTCCACAGGGTGTTCCAAAGTTTGAGAAAAAAACACAGTTTGATTCGTACACCCTGTATACAATGACAATGTACCTGTCTAGCAACAATATTA
Source organism: Diabrotica virgifera virgifera (assembly GCF_917563875.1). Classification (NCBI taxonomy): domain Eukaryota; kingdom Metazoa; phylum Arthropoda; class Insecta; order Coleoptera; family Chrysomelidae; genus Diabrotica; species Diabrotica virgifera. The sequence continues at coordinate 68,018,300 of NC_065451.1, forward strand.
TTACAGCGATATTGATAAAGAATAAGGCTATAACATATTAAAAAAATTACTTAAATCGGACATCAGGTTTAGGAAATACAAGACATTAAAAATGACCCATTTTTGGGGTGCCCGTTTTCTCTGCCGGTGAGTGTATGAGAACTGGCACAAATTATTATGGCTTCAAGTTTATTTTTCGGGTCTAACTATAATGATATGCAAAAATGATGTTGTATCGCAGACTTAAAATGCGTTTATCTCGAAAATGGTTGAGCTTAGCGAGATGAATGTGGTATAACTTTTTTAAGTAAAAATATTAAGAGAATAAAATGTTGATTCAAAAACTACGTGGCGTGGGAAATAAAAAAATTTAACGTATTAAATGAGCGCTCAAAGACGTATGGAGCGCTCAAAAAATCCCCGCTTACCAAATTTCGTGTCGTTATCCCATGTCTATCAGGAAATATTCAAAAATAAATAAAATAAAAGTTTAACTTTGACACCCTGTATTTCGGTTATTATCAACTTTGGTACTAAGGTAAGTTGGCTTAAATCAACCAATTTTAAGCTCAGGAATGTAAGGTTAAGCTATGGCCCATTATTTACCAAACACCCTGTACCTATATAGGTATGTATATATTATATTATACACTATATGTTTCGCCTACCCGCATACTGAGGTCACGAGCCACCACTGCCCCATCGTCATCAAACGCTGCGTTGCAAGCCAGGCCTTCATTGCTCGAAATAGGTGGTAGTCGCTGGGTGCAAGATCCGGACTATACGGCGGATGAGGTAATACCCCCCACTTGAATTGAAGAGACAAGTTCATCAGTCACAATGCTTGGCAGTCCACTTCGTTCTTTACGTACAAATTCATTTAGCCTTTTTTGAATTTAATGCACCATTCACGTATTCCTCTTTCAGTGATCACATTGTTCCCATAAACAGCATAAATTTCGCGATAAATTACAATTGGTTTGTTGTTTTTAGCCAACGAGAACCGTATTATCGCACCTCACAACTGGCGAGGTTTTCAATCGCGGCACACATTTACATTTCAAACAGCGATTGTAAAATAACGAGAAGAGACAGTGACTTCACGCTAGCACAGCTACTGAACGGATGAACGATGAACGCTACGATGCTAAAAATGCCGCGCTAGCCCCGCCCCTAGCGGCTACAGATCAAAACGTAACAAAATTTCTGGATAACCCTCGTAATAAACATCTTGTTATCAAATATAAAGTTACATTAAGCTTTAAATTATTTTTCTGAATAAAGTAACCACTGTTTTTTCAATTTTGCGCAAAATTTAATTACTGATGAAATATACACTGGGGTGCAAAATTAACCGAACACCTTCAAAATGGGTCATTTTTTATGTCTAGAATTTCCTAAACCTTTTGTCCGATTTAAGTGATTTTTTAATATGTTATAGCGTTATTTTTAACAATATCGCTGTAATAATATTGTTGCTAAACAGGTATATTTTCGCTGTATACCGGGTTTACCATTGAAACTGTGTTTTTTCTCAAACTTCGTATCACCCTGTGGATTATTCTAGCATGTATAAAACACTCAAATTAAAACCTAACCATAGCCTCATGTTTTTCAACATTCTGCTGTTTGATTCATTCTCTTATGTTGGACCATAAAAAAGTTAGGTATTTTAACAATTAGCCATGTTTTTCATCAATACAGGGTGTTTTTAAATAAGTATGGCAAACTTCAAGGGGTAATTCTACATGAAAAAATAATGACAGTTTGCTTTATAAACCTATGTCCGCAAATGCTTCGTTTCTGAGATAGAGGGTGTTGAAATTTTTTTTACAGTTTGACGATTTATTTATTGCTTTAAAACCGGTTGAGATATGCAAATGAAATTTGATGGGTTTTAAGACGTAGTTATTGTACAGTTGACAGTTATTGTATAGTATGACATGCAAGTAGGAATTTAATATTCACCATTGGCGCGCATGAGGGTAATATGAGCCGTCATATTACCCGTATGCGAGCCAATGGTGAATATTAAATTCTTAATTGTATGTCAAGAATGCAATAACTACATTTTAAAACCCTCCAAATTTCATTTGCATATCTCAACCGGTTTTAAAGCAATAAATAGTCAGTTTGTAAGAAAAATTTCAACACCCCGTATCTCGGAAACGAAGCATTTGCGGACATACAAAGCAAACTGTCATTATTTTTTCATGCAGAATGACTCCTTAAAGTTTGCTATACTTATTTAAAAACACCTTGTTCATTCATTCTCCTTGCCTTCTCCCTATGCGGGGTCGGCTTCCCTAATTGCATTTCTCCACACAATTCTATCCTGGGTCATACCAATATTAATCCACTTTACCAACATGTCCTGCCTAATCGTCTCCCCCACGTCTTCTTTGGTCTTCCACTCCTACTCCTTCCAGGAATCTGCACTTCAGCTACTCTTCGTATTGGATGATTAACGTCTCGACGTTGAACATGACCAAACAATCTCAACCTATGCTCTCTCATTTTGGCATCAATTGGTGCCACACCTAGACTTCCCCTAATATCCTCTTTTTTAATTTTATCCTTTCTTGTCACTCCACTCATCCATCTAAGCATTCTCTTCTCCGCCACATGCATTCGTTGTTCCTCTTTCTTTTTCACTGCCCAACATTCAGTTCCGTACATACATGATAGCCGGTCTTATGGCTGTTTTATAGAATTTTCCTTTCAGCTTCATTGGAACTTTCTGTCACACAACACACCACTCGCTTCCTTCCACTTCATCCATCCAGCCCTAATTCTACTGCATGCATCTTTATCTATTTCTCCATTACTCTTTAATACCGATCCCAGGTACTTAAAACTATTGCTTTTTACAATCAATTCACCATCCAAAGATACCATTTTATTTGTAGTAGCTCCATCTTTAAATGAACATTCCAAATACTCTGTCTTTGTCCTACTAAGTTTTAAACCTTTTTCCTCCAGAGCTCGTGTACACTGTTCCAGTTTTTGTTCTAAGTCTCTTTCACTACTTCCTACTAACACGACATCATCAGCATACATTAAGCACCATGGAATGTTACGCTGTATCTGGTCTGTAGTTTCGCTGTTATCTGGTCCAAAACTAATGAGAATAAATACGGACTAAGCACCGAGCCTTGGTGCAATCCTACTTTCACATGAAATTTATCAGTCTCTCCCACACCTGTCCTAACACTAGTCGTTACTCCCTCATACATATCCCTCACAATCTTTACATATGCACCAGGGACTCCTTTCTTATTGAGTGCCCATCACAGAATCTCTCGAGGAACTAATATCATATGCTTTCTCAAGATCAATGAATACCATATTAGGGTTTGTTTCTTTACTCCTGTATTTTTCCATCAACTGCCTTATTCGCGGTGTGCAAGTACTTGGAAGGGAAACGAGAAACGACCGTGCGCGAGTTGCGGAGAAATATTGCAACTATCTTAAATAATTCATATTGTCAATTGAAATTGTCAAATTGACGTATATTTCATACCTTCTGTCATTGACGCAGAAAAATTATATATTGCTCCACAATATTGATATGATATGCAATTATTATATAAAGGTAAATTTAATTAATTGTATTTTGCTTGCAGTACTGCATTTTAATAACTAATTTTATTTACTTCTTCTTCTTCTTCCTTTATTGGGTTATATCCCTCGGGATAATTCGCCCAGCTTACACCAGGGAAATACTCTTGTCTTGCTCTGGGCAGTCGAATATTTCCAAATATATATGTTAAAGCCTCAATTTTTTTTTTAAATATATATTAGCAGGAACATCTTCGTATAGGGCCAGACAGTCCCTACAGGAAAGGCAATATTATACCATAAGGGTTAAGGCTTTTATCATTTGGAGGTCCAATATCTTTTTATATCTTTATCTTCTTAATTTTTTTAATTCAAATTTGGGAATTGATTAATTTATAAATTAAGTTTGGCTAAGTTAAGGAATTTAAGGATCAGGTTAATCCTACGTGGATTAAGGTTGGACATAAGTAGGCAAATTTCAATGGGAGTAGGGATATTTGTCTTGGCTAATTCTTTATATAGGTCAAAATTGGGTGACATATTTATAGGGCACTCAAAAATCAGATGATTTAAGGACCCAACTCGGCCACAGTCACAATATGGGTCATCTTTTACTCCTATCCTGAATAGGTGAACTGGAGTAGCACAATGACCTGTCCTCATTCTAATAATGGTGGTTATATGTCTTCTGTCTTGGTATGCAAAATTGTGGTACCAGGGGAGTTTATCTATCTGACCTACAATTTTAGAGTAAAATGAATTATTTCGATTTTTCCCCTGCCATTCTTGCTTCCACCGATTCCAGATGGAATGCTTGATGTCTGGTAGAAAGTTGGAATAGTGAAGAGTGATACCAGCAGCTACATTTAAGGTTCTACCTATATTAGCTAGTTTATCAGCCACCATGTTCCCTTTAATATTCGAGTGTCCTGGAATCCATGCCAGACTAATATTAACGTTATTTTCTTTCGCTTCAATGATGCCTCTCTTGGTCATGAACGATGAATGTTCTGTTTCCATAGAATAGGTTGATCTGCCTATTTTCTGTAAGGCACTTTTAGAGTCCGAGCAGATGATTGCTTGTTTAATCCCATTTTTCAAAATAATTTGGAGGGCATGATTAATTGCGACAATCTCAGCCGTACATATTTGGGTATACTTAGGTAGTTTACTGGTATAAGAATAGTTGATCTCTCGGCTAAAGACACCAAAGCCTGCTGATCCTTCATCATCAACCGAGCCGTCCGTGAAGAATTTGGTGTGACTAGGTTTATTTAGAATTATTTTTTGGAGTTGAACTGAGGCAAGTTCATCTGAACGATTAGATTGGATATTTATGATTGGAATTGTTGATAATTGATGGTCTAGTTCAAAGTTATGGCATGGGTATAAGTCACTTAAATATAAGTTGGTATAAGTACTTTTAAATTTGTTTTTTAAAAGCACTAGAAATGGAATACTTCTGTTTTTCCAATGATTTTGGTTCCTTTGAATTGCCAAGTCTAACAGGTCGAGAGCGGAAATAATTGGGTTGCCAATTAACATTAAATTTTTTAATATAAATTTAGAGCTAAGCCATTCCCATCTAGATTTAAGCGAGATCTGACCACTTTCACTTAAGAGAGCATGAATTGGGGTAGATTTCATGCATCCAGTTATAATTCGGATACTTTTGTATTTTAGTTTCTCCAATCTTTTAATTAAGGAAGTTGGACAATCGAAAATTACCTGGCAGCCAAAGTCCAGATGGCTCTGAATCAGACCATTGTGTACAATTTGTAAGGTTTTTGGATCACTTCCCCAATAAGTCCCACAAAGAGCTCTCATCACATTCAGGCCACGATTTACTTTTAGTTCTATTGAGTTTACATATGAATTCCACTTTAAGTTTTTTTGAATATTTACCCCCAGGTATTTGACTGAATCCACCCAACCAATATTCTGGTTACAAAATATTACGTTAGGGGGAGAGATTCTCGTGTTTCCTTTTGTAAATAATATTGCAGAAGATTTGTTCTTAGACAGATTTAAATTGTGGTCTAGCAACCATGATTCCATCTGAATCAATAATTTATTTACATTAATTACCAATTCATTAATATCACTCCCTCTAATCAGAAGAACCAAATCGTCTGCATACTGAATTAGTTTGCATGAAGAGGGATTAAATTATACAGGGAAAGACAATATAGGTTGAAGAGGATAGGGCTTAATGGGGAACCTTGGGGTAGTCCCAGACTTGATTTTCTTGGGCCATGGGTTTGTCCCAGTTTGTCTTTGACAAATAGCTCTCTATCATTTAGAAGGCAGAAAATCAAATTAGCCAGTTGGGTTGGAATGTTATACTTTAATAATTTGGAATACAAGAGTGATATATTGACATTATCATAAGCAGAAGAGATATCTAGAAATATGCCAATAGTGTATTGATTTTGAGCGAAGCCTATTTGAATTGTTGAGGTGAGGTATGTAAGGCATTCCGTACAACCTCTACCCCTTCTAAATCCTAGTTGTAGTGGATTAAAAATCTTATTATGTTCCACAATCCACTCTATTCTATTCTTTATAAGAGTTTCGAGCATTTTGCCTACACATGAAGAAAGAGCTATTGGTCTAAAGTTTAACGGATTATTACAATCTTTATCTTTTTTGATTATAGGTAAAATTACTGATTGTTTCCACTGAACAGGAACTATACCCGTTCTAAGACTTTCATTGAAAAGTTGAATTAATAACAAAGATCCAACAACGGGAAGATTTTTTAACATTGAGTAGGAAATCTGATCCAAACCAGGAGCCGAGTCAGATTTAATTGAGAGGGAGTTCTGATACTCGTCGAGAGCAAATGGCGGTTCTAGGGCTTGAGGAGATCTAACCAATACTTTATTGACAGCGGAAAGGGGGGTTAAGCAACATAGAATTTCGTGGGATATAGGAGTAGAGGGCAATTGTGTATATATTGAAGGTTTCGAAGCCGATACCTTATTAATTTTCTCCCACACAACTTTTAGAGGAGTGTTTCTATTTAATTTACTGCAAAATAGTCTGAAACTATTTTTACGTTTTGATTTTAGGAATTTTCTTGATTTGGCTATATTCTTTTTAGCCTCGATATAGTTTTCCATTGAGGGGGTATTTTTAAATTTTTTTAAGGCAGACACTCTCGCAGAGACGACTTCAGCACATGAGTCATCCCACCATGGAATGTGGTATTTGGAATTATTAGGAGGGTGAAGCCAAGGTATTGTTTCATCAGCTACCGATGATATGGAGTTAAAAAAAATTCGTAATCTTCCCTGGGAGAAGCTAAGAAAATGCTGTTTAAATTGTTATGATAAGTAGACCAATCAGCTTTCTTTAGATTTCTTCTTTTACATGAATGCGGGGGAGATTGAGGACATACACCTATCTGACATATTATGGGGAAGTGGTCACTAGTTCCAGTATCTGAAATAGTGGACCACTTGCCCACACTGGCTGCCACATCGACTGATGCCATTGTTAGATCTACTACCGACTTACTGCCTCCTGGGGCCACCAGTCTAGTTGGGGACCCATCATTGAGAAATACTAGCTCAAGTTCCTCCAAAGAATCAAAAATAATCCTACCATTGTGACTGTCTCTAGAACTACCCCATGCCTTATGATTACAATTTAGATCACCCATGATTAAAAATGGCTTATTAAGTAATTTAACAAGGGAAAACCAGTTGGATTTGGAGATAGAGTTGTCTTGTGGACAGTATATATTAAGAATATTCAAATTAAAGTTAGGGAGAAATGTGAGTTGGAATTGGACATCATGATTGAAGCCTGGATTGGCAACTTGAATTTCCCTATAATCAATATTATTTTTGATAAGAGTAATTAATCCGCCATAGCCATCCTCTCGATCTTTTCTGATTATTTGATACCCTCTACATCTTATAACATGTTGGTTTGAGAGCCAAGATTCGCTAATAAGGATTATATCTGGGTTAAGGTTTTTTTATAAGGATTTTTAGATTGTCAGAATTAGTGTTATACGAACGTATATTCCACTGAATAATAGTTATCGGAGTGTTAGGATTCATTATAAAGAGTATGTTTGCTAGACCAAGGAGTCAAAAGATCTCGAATCCTCAGGCTCGAGATCCTCTATTCCCCTCCGACCCTGGTTTACATTTATATTGAAAGGTGATACACTTTTGTTTATGCTAGTCTTTAGATCTGCCATATTGTAAGGAATGGAGTATGATTTTGAGTTTATTAAGTCCGCAATGAAGGTCATGACGAGCTCCCTGTGAGATTGGTTCAGCATAGACATGGCCTGATTGAAATCCAAATGAAGTTGGGATAAAGATTGTGAGTTAGTGATTTGAGAATCAGAGTGAGCAGGATTGAATTTTGAAGTCGAAGGCTCATTTATTCTTCTACCTGATGGATTAATAAGTAGTCTTTGGTGGGAGATTTTATCATAACCTGTATTTTCTTGTATTGAAGGTCTTCTTCTTTTTGGTGGAGATTGAGTGACTTGACTAAAAGGTTTTGAATATTGAGCTGAGGCTGCAGACCTCCTCTCCTGTGGTAAGATGCCATTAGAATTATTCTGATCGCTATGTAAGGGGGGGAAATCGTTTATGTTTAAAGATGAAATATTATGGATCCTAGGAACCTGCTGACTTGCCTCATAGAAAGATAGATTAGAAAAGGACATTAGATCCTTAATATCTTTTTGTCTGACTCTCTCTCTACAATTACGACTATTTGATTCATGGTCAGAAGATTTGCAGAAAATGCAATATTTTGTACACGTATTAGATGAAGAATCCTCATGAGAAGTTCCGCATCTAGCACATTTCTTTTTTCCTCTACATTGGTTCGTAGAATGGCCATAAAGTAAGCAATTTCCACATTGAAGAACAGGGCTGATGAATGGTGTAACCCTCATTGGTAGTTGATATATGGAAATTTCTTTAGGAATAGTTTTTCCTGAAAAAGTTATGCTAATAGTTCCCGTGGAGACAAATTCAACCTTTGAATCCACTTGTACTCTCCGGTTCATTCGCTTTACACTTAATATCTTACATAAAGCCAAGTTGGTTTCTGATGCCTCCTTTATTTCTTCCTCTGTGAATCTTTTATTAACTCCCCTTACTATACCCCTACAAGAAATCTGATGAAATGGAATGAACACGTCATACCCTAGGGCTTCCCAATCTTTCCTCACAACGAAATCGTTGGCTGCTTTTCTAGTGGAAAATAATACCCCTATCCTGTTTTTACCTTTCCTACTGATTTTTGTGATGTCTTATAGATTTAGCTATACTTAACACGTGGTAATCTCCAATATTTTTATCCTGACCCTGGACAAATACTTCATAAGGACCTATGTCGGTCTCCGAAAATAGTATTTGTTTTTTTCCTTTAAGACTTTTCTGAATAATTGGAGGTTGAGATTGACATTCATGTTGGTTGATTTTATTAGGAGGGTCAGGTGGTGGAGGAGGATCGGGAGGAACTTCTTCCTCCATCTTATGCGGCAGATTGACGAATTTAAAATCTATGCCAGTCGATGCAAATTAGAAATTAACAGGGAAATATAGATAGTTTTGGCCCTTACCCTTTGGATGAGTCGTCCGTTCACCTCGAACGATAATCACAGATTTGTCTATTTTAAGTTTTCTTCCAAAAAATCAAATGTCAAACACAACAAAATTCACAACAGATATTCACTGCGAAAAGAAGCCGAGGCTGTTCATCCCAGCGGACCTCGACTTCTTATCAACGATAAATAAAAAATTAACAAGAATTAACAACTGTTTTCACACTAAATTAGGTTTGATGAGGTTTTTTTAGCAAAAATTAAAAACTGTCAACTGTGACGTTTTTTCTGGTTTTCAAAAACCTAATTTTATTTACTATATACAATTGTTTACGTTTGCTTAACATAACCTGCATCTTATTTTTTCTTCTTATTATTTTTTTGGACTATGGCCTTGACAATTATCCAATAACCAGGACTAATATAATTGGCCAATATAATTAAAAGTGCGAATAAAAGTACAGAGCGTAGAAATAGAGGTCGCTTTGCCGAACTTGCACGGTCCCAATAATGAAAATTGCGTTTGATCTGCCCTGCATAAAGCCAAATTGATTCTCGGATATGTCGGTCTCTTCACATATCCGTCTATCAATTACTCTCTCCCATATTTTCATGGTGTGGCTAACAGTTTTATAGCCCTGTAGTTTGTACACTGCTGTATATCTCCCTTGTTTTTGTAGACAGGTACTAGTATACTGCTTCTCCATCCGTCTGGCATTTGTCCAACTTCCATAATTATATTAAATAAACCTGCTAGCCACCTTATTCCTGTCTCTCCCAATGCTTTCCATACTTCCCTAGGAATATCATCTGGTCCTACCGCTTTTTTTCTTTATTTTTTGAAGCGCTTGAGCCACTTCCTCGTTTGTTATTTTGGTGACCATTGCTGCTACTGTCTCCGTTGATTCCACAGGCTGTCTGTCAAATTCTTCATTTAATAAGCTGGCAAAGTACTTTGTCCATCTCTTTTTGACATCCTTTTCGTGAGCTAGTATTTTATTATTTTCATCTCGGATACATCTAATCTGATTAAAATCTTTTGCTTTCTTTGCTCTGTGTTTGGCTATTTTATATATCTTCGTTTCGCCTTCCCTGGTATCAAGTTGATCGTATAGGTTTGAATACGCTTCTGCTAAACTTTTGCTACTGCTACTTTCGCTTCCTTTTTCGCGACCATATAGTTTTGAAGATCTGTGTTGGATCTGGTTTCTTGCCACTTTTTATATAATTTTCCCTTCTCTTTCAGTTTTCTTTGAACTTCGTTTGACCACCACCAAGTCTCTTTATCCTCAAACTTTTTTCCTGTATTTAAAAACACCCTGTATTGATGAAAATTATGGCTAGTTGTTAAAGTACGTAACTTTTTTAAGGTCTAATGTAAGTGAATGAATCAAAAACCAAAATGTTGAGAAAACATGAGGTTATTGTTGGATTTTAATTTCAGTATTTTATAAATTATGAATAGGCTAAGAACGGTGAGTACAGAATATGGTTTGAAAATAAATATACAGAAAACCAAAGTAATGATCGTCGATAGAATCAGAAACAACCAACCGGAGATAAGAGACTTGGCAGGCTACGAAGTGGTCAGACAATTTAATTACTTAGGCTCCGTTATTACTAACAGTGGAGGAAGCGAAGACGAGATCCGTAGGCGCATCATAATGGCCAGATTGGCAACAGCCAAACTCACAAAAATATGGAAGAATACTGACATTACAAAAAACACAAAATTACGCCTTGTTCGAGCGTTAATATTTCCTATCGCCACCTACGCTTCAGAGACTTGGACCATCAACAAAGCAGATTCAAAACGTATAATGGCATTTGAAATGTGGGTTTACCGGAGAATGTTGCGCATACCATGGACCGCACATCGCACAAATAATTTAATATTAGCCGAACTTAACATAAAAACTAGACTCAGCACAACTATCAACCAAAATATACTGAGATATTTTGGACATATAACTAGAAGAAGAGAAGGCATGGAACGAATGATAGTTTAAGGTAACGTAGAGGGCAGAGGATCCAGAGGAATATCTCCATTACGATGGTCGGACCAAATAAGGGACATGACTGGTTACTCGTTCTCCGAAGCAAAACAACACGCACAGGAGAGAGAGGATTGGATAGAAATAGTCAAACGACTTACATGACGCCACTACATTCTTACGAAGGAGAACAGATAGAGGAGGATTTTATAAATGCTAGAATATTCCACAGGGTGATGTCAACTTTAAGAAGAAAACACAGTTCGATTGGTACACCCGGTATACAATGAAAATTTAAATGTTTAGCAACAATACCATTTCAGCGATATTGTTAAAGAATTGATACTATAACATATAAAAAGATCACTTAAATCGGACAACAGGTTTAGGAAATTCGAGACATCAAAAATGACCTATTTTTAAGATGTCCGGTTAATTTTGCACCCAGTGTGGTAAATATTTCGAGTAACCGACTTAATTATAATGCTCTATCATATTAATTATTTTGTAGGTACGAGCCATAGCGTACGACTTAGTTCTCAATGGTAATGAAGTAGCAGGTGGTTCCATACGTATTCACGATCCAAACCTACAAAAGACCATCCTGAACCTGTTAAAAATAAGTCCAGATACGATGCAACATATGCTGGACATGTTAGAGTCGGGATGCCCTCCTCATGGGGGTATAGCTTTCGGATTAGACCGACTAGTCAGCATATTGCTGGGCACAACTAGCATACGAGACGTTATAGCATTTCCTAAAAATTATGAGGGAAGAGATCCCATGAGTGGAGCTCCCAGTTACATTTCAGATGAAGATAAGAAGTTGTACCATATAAAAAGTGTAGATGAAGATAAAAATAGGTAAATTATGTAATATGTAAATAAAATATTGTATTATAAATGTGTAATTGTGTTTGTAACTTTTTGTAATATATAATGTTATATTGTTTGTTATACTTTTGTTTGGTTTGCTTTTTTTATTGTCTCCTAGAGAGATCTGCAATCTGCCTAGTAGACAATAAGCGTTTTTTTTCCGACAATGAAGCTGATGACATGTAGAGTATCATTCCAGTGAATAAATAATCTCTTATCTAAACCTAAGTTAAACATTTTTTGTGAGAATATATACCTAATCATTTGTCTTAAGAGCGTAGGTACAAAATTTTAGAGCCAATGGTTTTTAAATGCATTCATTTTTTTTTCGAATACTAAAAAACTAATAAATAATTTTGAATAATTTAAACGCAGAATGAAAGATTACATTATTACCGAGGGCCGAAAGTCCCTTAGAATAAAAAGAAAATTTTTTTTGAATGGTATAATATTTGAAATTAAAAACCGCACTCAATTTTCTCTTCTTTTGCACCCCTGTCATCATCATCATTGGCGCTACAACCGCTGGTGGGTCTTGGCCTGTTCCAGAATCAACTTCCGTTCCTTCGTATCTTTCGCCTTGTTTTTCCAATTTCGCACTCGTAACACTCGCAAGTCGTCTTCCACCTGGTCCTTAAATCGTGCTCTGGGCCTGCCTCTTCTCATCAGTCCATCCAATCTCTGGCTATAAATGTGTTTCGACGGTTCCACCTCATTCATTCTCTCTAAGTGGCCCAGCCATCGCAGCCTGTTTATGTTGATAGATCTACCAATACTAGGCTCACTCAAAATTATAGCGTCTACGCCATAATCCGTTTTCCTGCACGCGTTTATGGATATATTTGAGGATTTTACGTTTAAAACGGCCTAACCGTTCTTCATCAGTTTTTGTTATGGTCCACGATTCTGATGCGTAAGTGAGAACGGGCTTGATTAGAGTTCTGTATATCAATATTTTTGAAAAAGTTAAGACAATACATATTGCTAATAAAACATATAATGGACTTATTAAACATCTAAGATCTAACATCAGGAGAAAAACCAAATGCAAAATATACAAAACCCTGATAAATCCGGTCCTTATATATGGATCAGAGACATGGACACTGTCGAAAAGCGAAGAGAACTTATTAGGTACGTTTGTACGAAAAATCCTCAGACACATATATAAGGGGGTGAAAGAAAATTATGTATAGCGCAAAAGATATAATTTTGAACTATACGCAGCATACAACGAACCCGACGTCATAACATCCATGAAGATCGGGCGTCTGCGCTGGATGGGCCATGTTGAACGGATGTCGGAGACCGAAACACCAAAACATATAATGAGCAAACACCAGTAGGGAGAAGGTCAAAGGGAAGCCTCAAACTTAGATACATGGAACAAGATCTGAAAACACTTAAGATTACCCACTGGAAGAACAAAGCAAGGAACAGAACAGAATGATGGAAAATCCTAGAACAAGCCAGGACCCAAAAAGGGTTGTCGAGCTACTGATGATGATGATACCAATATTTTTGTTCTTTTTGTGACTATGTTTGATATTAAAAGTTTCTTTAATCCATGGTACGCTCTATTTGCTAGATATATACGTCTGTTAATTTCTGCAGTTACTGTATTACTTCGGTTGATTTGTGAGCCGAGATATACGAACTCTCTTACTCCTTCGAAAGTATATCGCTGGTACCTATGATTAATGTGATTCATAATAGATGCCGAAGAAAACAATTATTTCCCTTTCTGTTTCTGTTTCTGCCGACGGAACTCTTTTTGTTTCGCAATGTATTGTTTTCCATCTTTTGCGCTACTTTGCCGGTTATTAGCACGCTCATCACTGTATAATTCTATCTGACTGACAGTCACTCCTCGTCGTATCATGACACTTCTCTTAAGACATACATATATTACCAACACTAATTGTAGATCCGCTTGAAAAGATAAGGCTCCTAGGTTCTCTAAGAAGAATTGTTAGCTTTGTGTGGGTAACAGGTCACTCTAAATATTTCAGGCAATGAAAAAGTAGATTATTTTGCTTAAAACGTTATTTTAGTGGGTCTAGAATACAATGATTTAGTTGCAGCTAGGAAGAAACACGTTAGACTTAGTTGGGAAATTGAGTCTACTCACAGTAGCAAAAATACATATTGCATATATCCAACACAAACGAGAGAAACCCTATCTCTCGGAAAATTTATACCATGTACGTTAGATCATGATACTATAAACGTTAGATGGCTTTTTGGGCATGCTAAAGTAAACGCACCGCATACCTATGTATTGGGACCGTCAGAGACATGTTAACCGTAGATAAGGCATACTGAGCAAAAAAGCGTAACGCGCGGAAGTCGATCGGTGGTCTATCTATCTTTTTTACTAAGCGGTACCGCTCATATGACGGACAAAGATGGCTAGACCACTCAAAATGAATATTGACCAATGGAGTCCTTGATATCGGCGTTACATCTCGATGCACAGAGCGGCCCATAGCTAGCCTAATCTACAGGTTCTTATATCTATGGGGACCGTGCAAGTTCGGAAAAGCGACACCTGGTTTCATAGCTCGGCAACATTTTTCGCACTTTTAATAATATTGGTCAATCATATTGGTCCTGGTTACTGGACAATTGTCAAGTACAAAGCCCAAAAAAATTATAAGAAGAAAAAGTAATATTAAGGTTATGTCACAGAATAACTAACCATACAGAAGCGAAACTGACTGTCGTTTCCATTGATTTTGTGGGAACCGAAATATTTGACCTTGTGCACCAGTTACAGAATAGAACTTGATGTTCTAAGGAATAGACCATTCCAAATAATGTGATATTTTTGACAAGTAGTTATTAATTAATTATGAAATATAAAATTTAACTATAAAACATAAATAAAATATAAAATAAAACATATATAAATATAAAATTTAACTAAAAACAACTGTCACTGTCAGTCTAAAAGTGAGGTTGCACCAGTTACGTTGACACATGAGCATTAAAATTATGTTACCATTTTGGGCCTGAGTTTCGCTTCTGTATGGTTAGTTATTCTGTGGTTATGTTATTAAAAGGTAAACGGTAAACAATTGTATGTAGTAAATAAAATTAATTATTAAAATGCACTACTACAAGCAAAATAGAATTAATTAAATTTACTTTTAAATAATAATTGCATATTATATCAATGTTGTAGAGCAACATATAATTTTTCTTCTTCATTGACAGTAGATATGAAATATACGTCAATTTGACAATTTCAATTGACAATTAATTATTTAAGAAAGTTGCAAGATTTCTCCGCTATTCGCGCACGATCGTTTCTCGTATCCCCTCCAAGTACTTGCACACGGCGAATACAAAACTTTCTCAGAAACAGATACATGTGAATATGACGTCACTTTTGATGTGATGACCTTACTACTGGATGTTTAATTCAGTGTCGGTATAATCAAGAAGCCATAAATTTTTATTTCAAGCCATCTCCCATAAATCATACTGCCACAGAACGTTGTTTCTCTCATCTTTTTAAGTAGTCGAAACCCAACTATTACATCCCTCTAGCGGGAGCGGACACAACCCCAGAATCTTTAATGAAAAGAGGGTTAAGTTATACCTCATTTTAAGGTCGTTCAACTACCTTTTCAAAAATATCACATACATTATAATATAGCAGTACAGTAGAACCCCGATTATCCGTGCTCCTCGGGACCAGAAGTTGGCACGGATAATCCAAACATTTATTTCTCATATACAGTGATGAGCGCGATAATAACCGGCAAAACACCTCAAAAGATGGAAAATGTATTAATTTGTGAGATAAAAAGAAATGAAACTACTGGAGGTGGGATTTTATCGGTATTAACTTATAATTTACATTACCAATATGGACAGTTTCCACCTTTATACCTTTAAACGTCAGCTAGTTAACTTCAGTCATAATTCTACGTGTGACGTTCTTTTAAACCTGAGTTTTAATAAGTTACGTATGTCTTCTTCTTCGTTTATTTATTGGCCTCTACTTGCATGGGTATTTGGCTAGTCCATCGTCTTGGAATAAAGGAATAATCCCTTATTCACCTACAATTTAGAGTTAATATCGGACAAATACAACAAAGGTAAAAACTTTTCTCGTACAGGGATAACTGCCGACCATTACACAATCTGCTTCTACTTCTTCTTCTCGTTCTTTAGTTAATTGGCAATTTTGAATTGTCATGGGACAAATACAACAAAGGCAAACAACTTTCTAGTTCAGGGACAACTGCCGATCATTACAAGATTTCCCTGGTGTAAGCTGGGCGAATTATCCCGAGGGATATAACCCAATAAAGGAAGAAGGAGAAGAAGATTATTACAAGATTGCGTAATGTGGCCTCGGTTATTTGAAGTGAAGAACCCAGATGATGACAGACTGTTATTATTACAAAATATTGTATAGTTATTTTACCCAGATTTTAATTATCTAGTCGTATGTAATTTTTGACATATTATTCAAATTATTTATTATTTTATCCATTCATTTTCAATATTTTACTTTTCTCATAACTACGTATGACGTTAATATGACATTAACATTTTTTTTTATTTCGCATAAAGTAAAAATCAATTGAAGACAATAAAGCAAAATAAAAACAGTTTAATTAGTAGTAATTTTTTATTCTAAAATTAACTTAATTTCTACCATGATTTTAGACGTCCCGCATTTACTCCTGTCACTACAGAATTGTCGAAGGTTGTTTCAAATCCCACATTTGTGATTTTTTTGCAATAATTAAATATTAAAATTTGAAATTATTGAGTTATTAAGTCTAAATTGTAGATGATTACGGGATTTTTCCTTTATTCTCAGAGGATCAACTGGCCAAAATACCCATGCAGGTAGAGGCCAATAAACTAAAGAAGAAGAAGACTTACATAACCTGATAAAACTGAGTTTGAAGGAACGTCATACGTAGAATTAGAATTATGACCGAAGTTAACTAGCTGACGTTTAAAGGTATAAAGGTGGAAACTGTCCATAATGGTAATGTAAATTATAAGTTAATACCGATAAAATCCCACCTCCAGTAGTTTCATTTCTTTTTATCTCACAATTTAATATGTTTTCCATCTTTTGAGCTATTTTGCCGGTTATTAGCGTGCTCATCACTGTATAATACATATGTACGTATACAGAGAGAGTCTGTAAAGTGGAATAAATTCAATATCTCAAATACTAATTGTTTTTTTGGAAAATGCTCAGACCCGTCGATTAGTATTTCAAATTGTCCTTTTTGACATTCAATAATAATGTATACAGGGTGTCCCAATTTAGAGATATGACGTCATCGTCGATTTTCTTAAATGGCAACACTGTCATTTTGATAGCTAATTTGATAGGGTTTGTAAAGTTATACATAACTGCAAAATATCAAATTTTTATTCTCTACCATTTACAAGATAATAGAAAATAACAAAGTTATATCTGTAATTTGGAATATATTCAATAATTAAAATACTAACTGTTTTTTTGAAAAATGCTCAGACCCGTCGATTAGTATATCAAATTGTCCTTTTTGACATATAATAATAATGTATACAGGGTGTCCCAATTTAGAGATCTGACGTCATCGTTGATTTTCTTAAATGGCAACACTGTCATTTTGATAGCTATTTTGATAGGGTGTGTAAAGTTATACACAACTGCAAAATTTCAAATTTGTATTCTCTACCATTTAGATGATAATAAAAAATAACAAAGTTATGAAAAAGAAGTAATCAACTAATAATTGAATTTAATTATTTCAATAAATTAAGCAAAAACTCATAATGTTGCCCTCAATTAAGCATTTGCTTAATTGAAATAAATAAATTCAATTATTATTTGATTACTTCTTGTTCTTCATAACTTTGTTATTTTTTATTATCTTGTAAATGGTAGGGAATAAAATTTTGAAATTTTTCAGATGTGTATAACTTTACACACGCTATCAAAATGATAGTGTTGCCATTTAAGAAAATCAACGATGACGTCATATCTCTAAATTGGGACACCCTGTATACATTATTATTATATGTCAAAAATGACAATTTGATATACTAATCGACGGGTCTGAGCATTTTTCAAAAAAACAGTTAGTATTTTAATTATTGAATTATCTTGTAAATGGTAGAGAATAAAAATTTGATATTTTGCAGTTATGTATAACTTTACAAACCCTATCAAATTAGCTATCAAAATGACAGTGTTGCCATTTAAGAAAATCGACGATGACGTCATATCTCTAAATTGGGACACCCTGTATACATTTTTATTGAATGTCAAAAAGGACAATTTGAAATACTAATCGACGGGTCTGAGCATTTTCCAAAAAAACAATTAGTATTTGAGATATTGAATTTATTCCACTTTACAGACTCTCTCTGTATACATACATATGTACCTACCATAAAAAGTTAACAGAAAAAATAAATCTTTCATTATGAGTCTCCTTCTCGGCGTATAGGGTTTAAATCGAGTGATTTGCGGTGACGCTACTTTGATAAAACCCCAAAAATGCAATTTGAGTAATAGAAAGTCATAGCACGGATAATCCGCACACGGATAATCGGGGTTCTACTGTATGTCTGTTTTTATGTATTCTACAACCTACATCTGCTCTTTTGTGATCTGATGCTAAAATTTTTCAAATACCTAATAAGTTAATTTTTTCTTACTTCATGCATCTGTAGTAGATGCTTTTCATTGTTTGATTTAATTTATTCGTGTCCGTTGTCATCCCAATGTTTTTAAAAATCCTTTTCCCATCTCCATTCCTCTCCATCTACTATATTTTTAAAACCTACTTTGTTCTTAAGTTTTTACATTTCTCAGTTACGTCTTTTCTCTTTCTTTGGTTGTCAGATCATCATTAATGAATACCTTTTTCCCTTTAACCTTTTCAGCTGACTCCTTTTTCCACAATTCTATTTTTCCATGTGTTCTCTCATTTGTAGCAAACAAGTTTTTTACTGTAGTTCTATTGCCTTTTAACAATTACTTCCTCGTTTAGGTGTATTATAAAATTTGTCATATCTTCTTTTACTTTCTATCTGTATCAATCCTTAATTTAATATTATTTACTTGTAATTGGGCTTAAATACTTCGTTGTTAGATGACCTTTTCGTAAGATGCCAAAGTAAGCATGTATAGTTGCATTATTTTTTGACAATTCTTTCCTCATGCATTTAGGTAAAACCATTATCATTTACTTTTAGCTTTAGTTTATATCTTTCTTCTAACATCATATTTTTCTTAGTTTGCTTCTTTGCTTCCCTCGTCTACTAATATTACACTCGTCATCTGTGGTGAAAGTACAAATAGTAAACACCAAAACATTTAACTGATTATTCGTTTATTTGATTAGGCACTTATTAAGAATTTAGCCATAAGGTAACATTGTTTCAACAAATTTTTGATAAGAGAACATAAAAAGTTTTTAAATCACAATACTGATCAACAAAATTAATTTTAGTATACCTAAAGCATATATTTGGTTAAATTAACTACCGTTAAAAATTTAAAGCACCAACAAAACTTTTCATTTTCAAACTTTTATTTTTTTTACCAGCAAAACTTTACCTATTACATATTTGCAAAAGTAAAAGTGAGTCATAAGACTGCAGTTTGCGAAAATATCAGTTTTTGTGGTAAACTTATCAGAAACATAAACTGACAAAAGACGCATTATTTCCAATATTGACGAAGACAACATGAATAGTTTGAAGCTACTAATAGATTACATGTCTTTATGGCTACGTGATTGTTCAGAAAAAAGGATTATTTCTGACCTATAGACAAGGCCACTGTACAACCAGTTGGAACAACCCCTTTTTCCTTGGAAGATATACGGGTTTGAGGGATCGTGACAAGTTTACAGGTCACTGTCTTCGTCGAACATCGACAACTCTTCTGGCAGACGCTGGAGCCCGTATGACAAAGTTGAAGCAGCACGGTGGATAGAAGAGTATGTCAATTGCTGAAGGGTATATAAAAGGTAGTAGACAGGCTATTCCTTACATAAACTTGATACGCAGATAATGAAACATAAATCAAAATTTGCTGCTGGCAATCTATCACCAGATCTTTTCAGAATTGTCAGTTTTATGAGAATTCCACTAAATAATGTTATGTAGTTATAATTTAATTTCATCATTTGTACGATAAAAAGTTATCAATTTTTTATCTTTATGCCTGTGCGTGCCAAAGTGTACTTTATACCCACACTGAAACTCAACCCAAGAAAACTGAAGCTTTTGTTTATTATTTATTCTCGGGTTTTGACCAAAGTCCCATTCTAATTTGTAAAATTTTAGTTGAAATGAATTGATAAACTAAATTCGCTCAGCCGAGCGAACACAAAACAATACAAAACAAAAAATTCCTACCATACACTCTTTTCTGCTCAAATCAACTTAATCTTTCATTAAAAAAAGAAGAGTTATTGAAAATAGTGGGAGTGTATACTAAACTCATAAAATTTTGTGGAATTTATTTCATTCATTATATCAAAATATTTTTAATTTGTACGATAAATAATTTTCTCGTTTGTTATCAATACATTATAATGGTGTAAATAAATAATTATTAATTGGCGTATGGTTTATGTTATTTATGTCTGTTTACTATTAATAATATTGGCTATGAGCAGGCATGTTTGGTTGTGTAGTAATTTCCAGTCACGTCTAGCAACTTAACTTCCAAAAACAAATTTCTAAAATCACTAGACAGTTGTGTCTCAGATTAGCGAATTCAGTATATCCTATATTCAGATAAAACTTTGCAAAAATAGGATTTGATAAAAAGTTTTGTTGACAGTTTGATTTTTTTCGGAGGTATATATCAAAAATAAATGTAACAACTGGGTTGTGCACGACATTTTATGTTAAGGAAGTCCTAAACAAATGTTCCTACATTCCTAAAAGTCGAAAACTAAAATTTTTCAAAAAATAATCATAACAAATTTGGCATTTTGGTTTTTTTAGATTCGATGATTTCGAAAACTCAAAATCAAAATATATCGTTACATAGTGAATTCATGAACGTTACATAAAGTGGGTATTGTTAAGCTTTCTCCATTGACTGAGGCTCTGTCCATGATTTTAGTATAACCTTGCTATTTGTTTTTATCAGATCTCTCTTTGATCTGATATAATAGTGCCATTAGCTGTCACGAACTTTATATGAAGATCTGTTACAAGAACTATATTTTATTACCAGACTTCCATGAATAGAATGAAAGAGAATCATTATCGATAGCTTAAGCACACTTAAGCCTGATTCTCACTAGCATGCAAGGCAAGTGCTCGGCATGGGCAAGGCATCGGCTCGGCAAGATACATTTTACATAAAATCTTATGCACTTCACCGGATGTAATTCACACTATGCGTGGCAGGCACCGGCAAGCGACGGGCTTTGCATGCGACGTTCATTTCGAAACAATCTTTGCCGAGCATGTGCCTTGCCGTTGCCGGTCCGGTTCCTTGCACGTCTAATGAGAATCGGGCTTTAAGAGTAGGTTGGAATGACAAAAACAAATGTGCTTGTAGAATTCCTCGACAAAGAGAACAGCAAAATAGCTCTGGATGAAGACCACACGGGAAAGTCAATTTTCATACCTATGAAGCATTATTTCAGTATAAAACACGAGTGTAGTTAAAAAGAATAATCAAGCAACAGAAATATTAAATATGCTAAATAAGATATGATTACCAAAGGCAATAACTATGTAGAGAAAGCTATAAAAAAGTTATCAAATGTCCAAATGAGTAAGACAAATAAAATCCATAATAGGAAAATTTATTGAGTCCTTTATCGTTTAACCTGATCATGGATGAAATAATTAAAAAAGTAGGAACTAAAAACGGATACCAAATGGTAGAAAAACAACTTAAAATAATATGATATGCAGACGATGCAATACTAATTTCTCAAGGTGAAGATGATCTACAGCGTATGCTGCACCAATTTAACATAACCGCCAGAAAATTTAACATGTTAATTTCCCCAAAAAAAGACTAAGTGCACGGTTATAACAGCAAATCTAATAAGGTGTAAATTGGAGCTGGAGGGCCAGATAATAGAACAAGTGATGGAGTTTAAATATCTAGGCATCACACTATCTAGCTACGGAAGGCTCGAAAGAGAAGTGGAAGATCAAGTGAATAGAGCAAACAGAGCCGCAGGTTGACTGAATGACACAATATGGAGAAATAAAAATATCGGAAAAGAAATGAAAGACAGAATTTACAACACAGTCATCAGACCAATAATGACATATGTGGCAGAAACACGACCCGAGAGGACAAAAAGATTGCTCGAAACAGCGGAGATGAAAACCCTTCGAAAAATCGATGGTAAGACTGTATGAGACAGAGCTAGAAGTACAGATATACGACGGAGATGCAAGGTGTATATTAATAACTGGGTAAGATACAAAAGAATAGAATGGAACGACCACATTAGCCGAATGACAACAAATAGAGTAATAAGGACAGCGAGAGACGGTTCCTCAATAGGAAGACGGTCAGTGGGAAGACCACGAAAACGATGGAACGACAACTTACTACAGGCACATTGAAAAAACAGACAGAGTCATGTCTATACAAAAAGAAAAAGAAGAAGAAAAGCATATAATAACGTAGTAACTAACATTTTTTGGCAATTTTGAGTTACAGTGTTCTTCTTGTACAACTTTTTATGTTCTATCTGCCAATATGATCGGTGTGGCTGTAAATGCATTTATAAGAAATATTCCGAATGGAGTAATACCGTAAATATGAAAAATATTTGAATTACTTATATCCCCAATAGGAAGACGGTTAGTGGGAAGACCAGGAAAACGATGGAACAACAACTTACAAGAGAGGCACATTGAGAAAACAAACAGAGTCATGTCTATACAAAAAGAAGAAGAAGAAGGAAAATTCAAACATATTCAAGCCATAAACAACACAACACAATTAGAAAATGAAACAGAACAATTGAGGGGATTAGATGCTAAGAGGTACAAGTGACAAAATATTGTAAACTGAGTTAAGTGCACAAAATAATACTAGATAGTACTAAAAATTTAGTGGCAATGAGATACAGGTGAATTAACCTACTGGTGGCGGTACGTCGCAGTTTTTAGTTTGACAACTTACGAAATATTTAAAAACAGTTTGCGCCAAACAGGTACAACTTCACTTGTATCCCTTTGCCTGTAATGTGTTGGATATTATTTTTGGTGAATCGTTTAGTATCCTTTCAAATCAAGGCCTTAAAAAAGTATTCAAAATAAGTGAAATAATAACACAAAATGTACCAAGTAATTTTCCATAAATAAAAACATTTATAAGTAAATGATAGTTTTGCTTGTTTTCGATTCAGAGGGATGCACAATCGCCGGGCAGCTGTTTCCACCGTTTCAGGCTTTTTCAACAGCGCTAGCATGCACTCCTCTGAATCGAAAAACAGCTCAACCATCAATTTAAGGGGAATTTGAAAGATCATTCAAATTCCCATCGGGACGCGATCCAGCGACATCTCTTAACAAATTGAAGAGTCTCAGATGCAGAATCCACCATTAAAATGGTAAATAGTTATTTAAATGGCTATCTTAGTGTAAAAGTACGAAATTCATATACTTTTTTCGGGAAATTCTATAATAAAAGTACTGTACCAATTGTTTTGAAAATTTGATAAATTTCATAACAAAATGAAAATTTCATAACAAAATATTGAAAATTAAAAGATTTATGCGCCATCTACTGGCACCGTCAAAATAAAAGCATAGCTCCACTGCTGCAGTGATTGAGACTAATAAATATCCTGAAACATAAAATTTAAAAGTGATTACTGAAATATAAGGTATTTCCTATACCATCAACTAGGATTTTTGAAAAATTTTAAAATTTGGAAAAATGGCGAAGTGTTGAAATTTTTTTTAAAAATTATCTGAAACATTTTCAGTTTCAAAAACCGCCAAATTGACATTTTTTATCCGATCAAAAAACCCCTAGTTGATGGTATAGAAAATAACTTATGTTTCAATAATAACTTTGAAATTTTATGTTTCAGGATCTCTATTAAATCTATTAAATATTAAATCTATTAAATATTAAATCCTGTACATTTAAGTAATTATTGTATATTATAATTGAAAAAAGAAAAGAACAAAAAAAAGAGAAAAGGAAAAAAAAAAAACAAAAACAGAAAAAATAAAAAAAAGAAAAAAAAAACTAAGAAGATGTAAACCTCCGCGAGGATGAATCGGGTTTACGTCTTAGCGTAGTAAAAAAAAAACAATTTATAAAAAATAACAATAAAAAAATTAATAAAAAAAACAAATTAACAATATAAAAAAATGCAAAAAAATACAAAAAAAATAAAAATTTACAAAAAAAAATGAACAACCAAAACAGAAAATTATTTAGATAATAATTGTAGATAATAATGTTAGTTTGTTATGTATTTAGAGTTAGAAATATGGAAAAAATTCCTCTGATTGAAAAATCAAATTTGTTTGTTTTTAAAATAACAAAATGTCTGGCTAATTGGCTCGGCCAAGGCCATCAAATTCACTCAAAAAAAGGATCTCTATTAGTCCCAATCACTGCAGCAGTGGAGCCATGTTTTTATTTTCACGATGCCAGTAGATAGCGCATAACTCCATAATATTTTTTTATGAAAATTGTTTTACATGTACTTCTTTTTACAACAAATTCCTATGCAAATTTTCAAAATAATTGGCACAGTACTTTTTATTTTAGAAATTCCCAAAAAAGTATATGAACTTCGTACTTTTACACTAGGATAGCCCCTTAAATCTAGACTTTTCATGTTGAAAGTTCTTTCTGGTACATCCTTAATCTGCGACTCTAACAATTTATAAGACCGCAGACGACGAATATAGAAAACAAAAAGGATTCCTTGCAATCACATTCCGTTTTCATTCGTCTCGGAAAAGGACAGAAGAGGAACTTTCTAGTACTCAAATCTAAGTAAAGATAGAAAAGTAAATGATGGTTTTGCTTGTTTTTGTCATTTATGCAAAAACATTTATTTTTGCGAAGTTTTTCTTTTATTATAGTTTAAATCCCCTCAATTATAAGATATGACAAGGCATGAAATTCAACAAGAAATGATCAGACTCATGAAAAATAAGCTATCAATTATAAACAAACCTGAATACACCAAAAAAAAACAAAGATCATGTAAATATTCTTAATGTAGAAAAATATGTAACTATTCATGAATTCACTATTTTTTACTCATTTATGAGCCAAAAGAAACAGTTTCTGTATACACCCCAAATTTTATAGACTCTATCCATTCAGTGTGCCAGGAAGACTCCATTTGATCTTGAATCCTTGTTTTGGTAGCCTTATGAATTTGGTCTTCTAATTCAATATGCTTCATATTAATCACAGCAGTCTCCAGGTAATAAGGTAAATAGTTCAACTGTAGTTCATCAGCATAAGACGAGATAATCTGTGAAGACTTAGCCAACCAGTCCATTACGGGATTGTTCCAGTAATCCCAAGAAATGTTCTCGAAGTTGTTGTTAGTCTCAAATGAGGTGGAATTGGTTTTTATAGAAGCTAGTAATATACTAGTTTTCAACATATCTACCACTACTGGGGTTCTCAGTTTATTATCAAGATCAGTCTTTAGGTTAAAATCGGTCCAGTTTTCAACTACGTCATCTGTGAAAGGTGCTACTGTCTCTGTTTTTTCTTCTATCTTTTTCTGGTATAAAACAGTTCCAGGTACTTTGCTTGTCATATGAACAGATGTTAGGAGAGTTAGGAATCCAGCTAGATATGTTACAGCCAATATAGCACCCACAGCGACTATGCAGTTCACTATCTTTTGTATTTCTACTAATGATGATAAGGTATGAAGTTCTGTATAAGTAAAGTGGCCACGAGCATTGCCTTGCTGTATTGCTAATATATTTTCTATGTCTTTGAGCTTCTCATAAAACTTTGATTCATTTACAAAAATTTCCCAATTCTGAAACAAAATAATCAATATTACTCATATGCTAAATACTCTAGGCAAATTAGCAAAAAAAAAGAAGACAAGTTATTTACCAGCTATTTAATTGCCGGAATCGAATCTTAAAATCGCATATTAGTAATATTCGCTCTGAAGCTATTTCCTTGTGGCATTTTTATAATTAACTATTTAGATGGGAAATAAGCCACAATTAAATTGAAAAATATAATTTTATTAACGTTTCGCCGTTAGAATAAAACGTGTCAAAAATTCTTATCTGGAGCTGATAGAAGAAGATTAGAGCTTGAATTTTTATGTATTTCGTAATTTCACAAATTATATTTTTTATTTGTGTTTTTGACCTCGAATATCGTCATGTTTCGTTTTTTTTTCAGTTTTAAACTGTTTCTTACTAGAAAACGATTAACTTTAGAGAAAAACT
The DNA here is from genome assembly GCF_917563875.1 of Diabrotica virgifera virgifera. Classification (NCBI taxonomy): domain Eukaryota; kingdom Metazoa; phylum Arthropoda; class Insecta; order Coleoptera; family Chrysomelidae; genus Diabrotica; species Diabrotica virgifera. The sequence goes on from NC_065451.1 coordinate 68,044,733, forward strand.
AAAAAAGATCTTTTTTGTTTCCGATTATCCAAAGAACCTAAAATAATGTCTACTTCGATTTGGAATTGGACGAATAAAAACGAATTTTTCATGAGCTACAAATATGCTTTTGTTGGATCTATAGACTTAAGGAAAACACAACTCTTTTCGTTTTTTTCTAAGCTACATTTTTGCTAAAAATATTTTTTTCGATTATATATTTAATTTTTGAGGTATTTGTGAAAAAACCGTTTGAAAACGTAGTTTTTTTGTCGAAAAATAAACATTTTCAATCGCAAATAACTCGAAAAGTATTGACTTACATAAAAAACTCTATAGAATGAAAGTTGCTTACGATCAGTCAATTTATCCATTTCCGGGCTTATTTTTAACTCGCGCTTTTTCACCTCCGAGAAGGGGTGACTGTCACTCCTAAGTAAAAGCAACCAACAGCACAAATTCAACTTTAAATTGGAGGGTAAGTAGAACCTAAATCCAAATTTTTGTGCAATTCGGAGTTGCCCCTAAAAATTACACTCCAAAACTGTCATTTACTGGGATATACAGAGAGAGTCTGTAATTTGGAATAAATTCAATATCTCAAATACTAATTGTTTTTTTGAAAAATTCTCAGACCCGTCGATTAGTATTTCAAATTGTCCTTTTTGACATACAATAATAATGTATACAGGGTGTCCCAATTTAGAGATATGACGTCATCGTTGATTTCCTTAAATGGCAACACTGTCATTTTGATAGCTATTTTGATAGGGTGTGTAAAGTTATACACAACTGCAAAATATCAAATTTTTATTCTCTACCATTTACAAGATAATAGAAAATAACAAAGTTATGTCTGTAATTTGAAATAAATTCAATAACTAAAATACTAATTGTTTTTTTAAAAAATGCTTAGACCCCTCGATTAGTATTTCAAATTGTCATTTTTGGCATACAATAATAATGTACACAGGGTGTCCCAATTTAGAGATATGACGTCATCGTTGAGTTTCTTAAATGGCAACACTGTCATTTTGATAGTTATTTTGATAGGGTGTGTAAAGTTATACACAACTGCAAAATTTCAAATTGTTGTTCCCTATCATTTACAATATAATAAAAAATAACAAAGTTATGAAAAACTAGTAATCAAATAATAATTGAATTTAATTATTTCAAATAAGCAAATGCTCATAACGTTGCCCATTGACAATTTGGCAATAATTGAGGGCCAACATTATGAGTATTTGCTTAATTGGAATAATTAAATTCAATTATTATTTGATTACTTGTTTTTCATAACTTTGTTCTTTTTTATTTTCTTGTAAATGATAGGGAACAAAATTTGAAATTTTGCAGTTGTGTATAACTTTACACATCATATCAAAATGACAGTATTGCCATTTAAGAAAATCAACGATGACGTCATATCTCTAAATTGGGACACCCTGTATACATTATTATTGTATGTCAAAAATGTCAGTTTAAAATACTAATCGACGGGTCTGAGCATTTTTCAAAAAAACAATTATTATTTTAATTATTGAATTTATTCCAAATTACAGATATAACTTTGTTATTTTCTATTATCTTGTAAATGGTAGAGAATAAAAATTTGATATTTTGCAGTTGTGTATAACTTTACACACCCTATCAAAATAGCTATCAAAATGACAGTGTTGCCATTTAAGAAAATCAACGATGACGTCATATCTCTAAATTGGGACACCCTGTATTCATTATAATTGCATGTCAAAAAGGACAATTTGAAATACTAATCGACGGGTCTGAGCATTTTTCAAAAAAACAATTAGTATTTGAGATATTGAATTTATTCCAAATTACAGACTCTCTCTGTATAAGTAAACTGCTCGTCAAAAGTTAGGGATATAGAAAATTCTGCTGAATTTTTATAGTAGATTTTTTCGTGAACAGATTAACAGATTCCGCTAATTTTTTTTGTTATTTTAGACTTTTCTTTAGTATTTACACAGTTATGCAAAGGTTTACTCATTCTTTTTTTTTTTGTACTTATACCGGGTAGAAGAAAAGAAATATTTTTCTTATGTTAAGTTTGAGACGCCCTGTAGGGAGGACGAGGTACAAATGGGAGTATATATTGAAATCGTATTGTAGTCTTATGTTTTGTGAACATTTTGTTTTTTGAATATCCCTGATATCTTTAGAAATAAAAAATAGACGGTTTTGTAATTTACCATGTGTTTTAACCGAAACAAAAGTTTGAGACACCTTGTAGGGCGAAAAAGACACAAAGGTGAGTATACCTTGATATTTTGTTCTAGTCTCAAATTTTGTGAATATTTTATTTTTTTAATTTCTCTGATATCTTTAATAACAAAGAAATTAGACGATATTACTCTTTAATATGTGTTTTAACTGACGTCATGCGTCACATCACACATGTGAAACATAGAAAAACATATTAAGGATTAATACCGTCTAGTTTCTTTGTTATTAAAGATATCAGAGAAATTAAAAAAATAAAATATTAAAAAAATATGAGACTACAACATAATATCGGGGTATACTCACCTTTGTAACTTTTTCTCCCTACAGCGTGTCTCAAACTTTTGTTTCGGTTAAAACACATGTTAAATTACAAAACCGTCTATTTTTTTTGTTTCTAAAGATATCAGGGACATTCAAACAACACCATGTTCACAAAACATAAGACTACAATATTATTCTGATGTATACTCACTCACATTTGTACCTCGTTCTCCCTACAGGGTGTCTCAAACTTAACACAAGAAAAACATATTTTTTTCTTAAATAAGTTTGAGTAAACCTTTGCACAACTGTGTAAATACTAAAGAAAAAGCTAAAATAAAAAAAATAGCGGATTCCGTCTGTTCGCGAAAAAGTCAACTATGAAAATCAGCATAATTTTCTATATCCCTAAATTTTGACGAGCAGTTCATTATAATATTTCGGCTATCAAAATAAATACAGATTTGAAATTTTGCACAATCATACAAGTTGATGGTTCACATTTTTTAGTCAACTGAAATTTAAATTTTAAACGCAGCCTACTGCGAATCCACGAACAGTGTAAATTTTCGATATTTTGCTTGGCGTTAGAGATATCGAAAATTTCGATATTTTGCTTGGCGTTAGAGATATCGAAAAAAGTTGTTACAAATATTATAATACCTATAACCCCACATACCAAATTTTGCACTTTTAGTTTTTCAAGTATGTATTTTCAGTCAGGATCCTAAAACTTACCACTGGCTGTCCCGAGATGCATCTCGGGAGAGCAAACGGTAGCTTTAATATGTGTTAACATACCATAGCATTTAAGAAATCCTTTTCCAGTCGAACCAATTTTTTAATAGAAATATCTCCAGATGCAGCCCATTCATCTACAAAAACATCATCTCCTTCTCCATCATCAAATAAGAATTTACAAGAAACCATCTGAAACAAACATCTGCATGATCAAAATGAACTATTAGGTAATTATCTAACACTCTTACCAATGATACAAGAAACAAATCCGAAGGTGCAACTTTTTCCAGGTACTGTGCATTACATGTTTTCAGTCTTTCCAAATAAAGAAGGGCTAACACTAGAGAGCATGGAGCTACGCAGGCGTTTCTTGAGATTTGTGCAGCTTTGTAACAGTGTAGTCTCTCCAAAGATTTGCCTCGTTTTGCTTCGGAAAATATTTCGGCAGCCAGTTCTAAAAAATTTTTGATGTAAATTTTACTATTACTCAAGGCGGGATCTCCTTTGAATTTAACAGTTTTACTTTTACATTTTGGGGATTAGTAGGATTGGGGAGTCAGTACCTTTGTATCAGATTGACTGAACACTGGTCCTCTCAATCTTATAGAGCTAGGTGAAGCGAATATAGCTCTTCCAAGAGGAGCCTTAGCCTCTCTCTAGTCAAGACCGTAATGCATGGTGAAAAGCCGCATCCTACACGAGGTGCCCCTGTTAACGCAGAACATTACGGATCTAGACCGGAAGGTCGATAAATATTCCTGAAAATGGTAAGCAGCATTTCCAGTACCATGTTGGGGCGCATGGGAATTGATCCAGGACCGGCCTAATATTGGATAGTAGGAGGCAAGACTGCAGCAGTTTGATTGGCTTCTATACTGCGACTCACCAACCCGTTCGGCAAGCGTGGTGTTTTATGTTGTCAACATCCCCTCAAACAAATCGAAATGTCAGATTTTAAAACAAAGACGGAAAGACTCAGGTGAGTAGGATAAATCCAGAGTCTCACAGTGATTTATCAGTCTGTCCCAAGGATTCTGGGGGGGGGGGGGAGGGGGGACAAAAAACTGACGAAACGAGAAATACGAAAACCCTTTTCTTTCTACGTTGCCACCTATAATGCCAGAACTCTACTGTCAGAAGAAAAATTCTTCGAAATGGAAGATGCAATCAAAGAAATTAAATGGGACGTAATAGGAGTCTGCGAAATAAGACACCGTGGTGAAAACTTAAAGACGCTGAAATCAGGACACCTCTCCTACAGCATTGGCTCCGAAACCGAAGCAGTTGGAGGAGTCGGTTTCTTCATCCATAAAAAACATAAGAAGAACGTAGTTGATATAAAAAGTGTGTCTACCAGAGTTGCTTATGTAACCCTAAAGCTCAACAACAGGTATAAACTGAAAATTATCCAGGTATACGCTCCAACAACACAACATCCAAACGAAGAAGTTGAAGACTTTTATGATGATATATCTGTAGCTCTAAAAGACACACCCACCCACTTTACCATCCTGTGTGGGGATTTTAATGCAAAATTAGGCCTTAAAGAAGACGAAGCAGAGACATCACTAGGACATTTTGGAACTCTAGATAGAAATGAGCAGGGAGAAACACTCTTAGGTTTTTTTCTACAAAATAACCTGTTCCAAATGAACAGTTTTTTCGTTAAAAAACTACATAGAAGGTGGACGTGGGAAAATCCTGATGGTAAAACAAGAAATGAAATAGATTACATTATCAGTGTCAAACGAAATCGTTTGATAAAAAAGAAAACTTTGCAAGCCTGGACGCCCCCATTAAGTATTGATAAATACCAACACCATATAAACGCTGCTTTGGAATGAAATACAACTTCAGATGAAAGTATAAATAACTTAAATGAAAACATAATTAGAGCCATTGAAGAAAGTCAATGAAAAAACTGCCCAGAAACTAGAGAACTAATCAAAACTCGAAGTAAAATGAGAGGAAGCGAAAACACTGAAAAAAAAATGCGTTGACAGACATCAACAAGAAAGTGTCAAAGGAAATAAGAAAAGATCTAAGGAAGTTTAAAACTCAAGGCATCCAGAAAACCATAGAAGAAAACAAAAGTTTGAAAGTTTTACGACGGAAATTAAGAAACATAAAATGCGAAATACATAAATTAAAAAATAAAAAGGGCGAAATAACATCAAACAGAGAAGATTTACTAAATATCGTAGAAAAATTTTATTCGGAACTATATAGGAGCCAAAGGCTAAATCAAAATAATCTGAGGGAAACGGTTTCAAAGAAAATAATAAACCAAGGCTCCCAAATACTACCAGAGATAACCACTAGTGAAATCCATCAAGCACTGAGAAAAAAGAAAAATGGAATATATAATAGAGGCCATTAAAAACGGAGGCCACATTCTTATAGGTAAAATAAAAAATCTCTTCAACTTATGCCTTCATCAAAAGTCGATACCTGAAAAATGGAAAAACACAGTAACGATACTTTTGTATAAGAAGGGAGATAAGACAGACAGAACATTACAGACCCATTAGCCTGCTAAACCACTTATACAAACTCTTTACAAAAGTAGTGACATCAAGAGTAGAAAAGAAGCTAGATTTTTACCAGCCAAAAGAACAAGCTGGATTTCGATCAAACTTTGGAACAAACGACCATCTGCAGGCAGTAAAGTTACTAATTGAAAAGTCAATAGAATATAATAAGCCCCTTGTCCTAGGATTCGTGGATATTCATAAAGCCTTTGACACGATAGAGCTGGATAGCATTTTAGAAGCTCTAAATGAATGCCGCATTGACTATCGTTACAGTACACTCATCTATAATATTTATAAAGAGGCAACAATGAGTGTTACATGATAAAACCAAACAAATAAGCATAGAACGCGGCGTAAGACAAGGCGACGCACTCTCGCCAAAACTATTCATAACTGTTCTGGAATATGCCTTTAACCCTTAAAACGCCCAAGGATGGGTAAAAAATGTCCACCTAATGCGTATTCCCTTGTAACATATTTAATACGTGTTTAAAAATTGTTCAAAAATTATTTATTGTTAAAAATACAGCCCTTTTTCGAATGTTAATTTGGTTTTACCGATATTTTCGAAAATAAAAGTAATATCTTGAGCTAAATATGGGTGGGCTTAAAAAGTACACCCTTGGTAAGACTTGTTACTAAAGGTTTCTCTATAATTTCTCGTAGGTAGGAACATAATCCACATAATTATCAACGTATAATTACATAATCAACATAATTATCCGCCAATGAGGAGGCTGAAAGGAAGAATGTGGAGAAAATCGACAAATCTGAATTACGGGCTTTTACTGGTATGTTAATTTTGATGTACATTGTAATTTTGTTGTAAGGTTTGTAAATTGAATATTTTAGAAGATGTGTTTATTAAGCACAAGATTCTTAAGTTTAATGCATTTCCAACAACTCTCATTAAATATATTAGCTATTTTCGAGGTGGATATTTTTTACCCACCCTTGGGCGTACTTGGGCTAAAAAAGGTTGGGCGTTTAAGGGTTAAGATGCTCAACTGGGACAATAAAGGGATCACAGTAGACGGAGAAAAGTTAAATCATCTTCGTTTTGCAGATGACATAGTCCTTATAACTGATGACCTAGAAGTAAAGGAAATGCTAAATGAGTTAGATGCTATCTGCTGGAAAATAGGCCTGAAAATGAACTTTTCTAAAACTAAATATATGACTAATCTGATTCCTAGTGGACAGCTGATTATATGTGAACAAGAAGTAGAACTAGTGGAAAAGTACATTTACTTGGGCCATGGAATTAGAATTGGCAGAGATAACCAAACATGCGAAATAAAAAGAAGATTAACTCTTGCTTAGGCAGCCTACGGAGCTCTGAGAGACATGTTTAGGAGCAGTATACCGATCGGTTTAAAAAGACAAGTGCTTGATCAATGTGTGCTGCCAGTAATGACATATGGAGCAGAGACACTGACTCTAACCAAGGCAACAGCGTCGAAAAAGCGGGTTGTTTAAAGGCGTATGGAAAGATACATGCTGGGTGAACCATACGGGATAAAATAAGAAATGAAGAGCTCAGACAAAGAACCGGTATCGCAGATGTTGTAGAACGTATCACCAGGCTCAAATGGAACTGGGCAGGACACGTCGCCAGGATGAACGATTCAAGATGGACACGAAAGCTGATGGAATGGAGACCAAGAGAAGATAAACGCAGTAGAGGAAGGCCGCCTACACGATGGACAGATGATATCAGGCGGATTAGTAAAAACTGGCAACAATCAGCACAAAACCGTGAAGTGTGGAAACAATTGGGGGAAGACCTATGTCCAGCAGTGGACGTAAATTGGTTGGATGATGGTGATGATGACTTTTTAATTTAACAGTTGATATTTTTGCTGGAATGACGTCAAGATATACTTCGTATCAATAATGACGATGTGTGCCAGTCACAAACCTTGTGCTTATTTTTTTATACAGAGTGGGCCAAAGAAAACAGTCCACCTCGATATTTGGCAGTATTTATTAGATTTTAAGGAAATGAAGAAACAGGTCGATTTTTCATCTAAGGGGGACACATTTTTACGGTACATACATCTGTCATTTGTCAAACCCCTCCCTTCCACTTCCCCCAACCCTTATTTTTAAATAGGGAATAGGGGTCGTGTGATAGCTCATTTGAAAGGCTATTCAATTCTCTATTCAGCAATATTAACATTAACATAATTATTTATACAGGGTGCCCAAGAAAAATTATTTTGAATTAAATTAATTGACACAAAAAGAAGAATGTACGTAATTTTTTAACTCAATATACATTTTCCTGCTGACAGAAAATAGAAAAAAATGTTTATTTGATAAATAAACATTGTTTGTTGCTTAAATTCAATATTCAACCTACCAAGACGCAGATGGGTGGCAGCTTGAACATTTGAAATTAAGCGAAAAGCAATATTTATTTATCAAAAAACATATTTTTCTGTTTTGTGACAGTAGTAGAATGTATTTTGAATTAAATAAATTACATACATTCTTCTTTTTGTGTAAATTAATTAAATCCAAAATATTTTTTCTTGGACATAGATAATTATTCAAAGTTAATATTACTGAATAGAGAATTGAATAACCTTTCAAATGAGCTAGCACACGACCCCTATTCCCTATTTAAAAATAAGGGGTGCGGGAAATGAAAGTGAGGGGTTGACAAATGGCAGATGTATGTATCGTAAAAATGTGTCCCCATTAGATCAAAAATCAACCTGTTTCGTCATTTCGTTAAAATCTAATAAATACTGCCAAATATCGAGGTGGACTGTTTTTTCTTTGACTCACTCTGTAAAAGATAAAATTTTCGATTTTCAATTTTACATGATACTCTTACTTAACTAGATAGAAATTAAAAAATTTAATGTTCATTGTTTAAAAATTAACAGTTATCGGGAAAAAATGAAGGGTACAGAGAAAAAGGAGTAATGTCACTTTTGTTGAATTTTTCAGGAGAGCGTTTTCAAAGGTATAAGACTCATATTAATGATATGTTTTGTTGTATATGGTATTTTTTAAAAATCATGTTTGATATGTTTACTCTGTGGTTTCATGCGAAAACAATAAAAGCGTTTTAACTTATTTCTGCTTGATTCACAACTGACATTCCACCTTCTTCTCCTCTATATGTATTTTATTATTCGTGTTATATCATGACACAACCCATTTTTAGCCAGTGTTATTTACGTATAGTAAAGTACAGAATATAACCTATCTAATGAATTATTAAAGCAAAAAATGAAAATTTCTGACATTCCTCCTTTTTCCCCTGTACCCTTCAAATGCAAAAATAATGGAGTAAGTATTTCTCGAATTTTTTTCAACCCCTTAACCATAACACACAGTTTGCATATTCCGCCTAGAAAATCTCTATAATATGACTGAAACGTGATAATTTCGTTAGGACCAGTTTTTGCATAATAATTTTGCAATCCAACATCTGCAATAAACTGCAAATCTGCAAAATTATGCTTGGCTCAAAATAAGCACTTAAAGTAGTTGAAAAGTTTTTTACACATAAAGCAACGCTCCAGCTTACAAACGCGCTTTGGAAAATTGCAAATTTAAAAAACTCTCCTAGTTAGCCTATTTCATTTTTTCAAAGTATGTTTGAGAGCTTTAGAGCCGGTACGTTATGTCTACATTACACCTCGGTTACTTAACCGGGGTTTAATCGGGACCTCTTTAGGGTCTCTTGCGTTGTAATAAATGCAATTACAATTATTATTATTATTATAGTTATCGAAGAAGAGGTAAAAGACCAAATAACTAAAGCCAGTAGAACGGCCGGCCGGATACCTAAACGACACAATTTGGAAAAACAAACACCTAAAATTGGAAACAAAGGCCCGAATATATAAGTCAGTTATTAGGCCAGTTATGACTTATACGGCCGAAACAAGACCAGATACAAGCAAAACACGAAGACATCTGGAAACCAACGAAATGAAGATCTTAAAAAGGATTGCTGGAAAAGGACTACAGGATAGGGTAAGAAGTGAGGAAATCAAACGTATATGTGGGGTAGACAATATAAATACCTGGGTAAAGAACAGAAAAGAAGAGTGGAATGAGCACATAAGCAGGATGTCTGAATCAAGGATAGTAAGAATTGCCAGGGACAAGTCACCGTTAGGCAGGAGAAGTATAGGACGCCCAAGGAAAAGATGGAATGACAACTTAGGGGCAGAATGAAAGGCACCGTTGAAGAAAAACAGGCAGTACTGCCTATACAGTGAGCACGTAAAGGTTGGAATAAATTCATTTTCTCGAGAATGGACGATTTTGGAAAAAAATCCCAAAACAGGTCAATTTTTATTTTTAAATTGCGACTTTTTGGCATATGTATCATACTAGTGACGTCACCCATCTGGGCGTGATGACGTCATCTTAAAAATTTTTAAATGAGAATAGGGGCCGTGTGATAGCTCATTTGAAAGGTAATTTAATTCTCTATTCAGTAATATAAACATTAACATATTTATTTATACAGAGTATCCAAAAAAAAAATTTAAATTAAATTTATTGACATAAAAAGAAGAACGTGTGTAATTTATTTAACTCACAATACATTTTACTGCTATCAGAAACAGGAAATAATGTTTATTTGACAAATAAATATTGTTTTTTGCTTAAATTCAATATCAAAGCCGCCACCCACCTTTCTCTGGACAGTTTGAACATTTAGTTTAAGCGAAAAGCATTGAATATTTTTCAAATAAACATTTTTTTGTTTTCTGAGAGCAATAAAATGTATTTTGGATTAAATAAATTACATGCATTCTTCTTTTTATGTCAATAAATTAAATTAAAAAAATGTTTTCTTGGACACCCTGTACAAATAATTATGTAAATGTTTATATTACTGAATAGAGAATTAAATTACCTTTAAAATGAGCTATCACACGACCCCTATTCCCATTTAAAAAAATCATCGATGACGTCATCACGCCCAGATGGATGACGTCACAAGTATGATATGTATGCCAAAAAGTCGTAATTTTAAAATAAAAATTGACCTGTTTCGGGATTTTTTTCCAAAATTGTTCATTCTCGAGAAAATGAATTTATTCCAACCTTTACGTGCTCACTGTATAAAAGAAGAAGAATATATTACAGTTATAAATAAGTATAATAATAATTATTATAATTGCATTTATTACAACGCAAGAGACCCTACAGAGGTCCCGATTAGACCCCAGTTAACTAACCAAGGTTTAATCGAGACATAAAGTACCGGGCCTTAGTGATTATAGCTGAAAAGTTTAGATATTGATTTTCAGCTACTAACACCAAAGAATATAGAAGTTAATAGAAGGGCACTTACTGCCCTGTAACGTTTCAGCATAGGATTTTGTGTTCCTACTGAGTAGGTGCATGTGGACTGTCAATGACTACGGTATTTTCAAGGGACAAATAAACATGACCATCTGTTCCACTCAAACTCTTCTTCTAGGAGAGTATATATTCTTTGTTAACACGTTCGGCGTCCAGAACGACAGTGTATTGTTGCGACGGTTTCATCGAGGGTACTGACGACGCATGAGTGTCAGCGGTGTTATTGTGTTACTAAATGAACCATTTAAGTACATGGTACCAGCCAAGTGGCGTTTGTTCAAGATAGGCACCGAACGTGTTAAGTGCTTTCGGACCCAATATAATTTTGCAAATTTGCAAAATTATTATGCAAAAACTATTAAACTGATCCTAACAAAACTTGTTTCAGTCACATGTTTTGCACTTTTTTCCCAATTATTGAGCTTTTTTTTAAACAATAAGCATTAAATTTTCAATTTCTAGCTAGTGAAATACTAGTTAAAATTGAAAAATTAAACTTTTTCCTTCTATGTATATTTTTTTTCTAGGAGCAATTATCTCTCAAGTTGTAGGCACACATATGGGTGCAAAAAGCAAAAATTTTCGATTTATTTCAGATTTTCTTAAATAAAAAATTAAGCACGAGATTTATGGTTGGCGCTTATCAATATTATTAATATAAGGCACATCTCAAAGTTATTCCAGCAAAAAAGTAGACTCCTATGGAAAATGACCATTATAGTCCGTTTTTCTACAGATTCTGCCTGGACTATGACAATTTATTATTTTTTTACAAAATAAACACAAGATCGTTAAATTTGGCAACCTACTTGTTGATTTTATCAAAATCCTCCATATACAAAACTCTGTTAGCTCAACTCAAGACACATTTTGATAGATTCAGAGTAGGAAATGTACAACACAAAAATTCCTATCTCACACTATTAATAGCTCAAATAAAGTTGTCATAATTCTTTCATTGAAAAAAGATGAATTACTAGAAATAGTAGGAGTGTATACTAAACTTATAAAAGTTTCAGTATATCGAGGGTTCAGAACCATAGGGTTCCAAACGACATTTTGTACAAAATTGGTTTTTGTAAAGGATTCTATTTAATGTGAATCTAAAGAGTTCTGCATCGAATGATATTTGAAATATTTTGAATTGTTTCTATACTAACTTTACAATCAAGATTCAGAAGAAATAAACAAACCAAGGCATGTTAAATGCTACTAGGAGCACTAGCGAATCATAATTTACAATGTATATACAGTCGACTCGCGTTAATTCAAACCTGCGATAATTCGAATCTCTCTATAGTTTAAAGTTATCACGAGTTCCCTACAAAATCTCTCTATATTTCGAACTAAATCAATACATTTTTATACACTTGGTAATTCGAACGAAAAACATCATTGCTATATAACAAAACGACGTGTTAATTCGAACTCATCGGCGTCCAACACTCGACAATTCAAAGATGATGAAGAACCAGCAATAAAACCATTAGTAGTTGACATCAACGGTGTGAGTTTTTCTGACTTTGTTCAAGTGGATGAAGATGTTACTGTCTCAGGTTCACTAACCGATGGCGAAATTTTATCTGCGACAGATACGAATGAAAAAAGTAACGATGAAGATGAGTACGATACATCAGAACCTTTGGCACAGGTGTCAGTTAAGGAAGCAAGATCCTCATTCGATACCTTACAAACCTTCTGTCTACAAAACGAAAGTGATGAAAAAGCATTTCAGGCACTTTTTCTCTTAAAAAAAATTATTGAGTAGTCTGAGCAGCAGCAATGTGCTTTGAAGCAAACCAGTATAATACAGTCTTTCCAAAGATTGATGAATTCACATTAGGAATACATACATGTATGTATGTACACGAATGTAATACCTCTAAACTTTTGTCATCGTTATTGAATATGTAGCAGTTAATAAATAATCAAAACTTAATAATTCGAAGTTTTATTTATTTTCTCTCACAAATTTCGAACCATTTGATATTTCAAACACTCAATAATTCGTAATATTTTAAGAGTCCCTAGAGTTTCTAATTAACGAGAGTCGACTGTACATTGTAAAACCCAAATCATCATTTCCAAAGTTTATACATTGTAAATTATGATTTGGGAGTGCTCCTAGTAGCATTTAACATGTCTTGGTTTGTTAATTGTTGTTGGTTTGTTTATTGCTACTGCATCTTGATTGTAAATTTAGTATAGATGGCGACATAATAATGAAATATGGTTTCAAATATATATTTATTTATTTATTCACAGGCAAGCCCTATTCAGATATAAATGTTACAGTGAAATATGTGAAATATTTTCAGGTTACGCCCATAAGGTTCCAAGCAACAAGAAGGTTAGAAATAAAGTAAAAAGTTTGTGGATTCCTAATATCATCTAATAGGGCTTCTCATTCACAGTCATTTGTTTCGAATAATCTGAAAATCTGTCATATTTCGTATAATCCGTGTATATTAATATTATACACAGATTATACAACATATGACAGAAGCTCGAAACAGATGACAATCCTTGAAAAGTCCTAATCTGTATTGCTGGGAAGATTTTTGTAGTTCTGGTTCACATTAACCCTTTCAGTGCGGCGTTAAATAGAGTTGCACTGTGCTATCATGCTCTACTTATATAGGGTGAGGCAGATAACTGGCCTATTAGAAATATCTCGAGAACTAAAGGCAACAGAATCATGAAAATTTCAATAAAGGGGTTTTGAGGGATGATCTATTAAATGGAAATATTTTCATCTCTTTGCAACTTCCGGTTATACCTGAAGTTGCTTATAAATTGTTTTTTTTTAATGGTACACCCTGTATATTTTTACATTTTTGGATTCTCCTCAATATCTTCTTTCTTAAAATATGAAATTTTCTAATATTATACAGGGTATTTTAAAAGATATTTACGTTTTTTTATTAATTTCGTAGTAATATTCACACCCTGTAGAATTGTAATAGTTTGACATTAAAAACTCTGCTTACGTTCAAGTGATTTTTAATATAGTCTATTATTGTTAAGAATCATTAGTATAGCTAATTTTGAAATTTTAGTATACAGGGTTGGTCGAAACTCAAAATGAATATTTTCTGAGTTTTCTTAAATAGAACACCCTGTATTTTAGTATTGTAATGAAATGATATTTCATAGTACTTTTTTATTTTATAAGTATTCCCTATACCTAACTGCTTTAATTTGTGAGTTATTGGTGATTCAAGCTAAACATTAATTGCAAGAAAAAATACGTAAAATTTTATTAGGTTGGCCTTGAAAATATTCAATCACAAATAATTTTTCAGAAATAAATACATATTAATCCAGACTGATCCTTAAAATTACCAATAATGGTTTAGCTATCAAAATACCTACGTGGTTAAGATTGTTGGTGCGACTAACAATTAAGCACAATTTAAAGCAGTTAGGTATGCCTAAATGCTTAAGAAATAAAAAAGTACCATAAAATATCATTTCATTACAATACTAAAATACAGGGTGTTCCATTTAAGAAAACTCAGAAAATACTCATTCCGAGTTTCGACCAACCCTGTATACTAAAATTAAAAATTTAGCTATATACTAATGATTCTTAACAATAGTAGACTATATTAAAAATCATTTGAACGTAAGTAGAGTTTTAGTTGTCAAACTGCTACAATTCTACAGGGTGTGAATATTGCTATGAAATTAATAAAAAAACGTAATTATCTTTTAAAATACCCTGTATAACATTACAAATCCTCATATTTTAAGAAAGAAGACATCGAAGAGAATCCAAAAATGTAAAAATATACAGGGTGTCCCATTTAAAAAAACGAAGTTATAATCAACTTCCAGTATAACCGGAAGTTACAAAGTGATGAAAATATGTTCATTTATTAGATCATCCTTCAAAACCCCTGTATTCCAATTTTCATGATTCTGTTGCCTTTAGTTCTCGAGATATTTCTAATAGGCCAGTTATCTGCCTCACCCTGTTTAAATTAAAAGTTAATGTGACGAGAGCGCACCAGTGCGCCTTTCGCATTTTATCAAAATGAACAAAGTGCACTGGTGTGCTTTCCGCATTGAAAGGATTATGTCCCATGATGTTGATAGAGCATTCATTGCTCAGAAGAGAGCAATAAGAACAATGCTCCAGATAAAAGCTCGAAGGACCTGTAGGGGAAAATTTAAGGAGTTAGGATTATTAAAGGTGGCAGGGCTTTATATATATGAGTGTTTACTGTTCCTATTCAAGAATAGGTTTACACATTCTGAGCCAAAACACAGCATACCCACTAGGTATCTAGGGCTCAATTTCCCTTTACATAGGCTAGTCGCAACAGAGAGGGGACCTACATATTCGTGTATACAATTTTTTAACAAATTACCTGTTGGAATTAAATTGCAACAGAATTTTATTATATTTAGAACTGAAATAAAAAGCATTTTATTGGATTTAGAACCATATTCTGTGTATGAGCTTTTAAATCACACATTTTAACTTTTAACTAATAGTAGTTGTAATTGTAATTTTGTATGTACAGTGGTACCTCGATATACGAGCGCCATAATATACGAGTGTTTTGAGATACGAGCCGCTGAGGGAGCGATGTTTTGCTTTGAGATGAGAGCAAAATTTAAGATATGAGGAACCGCTTTTCATTAAAATTCATGCCTCTTTTTGACTACCTACTTTTAACTTGAAGGAGTTGATAAAGGGTATAATGCCAGCTAAGGGCGTTACAATAATTTCCAAGCTCCGAACCTCTCTTCATGAAAAGATGGAGAAACTACTGATGGTGTGGGTGAAGGAAGCAGCTTCAAGGAGGAACCTTAACACAAAGCATCATATGTGAGAAGGCATGAGCGATTTATGAAAGGGAGGAAGAAACAAACCTCTTTGGACAGTTTTTTTAAACGAGCTGCAGATGAAAATGAGCAAAGTGTGACGAAAAAAGTGAAGACCACTGATGAAAATTAAGCGTTTCACATTTTTCTTATTTAAAAACACTTAACAAAAACAACTAAGGTGGTTTTTTTGGGACTGGAACGGATTAATGACATTTCAGTTAATTTCAATGGGGAAAATTGATTTGACATACGAGCAATTTGACATATGAGCAAGGTTACGGAACGAATTACCCTCGTATGTCGAGGTACCACTGTATATTAGACACTTATTATTCAATTGTGGCAATTTGCTATAAGTGTGTTGCTTACAATTTTTTTAATAGAAGATATTTTGAATTTGAATGATTCAAGTTTTGTTTTTTAACCTTTTCCCTGCGGGAACCGGATATATACGTAAAATAATTTCGGGCCTGTATAACGGGAACCGGGTAAATACGCGAAGCCTTTTTTGACCTTTGCTGCGACAACCGCGTGAATCAGATATTGTTTGCATATTTTATGTTGCCCATAAAAGACAGTTAGGCATGCTATATCAAACTTTACAATACATTTAAAAATTTATACATTTCAAGAATCTAACCCCACAAATTAACAGTCACAACCAGGTTGATCAGCACAGGCATGAAACAGCCGTACAACACCTGGAAACCTTGGCCTACCGAAACCGAGTGGAACTCGGGTGGGTGCCGGGACATACGGGGGTTGAAGGAAACGAAAGAGCCGACTCACTTGCGAGAGAGGGCTCGGATCCTTGCGCAGCACACCCGACACTGGAACGATATTTCAGGACAGCGGCACAGCAAGTTAATGATGGGGCGGCCAAACCCCTCGCTAACCGATGAGGCCCTACGACTTGGAAGGAAAAAGCTTAGGGCAGTAACTGCACCCTAAGAAAACACCTGCACAACATGGGGATCTTTCACGGAGACCCTGTTTGCAGGAAATGTGGGGAGGCAGATGAAACTGCCTCACATGTCATATTTCACTGTCCAGCCCAAACCCAATGGCGACTGCAATACAGGGTCGAAAACTCGAACCTAAGTGTCAGAAGTCAGGTAAAGAACCTAATAAAGGGTCTTGTCCTGCTAGCTGGGAGAATGGACCTCTTATAGGTAACAGACGACTTAACTTCAAGTTAAGTAATCCCGAACCCATTGGGGACAAAAACCCAATGATGGTTTAACCCGAGACCGAACGGTGTGCAATAAGCCTACTCAGGCTGCAGCACGGGCCCCATGGCCACCTGGTTCGATCTAACAACCAAAAAAAAACAGTCGTACCAGAGACCATATTACCTTTATAACTAGCAGCAGTGAAAAGGTTAAGCTTAATTTAGGAAAAATATGTTTTTGTTTTCTGTTATGATTTTCAATTTAAGAATAAATATTCGTTTTATTTTGAAAGTTATTGCCTAATTTCACCAATAGGGAACTTCCGCCACGTCCGGTCCCAAGGAGCACGGATAATCGGGGTTCTACTGTATTCAAAATATATAATTTCAGGTGTTATAAGTTAACATATTACAGTAAATAATTGTATTATTTGCGCTGTTTATAGTATTATACAGTAGACTCCCCCTATTCGCGGTGTGCAAGTACTTGGAAGGGATATGCGAAACGATTGTGCGAGAATAGCAGAGAAATATTGCAACTTTTTTAAATAATTCATATTGTCAATTGAAATTGTCATTGTAATGATATGCAATTATTATATAAAGGTAAATTTAATTAATTGTATTTTGCTTGCAGTACTGCATTTTAATAACTAATTTTATTTACTACATACAATTGTTTACGTTTTAATAACTAACCTAAATCTTATTTTCTTCTTATTATTTTTTTTGGACTATGGCCTTGACAATTATCCAGTAACCAGGACCATATGATTGGCCAATATAATTAAAAGTGCTAAAAATGTTGCCGAGCTATGAAACCAGGTGTCGCTTTTCTGAACTTGCACGGTCCCAATAACGAGAACTTAAATGGCGGACTAATTTCCTAGTTATAAGCAGATCTCTCTATATCAGACAACGATAATTTTGAAATGTTTTGATGCCTCTTACGTAGTTTATTAGGTATCGATGATCGACTTGAACAATGAGACTTCACCATCATAAATTGTAAATTTCCTGTAATATTCAATATTGGAAGATAAAGGAAGAAGTTTATTACAGCACTGGCCTTGATAATAACACAGATGTTGAGCATTTCTATATACAGGCTGTTAGGGTATTTATTTAAAGCCATTACTGCGCTAAAACTAGGTAGAGGAACATATTATTCTTTGATTTCATTTTTCCTCGTTATAACCAAATATGCCTTGTTATAGAGGTGTTTCTAGTGTACCTCGTTATAAGCGAAACTCGTAATATCTGTGTTTGTTATAGAGAGAGTTCACTGTATTATTGTTCTTCCATTGTTTGTTTATTCTTAATATTGGCTATTAGCCAACGAACTGTCAACACTGATGGAATCGCCATAAAACGAAGTTAATGGCGTCAGGATGAGATAGAAGATAATCAGGTAAAGGAGGGAAGATAATCGGACAGTGCTAGTCAGGTACGTTGTAGTTGTAGCAAATTTTACCTGAAAATTGTCTGTCTCTCTAGAAGTGCTAGAACCTCTCTCTTGTATGTTGGCGCCTATCTCGCTTCACTGTTGGAATGGGACGGGGCCATTCCATCAGTGTTGACAGTTCATTGCTATTAGCACATGTATGTAACTAACTTCGCAAAAAAATAATTACTAAATACTAGACAGTTGTACCACACTACGTTGGTTACCACCTGTTGTGTTAAAACTATATCTACCTCTGATAATGAAGATATTTTATATTTCCTTAAAATGTTATTGTTCCTAGAAGATAACTTATACAATCTACAATAACAAAAATATTTTGAGATACCAATTTGGATCAAATGAGTTTTGGTGGAATGAATCAGTTAATGTAATTATTATTTCATTTTGAATCACCTGTAACGGGTAGACTTAGACAATCAGTTTTGGGAAGTTTTCCATAATAAAGGGTCTTCGTTATTCTTGACAAATATTTCTTTCGATCTCCAAACTAAAAAATGAGTCATGTATGATTCAAAATATGGTACAATATAGTTCAATTACTTACCATGTAGGGCATATCCCCACAATCTTTAGATATTTTAGACATGTTAAAACACTATTATTATGCCAAATGTTATCTACCGCATTTAAACTGAGCAATTCTGACTGCTACGTTTGCAAATATAAATAATTTGCAAAGTGTAGTCCTTCTGTATTTAATTAAATCGCAAAATGTTACAGGGTTGCCAGACCGATTTATACAATTCTCCCAACCTGAATTACAAATTCCCCCAAAAATGACATTTTTTTAAAAAAATCCCCCAAAAGTTAATTTGCCATTTCTTCTTCTTTTTTTCTGAGCTGTCATCTGTCATTTCTTCTTCTTTTTGGGCTGTCATCTGTCATTTTTTCTTCTTTTTTTGGCTGTCAAGTGACATTTTACCAGCGTAGAATTTTAGTAAATTTTATACAATATATTATAAATCTGCCATTAAAGCGCGCCACGCACGGCGAGCTAAGCTATAATATATATTACAGATTTATTCGCGCTGCATATCCCGAACGTATCCTGATTTTTCCCAGGATATAAGTTTTGTTGGTGGAGACATTGACCCAAATTTACTATGTATGTCTTTGTACTCACTAATAATGCTCAAAAAATTACGGGATCTGGATTGTAATGCATTTTTTTTATAATTCTCATATCATAGTTGCGCGTGAAGTTAGGCGTATTGATGACAGTTGATTTTCAGTTCACCAACGGCAGGCGAGTCTTTGCGAATATCCTATGTATATCTCGAATATGCCTACCCGAGCGATATGGGAGCGATATATTTTTGCAAATATTTTGACGCGATGGCAGCGCCATGTGGTAGAATGAAGAAATATTAATGAAAGCAGTCGTGTTGACGGATGTCATTGTCATTTCATCCAAGAATGCAAGGAAAAAAAATTTTAATTTCAATTTCAATGTATAATTTTTATTTTCGCCTAATTTTTCAGGGATCAAAAGACGCAAACAAAACATCTTTATACGTATATTCAAAGAATAATTTGTATTAAGCAAACCTTAGTCAATACAGGTAATAGTGACAAATTAAAATGTGTTCCTCTTTATGATTTTTAAGATCATAAGATTAAACACCAAAAATTATGAATTTTCAGAAAAATGTAACATTTTGTTAATTATTTCTATATTACGTGATTATTTACTTTATTTATGGTACAAGAATTTTTAACCATTATTTTAATGAGTAAGATATTAAATAAAGCACATCATGT
Source organism: Diabrotica virgifera virgifera (assembly GCF_917563875.1). NCBI lineage: Eukaryota > Metazoa > Arthropoda > Insecta > Coleoptera > Chrysomelidae > Diabrotica > Diabrotica virgifera. Next base: position 68,065,083 of record NC_065451.1, read on the forward strand.
TTTCAAAAATGTTTATGCCTACAAAATTTTCAAATTTTTTCTAGCCTTCAAGTTTAATCATTTGTATCACAACTTACGCTGTAAATAAAGGGATGTAACAATTTATGATCTAGTCCATTAATTAACTACATTTATTTAATTACTAAAAATATGTAGGTAAAAAAGTATCATCTTCCTCCATAATTACTGTTTTTAAATAACTTTCTATGTTGTTCTGGATATTATTAAAATGAATTATAATGATATCATCAGCAAATAATTTTATCTTACTTCTAAATGTAGTAGCGATAATGAATTTATGCAAATAAAAAATAGTACAATAAGAACTGATCCCTCAGGTATTTGCATTGGGGTTTATAAATTTTACTTGAATAATTTTCTCTGTCATATCATACAGGGTGTCCAGAAAAGATTGGTCGGTCATAAATTATACCACACATTCCGGGGTCAAAAATAGTTTGATTGCACCTAACTTACCTTAGTACCTAAAAATGCGCTCATAAAAAAAATTTACAGCCCTTTGAAGTTACAAAATGAAAATCGATTTTTTTCAATATATCGAAAATTATTAGAGATTTTTTATTGAAAATGGACATGGGGCATTCTTATGGCAGGAACATCTTAAAATAAAATTATATAGGTAGTGAAATTTGTCCACCCCATAAACATTTTATGGGGGTTTTGTTCCCTTAAGCCCCCCCCCCCCCAACTTTTGTGTATGTTCCATTTAATTCATTATTGTGGTACCATTAGTTAAACAATGTTTCTAAAACTTTTTTGCCTCTTAGTATTTTTTACATAAGCCAGTTTTTATCGGGATGCAGCTTCTTTTTTAAGATGTTTACATAAAAATTTTATGGGCGTTTTATTCCATTAATCCCCCAAATCTTTGTGTACATTCCAATTATACTATTATTTTGGTACCATTAAATAAACACAGTATTACAACTGTTTTGCCTCTTAGTCTTTTTTTGATAAGTCACCTTTTATCAAGATGTAACTTTTTTTTCAAAATATACCAAATGATCTAAATTATAAATAAATTTTCAGATTATTAACAGCTCTCTATAATCGTACTTAATCATATACAAATATGTGGCGGATTCAACAAATATTCAAAATATCTCGATAAACACTAGCTTATCAAAAAAAATACTAGGAAGCAAAAAAGTTTTAAAAATATTGTGTTTACCTAATAGTGCAACAATAATAATTTAATTGGAACGTACACAAAAGTTTGGGGGATTTAAGGGAACAAAACCCCCATATTTTTATGGGGTGCACAAATTTCACTTTAATGTTTTTAAGATGTTGCCGCTATAAGAATGCCACATGTCCATTTTCAATAAAGAATCTCCTGAGCTTTCGATATATGAAAAAAAAATTGATTTTCAGTTTGTAACTTCAAAGGGCTGTAACTTTTTTTGTGTGCACTATTGTATATAGATAAGTGAGGTTTAATCAACCTATTTTTGACCCCAGAATCTGTGGTATAATTTATGACCAATCTTTTCGGGACACCCTGTATAATTTTGAAAAATGCCAGTAATTTCCTCTTATTTCAAAGCTACTTTGTTGACTTTTATTGATTAAGGTAATTCGATAAGTTGACTTTCCTTTTATTGTTTTTGTCAATCGATCAAACAGTTTATCCCTAGTAAATTTCATTAGATCATCTGTCGTTTTATCCAGTCTTTTTACCTTCTTTCCTTCCAAATAAAAAATATGCTTAGGACTTTATGGAATGCTTCTAAATACATATTTGTATTTATTCCCAATCCATACCTATAATAATATGCCCATGATTTCACTCAATTAGCATAGTTATGTTGAAAATAAATAGTAAATTCTTTTGTAGTGCCATTGTTGTGAAGTTCATTTAGGGTATTTTCTAGAAGATTGCTAAATTCATTTTCACTGGTACTGTTCATTAGAAGTCTTAAACATTTATATACTTCAGCTTTAACTTATTGAGAGCCATTATTTACTGTTTTTAATTGTTTTTGCCAGTTTTGATCAACATGCCAAGCACAAAATAAGCAAGGTAGCGGTAAACGCATTACACTTACCCAAGCATTATAGAAAACAGCATCATCATCACACATAAATACTTTAGTAGTTATAGATCCAGTTTCAGTTTTAATAATTTAAAAGAAATGGGCCATAAAAAATTTATCCGTTTTATTTGAAATTAAGTATGGCACAGGAATACCTTCTCCATACTCATCAACAAGAGTACTTAATAGAAAATCATAACTGTTTGTGCTATGTGTGGAATCTATACAAATGAGGTTTCTACCAAATTTCTTTAATAATTCAATCTGATACTGGGTCATTAAGATCAGAACAATATCGTCTTTCTTATACATATTATTTTCTGCTACTTTCGATTGTAATTTGTAATAAATTACAGGTGATTCATCACCTTATTTATTACACATATTATTTATCCAAGGAATCACGCTAACAGCATCATTTTGATGTAAATACATAGATTTATGTGTACAAAACTCCTTTTCAATTCAAGTAGTTTCATTTCATTTTGCAGATCTTTTCGATTCAACAAATTAATTCGTTTAATTAGCAGTCATGATACTTAGTTATAAGTATTTTCAATGATAGTGTAGCCTACCAATTTATTAGAAACATTAATAACAACAGACACAGGTCTTTTTTTTAATGTGAGTTAACATAAACTATTTGCCATGGTCTTCAGGCCATAAATGTACATAATATTTTGTAGCAATGCAATTATTCTTACTTTAAGGTGATTCTGGATATGCTCTAAGTCAGTTGATGTTGACATCCATCCAAAATGCATTACCTGCTACTCTAGAAGAAATATTCATCACAGAAGAACTGAATCCCCTATAGAGAGATGCAATGGGATTTTAAAATGGAGGCATAGAATTTTACACTCCAACCATGGCTGAATAAAATAAATAATAATGCATGCACTGTGCTGCACAATTTGTGCATTGGTATGCATAATGTACCCCCTATTGGTTTAGGTGATGAAGAAAACAATCATATAGATATTGATTATGGAAATGTCAATGGAATAAATATAGAAGGTAGAATTCGTGATAGAGATCTGCTCACAGGAAGAAGACTCCAACAAATGCTAATTCAAATTAATTTTAGAAATTAATTCAATAAGTTTGGAAAAATGTATGTTCTGTGTTATTTGTACTTTATGTAAATATTGTTCTGAAGCTATTTTCTTGTGGCATTTTTATGATTAACTATTTAGATGGGAAATAAGCCACAATTAAATTGAAAAAAATAATTTTATTAACGTTTCGACGTCCAAATCGGGTGTCGTTGTCAAAATACAAAAGACTACTAAATTAAACAAAAATGTTGCTAAGTAAAAAATTCTTCTAATAATTTATTTAATCTGACTCATTTATATTGGCAATTCAGACATATATTATACATTTTAAAGTAGAAGACTTTAAAATGATATTGCCAATATTTATGAGTTGCGTTCCTGGGACGACTTAACTGAAAGATAGTTCATTCGATTACATGAAATCAACCTCAACTCAAGAATATCCATCACAAAAAAAATCATAGCATGTGATCTGTCTTTAAAAAGACAACCAAATGCAAAAAAAGTGATTTACTATGGAATCTCTAACGCGAGAATTTTACTGTCATCGTTGCATTTGGTTGTCTTTTTAAAGACAGATCACATGCTATGATTTTTTTTTGTGACGGATATTCTTGAGTTGAGGTTGATTTCATGTAATCGAATGAACTATCTTTCAGTAAATTTGTCCCAGGAACGCAACTCATAAATATTGGCAATATCATTTTAAAGTCTTCTACTTTAAAATGTATAATATATGTCTGAATTGCCAATATAAATGAGTCAAATTAAATAAATTATTAGAAGAATTTTTTACTTAGCAACAACATTTTTGTTTAATTTAGTAGTATTTTGTATTTTGACAACGACATCCGAGTTGGGTGTCGAAACGTTAATAAAATTATTTATTTAATTGTGGCTTATTTCCTATCTAAATAGTTAATTATGTAAATATGTAGTGTGTTAGCTGTTGTTTTATGAACAACATAAAACATTATGTGAAATATTGACTGTATGTTATCCATGACACAGAACAAAAGTTAAAATGCATGTTTTTACATTTGTAGCCTTTTAATAACCTTATCATAATATAATAAAATAAATGCAAAGAAATTTATGTCTCAGTAAGTTGGAACCATGGACGTATAAATAAAGATATATCTTTATTTATACGTCCATGGTTGGAACCATATGAAAAACTTTTTTATTATCAATTTTAGGAACAAGTTATTCTTTATAAAAGCTTTGCATGATTTGAAACCTTTAGACAACCATCAAATATAAAAAATTTTCAGTTGTATACTAGGTTTGTCAAAAAATATGAATTTTATTAAAGAGTAAACTACCTTTCATTTTTCACAATATCCAAAATTATTATTAACCCTAAAACCACGAAGTGGGGTCACCTGTGACCCCACCGCTCAAATTTTTTTGACATGCGAGTTACTCCGATGATACGTATGTTTTTATGAAAGTTCACATTTAGTCGTAAATGCAGCACATTTCTGATTTTTGACCCCACCTGAGGATAGAAAAGGCTGCTATATTTTTGTTTACTGTGCAGAACATCAATTTAGTATTTGTAAAGATTGTAAATAATATAAAAATAAACTATTCAACTTCTAACTTTGTTTATATCAATGATATCTTATAAAGTATATCGACGGCGGAAAGGCAGGACCTCATAACTGAAAATGAGTTTCTTCGCTTTTCGCTTTAGAATAAGTGTATGTGTAATAGGTGCTGATACACTTATTCTAAAGTGAAAACCGAAGTAACTCATTTTATACAAATTTTTCAGTTATGAGGTCCTGCCTTTCTGCCATCGATATGTCAAATATAAGTGCTTTTATATTTTGACTTACTCTGTATATTAGTATTGCTTATTGTTATGTAACAATACAATTTCTGATTAGAAATCGAATCCTTTATGTTTGCTAAATAAGTTTAAAAAATATTGAAATGTCGTTTATTTTTAAAAATATTTTTGGGGTCGCTGGTGACCCTACCTTGTGAAATTCAGTTCATTCAAAATAAGATAGGAGGTTTTCATACTAAAGCCATCGATACATAGGTTATTATAAAATGATGGTTTGTTTTAATAAAGCAAATAATTTGAAAGTGTCTGAATATAGTTTATTAAACACAATTATTACAAAATCAAATTTAAACCTTGCATGAATTTCTTTTTGTAACACCACCTATATACAGCATCAATTTCATATTTGTTGGTAATGAGAAGATGAGGTGCATCAACATTCAATTGATGGGCAAATTATCATCAATTGCTAAGTTATGTAACACTGCACTAGCCCTTATAAATGGGACTATATCTCTAATATTTCTTAATGGATGGTGATACAGCTGCCTATAAATCTTTGTTTGAGAAATCCAAAACAATATTTTTGAACAATAATTATAATTTCTTTACTGTCTTGTTAAATGACCCTTGTCTTTAACTGGAGTCAAAAAATGTTTAAACATGTGTATTCACTATCACCTAAAATATAGTATTCACCACATCTTTGTGGAAGAGCTGCAAACAAATTGGATCTCCTTAAAACTCTGCTATAGTGTACAGAACCTGGATATACAACAAATATATCCCTGATCATTTTCTCGTGATCATAAACCATTTGTGCCTGAAACAAAAATATGTGCCTATTGAGTGATATGAATATAAAAATTAACTGCAATCTCAAAATTGTGGGTCCAAGCACAGATCTTCTGTAAAGCTTATCAATATAGGTATATTAAATGCACTTTAAGCGCCAGACTCCACTTGTGATTTGTAGTTGTGCGATAGTTTTGTCCCAAAGATTGAACACATTGTTTCAAATACAAGTCAATCCATTTACGACTTAATAATCATGGATTGACTTGTATTTGAAACAATGTGTTCAATCTTCGCGACTGCAAATCGCAAGTGGAGTCCGGCGCTAACCCTTAAAGGAAGCTCTCAGACCAAATGCAACACATACAATAAAATTCATACGTAAAATGTTGCACAGTTCATAATAGCGTATATCTGTTTATACTCAACAGAGATAACGTCCCATAACACATTTTATCATTATGTAGAATACAGGAGCGTGCCAATTTTGGAACTTCCGAATATCAATCAGTATTTGAAATGTCTTCAAGCGAAAAAGATGTTATTGTAGCTTGGCAATTTTTAAGAAGATGTCAGAGAAAAGAAAGAAAAATGCGTCGATGACGCACCCACTGAATGCATTTAACATTATTCATAGTCCAGCAATTGTTTTACATGAACAGACATGAACATTTTTGCTAGGAGTGTTTTTTTTTTGATAAAATTACTTACTTTTTGAGTTATTTGCAAGAAACCGTATAAAAATGTGTTTTTTTTAATGAACATATTTACTCTCAAAAACTCGAAAAGTTTTAACTTAGTGAAAAAATGCTATAGAACAAAAATTGCTCAAAATTACGCAGTTTATCCATTTCCGGCCTTATTTTGAACGTATAATTTTCACCCTCGGGAAGGGATGAAACTCGCCCCACATACTACCTACTTACATATGTCTATGCCAGATTTTCATGTTATTTTAAAGGGTTCTTTACAAATGTATAGGTTTTGCAATATTTTACCGTCAGCATTAACTTTAAAAATATCACAAATTTTTATTTATATAAAAATTGTTTTTTTTTTATATTATTAAAGAAAGAAATATGAAAATAAACATGGAGAAAACAAAGATAATGGTCATGGGAAATGAGGATAAACAAGTAAATATAGAGATAAATAACCAGAAATTATAACAAGTAACAACATATAAATACCTGGGTGTGAAAATATAAAATGGAGGAAGATCAGAAGAAGAAGTCAACGAAAGGATAACCATGCCGTTCAGAATCTACTACAGCTTAAACAGAGCATTCATTGGAAAAAAGGAGTAAGCAGCAGGATGAGGCAAGGATGAGGCAAGATGAGGACAATGATAGAGGTATATAAAACGATCTTCAGGCCAATCCTTACCTATGGTAATGACAGCTGGGTGCTAACACAATCATCGAAAAGTAGAATAAACTCAATGGACATGAAGTACCCAAGAAAAGTAAAAGGAATTACAAGACGCGATAGAATAAGAAACAGCATTGTAAGAGAAGAACACAACTTGGACTGAAGCGAAGCGAAGGGCTAAGAATAAACAAAGTGGAGACGATTTGTATATGATATAGATACATGAAATGTATTTTTTAAACACCTTGCACCGTTAAGTAGAAAGATTTAGATTATGTTATTATGAACATATAAAATTATTTACTACTTGGACTAAAGAAAAATGGGATCTGTGTAACAATTTAATAAATTTAAATTATACTAGAAAATAACATGTTTTTTTTCTCTGATTCTGGCCTTGATTTAGAACTAGAACCTTTAGCCACGTAATTGGATAACTTATCACTAACTCAGATGTAATGTGTAGTGTGTGTGTTGAGTAAATGTCTTGTTACTTTGCAAAGTCGACGTCATTGTCTTTGCAAAGAGACGCTAATTGTATCCGAACGTCTGCGGTCCAACATAGTTAGAATCTCTAAAAAAATGATTTGTCAAAAAACTGTAAAAAGGTATTAATCTGTAAACATTAGATAGATAAGTCAACAAGCACGTTTATCCTTTTAAGACTTTTTTATGTTTATTTTGTAAGTAAACAAATCATTGTAAAAAATTGAATTAAATAAACGTATTATTATCTCAAAACTTACATAAATTTATCCTATTATCCCTAATTATATTCTACGCCCTAATTCCAAACACACACATTTGCACATCTGGGCACTCTTTACTGCCCTTTTCTTGAGAATCCGATCGCCGTTGCATCGGAATTCTAGGAATTTTAGTTTAAGTGCGTTCAAGGGATGCCTGTTAACCGTTGAAACATATTAGACCAGACTATGTCATCGTCCCCGTGAGGTAAATTATTCCGATTCGTATTTTTGTACAAACCTACTCAAAAACAGGTCCTTATAACAAATCCACAGGGTGGCGGGAAGTGGCGCGGTCGGAAAATTGTTTAAATAATTTTTTAAAACAAATTCAAAAAATCAATTTTTTCACTTCGTAGGTATAATTTTTTTAGACTCTTTGGGTCATTATAAGCAAAAAAGGTCGGTTGTATTTTTCTCCAAAATTGATTGTTGTCGAGTTATACGCGATTTAAAAGTTAAAAAACGAGAGAAAATGGCCATTTTTAAGGCTTAATAACTCGGTTAATAGTACATTGTGGATTAGTACATTAATAGTACATTAGTAGGAAAAGTTTAACATTCCCGGACGATATAAAGATTGCTGTCGAGGCGCAAGCCGAGACAAGGGAATACAGAGTCCGGGAATGTTGCTTTTCCTGCAAGGTATACATACTATTTTTTCGAAAATCTAACATTTAAATTATATTAAAATAAATATGTTAAATTTTTCATATAGACATATTCTGACTCAAATATTCGTGATGCCACCAAGTACATGTTTTGTAACTATAGAAACAAAAATATTGAATTGTCAAATTTGACGTATTTGTGTATTTTTGACAGTACTTATAATACATTTGTTCTGAATCTGCTGTAAGGAAAAAATATTTTTCTATGGATGTTATACAATGTGCAACTGTCTCACTACTTACATACATTCAAAACGAACAATTTCTCATGCAGTGAGAAAAGTCGGCCATTGCAGTGGGAAATATTTTTTCTCACGGGTTCTCGTACGGTTTTCCATATCGTCGTCTTAATACTATAACTTGATAACACGAAATTAGTAGTTTTGAGATAAACGAGTTTAAAGATTTTAAAGATATTTGTGCTGCTACCATGATGTTGGTAAATACGGAATTCACTCTGCGGCTCTCAAATACTGTTCCTTAACTTTTTGGCAGCTGATCTATTTGGGAATACGGTGCAAATTTGTTTTCCAATATGGAAAAAACTATGAAAAATTAAAGTTATCAACTTTTAGCATTACCATAATGTTAACATTTGGTAATGTCGCATGTTGTGTCAAGTTGCATATAAGTGAACTTTTTAACACAACTAATATTTTATACATTATTTTGTTGAAAATTAGCCCCCTGCCATGGGGGTTACCAGATCTGCTAACAATTCTCGAATTCTTGCATTAAAATGAACCGAATAAACAGATAGCAATTATGTGGTAAGCTCAATGGTTTCAGAAAAACATGTGCTACAACTAGATAACTCGAGTTATCTAGTTATAGCATTCAGTGTATGTCGTATTCACGATTATTTCGATTAAATAATAGCTTGATAACTTATCTTTGTCAACTTTTAGCACTGAATGTTAGGGGCATTTGAGTTTTATCAACTTTCGTCAATCATAAATAAATACTTAACCCGTTTGGAGCGAGCTATTAAGTTTTTACACAATATGGAGGCAAATAAAATACATCTTGTGAACTAGTTATCTCAAAAACATCAATTTTGGAGTTATTAAGTTATAGTACTAAGGCGACGATATATGATCGATGTTTCCATGGTAACATGCACAATACAAGCACAATTTAATATGGTCAAATAAAATGTGTTGGAGCAAAACTTACCAGGAATTACCTTTCAAAACTGTTCGAAAATAACTGTTAATTAGAATTTTAAATAAATAAGGTAAATATATAAATTTTAAGAATATTAAATAACTACATGTATATGTATTTTATTTCAATTTATGTATATAATATACGTAAAAGCACCTAAATTATTCAATTTTGAAGTTTAAACTCATGACGTCATGACACAACCGCATCCATAGAAAAAGTACAGTATACACATGAGAAAATGACATATTTCTCCCTGTTGTACAATATACTATTCCTTATGTATAGTAAGGAATAGCTATTTGTATAACAAGGGAGGAAAGTGCTACTTTTCCTCCCGAGAATGAAGTTTACTGCCCGACGCGTAGCGGAGGGCAGTAATCATTCAAGGGAGGAAAAGGCACTTTACTCCCATGTTATACATATGGTTTTTCCACCTTCCTCAAATAACAAGTCATTTTTTCATTTTTACTTAATTTATTTATGTAACTAACCAACAAAATTTATTAAAACTAAAACTAACAAGTAGGTACAATATAACTGTCAACTGTTAAATATAAGTAAAATTATTAATGTAAACATTGTTAAATCAAAATAACAATTTACTGTTTTTTACCATTCTGCAAACTACTGGGTGTTTTATAAATAAACGTTAAAATGTATAGATACTTAAGTAATAAAAAAAGATATTGCACAGGGCGTCAATAAGTTATATTTCATGAATGAAATACTATGACGTCACTTTTACTTTTCCTCCCTAGGGAGGAAAAATATTTTCCTCCCTAGGGAGGAAAAGTACAACTTTGCTCCCTACAATCAGGTCCGGAAAAGTATACTTTCGGTAGAGGTGGGTGGAAAATAACATTTTCGTACAGTTATTTTTCATTTCCAGGCAATGGCTAAGTATAAGGAAATATCGAACGTTTCTTTCAAAAATATCTACATTCCTGACCGATTTTCGGAAAAAATTATTATTATGAAAGTTAGAAAGTGAAAAAATAAAAGTTTAAAGTCCCCCTACATGATCCTGAAAAAATTTGTGTCATTAATTTATTACTAAGTTGTTATTTTTAATTATTAACAATGAGCGCTGAAAGCGTATTTAGGCGGCTGTCAATGTGAGTGCGAAAAAGATGCACCATTCCGGCAGTGCAATGGTGCATCTTACTCGTACCCACATTGATGGCCGCCTCAATACGCTGTTAGCGCTCATTGTTAATAATTAAAAATAACAGCTTTTTAATACATTAATGTCACAAAATTCTTCAGGATCATGTAAGGGGGCTTTAAACTTTGATTTAGTCACTTTCTGACTTTCATAATAATAATTTTTAACAGAGTTAAAGCCTTGAATATAACTATTTTCGCGTTTTTCAAATTTTAAATCGCGTATAACTCGACAACAATTAATTCTAGAGAAAAATCATAAGAGATTTTTTGCTCATAATGTCCCAAAGAATCTATAAAAATTGGTACGAAGTGAAAAAATTTATTTTTTAAATTTGTTTAAAAAAATTGTTTAAACAATTATCCGACCGCAGCACCTCCCGGCACCGTGTATTTGTTATAAGGACCTTTTTTTAAGTAAAAACGTTTGTGCAAAAAAAGACGGATCGAAATAATTTACCTAACGGGGGCGACGATACAGTCTGGACTATATGGGAAGTTGCGTGTTACATATATCGATCGGATATCGCTTTTGGTATGAGAGCTTCCTAACTACAGAGATCAGATATTTATTACCGGTGGGCATTCCTACAATGCAAATTTTGTGGTAACCTCACCACTTAAGTTCATGTGTCTCTGTACCTCTCGGGCAGTTTGTATATCAGTACTAGTCAAAGCGGGTAGTGTGTATTGTCAATATTTTTTTCTTTTGTAACCCACATAAAAATCTTAACCGGTAAAAATTACCAGAGGTCTGTTTTAAGTAAGTATTAATTAGTCTTACATGGGTGAAATGTGAAATGTTTATAATATTTTTTTGTGTTTTTATGGAAAAAGTGAAGAAATGGACTGTGGAAATCATCGGGGACCTTTAATGAAGATTAAATTTGGAGGAGGAAACTTTGCAAAAATGGAATTGCCATTTAATTTTGTCACAATTTAAACTCTTGCAGATTTTTTTTTATGGATGTATAAATTTTTGTCAATGCTATTTTCTGTTTCTTTGTAATTCTATGTTAGGTTTATTTGTTACAAAAATCAAAATTTTTGTTCATAGCATTTATGGCCGTTTGTTCCAATAGACCAAAAATGTTACCACAATTATCGTTTATTAGATTATTCTTTAAAAAACTTGTATTATATTATTAAAAATCACTCATTTCACCAGCTCTCCCATATCTAGAGACTCCAGAAAAATAATAATGCATAATTTTTATGTTTTCTTTTTATTAGCTTTACCTATATATCGACTCTATTTTATAATGACCGGTAAAAAATACTGGGGCTCTGTAACATTGTAATAATGGAATGTCTGTAATTAAGGGTTAAAATGTATTTGTTGGTGAGGAGGACAACTTATTGTATCTATCATTGTCTAATGAAAATTTCTGTTAAATTGTTTCATATTTATACACATTTAAAATAATATCCAATGTCTTTGGGTAATAGATAGTACAGATAGTTTAGAGAGGTTTGAAAACTATGAATGGATAACTGGCCCTATTTGTATACATAAACTAATTTTCAAATAAATTGCATGTCTAAGGCCCGGTTTTTCAGTGAGAGGTTAAAATGTTGGTTAGCTAACCTAGTTTAAATTTTAACCAATATTTTAACTGTCCTAGCATTTTTCAGTGCTTTAAACCAAGTTTAAAAAATTTCAGTTAGCTAACCACTTTTTTTCTTATGTTGGCTGCAGTAATTGTACTTGCGCATGTGCAATTCGAGAAATAATGAGCAATTTGACAGAAAAAAGAATGTGTGTGTACTTTGTACGCACCTAAGAAGTTATACTTATATATGATTTCAACGAAATAAATATACTTTCAACAGGTTATTTGTATTTAAAGATTAAACTAATTTTTACTTACTACTTTCCAAAAAATTTTATTAAAACAATACTAAAATAAAAAAAAGTTAGATAACACAAGGCTTTGAACCAGGGACCTCTCGATCTCCGGTCGAACGTGCTACCACTGAGCTAAATCCCTTTGCTTTGACAGGTTACAAGATTTCTCATACATACTGACAAAATACTTTAAAATTTAAAGGAAATATACTTACTATTATTATAAAATATTTTATTACTGAGGAAGACAAATCCAAAGACACAAAAATTATAATAAATAATACATTTACTAAAAACACTAATATATTCTTTTAATGACTTATTTGCGCTGATACATACCTACATAATTTGAAAGATTAGCAACGAACTACATACTGTCTGTCCTGCGCATGCACCAGGCAAGTATAAAATTTCACCCTCGATCGCAAAGAAGTATAACTTCAAAAGAATATATAAAAACAATTTCATAACCAAATTAAAAAAAAATGTTTAATGGAATATCAAGTTCGGATTCTTTATTTAGTTCATAGCATCTACCTCGGTTTCATAACAGAAGAGACCATTTACAATTACTGGGACGATTTAGAATTTTTTTGCCGATTTCGTTTGTCAAAGACCAGGGTGATATCGCTATTGGAAATTAGTAGCCAGGAAATAAGAAGTCGAACTGTGTAGTAAATAATTATTTTGCTGTATAGACATAATTATCTTTTAAAAATATTACTAGGAATCATGCATTAAATCCTGTTAAAGTATGTGTAAACAAAGATACCTGTTACAGTTATAAAAACATATTTCGTTACAATTCCTTCCTATTATAATAACCATAATAATATATAATTTTCTTATAATAATAACAAGGAAGAATACTTCCCACGATAAAAACAAAATACCTAACTATTCTCTTCAAAATAAACATTCCAAATTCGACTCTGATGCATTCACTGCACCCGTGCACAAGCGTAACCACAAAATTCGGAGTTAAACCATCTAACGAGTATCGGTTAAAATCTTGGTTAATTTAAACGGGCTTAATCTCTAACCTAGTACTGAAAAACTGATTAACCATAAATATTTCGGTGACTGAAAAATAAATAGGTTAACCCATCACTGAAAAACCGGCCTTAACCCTGTTTAACTAGGTTAACTCTGTATATGTAATTACAAAAATATTACATATTTTTACCTGTATTGAATATTTTTGTTCCTATTTTAATATGAATCTGGATCTTCCTTTGGTTTATCGATTTTCACATAAGCCCCCTGGGAAATTGCAATAACGAAAATATCTTTAAATAGTCTGTTTTTCATTGTCATTTACTCATTTGGCCAACGAACGTATTCAGCAGATAAAAAAGTGATTCTCCTTACTATTTTGTGTAAACAACTTTTGGATGTGTTGAATGGACCTGTAACATCTCTAAAAGTAATTACCTCATTAGCATGAAAATGGTCAAACATTTTAACGGAGAAATCTTTTGCGAATCTCCTTTTTGATAATGAGAATATTTAGAGTGCCTAAATCTTTCTGATAAGCTTACCTACTACTTTTACTCTGATGATGCCAAAATGTTCCAGGACATACTTATCGCCATCGAACAAAGGCACAGTTTCCTCAAAATAATCTAAATTTTTTGGTACTCCCTAAGTGTCAATTCCTTCTAAATTCTCATCGCTGGATGGATGTAAAATGATCACTCATCTGTAAATAACAATAATTCATTAATAAATTAATACATACTGATAAAAATAATATGTGTACTGTTTTTAGTTCCATATTTATAATGTATTAAAATGTAATAAATACTTACTTTTTTATCTTATTTTTACCATTAAAAAAATGTAAGATTTAGTTATATTTATATAAAAATATGTATTATCACCTCTAAAAATAAATAAGTAATAAGTTAACCAAAAAGTTTTTGGCAAAAAAACAACAATCAAACCAAAAATCTGACAATTTACAGTCAGGAATTGTCAACTGTCTCTTGTCTCCACCAACAAAAGTCAAAGAGACATGCAGCGCGAATAAATCCGAAATCTGAAATATATATTATAGCTTAGCTCGCCGTGCGTGGCGCGCTTTATACATATCTTACAAAATAATTTTGTGTCATCTTCTGATACAGGACCAATCCATCATACATAGAATAATTAATTATTAATGACCCACACCATTAAAATTCTATTAAACAGATTACCTTCCTTGAAGTTCAGCATCCGATTCCCAAGCAAGTCGATATTTTCGGGTATACTCCTTTTCTTTAGGCATATTTTTAGATTAACACGTCTACAAACACTAATTTAAATAAATTATGCGTATTATTGAACACACCCGAAATACAACCTTCTTCAAAGTTAATTCTAGAAAAGTAAATATAAAGTTAAACAATAGGAGATATGATTTTCTGTGTTTCACATAGGTACCATTATGAATATTTAAATACACCATCAAGCGCACAAAAACCAAATTTTGTTGTGTCGCTATTGAAGAAAACTGTAATGCTTTACAAAATAAGTTAAGTAGTTTGTACTAGATGGCAGAATCGATTTTAAATGAATTTATATTCAAAGATTTTTGTGAATCACAGTTTAACTTGAAATTTAAAATCGGCCAAGAAATGGAATGTGTTCTTAAAATTATACCCCAAAAAACTCCAATGCGAAAAAATTTTCCTCCAAAAAATCCCCCATTCAGTGTATACCCCCAAAAAATCCCCCAAACAAGAAAAAATACCCCAAATTTGGGGGAAATTCCCCCAATCTGGCAACCCTGAAATGTTATCAAAATGAGACCACTTCTTCTTCTCTTTTTGAATAAGCAATTCTGCGCTAAGCTAACCGCTACATACCGGTATGCTTCAGCCACATTAATATTAACGAAAATAAATAATATGTAGTTATTAATTTGTTAATGGATTAATTATTTTTATATTGATAGCCTATTAATATGGATATTATAATTTTAAGGAAATTTAATTATCTATTTTATACGAAAGACAAATATTATACCTAACAAGATTTTATAAAAAGGCGGGAACTTGTTCAACCAATAGGAAATCAAAATTGCTATTTAAAATTTTGAATTCATAAAAAGGTAATCCGATAAATTTCTGGATGTAAAACTGAATTAGTTCAGTTACAACATTATTTTATATAACTTTATTAAAATGGTTAATATAATAATATTTGTATAGGTACCTACATGCCCTATAATTGATCAGTTCTTATAACAAGGAATAAGATTGATATAAATTATAAATTATAATATCCCTAAATTGTGATAAATAATATATTGTACATCATTATTAAAGTAAATGGGTATTTATAAATTCATTTTACACTCACATAAACAATTAAATGAGATTGTCATAAAATTTTAAAAATGTTTTTGACTGAATTTGACTATTTTGTTTTAAACGTTTGGTCTAGTTAGTAGACTATGAAAACAAATGAACATCGCCCAAAAGTAAACTGACGCTTCATTTCGTGCTTTATTAGATATCACAGCGTCATAGCTATCTATTATTAATTAATAATTATTATTACTGTTAAAATATTAACTGTGTATAATTAAAACACTTTTCATACTTTAGATATGGATAATATTCTTCAAAATAAAAGTGATAATATGGACGATTGCAGAATGGACTTTGGTAATAATACAGAAGAGTCTTATGTAGATGTGCACACTAAAAATGCTATCCAACAAAATGGCAGTTGCAGTGGTAAGTTAAAATAAAATATTTGCTTTTAAGATTCGTATTATACAGGGTGTCCCGAAAAGATTGGTCATAAATTATACCACAGATTCTGGGGTCAAAAATAGGTTGATTGAACCTCACTTACCTATATACAATAGTGCATACAAAAAAAGTTACAGCCCTTTGAAGTTACAAATTGAAAATAGATTTTGTTTCATATATCGAAAACTCTCAGAGATTTTTTATTGAAAATGGACATGCGGCATTTTTACGGCAGCAACATCTTAAAAAAAAATTTAAGTAAAATTTGTGCGCCCCATAAAAATTTTATGGGGGTTTTGTTCCTTTAAACCCCCCCAAACTTTTGTGTACGTTCCAATTAAATTATTATTGTGGCACCATTAGTTAAACACATTATTTCTAAAACTTTTTTATCTCCTAGTACTTTTTCGATAAGCCAGTTTTTATCGAGATATTTTGAATATTTGTCGAATCCACCACATATTTGTATATGGTTAGGTACGGTTCTAGAGACCTGTTAATAATCTGAAAATTTATTTATAATTTACATTTTTAGGTATATTTTGAAAAAGAAGCTACATCTCGATAAAAGGTGACTTATGAACAAAAGACTAAGAGGCAAAAGTTTTAAAAACACTCTGTTTAACTAATGGTACCACAATAATAGTTTAATTGGAACGTACACAAACATTTGGGGGGTTTAAAGGAACAAAACCCCCATAAAATTTTTACGTAAATATATTGAAAAAGAAGCCGCATCTCGATAAAAACTGGCTTATCGAAAAAATACTAGGAGGCAAAAAAGTTTTAAAAACGTTGTGTTTAACTAATGGTACCACAACAATGAATTAATTGGAACGTACACAAAAGTTTGGGGGGGTTTAAGGGAACAAAATCCCCATAAATTTTTTATGGGGTGGACAACTTTCACTATAATTTTGTTTTAAGATGGTCCTACCATAAGAATGATACATGTCCATTTTCAGTAAAAAATCTCTAATAGTTTTCGATATATTGAAAAAAATCGATTTTCATTTTGTAACTTCAAAGGGCTGTAACTTTTTTTGTGAGCACATTTGTACTAAGGTAAGTTAGGTTCAATCGAACTATTTTTGACCCCAGAATGTGTGGTATAATTTATGACCAATCTTTTTGGGACACCCTGTATATCGTTTTATGTGTTTATTTTTTTTTAGAAATACGTTTTTTATTTAACTTCCCAATTTACACTGCGCGTCAGAGAAAACGTGCACCCCAAAAAATGGGCCATTTTTGATGGCTCGTATCTCCTAAACCTGCTGTTCGATTTAAGTAATTTTTTAATATGTTATAGCCTTATTCTTTAACAAGATCGCTGTACTAATATTGTTGCTAAATAGGTAAATTTTCATTGTATACCGGGTGTACGAATCAAACTGTGTTTTTTTCTCAAAGTTCGCAACACTTGGAATATTCCAGCATTTATAAAATACTGAAATTAAAACTCAACTATAGCCTCAGGTTTTCTTAACATTCTGTTTTTTGCTTCATTATTATGTTGGACAATACAAAAGTTAGGTACCTACTTTAACAACTATGTTCTTCATCATTACAGGATGTTTCTAAATAAGTGAGACAAACTTTAAGGGGCATTTCTGCATTAAAAAATAATGAAAGTTTGCTTTATAATCGTATGTCCGCAAATGCTTCGTTTCCGAGATACGGGAGGTTGAATTTTTTCTTACAAACTGACGATTTATTTATTGCTTTAAAACCGGTTGAGATATGCAAATGAAAGGGCCTAGCCGGGTAAGATGATGAAAAGTGAAAGCCCCCAACTCGATTCGAATTCCATATAGGTCACAGTTTAGCATATAATAGTGAATAGTGAAACTAACTTGCTGAAATTTTTAGCCCCCTAGATGGTCATATGACCCACCTAGAGCCTAATAGGGTTTTTATGTTTTTATTTTTTATCTCAGCCGCATCGAGAACTAGCGAAAAACTTTAAATAAAAAAGTTGTAAGATTTAAAAAGTTCTGTCCGAATTTTTTTTTAATTTTTGGCGGGAAAATTAAATTTAGAACGATTTTAAAATTTTAAATGAGTATAAAAAAATAACTAAGACTTTCGTTTTCACGAAAAAAATATATAACATGTATTTTTGTATAATATTTCACCTTGAATTTTTAAAAATTTTTAAAATTGGTGAATCGGAACTTTAAAAATAAAAAACCGCATTTTTTCGGTTTTTTTTTCGTTTTTTGATACAATTTTATACATATTTTTCAAAAATGGTAACAAAGTCACTAGAATAGGTAAGAAACTGAAAATAATTGGGGTTTGCTTCATAAAAATTTTTTGTAGTGCCATTCATTTTCAAGATACAGGGCGTTGAAGAAAACAAAATTTTACACATTTTTTACGATTTTGCCGAAACTACTGGCAACATTGTAATACAATTTGGCGGGTTTTAAGAGGTAGTTATTGTGCATTTTTTGACATACAATTATACAATTAGGAATTTTATATTTATTATTGGCGCGCATAGGGGTAAGGTCTTAACTTTTTAAAGAAAAAAGATAGTACGCCACTGACATATTTCAAATTAACAATCGTTTTTGAACTCCTCGTTCAATTTTTGACACAAAATCTATCTTCCTATTTTTTTATACGACGCGCCATTTTTATTCAAAAAATAAAACATCTTAACCCTTATAAACTATTCGAACTTCTATGAAATGAAATACATACTACCATTGTTTATATAGGGAGACTATTATATACAATTTATATACCATTGTTTATATATTTCCATATATAAACAATGATACTACTATTAGTATGATAGTTTCTAGATCCATATGTAGGTACATATAAAAAATAATTCGAATACTTTGGAAGCGTTAAGATATTTTATTTTTTTCAGCAAAACGGCGCCTCGTATGAAAAAATGAGAAGATAGTTTTTTTATTGAAAATTGAACGAGAAATTTAAAAATAATTGTTAATTTGAAATATGTGAGTGGCGTACTATGTTTTTTTCTTTGAAAATTTCAGACCATTACCCCTAAGCGCGCCAATGATGAATGTCAAATCCTTAATTGTATGTCGAAACATGCACAATAACTACCTCTTAAAACTCGCCAAGTTTTATTACAATGTTGCCAGTAGTTTCGACAAAATCGTAAAAAATGTGTAAAATTTTGTTTTCTTCAACGCCCTGTATCTTGAAAATGGATGGCGTTACAAAAAATTTTTATTAAGAAAACCCCAATTATTTTTCAGTTTGTTACCTATTCCAGTGACGGTGTTACCTTTTTTGAAAAATATGTATAAAATTGTATCAAAAAACGAAAAAAAACTGAAAAAATGCGGTTTTTTATTTTTAAAGGTGCGTTTCATCAATTGTAAAAATTTGAAAAAATTCAGGGTGAAACATTGTGCAAAAATACACGTTATGTATTTTTTTCGTTAAAACGAATGTCTCAGTTATTTTTTTATACTCATTTAAAATTTTAAAATCGTTCTAAAATTTAAATTTCCCGCCAAAAATTAAAAAAAAATCGGACAGAGCTTTTTAAAGCTTACTACTTTTTTATTTAAAGTTTTTCGCTAGTTCTCGATGCGGCTGAGCTAAAAAATAAAAACATAAAGGCCCTAATTAGGCTCTAGGTGGGTAACATGACCACTTAGGGGGCTAAAAATTTCAGAAAGTTAGTTTCACTATATATGCTAAACGGTGACCTATATGGAATTCGAATCGAGTTGGGGGCACTTTTCATCATCTTAAACGGCTAGGCCCTTTGGTAGGTTTTAAGAGACAGTTATTGCGCATTTTTTGACATATAATTAAGAATTTTATATTCACCATTGGCGTCCATGCGCGCCAATAATCCAGTACATTTTTTTTAAAGTGTGGTAAAATTATGTTATTTTTAAATTAAATAGGCATATTCAGTATAATTCATAGATTATTCAAGAAAAAATTCAAGGAAAAATATTAAAAAATAACCCAACGGTGGCAAATTATTGAAGACACCTCAAAATATAATGAATTTTGCGGTGGACATCAGAACTCAACATTGGATCATAGTAAACGAAAAACTCAAATAGATTTTAATAACTTATGCAATTTTCGAGGTAACGCTGTGGAGTTTTTTTAGTATTATCGACTTTTGACTTTTTGATATGTGTATCACTCACCAAGTCAAAACAACGAATTTTTTTACAAAAAAAGGTGAACATCAACATATTTATTATTATTAAACAAAAAATAAGCATAGGTAATACAAAAATATCTCGACAGCGTTACCTCAAGGAATGTCTAAAGAAAATATACAAAATGGTGCAAATGAAAGGAATAAATTCGTTATTTCGTAAACCGGCGACTTTAGGGAAAAATCCCGAAACAGGTCGATTTTTATTTTTAAATCATGACATTTTGGCATCTATGGCATACTAGTGACGTCATCCATCTGGGTGTGATGATGTAATCGATGATTTTTTTCAATGGGAATAGGGGTTGTGTGCTAGCTCATTTGAAAGGTTATTCAATTTTATATTCAGTAATATAAACATTTATATAACTATTTATAAAGGGTGTCCAAAAAAACTTATTAAATTAAATTATTTGACAAAAAAGAAGAATGTATGTAATTTATTTAATTGAAAATACATTTTACTGCTGTCACAAATTATAAAAAAAAGTTTACTTCACAAATAAACATTGCTTTTCGCTTAAATCAAATGTTCAAACTTACAAAAGGCAAGTGGCTGGCGGTAGTTGGCTTAAACATTGAATTTAATCGAAAAGCAATTTTCGGTCAACAGTAAAATTTAATTTAACAGTATTTTGAATTAAATAAATTACATACTTTCTTCTTTTTTTTTGTCAAATAATTTAATTAAAAAATTTGTTTTTGTCACAGGGGGACACCCTGTATAATTAATTAGGTATATTAATTATGTAAATGTTTATATTAATTAATAGAGAATTCAATAACCTTTTAAATGAGCTAGCACAAGGCCCCTATTCCTATTTAAAAAAATCATCGATTACCTCATCACGCTCAGATGGATAACGTAACTAGTATGACATATATGCCAAAATATCATAATTTAAAAATAAAAATCGACCTATTTCGGGATTTTTCCTTAAAGTCGCCGGTATACGAAATAACGAATTTATTCCTTTCATTTGCACCATACTGTATACAAAATTCCAGGTGGATCGGTCAAGCAGTTTTTGAGTTACAATGTCTACAGCCTTTGCAAAAATCAGTTTTGAGGAAAAAGCGTTTAAAATATTGTCAACTTTTATTTTCAATTTCTTTTTTGTCTGTCAAATCGTAAAACGATGCACACCGGAATATCTTTTTTAATCGCGGAATAATTTACAAAAGAAAATGATAACAGCTGTTGGCCGTTGTCCATTACGTTCCAGCGTGTTGCCGTAAAGCTGCTGCAAAGCAAGTCGAAGATAGGGATATTCAATACTATATACTATATCCCTATCTCCATACCTTTGACTAGCTTTGCAGCATCTTCGCGCCAGCGCGCTTGAGCGTATTGAGAAACGGTCAACAGCTCATTTGCTTTTGTAAATTACCCAGTGATTAAAAAAAAATCCGGTGTGCATCACGATTTGTTAGACAAAAAAAAATTGAAAATAAATCTTGACAATACTTTAAACGCGTTTTTCTCAAAACTACTTTTTTCAAAGTCTGTATACATTGTAAATAAAAAACTACTTGACCAACTCACCTGGAAGTTTGTATATAATTTCTTTAGACATTCCTTGAGGTAACACTGTCGAGATATTTTTTGTTTTATGCTTATTTTTTGTTTAACAATAATAAATATGTTGATTTTCACCCTTTTTGCAAACAATCGTTGTTTTGACTTCCGATGAGTCATAGCAAACAGTCAAAAATCGATAAAACTAAAAAACTCGAGAGCGTTAGTTCGAGAAACTCATGAGCTAATAAAATCTGTTTGAATTTTTTGTTTATCGTGATCCAACCATGACTTCTGATGTCCACCGCAAAATTCATTGTTTCTTGACGTGTCTTTAAAAATTTGCCACCATTGGCTTATTTTTCAATGTTTTCCTTTGAATCTTTTCTTGAATAGTCTATGAATTGTACTGAATATATCTATTTAATTTAAAAACAAGTAATTGGACTTCGCAAGTCCTAGGTTTTCACCCAAAGTAATCGAAAGTAGAACTGAAAGTCGATATTTGAACGCTTCGTGTAACTTTGCGTCGATTGATATACGATTTTACTAATTTTGAGTCATTTTGACTAAACTTTGGGTCATCTTTGTTTAAACAGAAATGACTTTAAAACAGGAACTAAAGATTAAAACTCAACTTTTCAATACGATTCGATTGATTACACGTACTATTTCTGCGACTATAACGGCACTTCTGGTTAGAACTTTTTAAGCAGAAATGATATAAAAACCAAAACCAAAAATTCCCTCATCTTGCTAAGGCACGTCGAATGATATATCTCTTAAACTATTTCGGTGCCCGATGTCAAATTTCTCATCTTTAATACCATCCTTGGGTTATAAGCTTTCATTCGACACCTCATTTGTCATTCTATCTGTATTAATAATGGAGGAGTTGTATTCGGGGACCGAAAGACAGATGAACAGACAGTCATGAAACCGGAAGTATATATTTGTTCTCTTCTTGCGAAGTAGCGTCGAATAATATATCACGTGTACTATTGCGGTGACTTTAAAACAGTACTTCTGTTCGCATTTCTAAAACCGGAAGTCCTAGGTCAAATTTCGCACATTTATTACCATCCTTGGATTATCAGCTTTCATTCGACACCTCAATTGTTATTCTACCTGGTATAGTGATGGAGGAGTTATATTCGCAGTCGGACGGACAGATGGACAGCCAGCCTAGGTCAAATTTCTCACATTTAGTACCATCCTTGCATTATAAGCTTTCATTCGACACCTCAATTGATATTCTACCTGGTATAGTGAGGGAGGAGTTATATTCGCAGTCGGACGGACAGACGGACAGACAGCCTAGGTCAAATTTCTCACATTTAGTACCATCCTTGCATTATAAGCTTTCATTTGACACCTCATTTTTCATTCTACCTGGTATAACGACGGAGGAGTTATATTCGCCGTCAGACGGACCGACGGACAGACAGCCTAGGTAAAATATCTCACCTTTAGTACCATCCTTGCATCGTAAGCTTTCATTTGACACCTCATTTGTTATTCTACCTGGTATAATGAAGGAGGAGTTATATTCGCGGTCGGACGGACCGATGGACAGACAGCCTAAGTAAAATATCTTACCTTTAGTACCATCCTTGCATTATAAGCTTTCATTTGACACCTTATTTGTCATTCTACCTCGTATAATGACGGAGGAGTTATATTCGCAGTCGGACGGACAGACGGGCGGACAGCTTAGGTCAAATTTCTTACATTTAATACCATCCTTGCATTATAAGCTTTCATTTGACACCTCATTTGTCATTCTACCTGGTATAATGACGGAGGAGTTATATTCGCGGTCGGACGGCCCGACGGACAGATAGCCTAGGTGAAATATCTCACCTTTAGTACCATCCTTGGATTATATGCTTTCATTTGACACCTCATTAGTCCTTCTACCTGGTATAATGACGGAGGAGTTATATTCGCGGTCGGACGGACCGACGTACAGACAGCCTAAGTCTAATATCTCACCTTTAGTACCATCCTTGGATTATAAGCTTTCATTTGACACCTCATTTGTCATTCTACGTGATATAATGAGGAGAAGTTATATTCGCGGTAGGACAGACCGACGGACAGACAGCCTAGATCAAATTTATCACCTTTAGTACCATCCTTGAATTATAAGCTTTTATTTGACACCTCATTTGTCATTCTTCCTAGTATAATGACGGAGGAGTTATATTCGCGGTCGTACAGACCGACGGACAGAGAGCCTAGGTCAAATATCTCACCCTTAGTACCATCCTTGGATTATAAGCTTTCATTTGACACCTCATTTGTCATTATAGCTGGTATATTGACGGAGGAGTTGTGATTACAGACAGACGGACAGACGGACGTGGATAATTCAAAGTTTTCACATTTTTTCAAAATTGGGTGAAAACAATAAAATAATTCCATACTTTCAAAAAAATGTTTGAAACATTGATTTCAACTCCTACGCCCCCCCCCCCTTGAGGATAGCTATGACACGATTTTGATAGGCAACCCATGCTAGAAATATTTGTCTATGTATGAAATTTAATAAAAAAAATGTCTCGCCCGGCAAGCAGATGGGTACAGATCGACCTATATTCGGATCCCGTACTATTGGGATATTGTATCAATCTGTCTTCGTATATTTATGAGCAAAGCTAGTAATTTCTTCTTTTACCGTTGCAATTTGTAGGTCGTGTCTAATAATATTATTTGTAACATGCCATGGGCATGGGGGCATTTGTGATAATTCCAAGAATTTTTGACTGGAACTTCTTCAAGATTTCAATGTTGGAGATTAATGCAGTAGCCGAAAGTTGGTTTCCGTAACTCCATATTGGCTTCAAGATTGCTTTATAGACAAATCTTTTATTATTTATTTGATTGTGGTGATTTGTGACCAATCAGCTAGTATACAGGGTGTTTGGTAAAGAATGGGCCATAGCTTAACCTTAGATTCCTGAGGTTAAAATAGTTCGATTTAAGCTAGCTTACCTTAGTACAAAAGTTGATAATAACCGAAATACAGGGTGTCAAAGTTAAACTTTTTTTTATTTTATTTATTTTTGAATATTTCCTGACATGCATGGGACAACAACACGAAATTTGGTAAGTGGTGCTGGCACTGTACACAGTGTACACCCTACTAAATTATGCTAAACAAACGTTTCTGGATACTACCAGAGGCGTACGACGGGGGAACGTGAATAATTGGCCCTTCCCAAATTCTACGCCACTGGCGGAATTGCTATTTTAGTGCAATTTTTTTATTTTCCAATACTTTCTATGTAAATAACATACTGTTCATTCGTAACGATGAAGCCATTAGTTTTCGAGATATTTGAAGCTAAAAACGAAGGAGCATAATACATTAATCAAAATAAGTGTGCCTTTTCATTTTTAACTTCAAATATCTCGAAAACTAATGACTTTATCGTTACGAATGAAGAGTATATTATTTGCATAGAAAGTATTGAAGAATCTAAAAATGATGCTAAAATAGCAGTTTCATCAGTGGCGTAGAATTTGGGAAGGGTCGACCATTCACTTTCCCCTGTCGTACGCCTCTGGTAGTAGCCAGAAACGATTATTTAACATACTTTAGTAGGGTGTACAATGCCAACACTTTCTGCCAAGTATGACACGGATATATCGAATCATTTTAAAGTATTATTTTTTTTAATTTATTCTTTATTTAAAGCTTTAAGAACTATGTGTGCCCGGTACTATAAAACTATTTGACATATTTTTATGATACTTGGCAGAAAGTGTAGGTACTGTACACCCTACTAAACTATGTTAAACAATCGTTTCTGATTAATACCAGAGGCGTACCGTACGACAGGGAAAAGTGAATTGTCGAAACTTCCCAAATTCTACGCCACTGATAAAACTGCTATTTTAGCATCATTTTTAGATTCTGCAATACTTTCTATGCAAATAATATACTCTTCATTCGTAAGGATAAAGTCATTAGTTTTCGAGATATTTGAAGTTAAAAATAAAAAGGTATATGGTTACGTATCAAGATAGAGACCTGGTAACAGGAGCGTCATTTGAAATTTTGTTTGGGGGGAGGGCAAGCACTATATATACATACAATACATTATATATGATATGATGAATATAGTCTGTTCGCTAAACTCAGACGCAACTTTCTAGATAATTTAGTCGGTAATTTTGCCAATTTTAGTAAAATTGGCAAAAAATAATTACTAAACAGTTAATAATCACTAAATAGTTAGTGATTTTGCCAATTTTTGCAAAATTGGCAAAAAACAAAAAAATTATCGACTAAAATATCTAGCCAGTTGCGTCTGAGTTTAGCGAACCGACTATATTGATGTATTTTCTGTAAATTTCAGTCATTTTCAGGGCCAGGGGGGCAAATGCCCCCCTGGACGCCCAAATGACGCCCCTGTGTGGTAATAACATGATTATTTCATTCATAGGAGATTCTGACCAATAGAAAGCTACAGAAATGAAAATTAAATTGATTATTTCATTCATAGGATATTCTGACCAATAGAAAGCTACAGAGATGCAAATTAAGGTGATAATTTTTGATAATCTCCCGTGGTTAAGCATATTACGTTAGATGCCCTTCGTTGCTATGAAAAAATACATTCAGTGACATTAATGACAATTAATGTTTTAAAAATTATAAAAGTGATGGCTTTCAATCGTCAAATATTTATAAAAACTGTGCGTTTAATGGTACTTACATAAATAAGTTACAATAAAATTTTGGTTTTGAACAGTTTTATTCATGAAATAATCGCAACAAATTGCACTCGACCTCTGAAATTAATATAGAATTTTTGCTCTCGTGACACTTTGACATAATTTCACTCGCCTTCGGCTCGTGAAATTAAAACTGTCAAAGTGTCACTCGGGAAAAATTCAATAATTTCAGAGCTCTTGTGCAATTACTACTGATAATTTTTGATAATGTCCTGTCGTCAAGTATATTAGCGCTATAGTCCAACTGTATCGTCGCCCCCGTTAACGGAACTATTTCGATTAGATTTTTTTGCACAAACTTACTCAAAAAGAGGTCCTTATAACATATCCACAGGGTGCCGCCGGGCGGTGCCGTGGTCGAAAAATTTTTTAAACAATTTTTTTTAAACAAATCCACAAAAATAATTTTTTTGTTTCCAACAATTTTTTATTAGATAATTTGGGTCATTCTGAGCAAAAAAGGTCTCCTGTCATTTTTCTCTTAAATTGACTGTTGTCGAGTTATACGCGATTAAAAATTTGAAAAATGCGAAAATGGCCATTTTCAAGGCTTCATAACTCGATCAAAAATGATTATTATGAAATTAAAAAAGTGACAAAATCAAGATTCAAATACTTCTTCAGCGTTCTGAAGAGATTTTTGTCATTAATTTATTACAAAGCTGTTATTTTTAGTTATTAACAATTGGCGCTATAGTCTAACTGTATCGTCGCCCCCGTTAGCGGAACAATTTCGATCAGATTTTTTTGCACAAACTTACTCAAAAAGGGTTCTTCATAACATATCCACAGGGTGCCTTGCGGTGCCGTGGTCGAAAAATTTTAACAATTTTTTTTAAACAAATTCACAAAAATAATTTTTTCATTTCCAACAATTTTTTTAGATAACTTGGGTCATTCTGAGCAAAAAAGGTCTCTTGTAATTTTTCTCTAAAATTGATTGTTGTCGAGTTATATGCGATTAAAAATTTGAAAAATGCGAAAATGGTCATTTCAAGGCTTCATAACTCGATTAAAAATGATTATTATGAAATTCAAAAAGTGACAAAATTAAGATTGAAATACCTTCTTCAGCGTCCTGAAGAGATTTTTGTCATTACTTTATTACAAAGCTGTTATTTTTAGTTATTAACAATTAGCGGTATAGTCCAACTGTATCGTCGCCCCCGTTAGCGGAACTATTTCGATTCGATTTTTTTGCACAAACTTACTCAAAAATAGGTCCTTATAACTAGGGAGCGGATTTATATGCGATCAATTTTGATGAAATATGCGCATATATATGCGGTAAAAAATTACGAACTATGCGCAAAATATGCACAAAAATTCAAAAAATGCGCATTTAGAGATACCACAAATTTTCTGTTCTATTCTATTCTAAGGGGTTCTTTTATAGGGGGGGCGGCAATCTTATTTATTATCTTTCAAATAAAATAATTTGTTTATAATATATGCAATTTATTCACAGTTTTTACAAAAACTGCTACCAATAGTTACCTATTTTAAATAAAACAACAATATCACTATACAGGGTGTCCCGAAAAGATTGGTCATAAATTATACCACACATTCTGCGGTCAAAAATAGTTCGATTGAACCTAACTTGCCTTAGTACAAATGTGCTCACAAAAAAAGTTACAGCCCTTTGAAGTTACAAAATGAAAATCGATTTTTTTCAATATATCGAAAACTAAATTACATCTTACAGTACAACTAACAGTAACATCTTAAAACAAAATTATAGTGAAGTTTGTCCACCCCATAAAAATTTTATGGGGATTTTGTTCCCATAAACCTCCCAAACTTTTGTATCCGTTTCAATAAATTCATTATTGTGGTACCAAGAGTTAAACACAACGTTTTTAAAACTTTTTTGACTCTTAGTATTTTTTGAATAAGCCAGTTTTTATCGAGATACGACTTCTTTTTTAATATATTTACATAAAAATTTTATGGGGGTTTTGTTCCTTTAAACCCCCCAAATGTTTGTGTACGTTCCAATTACACTATTATTGTGGTACCATTAGTTAATCACAATGTTTTTGAAACTTTTTTGCCTCTTAATATTTTTTTGACAAATCACCTTTTATCGAGATATGGCTTCTTTTTCAAAATATACCTAAAAATGTAAATTATAAATACATTTTCAGATTATTAGCAGGTCTCTATAATCGTACTTAACCATACACAAATATGTGGTGGATTCGACAAATATTCAAAATAGGTCTATAAACACTGGCTTATCAAAAAAGTACTGAGAGGCAAAAAAGTTTTAAAAACATTTTGTTTAACTAATGGTGTCACAATATTAATTTAATTGGAACGTACACAAAAGTTTGGGGGGGTTTAAAGGAACAAAACCCCCTTAAAATTTTTATGGGGTGCACAAATTTCACTTTAATTTTTTTTAAGATGTTGCTGCCATAAGAATGCCACATGTCCATTTTAAATGAGAAATCTCGAAGGGTTTTCGATATATGAAAAAAAATCGATTTTCATTTTGTAACTTCCAAGGGTTGTAACTTTTTTTATGTGCACTATTGTATATAGGTAAGTGAGGTTTAATCAACATATTTTTGACCCCAGAATCTGTGGTATAATTTATGACCATTCTTTTCGGGACACCCTGTATAGTTATTTATGATATAATTGTTAAAAGTACACGTTTAAGGCACGCATGTAAAAGTTTGCAGAATGAGCGATAGCGAGTTCTGCAATTCACATGAGTGTCTTAAAAATGTACTTTTTAACACGCATATCATACAATATTTTTCTACAAACGTAATTACAGGACAATATCTACAAAAACTTTTACTTGAACTTGACTGACATTCCAATTTTATATTTTTTTGACATTACATCAAAATTGCATATACGGTCAATACGAACTGCAGTGCCTTAAAATTTTTTTAAAGCACTAGTGCCTTAAAGTAGCATTTTTAACGTTCGTATGGAGTGCTAAAAATGGCATTTTTAATACGGTTGTAGAAAAAATATATTATTATCTTCGATTATAATTCACTAAAATGTGTTTTTCCAAATTTTTTTCGAGGAAACATATTCTTTGATTAGATAAAATATTTTTATAACTTGAAAAACTACTTTCAACATCAATAGAATTGGGGCGTATTTAAAATAACTTGTTAATTTCCGTTAGAAAATCGTAAAGCTATGGTTAAAGGTGTATGTAAATTCTCTTAACAATAGAGGATTTAAAAGAATCACCAGAATTATAGGTACCTACTAAATATAGTAAAAGTAAATAAAATTCGGATTTCCGGGTACCACCCTTCATCACTTTAACATCCTACAATCATTTTATAACGGGTTACTATAAGCACTATAAGCACTTTGTGTAAAGATCGGGTATTTTCTAAGAAAAAATGAAAGGCAGTGAATGAGCCGTCCTCTTCAGGTAGTTCTCGAATTAATAGATACGACAGCTTGTGCGGGGAAATATTTTGTTCTGAAGCTATTTTCTTGTGGCATTTTTTACAATTTTAACTATTTAATGGGAAATAAGCCACAATATTATTAAAAAATGATTTTTATTAAATTTTATTACACCCGATTTGGGCGTCGAAACGTTAATAAAAATCATTTTTTAATAATATTGTGGCTTATTTCCCATTAAATAGTTAAAAAAGAAATATTTTGTGTCAAATTAAAAAATTTAAAATTTTTTTTGGACTTAAATGTTTTTTAATAGGCACAAAATATGCATGTTTCTTTAAAAATATGCAGAATTTAGTAAAGTTCTCAAATATGCGAAATATGCATACAATATGCATTTAGCATAAAATCCGCTCCCTACTTATAACATATCCACAGAGTGCCGGCCGGTGGTTGAAAAATTGATAAACAATTTTTCGGCGTGGATTTATTATGAGGACCTCTTTTTGAGTAAGTTTGTGCAAAACATCTAATCGAAATAGTTTCGCTAACGGGGGCGTTGATACAGCTGGACTATAGCGCTAATTGTGAATAATTAAAAGGAACAGCTTTGTGATAAAATAATGAAAAAAATCTCTTCAGAACCTTGAAGAAGGGATTTAAAACTATGATGTGGCCACTTTTTGAATTTCATAGTGATAATTTTTAATAGAGTTATTAAGCCTTAAAAATGGCCAGTTTCGCATTTTTCAAATTTTTAATCGCGTATAACTCGACAACAGTCAAGTTTAGAGAAAAATGACCAAAGACCTTTTTTACTCACAATGATCCAAATTATCTAAAAAAAATTGTGGGAAATGAAAAAATCATTTATGTGAATTTGTTTAAAAAAAATTGTTTAAAAAATTTTTCGACCACGGCACCGCCCGGCACCCTGTGGATATGTTATAAAGACCTCTTTTTGAGTAAGTTTGTGCAAAAAAATCGAATCGAAATAGTTCCGCTAACGGGGGCGACGATACAGTTGGACTATACCGCTAATTGTTTATAACTAAAAATAACAGCTTTGTAATAAAATAGTGACAAAAATTTCTTCAGGACGTTGAAGAAGGTATTTGAATCTTGATTTTGTCACTTTTTGAATTTCATAATAATAATTTTTAATCGAGTTATGAAGCCTTGAAAATGGCCATTTTCGCATTTTTCAAATTTTTAATCGCGTATAACTCGACAACAGTCAATTTTAGAGAAAAATGACAGGAGACCTTTTTTGCTCAGAATGACCCAAATTATCTAAAAAAAATTGTTGGAAATAAAAAAATTATTTTTGTGAATTTGTTTAAAAAAAATTGTTTAAAAATTTTTTCGAAAACGGCACCGCCCGGCACCCTGTGGATATGTTATAAGGACCTCTTTTTGAGTAAGTTTGTGCAAAAAAATCGAATCGGAATAATTGCGCTAGCGGGAGCGACGATACTGCCCGGTCTATACCTACAACATTATACCCGTAAATCCAAATAAAAACTTGATGATTCGAATACTTTGGAAGCGTTAAGATATTTTATTTTTTGCATGAAATCGACGCGTTGTATGAAAAAAAGGGAAGATAGATTTTTTGTTATAAATTGGACGAGGAATTAAAAAATGATTGTTGATTTAATATATGTCAGTGGCGTACTATGATTTTTCTTTAAAAAATTCAGACCATTACCCGTATGCGCGCCAATGATAATAATTTTTTTTTAATTTTATGTCCAAAAATGTACAATAACTACCTCTTAAAATTCTCCAAATTTTATTACAATGTTGCCAGTAGTTTCGGCAAAATCGTAAAAAATGTATTAAATTTTGTTTTCTTGGATGGCATTACAAAAATTTATTAGGCAAACTCCAATTATTTTTCAGTTTTTTACCTATCCTAGTGACGGTGTTACCTTTTTGAAACACCCTGTATAAAACTGCATCAAAAAGAGAAAAAGTGCGGTTTTTTATTTTTAAAAGTACGTTTCACCAATTTTAAAAATCTGAAAAAATTCAGAGTGAAACATTATGCAAAAATACACGCTATATATTTTTTTAGTGAGAACTTTAAAGTTTTTCGCTAGCTGTCGATGCGGTTGAGATAAAAAATGAAAGCATAAAAAGCCTAATTAGGCTCTAGGTGGGTCACGTGACCACCTAGGGGGCTAACAATTTCAGAAAGTAAGTTTCTCTATATGTGCTATATAGTGAACAATATGGAATTCGAATCGAGTTATTGTCATTTTTTATCATCTTACCCGGCTAGGCCCTTTTTACCTATACCTACCTACCGGCTCTTACTAGTCTATGATTCGTTATAATATTGTCAATCGGTTATTTTAGTAGGTACTAAATGCTTTTATTTTTTTACTTTGAGATGCTCTACCCTGAAATGATGATCGTGGCCGTAATAAATTTAGAAATGAGAAAAATTTTAATTCTGTCAGAATTTTATTTACTAAGATATTTAAATAAATATTTGAATTTTCATATAAATAAATGTTTTAGCTCAAAAGTATCCCAGACGAAATATAAAGCAAAAAAATTATTACGAGGGAGAAGAACCAGCAAATGATCACTACGTGTGTAAGTATTTTATTTTTTTAAATTGTTAGTATATTATTGTACCTTAAAAAGTAGCCTATAGCTATTTTTTAGACCTCTAAGTGATCCTGGGCCTGAGATATGCCCCTCCAAATTTTCAAAAATAGCCCATTTCTTTTGCCCTATATTTGAAGAGCTATATATATCTGAGCCTAGTGAGCCGATTTCAGCATCCAAGATCTCATTTTTCTTGCTATAATGCCAACTTTTTGATAAAATAATTTGCAATATCGCAAAATATACGTTGGATTTTATAGGCTAAGAAGAACAAAACGAAACTTAGAAACTTAGAAAACGACTACACTAGTTTGTCCTAGGCCAAACTAGTGTATTCAGATATAAAGACGCATACTTCAGGCCACACTAGTTTATCCTGAAGTATATGTTTTTATATCAGGATAAACTAGTTTAGCCTAGTCAAAACCAATTTAATCTAGTCGAAAGTAATTGATTACAGACTGGTTGCTGATTTAAACGTAAGTTTAACTTCTTTGTTGATCAGTTGCTGATTTAAACACTATTAAGAGTTGTAAGACTTTTAAGTATTTAGGGTAAATGATATACCGAGATGGCACTTGTATGAAAGATATAGAAATGAAAATAGTACGAGGAAAACAAGCCACGAAAGCACTCCAAGGAATGATTTGGAAGAACACTAACTAAAGAAAACAAAAAAGGATTTTTCAGGGCATAGTGCTGAATATTGGTTCCATGACATAACGCGATGGTTCGTAACGCGACAGTTCGTAACCGGACAGTTGGTAACGGACAATTCGTAGCAGCGACAGTTCGTAACGGCGACACTTCGTAACGGAGACAGTTCGTAACTATACAAATCCGTAACGGACAATTCGTAACCTCCAAATTGAATTATTCTGTTTATTGTTGTTAACGTGGAAACTAACTGTTATTACAGTTAGAAATGAAATTATGTTTATCAATTTAACGAATCACTATCAGGATAAACATTTTTAAGGCATTTCATATTTTGTGTTTCAGAATATAATAAAAGTAGTTCAACCAAGTATTAAAGTATTACAAGCCATCCCTCTTATCAACTATAACCGTTGATTGAATACCCCACAGCTATTAGGTACCAATGATAAGGTTTATTATAATAACAGGTAATTATAATCTTTCCTTTACAAAATGTCTATTTAAAAAGTTTGGAATCTCTAAAGACGGTTGTCAGATTAAAGATATCAGGAATTAAGTACTTCACTGTTCCTTTGTCTAGGTAGGTATATGCAAATTTAAGGAACAATAAGAGTGATAAAATTTTAAAAATAATGTTAAAAGTTTCTATGTATTTTAATATATTTGTTTGTGTTTAAAGACTTTTAAATATTCTGAAACACGAAATATAAAATGTGTTAAACATGTTTATCCGTACTGATTCGTTAAATTGATAAACATAATTTCAATTATAACTGTAATAACAGTTAGTTTCCACGTTAACAAAAATAAACATAATAATTCAATTTGGACGTTACGAATTGTCCGTTACGAATTTGTATAGTTACGAACAGTCGCCGTTACCAAGTGTCGCCGTTACGAACTGTCGCTGTTACGAATTGTCCGTTACCAACTGTCCGGTTATGAACTGTCGCGTTACGAGGTGTCTGGTCACGCTGAATACTACCCTACAAGAGCGGAAGAATAGCCAGTGACAACAATAATACGAAATAAAATACGAACAGTTGAATTGGAGTCTATGAGAAAGTGTCTAAAAATCAACAGGTAGGATAGAATAAGAACAGAGGAAATCTGAAAAGGAATAGAAGTATAAAGCTCAATTACAAAAAAGTTGTGGTAGTAAAAGTAGAGCCCTTAAATGGTACGGGCATGTGCGAGGAATGCCGGAGCACAGGTGGCCGAAAAGATTACTGGACTTGGACCCGCGTGGAGGAAGACGGAGACAAAGACCTGCTGTGAGATAGAAAACTCTCATAGGAAATGCTATGATAGATAGAGATCTCAGAGATAGCGACTGGGAGAATAGAGTGCTATGGAAGACGAAAACGGCAAACTCATAATGGGAAAAAGCCAAGAAGAAGAAAGTAATTCAGCGCACTAGTACTGCTTAATATAAATAATAAATTGAATAAAATATTTTGTTCTTGGAAAAATAATCAATTTTATTAAAATAATCATTATTCATAATAAACAAACAATAATATTGAAATATATTCGCGGTCGCACGGACCGACGAACAAACAGCCTAGGTCAAATTTATCACCTTCAGTACCATCCTTGGATTATAAGCTTTCATTTGACACCTCATTTGTCATTCTACCTGGTATAATGACGGAGGAGTTGAGTTTACGGACAGACAGACAAACGGACGGACAGACGTACGTGGATAATTCAACGTTTTCACATTTTTGCAAAATTGGTGAAAACAATATTAATTCGTACTCGATTTTATTCGTAAGTGTATCTTTTCTTTTAATTTTTGGAGAAAACCTCATCCTTTTATTTATTATTTTTGAAGTTATACTTCTTTACCGGCGATAGAGGGTGATTTTTTTATATGTTAAAACCTATCAGCCCAGCGCATGCGCATTATAACTTTGTTCTGATTGGATGTTTAAATGACATGTCAAAAATTATCCGATATGACAGCTGTAACACAGCTGTGGTTTGGAGGTAAAGGTAAAGGTAAACAAATGTATAATATATTAGTTTTATTGTTGTGAGGACAGAAACAAAAAAGTTTATAATATTGTAATGACTTTTAAATAGTTTTTAAAAGCAACAGGTACGTAATAATTGTTAATGTATCATGGGTATAAACCTACCTATTTGATCTGCCAAAATACATAGTATGTAATACTTTTATTTATATAATTTGATTACCATCAAAATTTATATCAATATTCACCTAATATATTGTTTTCTTACTCTATGTTTTGTTGTATTTTTTCAATTCTAAATCATTTCAATTCAAAATTAAAATAATTTGATCAATTTTCAAAATATCAAAATATCACAAGTTTAATCCGTTTAGTTAGTCGATCTTCGTAAATAATGACACATAGTGTCCGTGGCTAAGCGTTGAAGCGAATGAATTCCAATACCAACCGCGCTTATCAGCGGTGGTTCGAGTCCCAATAGAAACTTTCTTTTTTGTTTTTTTTTAATACATTTTATGATTGTAAGTATATTTATTATATAATTGTATTTTCAGAAAATACGTATTTAGTTAAAAAAAATTTCGACAATTAATGTTCAGACATCATTTGTGGCTTGTTTAATGTGTTTGTGTGTGTTTTATTCTTTTATTATTTTAATTTTTGGCACTGTTCTAATAAAAATGTTTGAGAAGTAGTAAGTATAAATTAGTTTAGTATTTAAACAAAATATAAATAAAAAGTATATTAATTTCGTTTAAATCATATAATAGAAGTATAACTTCTTACGTGCGTACAAAGTACACACACACATTCTTTTTTTATATTATTTAATTATACAAGAATATGTTGATTTATAGCATGTATCAATATCTTCATTCGATGTATCATTATGATACAATATATCGATGTATAATTTTTTTGCCCTCCCTGTTAGGATGTGATTTGGGAATTCCCAGCATGTAAAAGGCCTTACATGTTCGCTAAATTACTTTCAACTCGGCTAAATTGGTTTAGACTAGACCGTTATAGTTTATCCTGAAGTGCGAGTCTTTAATATATCAGGATAAACTAGTTTGGCCTGAAGTGTGTCTATTTATGTCAGGATAAACTAGTTTGGCCAACGTGCGATAGGACAAACTAGTTTGGCTTATGCTATACTAGTTTATCCTAACGCGCTTAGGACAACTAGTTTGTCCTAGGCCAAACTAGTTTGTCCTGAAATCGGGTTTGGCCGGTAACATATACACAACAATTTCTAATTATTGGATTTTTTGGCTCTATTTTTTTGTGACCGCCTAAAAATTGAGCTTTTTGCTCATAAGTAAGCCAATACACGTTGTCGTTAATGATTTCTTTCATCTGTTTGATTATTCTGCAATATTTGAAAATGTTTTTAAATTACGGTCCTATCTCTGCCCCAACTTTCACCTAAATAACTTTTATTCGTAATTATTATTTTATTTACATACTTTTATTCGTATCCCTTACGACAAACGAGTAATTTGATTTCCTCGCGCTTACGCCTGTATGTACCTATGTATAAATATTTAGAAGTTTACATCTTCTGGCAAAAGCTTGCTATTCATCATCTTCATCAACATCATCATCATCGTCATCATTTCTCTCTACAACTCTATGTGAGTCTTGTCCGCGTTTACTATTTCCCTCCATTGTGGTCGGTCCTGAGCAGCTATTTCCTATTGCTGTACTCCCATTTTGCGTAGATCACAGGCTACTGCGTCTTTCCGTCTCTTTCTTGGGCGACCAACAGACCTTTTTCCATGGGCCTTTCTCAGAATGTGGCGTTCAGAATAGAGTTGCTTAAGTTTGACTTGAATGTTTGAACTTGGCTTGAGTTTGACTTAATTTCAAGTCAAACTCAAGTCAATCCTTCTGACAAATATTTCAAGTCAAGTCAAACTGGTCAATCGTACAGGTTTAAAAATTCAAACTGTTTGTCAAACTAGTTTGAAAGAGTTTGAAAAATAATTTATTTAGTAGATATACTTTTTTGTCGAGGTAGACATGTTAGTTGCCAATTAAGATAAGAAAATTAATAATACAATGAGTGTTAGAAATAATACAAAGAAAAAGTCAACATCTTTCAATATGTTTTAATTTAAAACTTTTAAATGTAGATATTTATTTTTTTCGAATCCTGAGAAAACTAATAAGTATTTTTGAAAAATTTAAACGCAGAATGAAAGATAACGTTATTACCGAGGGCCGAAAGTCTCTTAAAATAAACAAAAAGTTTCTTTTGAATGAAATATTTGCAATTAATATTAACACCAAATTTTCCTTTTTATGTTCGCCCCTGTAACTTATTAAAATAAACATTATAGAAGTTTCAGGGATGTTCGTCCCTCAAACATAATGTAATCTTTCATGCTGCGTTTATTTTTTTTTAAATTCTTATTAGTTTTCTAAAGAGTTGAAAAAGATTAATACATTTAAAACACGTTGAACAGTTTCATAACCGACATGTTACGCCTATACCCTTAAGGGTTACAATAAAATAAGACTATTTGGATTGTCAATGCACAGCTCAAAATAAAATGATTTGGAATTTTATGACTTTCTTTTATTAAAAAAGGCATGAGGGCCAGTTCGAAAAAACATGTGGTACCAAGCTGCTAGTTCACTCGAAAATATATACCACAATACAAAAGTTAGTATTGCTGTATATTCGTTGGTATTTCTTTAAAATTCAAAACTTACCATAGGGTTATTAGACCTGGATCTCGCGTACCAAAAAAAGTTGATTAATAGCAAGCTGAAAATTTGTTAATAGCTTAACGGTGTCTAGTCGGACAAACTTTGATGTACGGGAACACTGGAACAGGGGAAGTTTTAATTGTGGAACAGTTTAAAAATTTGGAACGTCAGATTACGAAAACGTCCCATGTATTTTGTCGGTCAGAACATCCAATTGATTTGTTACCCTTTCATTAAACTCTCATGCAAAAATCAGACTGCTATTACTATTTAACCAACATGATTCCTGTCGTTTGACATGTTCTTCGTGTTCCACTCATTAACATGCCCAGTTGGTGATAAACACCAGTCTGATTTTTGCATGAGAGTTTAATGAAATGGTAACAAATCAATTGGAAGTTCTGTCCGACAAAATACGTGGAACGTTTAACGTAGTCTGGCGTTCCAAATTTTTAACTTTTTCCACAATTAAAACTTCTTCTGTTCCAGTGTTCCCATACATCAAAGTTTGTCTGACTAGACACCGTTAAGCTATTAACAAATTTTCAGCTTGCTATTAATCAACTTTTTTTGATACGCGGGATCCAGGTCTATATGGTTTTATATCTACAATTTAAATTTTTTTCGAATACAGGCTACAAATGTTGGGTTTGAATTTAAAAAAAATTAATGTATTATAAATATGCATTAAACTTTCTTAATAATTATCCTAACTGGGGCGTTTATTGGGTTTTATTTGTCTGTCTGCGGTTTAAATATCGTATCAACCAATACATTTCTATGTTTATTGAGATTTGTCAAAAAAAAATTTTTTGGACCTTGTTGGAAGGGGGGAGGGAATTTCCCCTACCCCTCCTCCACCCCTTGTTGAACCGCCACTGAACAAATAAAGGTGTAGGCGGTCTCATAGTTCATAGTCTCATTTAAAATTGAAAATAAACACGTTGCGTAATATTCAAACTTCTCAAACTGTTTGAAGGTGTTTGAATTCAAGTCAAACCTAAAGATATCGAAATCAAGTCAAGTCAAACTTTTTTATACAAAAAGTTTGATTTTCAAGTCAAGTCAAGCTTGTTGAGTAAAATCAAACTAGTTTGACTTGATTCATCTCTAGTTCAGAAGTTGTTCGTCACTCGATCTTAGCACCTTAGCACGTAGCCCATCTTATTCAGTTTGGTTTAATGTAGCGTGCCATGTTTTCATCTTCAATTACTATTACTTTGATGAATTAAATGCAGTACGTGGGGTAGAAGCACACCCTGTTAATTTCTCGTTCTTGAATTGGTAATCAATATAGAGTTATGACGTCCTTTCGCTATCCACTGGCCTCAGACGATGGACTGAATACAAAATCAAACATGAAAGGCCAATGAATGGTCTCCTAACTGTTTCACACTCAAGAGTACAAAGGTGCCATCTACTTTGGTGGCCTTGAACGAAAATTTAATAATATTGTTTTCTGTCCTTTGCGCTATACAAAATGTGTAGAAGTTTACATCTTCTAACAAAAGCTAATGGACCTAAACGCCTAATGAACCGAGTAACGACAGCCTGTAGAGAATTTGGAATAAAATTGAACACAAAGAAGACAAAAACGATGGTCATCAGCAAGCACCAAAACAGAAGAGTAAAGGTCAATGTCGACGGAATAGATCCGGAAGGTGTAAGAATAACGTACCTTGGAAGTAATCTTGGTGAAACTTTTGACCACTCACTAGAGATAGCATGTCTGGAAAAGGCACGTATGTATAGTGTTTTAGAAAATGCCAAAAGTCCTATGCAACTACCAGCTGGGTATCTCATAGAATACTTAAGTGCTAAGTTTTCTCCATCTTGCTCTATGATGTGAAGCTGGACAATGACAGAAGCAACAAAAAAGAATCCAAGCATTCGAACTCTGGTGCTACCGTAAAATGCTCAGAATATCTATCCTACATGAGCCATACGACAAATGCGGAAGTATTGCGAAGGATGAATAAGGAAAGAGAGCTTATGCTTATAATAAAAGAAGGGAAAAGACAATATTTTGGTCACATCGTAAGAAATCAAAAGTATGAACTGCTCCAACTTATAATCGAAGGCAAAATCAATACCAAAAGAGGACCAGAAAGAAGATGCAACTCTTGGCTTAAAAACCTACGAGTCCTACGACAATGGACGAATATGACCTCCATAGAACTATTCAGGGCGGCTGAAAATAAGATTAAACAAGCAAATTGGCCAACGTCCTTTTCAGAAGAAGAAGCAAAAGCTTGCTATCGCTTTGATGTATTAAAGATAGTAAATGGATTCTGCATACAGTTATGCTACCTATAGCAGAGACCTCGGCAATCTTTGCTATGTCTAAGACCCAAATCCCAACCACTTGACCTCGTTCCTTCTATAACTCCATTTTATGTCCCCTGATTTCGCATTTTGCTTTTTTCTTCTGTAGTGCTAAGGTTGGTGATGACTTTTGCAAAGGCTATTTCTTGTCTATTTTGGGCTTTTTTTTATTAAAGTTTGAAAGTCTAATCCTGTCAATTCTTTGATGTTGCGCAGCCAGGCCTCGATTTCTGACCCTTCGCTTCGTTATCAATCATTCGCTATACTATGCACTAAACAGTAGGCGAATTCTATAATAATTATAGAGATAATAATTATATAATTCGTTATTATCGCGAAAGCTAAGCTAAACGATAGCGAAGTTGATTTATGTTCATATTCTATAAAAGTTAGTTTTCCCTTTTGCTTCGTTATCATAGCAGTATATGATAATATACAAGTTTAAACGACGTATGAATAAATAATTATGGCAGCATTGCAAATATATGTGCAGGAAGTAAAAAAGAAGTAAAGAAAGAAGAAGAGTAACTAGAGAGTTGCATAACGTATATAACCACAAGTTTGATTGAATTATTTCCTTGAATAAGTATATTCTTATTATACAGTATAAATTAAAGAAATATGGAACATAGCTTTTTAAGACACAGTGTTTGAACTGCATTTGAAATAGTGGACCAATATAACAGTTCCAGACATTAAAACCAGAAATCATAGCAACATTAACATTGGCATATAGAAAATATCTTTGAACTAGAACCTCCTACTTCTATCTCTCTTTTTGGGAGTTTACTAAAATAGCGAGCCCAGCCGAATGAGCCGAAAGTACATAATCGGACTTAAGGGTCCGCACCGCGCCAAGGAATAGAACCGAACCGAACCCACTACCTACATGCACAGACAAGGCGATTGCAGATACGCGGTACGAATGGGTTATTATTTTTATAAGTTTTTGGATATGTATTTAAAACATATAATTTAACCTAAAATATTTATTTTAATATTTATAGTGCTAAATATTTCATGTGTATCTATTTATGGATAATGATGATTGGCATTATACATAATATTATGTATATTGTTCTAAAGCTATTTTTTGTGGCGTTTGTGTAATTTATTTTTCTAAATGGGAAATAAGCCACAATTTAACTTAAAAAATGATTTTGTTAACGTTTCGACCTCCACTTCGGACGTCGTTGTCAAAATACACAGTATTAATAAATTAAACAAAAATGTTGTTGCTTAGAAAAAAAAAATTCTTCTAATAATATAATTTATTCTAACTCAGTCATATCGGCAATTATTAGAAGATTTTTTTTACTAAGCAACAACATTTTTGTTTAAATTATTAATATTTTGTATTTTGACAACGACGTTCGAAATAAAAGTTAACAAAATAATTTTTTAAGTTAAATTGTGGCTTATTTCGTATTTAGAATAATAAATTATATAAACGCCACAAATAAATAGCTTCAGACAATATTTTAGGTGAAAAAATATGTTTTAAATAGGTACGTATCCATAAACTTAAACTTATAAAAATAAAATAATCTATTCGTACCGCGTATGCACAAAAAGCTAGAAGGATCTGCAAATTCTGCAATCGCCTTCTGCATGTAGTCAGGTCGCCGGTCGGTTCGGTTCTATTCCTTGGCGCGATCGCGAGGCGGACCCTTAAATAGGAACCGGTCGTATAATAATTCTTATACCTGATTCTGACCTAGAGGTGGGCTAGAAGTATTTGCAATCATGTAACCGTAACCCATCGTAATTTTTATCTGTGATTGTGATTTAACAGAGCAACAAAATAGTTGTATTTTAAACTCTTTTTCATTGTCTTAATTGTTATTAGAAAATCTAACAAGAGCATAGGCGCCAAATGTCGGGCCAATGCTTTCTCAATGCATTGATTTTTTCGAATTTTAAGAAAATAATAAGTATTTTTGAAAAATATAAACGCGGAATGAAAGATTACATTATTATGGAGGGCCTAAAGTCCATTAGAATAAAAAGAGTGTCATTTGAATGAGATATTTGAAATTAAAAATCACACTCAATTTTCTCTTCTTTTTACCGCTGTAACTTATTAAAATACACATTATAGAAGTTTTCAGGGACTTTTAGCACTCGGTAATTATGTAATTTTTTATTCTGCTTTTAAACTTTTCAAAAATACTTACTAGTTTTCTTAGGATTCGAAAGAAATAAATGCATTTAA
Source organism: Diabrotica virgifera virgifera (assembly GCF_917563875.1). Taxonomy (NCBI): domain Eukaryota; kingdom Metazoa; phylum Arthropoda; class Insecta; order Coleoptera; family Chrysomelidae; genus Diabrotica; species Diabrotica virgifera. The sequence goes on from NC_065451.1 coordinate 68,107,862, forward strand.
ATAGCATTGTCCCGAAATTTTGCGCCTACCCTCTTAAAAAGAAATACAAAGTAAACTTTAAATACCAGTATTTGCTACAAATACTTATTAGTTACTATTTGGTACTTTTAAATTAAAATTTCAGAATAGCAGCCTTTTAACCTTTTTATAATTAACTCGAGTTCTTCAATCAGAAATAATTAGACCAGCTTTGGAAATAACCGTTCGCAAGGCACTGATGTTCCAATGACACTAATTCGTTCTTGAGCTACTTGTGCATGATAAGGAAAAATATATTTATTTTCTCTCCGCCATTTGAACGAATCTTCATTTCGCGGCAACCGATCGCATTCCCTAAATCTTTGCATTTCTATTATTGCCCTGCTTGTCGTAGTGCCTCGTGGCTGATCCTGCGATCCCATAATATCATCCGGATCTGCAATGTTTTCTCATGTTCTAATAAAATTTGAGTCGTAAATCCTTTATCTTTTTGTTCCATTCCAAGTTTTTCTGCAATAAGAGCGATTCTATTTTCTGTGCTATTTCCGCATTTGTTGGATCCTTAAAAGGAATTAGTCGAAACCTTATTCTGCCAAGAAAAGTTGAAATCGACAGTTTATCGACAGTTTATCGACAGTTTAATAAAATACTCGTACATTGTTGAACTAGTGTTTACGTACATATTTGTTATGCTTATAATAGCCTTAACAATTTCTTCTAGCTGAATAAATCTTTCCAACATATAAAATGTCGAATTACAATATGTGGAAACATCTTGCAGTAATTTGAGAGGATTCCCGTTTCCTGGATTTTTTCAAAATCTAAAAGTTTAGCAGTTGCTTGTAGAACTCTTTTTAAAGTGGCTAATGGTATTTTTTATTTTGGTTAAATTTTTAATGATTTTCTTATATCACTTTTGATAACAACATCTGAGGTAGAAGTTGAAACGTATTGTGGCTGATTTCCTCATCCTTTAAGCCATCGTTCACAATAAAGTTTATTTATTGTGTGTGCAAAGCATCCAAAATGTTTCATTTTCACATCATTTTGTACCACCTTTAACATTTTGTGCATTATAGGAAACAATAATGTACCTATTAAAATTTTGTTTTCTAAGTTCTCTAAGTTTGATAAGACAGCTTTATCTTACAAATATTGCATGATGCATAATTATCATCCACTTATATAAAAACGTTCCATAAACTACTAAATTATTCTATTCTTGTTTGGCACTAATGGCATGGTATGCGTTCTAATAGCAAACCCAATTTTGTAATAGTGACTTAAACAAAATAATAACACGTGTAGAATTTTACGATGGTCCACAGTGGTAACACTTTTTATTAGGAGTTTAATATACGAATATTTCGTTGCTCTGTTAAATCACAATTGAATCGGTCATTGCGAAAACAATATAAGACCATATTTTGGGTAAAATGACGACGCTTTTCAACGCCATTAAATTTAATACATATAAATATATACATAAACATTTAAACTTGTTTTGTCTTTCAGAAAGATTCATTTATAACTAGTGTGACCAACTCCAATTCAGTCGAATTCGGGACAAGGCTGAAAAAAATACCTGAAATCCGGGACTTTTTAATGAAAATCGGGCTATTTTTTTTTAATATAGAACTATATCATAATTTTATTGATTACTTAACATTTTTATGTTGATAAAAATTTTCTTGATGGGATGAGTTGTAATAATAATCACATTTTTGTTAGTTTTTGACGTTTCGACTTCCAATCCGGAAATCGTTCTCAAAAAAGGAAAAATTATAAAATCAACTGATGTTGGACTTCCATGTAAATAGAAACTTATAAAAATATAGTTATCATTAGTACATATTCATGTTTTTACATCATCTTTTCAGAAGACGATAATATAAAAGTCTAGAGTTTGAGTTTTCGTAGAACTATAATACCACGACATAAAATGCATGTGTTTTGAATGTGGTGTTAGTATTACACTCTAGAAATTGTCGACTTTTTTTCGCCCCACCTGTGTAGGACGCTTCACCTGTGGTAAAAGGACCTGGTGAATATCTCCTGTCCTTCACACAAGAGGGGAACCAGCTTCTATAGTGGTTGATATAATTAGACTCTGATATTCTTTGTCGAGTCGAAGCAAGGTGTAAATCGGTGTTGAAATGATTAAAATACGTGTGAGATAATTAGTTTATTTAACACAAACACTAATATTTACAAGTATCGTACAAAATAATTATTATTGTTTTTACTACAACAAAAAAACATACATAAATTTGCTATGTGCAATTGACAGTAAAGTGAACCGCGATTTAAGAGTGAAACATGTGATTAGTAACAAGTGAGAGAAGATTCGCGTGAAAAACCGTGTAATGCGATAGGAAAATACGAGACGTGAACACTTTCAGAGTTGAGCGAGAGACGCGACCGATTAGCTCGGTAGTTGACGAATAAGTGATTGAGAGACGAGAGACTAAAAACGACTTAGGCATAAGGATTCCTTTTTCCTTTGGGTCCCCAAAAAGAAGTGGAACTCATTCATCAATGTCCTATGCGTGTCTAATTTACGTTCAGAAATAAACAGAAGGTTTAATTTAGTCCAGTAACGACAAAGGCCTTTATTGGTTTAAGGATACATAAATCCGACAGCAAGACAGCTTCACACATTGTCAAGTTGAAAGAATTGTTCTTAATTTCGATCCAAACCCTGGGAACCGGATATATCTTAACCTAGAATGTTTTCGTAGTGCACGGGTCCTTGTATCGCCGACTGAAATGGGAGGCCACGGGACAAGCAAATGTTTTCTCGGAATTGGTTAATTTTGGAAGCTACAAAGGGCAGATGTGTTCGTTTGAAATTATCAATGATTCGACGAATTTTATTAAGATTCTTATATAAGTAGAAATGATAATTAGCTTTATGTTAGAAAATCTAACATAAATTGCCCCCCGCGCCAGAGGAGGAAAAATAAATGTTAAGAGCAAGATAGAGAAAGAGAGAGCGATGGAGAGAGATAGCGATTGGGAGAGAGAGATCGAAAGAGAGAGAGAGAGCGAGAGAGGGAGAGAGAGAGTGCGGTTTTTAGTAAATTTGCTTGAGAGAAGAAGAGATTATGGGAAACTTTATCTTCAGTTGTGAGTTATTTAAAAATTATATTTACAAATAAATTGCGAAAAATCAAGAGATAATTCTTTACAATAATAAACAAAACTTGTTTTTTTTTTTCATTTTTCTTAGTGTATATACTATTTTGTACAAAAGGGTTTTGACCTAAATTTACAAATCAGTTGTCGCGGGTAACTGTAAATGTGTCATAAATTATAGGCGTTTTGCCCTGAGTGAACTGTTGTGGTGTTTTTATTTTTCAAATTTATTGTCAACAAGTGAAAGTGCGGGTGACTTGGGTACTTGAGTAGATAGAGGCATTGTCTAGTTATGCAATGCTAGCGGTAATATTTTGAGGGTAAGGTCGGTTATTGAACTGTGTTTCCTAAAAAGGGAAGAAATATTTTCATTTTTGTTAATGCCTTTTAAAATGAGATTTTAGACGTTTTCTTGGGATAGGAAATGATTCGTCAATATTCAAATTCTCGGATGGTGTTTTATGGGTTAAATTGATTTTGTCAAAATACACATTTGTAGAGTGAGAAAATAAAGAAATGTTTTGTTGTTTAGAATGGGCTGCGTTTGGAATATTACCGGCGATTACCCATCCAAATATTGTATTGAAGAGTGTGGGTAGATTTTTTCCTAATTTTACGATACCCGGTAAGAGGATTTCGTAGTAAGCATCTGCTCCTATCAGAATTTCAATATTTGATTCCATATAAAAATATTTATCAGCCAGGCTGAGATCTTTTGGAATTTTAAGAAAATCAGGGTTGATATCTAATTGCGGTAGCTGGCAAGAAATCTTTGGAATTATTGCACAGTTTAAATTGACATTACGTTCGAAACCAGGTGTGTAAAGCATGATTTTTGCCATTGATTTCGAAGTGTGAGAACTTTGGGCAATGCCACAAACTTTTAGTTCATTGCCAGAAATTTCGGGATTAATTTTATTAGCGAGATTTTCCGTTATAAAAGAATTTTGACTACCAGAGTCAAGGATTGCCTTAGCAAATATGGCATTTCCAGATTTGTCAATTAAAATTACTTGAGCGGTGGGTAAAAGAGTCGAAGAGTGTGTAAAAGGTTTATTTGTAACGGTTAGAGCTACGTTAGGGTTACATTCATCTTCTTGAGAGTCATTAAAATAAGATGGCTGAGCAATATTTGCGTGGAGTGAGTTAGTGGAATTTATGGCATTTGTGGTGCGGGGTGAGAGACTGCGAGCATCAGCAACTTGTGCTTGCGAATTTGCATCATTATTAAAACGAGAAGCATTATAACGTGTATTTCTGTTACTATTCTGTTGAGCGGTTTCTGCATAGGGTGTAAATCTAGCAGAATTTACATGTGTGCTTGCATTGCGATTATCTTCGTGGTGAGAAGCGTGAGAAGAACGAGTACGTTTAATGTTTTCTGCATACGAGTTTTGGTGCAGAAGGGTGTGATGGTTTTTAGAACAAATAAAACAACCGCGAGAAGTACACTGAGCATGAGTGTGTTTTGTACCAAGACAGTTAGAGCACATGTCTCGCGATTTTAAAAAATTATATTTTTCTGAGTGAGAGAGGGCAGCGAATTGCCTACAGGAATATATTTTGTGCGCTGAATTATTACAGTAATTGCATTTGATATGATTACTAGAGGAGAGAGGTGGAGATGTATTTGAGAGAAGAGAAGTGGAGTTAGATTTAGCGTGTGATTTGTCCCTTTTTGATTCTGGGATATTTGTGAGGTCTGCGAGAATGTTGCAGCGTTCATTGAGGATCTCAAAAAGTTCGACAATTGTGGGAGTGTAATTTCTATCTCTTCTTTCCCCATAATATCGTTTGGTGGCAAAATCGAGCTTTCTTGTTATTAAATTAATTAAGAGATAATCCCACGATTCGACGGGAGCTTGTAGAGCCTTTAAGGAGTCAATATTTCTTTTTAAATCGTTTGTAAAATCACTTAGTGACCGATAGTTGCTCCTTGTGAGTGTAGGGAAATCTATGATAAGATTGATGTGAGAATTGATAATAGCAAGACTGTTGTCGTACTTCTTTTCGAGTATGTCAATAGCGAGATCAAAGTTTTCGTTAGTTACGTCAAGCGAATCAATTAAATTTAAGGGTTCTCCGCGGAGGGAAGATTTCAAATAAATTAGCTTTTGAGCTTTGGTGAGTGTGTGATTATCCTTTATAATTGAGGAAAACAATTGGTAAAATGAGACCCATTTACTGGGCTCGCCATGATATATAGGAACAGAAACAGGTGGTAAGCGTACGTTGGAGTTAGCATGATTACCGTGTTGATACTGAGAAGGTACCGAAGAAGAAGAATTAACTTTCGAAAATTGCGCCAATTTACCGTCAATTCGAGACATAGCAGAGAAGTATTTATTTTCAACTTCTTCTCTATTTTCTGTGTGCAAATCAGCATTTTTGTGAGTGTCTATCTTATTACAAATATCATTATAATTATTAAATGCATTAATTAAGTGAATTCTTCTATGACTTAGTTCAAATGTTTCAGTTTGACTATCGAGAAAATTGCTTATCCAATTCAAATTTCGTTCAAGTGATGATTTGCATGTACCAATCTCCCTCTTCAGTGCGTCCATAATTAAAATATACCAAAATTTAAAAAAAATTAAAATATTGATTGTCCAGTGACAATCTGTAAATATTGTGATTTTAACGGTATTACACAAAGAGAGATCGTGGTTGAAAATAGAGTGAGTAAAGTGAGTATGTAGTGTAAAAAGAAATAAAAATTATGCAAAATATTTAAAAAAGAGATGAGCAGATATATATAAAAAATAAAGAGTAAACAAATAAATTGTCCTTTAAAGCACATGCGTACACAAACTTATTGAGTGAAAGATAATATGTGGAGTAATATTTAAGGAAATAAAATAAAAGTTCATAAAGTTTTTTTTATTATTGCGATGTTACCTTAGTATGCGTCAAGAAAGCGTTGTTCTGGAAGAATGGGACGGTGTCAGCGTGGCGGCGGGCAGCGGGAGCAGCACCAGGCCGAGGTGGAGGCGATCAGCGGGACAGCAACGGTCCAAGTTGGAGGCGGTCAGCGGGACAGCAAACGGTCCAAGGTGGAGGCGGTCAGCGGGACAGCGACGGTCCAAGTTGGATGGCAATCAGCGTGAGAGCAATGGTGCAAGGTGGGGTCGATCAGTGGAACCGCAACGGTCCAAGGTGGAGGCGGTCAGCGGGACAGCGACGGTCCAAGGTGGAGGCGATCAGCGGGACAGCAACGGTCCAAGGTGGAAACGGTCAGCGGGACAGCAATGGTCCAAGGTGGAGTCGATCAGCGGGACAGCAACTGTCCAAGGTAGAGGCGGTCAGCGGGACAGCAACGGTCCAAGGTGGAGGCGATCAGCGGAACAGCAACGGTCCAAGGTGGAGACGGTCAGCGGGACAGCAATGGTCCAAGGTGGAGTCGATCAGCGGGACAGCAACGGTCCAAGGTAGAGGCGGTCAGCGGGACAGCAACGGTCCAAGGTGGAGGCGATCAGCGGGACAGCAACGGTCCAAGGTGGAGACGGTCAGCGGGACAGCAAGGGTCCAAAGTGGTGGCGATCAGCGGGACAGCAACGGTCCAAGGTGGAGTCGATCAGCGGGACAGCAACGGTCCAAGGTGGAGGCGGTCAGCGGGACAGCAACGGTCCAAGTAGAGGTAATACGATCACCGGAACAGCCGATAACGATTCGATTCAATTTCAACACCGCGAGCCTTGCTTCTGGGTATGCAGACGATTCTTTGAATCGTCCCACCAGGGGTACCAAATTATGTGTAGGACGCTTCACCTGTGGTAAAAGGACCTGGTGAATATCTCCTGTCCTTCACACAAGAGGGGAACCAGCTTCTATAGTGGTTGATATAATTAGACTCTGATATTCTTTGTCGAGTCGAAGCAAGGTGTAAATCGGTGTTGAAATGATTAAAATACGTGTGAGATAATTAGTTTATTTAACACAAACACTAATATTTACAAGTATCGTACAAAATAATTATTATTGTTTTTACTACAACAAAAAAACATACATAAATTTGCTATGTGCAATTGACAGTAAAGTGAACCGCGATTTAAGAGTGAAACATGTGATTAGTAACAAGTGAGAGAAGATTCGCGTGAAAAACCGTGTAATGCGATAGGAAAATACGAGACGTGAACACTTTCAGAGTTGAGCGAGAGACGCGACCGATTAGCTCGGTAGTTGACGAATAAGTGATTGAGAGACGAGAGACTAAAAACGACTTAGGCATAAGGATTCCTTTTTCCTTTGGGTCCCCAAAAAGAAGTGGAACTCATTCATCAATGTCCTATGCGTGTCTAATTTACGTTCAGAAATAAACAGAAGGTTTAATTTAGTCCAGTAACGACAAAGGCCTTTATTGGTTTAAGGATACATAAATCCGACAGCAAGACAGCTTCACACATTGTCAAGTTGAAAGAATTGTTCTTAATTTCGATCCAAACCCTGGGAACCGGATATATCTTAACCTAGAATGTTTTCGTAGTGCACGGGTCCTTGTATCGCCGACTGAAATGGGAGGCCACGGGACAAGCAAATGTTTTCTCGGAATTGGTTAATTTTGGAAGCTACAAAGGGCAGATGTGTTCGTTTGAAATTATCAATGATTCGACGAATTTTATTAAGATTCTTATATAAGTAGAAATGATAATTAGCTTTATGTTAGAAAATCTAACACCACCAATTCAATTTGATGTGAAGTCTTAGAAGAATACCATATTCAAAATTTGAAAATACAATTTTACCAAAACGTTGAAAATTCGGATGGCCCGGAAGCCTTATCCGGGACGCCGGGACACGACTTTGTAATTCGGGCCATGTCCCGGATTTTTCGGGCTAGTTGGTCACACTATTTATAACCCATAATACTTATACAGAGAGCACGTAAAGGTTGGAATAAATTAATTTTCTCGAGAATGGACAATTTTGGAAAAAAATCCCGAAAGAGGTCAATTTTTATTTTTAAATTACGACTTTTTGTCATATATATCATACTAGTGACGTCACCCATCTGGGCGTGATGACGTCATCGATTATTTTTTTTAATGGGAATAGGGGTCGTGTGATAGCTCATTTGAAAGGTAATTTAATTCTCTATGCAGTAATATAAACATTTACATAATTATTTATATAGGGTGTCCAAAAGAAATTGTTTTGAATTAAATTTATTGACATAAAAAGAAGGATGAATGTAATTTATTTAGTTCAAAATACATTTTACTGTTCTCAGAAAACAGAAAAAATGTTTATTTGGAAAATAATCATTCCTTTTCGCTTAAATCAAATGTTCCAACTGTTAAGAGGAAGGTGGGTGGCGGCTTTAATATTGAGTTTATGCAAAAAACAATATTTATTTGTCAAATAAACATTATTTCCTGTTTTTTCTGACAGCAGTAAAATGTATTTTAAGTTAAATATATTACACAAATTCTTCTTTTTGTCAATAAATTTAATTCAAAAAAAATTTTTTTTGGACACCCTGTATAAATAATTAGTTAATGTTTATATTACTGAAAAGAGAATTGAATTACCTTGCAAATAAGCTGTCACACGACCCCTATTCTCATTTAAAAAAATTATAGATGACGTCATCACGTACAGATGGGTGACGTCACTAGTATGATACATATGTCAAAAAGTCGCAATTTGAAAATAAAAATTGACCTGTTTTGGGATTTTTTATCAAAATCGTCCATTCTCGATAAAATTCATTTATTCCAACCTTTACGTGCTCACTGTATAAAATATTGTATTATCTCGGAATATCCAACTATTAATGAAAATATTTTTACGTTTCCTTAAAAGTTTACACATTGTAACATGTATTGTTTTCACAATGACTGATTCAGTTACAGACAAAAATCACAATGAATAAAATATCACTATCGTAAATTAGCCCACCTCTAGACTCGTTCGGTTGATTTAAAACAGAATGAAATGGTAAATGTAGGCGGGCTTTTGCATTTACGTAGCTTAGTTCAGAATCCAGCAGTCGACTGAGGTAGGGGAAAGTCGGATAAAATGGTCCCCCTGGGTCAAATGGTCCCCTACCATATTTCTCATAATTTTCATAAAACCATCATTTAGCTTTCTTTATTATATTCAGTACTACTAGAGCCACCTATGTACGAAGCTGTGAAGATGTGCGAAGCATATTAAGCTAGTTTTAATATAACCTATAAAAACACACGTGATATTGTTAATTTCGTGGTCGCAAAAATTGTGTTTTTATGCGTTTTAATTAAAGTAAGTAGAATTTTTTTTAATGGAGTTTAAAAAGGTATCCTTTTTGTTTATATCAGATATGTTACAATTTCTCTAATTATCAGAAGTCACTCATGTAAATTAGTTTTTATATTTGATCAGATTTTGAGGTAAAATGGTCCCTCCATGTTGAGGCAAAATGACCCTGGGGACCATTTTACCCTTGCTTAGCCTACCAAATAAAGTTTTAAGCTATACAGAAATATTTTTTAAAACAATCAAATGTAGTTATATTATCTTTACAGAATTAATGGTTAGAACTTATGTTCGGAAGACGACAAGACAACAATGGGATTCAAATTCAATGAAACTTGCCTTGGAAAATATTTCTAAAGGTATGCCTTTTAAAACAGCTGCTAGGATTTATAATCTGCCTTTAAGTACTTTAAAAAGAAGGGCCAAAAATCAAAATGTATTGGTAAGTGAACTAAAAGTAGACTAGTTTATTTATAAAGGAGATGTCAGAAAATTATCGTTACTTTCTTTTAGGCAACAGGTTATTCGAAAATACTTGGTCGATTCACTACAACATTGCCCGAAAAATTGGAGACTTCCTTAAAGGAGTATCTTTTAGATATGGAAGACCGACTATTTGGTATGACGAAGAAAAACATTTGTGAAATGGCGTACTCCCTTGCGGAGAGGAATGGTATTAAACACAGGTTCTCTAAAAACAAAAAGTCAGCTGGAACAGCTTGGTTTAGAGATTTTCTAAAGAGATACCCAGAGATTTCTTTTAAAACTCCTGAGGCTACCTCAGCTGCCAGGGCGAGAGGCTTTAATAAAGAGGCAGTCGCTAAGTTTTTTTCTCTTTTAGATGAAACACAAAATAAAAATAACTTTAACCCTATGAGGATATGTAATATGGATGAGTGTGGCATCCAAACGGTTCCTAACAAGTTACCCAAAATTTTAGCACATAAAGGACGGAAACAGGTTGGTTTCCTAACAAGCGCTGAAAGAGGACAAAATGTCACCGTTGTTCTCTGTGTAAATGCTGCAGGTCAATTCATCCCTCCAGCAATAATATTCCCACGCAAACGAAGGAATGAATTATTATTTCTAGGTGCCCCACTTGGAACACTTTCTCTTTACAACGAATCTGGATACATGAAATTTGACACCTTTATTCTGTTCTTAAAGCATTTTCAACAGCATACACAGTGCTCAGTTGAAAATAGGGTTCTATTATTGCTTGATGGTCATTCAAGCCACAAATCTGTCGAAGCTATAGAATACTGCAGAGAAAATGGCATTATAATGCTGTCGTTTCCTCCACATTGCACGCACGAGATGCAGCCATTGGATGTAGCAGTATTTTCACCTCTAATGACGTATTTTAATGAGGAAATTATTTTATGGCTTAAAGCAAACCCTGGAAAGATCATAACTCTGTATAACATAGCTAGCTTGTTTGGAAAATCGTACCGACGAGCTGCCACACTTAACAACGGACTCAGTGGATTCGAGAAAACAGGCATTTACCCTTTTAATCCGAACATATTCCCAGAATGGAAATTTAAACCATCGTATACGACTGATCGACCTCTAGTGGAAAATGAAACCGTTGATCCCATCGACGAACAAAGAACTCCTTCTCCACAAAGGGATACTTCTTCTCTTGTAAGGGTTTTATCTATAAAGAAAAGAAAAATTCGTAATATATCTTCATCAGATGATTCAGAGGAGTGGGAAGCTAGTGGAAAATCTTCAGATGATGTCAGCCTTTTTGGAAACAGTCCGGAGGAATTATCGGACAATGAAACTTTAGTCACTGCAGCTTCAAATCCGGAAGTTGTTGCTTCAAATCATAAAATTGACGTTACAAGCTCCGTAGTTGGTAATTCAATCCCAATTTCCGAAGTTAGCACTTAAAAACAAAATGAAATTCCATCATTGCTGGACGATACTTTTGTAACTCCATATGATATATCTCCACTACCTCAGGCACCTCCTCAGACAAGGAGTTCAAGGCCTTCGCAAGGATCGACTGTTTTCACCTCCACACCAAATTATTTTTTGATGAAAGCAAAACAAAAAACACCCAAGCCAACTTCACAATCAGCTAGAATAGCTGTAAGCAAAAAGGTGCTTAGAAAAAACAAAGAAAATAAGAGATTTGATGATGATGAAGATGACGTTGCCTGTATATTTTGCTCGGAATTATTCAGTAAATCGCAGGCGAAGGAGGTTTGGATCAAGTGCAGTTTGTGCAATAAATGGTGTCATTTATTATGTGCGGGTGTAACTGGAAAGCAGAAATTGTATATTTGCGATTTTTGTAAATAAAAATGTAGAAATTACGTTTCCTTTACAAAAGAACTATAGGGGTCATTTTACCTCATGGATGGGTTCATTTTACCCTAACCATGGTGTAAAATGGTCCCTTTAGGGCTCTTTAAAAATAATGTTATTTTACTTTTAACTCTATACTTAAATAAAAAATTTTCAAAGAAATATGTTCTGTTATTACGCAACTTCTTGTCTAATTAAACTGTGCTTAAATATTTCGTTTTTTGTTATGTGTAGCCTAAAAAGAAGTTAGAGGGACCATTTTGCCTCACTTTCCCCTATTGTACTTGTATAATATAATAATTATTTGAAAATATTTTGTTGGCCAACCGCCTAGAGCCGAAATACATGTATTAGCTATGATCCGTTTAAATATCGCTGGACCTGTATGTATTTTAATAAAAATGTTGCCGGTGCAATTTGTTCTATATTATGGAGAACTCTAGCGACGAAACCAACTGCGGTTAACGCGAGAGGAAATCGGGTTCCTTCAGATAGAAGTGACCCATTTGGTTTAACAGATATAAGGTTTATTTATATTTTTCGCTTAAGCAAAGAACTATAGTTTGATTCCTTTTTGATGACCTACAGGAACTTACGGAAGATGGCGTTAGAGCATCACGAATTCGTTATCAACAAAGAACAAAGAATTCTTGTGGAATCAACAACAACGAACAACCCACTTAGCGCTTGCGCTTGGGCTTGTGTATTACGTGAAAATGATCGACCAATCACTATCGAAAGCGAAACGAAAGGCAAGCCAAAAGTTATCGCTTTCGCTTTGTAATCGGCTTCGTGATCTGCTTCTCCGATTCTTCCCGAATGAGCTTACAGAATAGCAAACCGTCGGATAACGAACGTAATTATTTCGCGTTGATCCTATAGAATCGGTCCACAGATACGAAGCGAATACGTTCGATAACGAAGCGAAGCGAAGGGTCAAAAATCGAGGTCCAGGTCATTTGTCGTCTACCCGGGCCGCGTCTGCCTTCTATTTTCCCTTCTATAATTAGTTGAAGGAAGTAGTTATACCTGTCGTGTCTAAATATGTGTCCAAGATAAGATGTCTTACGTTTCTTGACAATTTCTGTGAGTTCACCTTCTCTATTCAATGTTGTCACGTTCAATGTTCTCTAAAGGTCGTAACGAGCTAACTGTTAACGTACAAGCTTCCACGCCGTGTAATAGTACTGTTATAAAACTGACTTTACTATTTTATTATTTATGTTTTTAGGCACTAAGTTTAATTTAAATAAAGGAAGACTTACTTATAATTATTTTATTTTACATCACTTATTTATTTAATAGTTACAAATAACTCAAACTAACACACCTAATTTATTTACAAACTCAAATTTATGATTTTACTAACTAAACATAATAATTCCGATAACTAATATATTTCAAATACACTCGATTCGAATACAATAATATTACGCGTCGATCACTGACTGGACTGCTGATGGAATTTCTCCTCTTATATACTTCGGTAGCGTCCGTCCCGAATGCCGTGGTAAGGACTCGTATTCTCTCGTGACTAGATTCTTCCATCAGAAATAGGCCAGGTTGTGAGCGGCATATTATAAATAATGTCACAGTACACTATATACATAACACTTTATCATACGGTATCGTAGGGACAGATCAAGATTGCGGGTAGTGACAGTCGCATCTTTAAGAAAGTGTTTCTTGACTGTTATATTCTACCGTTGATTGAAATATTAATATTAATAAACGATTCTACATTTAACCTTTTGTTCTTGGTTTAAGGTTTCAGGTATCCAACTTCCTAGGTACTTAAACTTTTTCACTTGTTCAACGAGATTGTTGTTGACTAGTATATGTTTATAACTGGTGTGTGATTTTTTGAAATTACCATTGTTTTAGTTTTTTTTACATTCGTCTTAAGGCCATATGGTTCGCCTTCTCGAACTACTTTGCTTAACAGAATTTGTAGTTCTTCTTCACTGAAAGCAATCAGTGGATACTGTAACATCGGCGTACCTGATGTTATTCACGATTTTTCCATTGACTTTTATTCCTTCTTGTGCTTCATCTAGAGCTCGTGCAAAGATTTCCTCTGAGTACAAGTTGAATACAAGCAGGCCTCTTGGTTGAAGAATATCCGGGAGTGGACAGGAATAAAGAAAGCAGAACACCTATTTAGAATAGCTCGAGACAGAGACAGTTTCGCCATGTTAATCGCCAACGTCAAGGGGACTTGATAGGGCACGTTAAGAAGAAGATAAGTTGAATAATAATAGTGATAGTATACAACCTTGTCTAACTCCTCTTTGGATGTTTATGGTTTCAGTATCACCGATTTAGGTTTTAACAGAGGCGTTTTGCTTTTTTATTTATACAATTTTTGTTTATTTTAATCATGTTTGTATTGAAAATAAGTTGTATTCCACTTTTAAGAAAAAGGGTATGCAACAATTTCTATTCTCGGATATCATTCTTAACTAAAAAACTCAAGTTAATCATTGATATTTTTATTTGACTAACGTACATAATTCGTTCTGTTACAGACTGTGATACCTGCAAAAAAGATTATGTGGACTTTTGTTCAAATTGCGGAGCATTAGTTGTTCTTGAAGATACTCCCCTTCGTATGGGTGTCGAAATGAGAGCCAAGAAAACAGCACCCAAAGGTATCTTGGAGGTGCAAACATCAAAAATTCATGGTTTGGGAGTAATTGCTTTAAGATCTATACAGAAAGGTGTGAGACTTGGACCCTACCAAGGTCAAATAACAAGAGTCGACAGTACCACGGGATATGCTTGGAAATTGAAGGACGGGCGTTTGGTAAGTCAATGCATTATTATATTTATGACAGCATTTTAGCTGGTTTGTTTTTGTTTTGGCTTGCTGTGTATCGGCAGTATTATTCAACATATATATTGATGACACCTTTAGACAATGGAAGAATAAGTGCAATGGAATGGGTCTACCGATAGGAGATACTATACTCTACACGCTGCACTATGCAGATGACCAAATTGTAATTGCACAGGACAAGGAAGATCTTGAATATATGCCACTGAAACTAATAGAGAAATATCTATATAAAATGATGTCCGGAGCTAATTACTAAAAAAAACCCAATACCTATGTATAGAAACGGAAGAAACGGAGGACTTGAACCTGGAACAAGAGATAATTACAAGCTGCAATGAATACATATATCTGGGAATAAAACTAACTAGTACTGGACGAAACGAAAAAAATATTAAAGAAAGGATAGTAAACGGAAAACAGGTGATCATCATAATAGTCATTAACATCTTAGTAGATGTGTTGTGGTTCATAATTGGGCTTCAGCAGCTCGGACAGTTTGATTGATAATATTTCTCCACTGGTCGAGGTCATCAGTTACATGTATTGCCTCAGTATACTGTTTGTTGAGAAGCTTTTTAGTAATGTCCGCCCATCGCTGTGGAGATCTTCCGCGTTGGCGTTGAGTCTGAGGCCTTCCTTGGACCACCAACCGCTCCATTTTGTGATCATTTCGATTGATATGACCAAAGAACTTTAAAATTCTAGAGTAAACGGTACTGGAGCGACGCTGATCCGGTTTAATTTCATCCAGAACCGAGATATTTGTACGGCGAGCCGTCCATGGAATTCGAAGCAGGCGTCTCCATGTCCACATTTCAAAGGCGTCTATATGTCGTCTATCTGATTCTTTGACTGTCCATGTCTCGCATGCATAGTAAAATATGGAAAAGACCAGAGTTGAAACGAGTCTCTTTTTGTTTGCCATAGTAATGTGACGATCACGCCATACCCCGTTTAGTTCACTCATTGCTGCTCTTGCTAGTTGAATGCGTCTTATAATTTCGGGTTCACAACTGCCTGTGTTGTTAACTAGAGCTCCAAGATATATCATAGATGAGACTACCTCGCATCCCGCAATAGTTTGGGTTTCAGGAAACTGTTGTTGGCGATCAATAACCATGATTTTGGTTTTGTTGTAGTTAACCATGAGTCCAAATTTAGCACTTTCTACCTCGAGTTTTTTTAATAATTCAGTAATTTCTTCTGGAGTAGAGGCTAGAAGTGTAGTGTCGTCTGCGAAACGCAAGTTAGATATCTTAACACCACCTAGGTTTACTCCTCCCTCCCAACCATCCAAGACTCTGCGCATTATGAACTCCGAATAGATGTTAAATAATAAGGGAGATAAAACGCATCTTTGGCGTACTCCCTTCTCCAAAGTGCATTTGTCAGACAGGTATCCGTCCATTCGAATATATGCCAGGTTATTTTGGTACAGTTTGCTAATAAGGTGAGTCAAGTGTTTAGGTACACCCATTGTCGTCAATATGTTCCATAGTTTGTCCCATCTAACATTATCAAAGGCCTTTGTATAATCGACGAAACATATAAATATCGGGATCTGGTATTCTCTGGCTTTTTCTATGATGTTTCTTACATTAAGGATTTGTTCTCTAGTACCTCTGCCCTTTACAAATCCAGCCTGCTCAGGTGCTATTTGCCAACTTATGAAGTTTTCTAGACGCCGTTGCAGTATGTAGAGGATCACCTTACTGGCGTGTGATATTAGAGCTAATATCCTGTAGTTGTTACAATTATTTGTTGAACCTTTCTTATGAAGAGGTATGATTATGGTCTTTCTCCAATCCTCAGGCCAGACGCCTGTGTGCTATATTTCATTACACAATCGATGTAATATTTTCACTCCACATTCCGGAAGATGCTTCAAGACGTCTGCAGTAATGAGATCATATCCTGCTGATTTGTTTAACTTAAGTCTTTTTAAAGCGAATTCCACCTCGGAAAAAAGTATGTCAGGTTCAGATTCAAAACTAGTGTGGTGTGTCTCTGTTGAAGGAGAATGGAAAGTGGAGGTCTGGCAGTCAGGTACAAACGGGATGCCCGCTGGCATCTGGTCCGTATTGGCGTATAAAGACTTACAATACGCCCTCCAAACATCAATAACCTTGTCCAAATCCGTCTGTACATTACCTTCATCATCTTTGATAGACCAAGATTTCTGCTTGAATTTACGTGTGAGTAGTCTGACTTTATCAAAGAGTTCTTTGGTGTTATTTGTGTCGGCATGTAGTTGAATTTCTCTGCAGATTTTCTCTATATGTTTGTTTTTGTCTCGTCTACAAGCAGCCTGAATAGCTCTAGATAGCTGTCGGTACTGGGAATTCCTGAGAGGGTTCTCGATTTCAGCAATTTTAAGTTTTCTACGTTCTTCAACGAAGTCAAAAGTATCTGCAGACATCCACACTTTTTTTGGTCCGGTTGAGACGGCATTAGACTGTGCCTCGCAGTCAGTCAAGGTCTGTATCAAGGTATTTTTAAAAGATAACCAAATCTTTTCGGAATCATGAGTGACGATAGTTGGTAAAATATTTTCGAATCTTTCATTACATTGGCTTTTAAATTGTTGTGTATCTTTTATTTTTGATATCCTCTTGTTTCGGATCCTAGCACATGCCTTGAATTTTTTGCTTTAGCGTTGCAAAAAGAAGTTGGTGGTCAGAGCCGCAGTCAGCGCTAGGTCGTGTTTTACATTGGCTAATAGATGTTTTCCAGCGATGTTTAATCATTATGTAATCGATTTGATTTCGGTGTCGTCCGTTAGGTGAGATCCAAGTGTACAATCTTCTGGGGTGGTGCTTATACATAGAGTTCATTATTGTCAAGTCATTGTCAACGCAGAACTGGATAAGGCGGTCTCCCCTTGAATTACGTTCACCTATTCCATATCTACCCACAATATTTCGTATATGTTCGTCAGCCATAGTAACTCCGATTTTTGAGTTTAAATCACCCATGATGATAGCGATTTCTTTATTTGGGATATTTTGCAGATATGATTCCAGTTCGTTGAAGAAAGATTCAGTTGTATCATCATCAGCAGTTGAGGTAGGCGCATAGACCTGAATCAAATGGACGATAGAGGGAGATTCATTTAGTTTTAAGGAAATTATACGATCACTGATAGCTTGATATCCCAGTATATAAGGAGAAAGAGATTTTGAAACCCAAAAGCCTACACCATTGATACTTTTGTTAGTGTTGCCGGAAAAGCACATGAAATGTCCCAAATTAGTTATGTAGTGTCCCTCGTTACGGAAGTGAAGTTCAGAGAGCCCGGCCACAGAGATATTGGTTCGTTCCAGTTCCTTCTCCAGAATAGCTTGTTTGCCCGGTTGTAAAAGGCCACGGACATTCCATGTAGCTATGTTGTATGGTTTGCGGTTATTAAGTTTTTGTTTTTCACCAGTAGCACATTTCGCATGTAAAGCCTGATGAGTCACGTCTACATGCCCGGTAACTGATTTCACACATTCCTCCCCGGACGAGAAGATGCGCCGGATGCCATCCGGATCGCGAAGCTCATCATCCGAGGCCTCGCAGCTATTGCTCATATCATGAACTTTCGTGGGTGAAATAAAGGGGTGGTTTCCCGTTGCCTTCCCCTTTGGTTGGGAGTGCTTAACAGGTGATAGGAGCCCTAAATTCGGTACTGTAGCAAAAAATATAAGAACAGAAAATAAAAAACGAATTTTCAACACAATATTAAAACCACTGAACCTATGGAGCTGAAGTCTGGCAATTAACCAACAAGTATAAAGATAAATTACTTGCCACTGAGATGGATTTTTGAAAAAGGTCAGCAAGAAGATCTAGACTAGAACACATTAGACAACAAGAAACACATTAGAACACATTAGACAAAAAACGACGACATTAGACAACAAATGGAAATAGAAAGAACAATCATAAAGATCTTCGGCCAAGATCCAATACCGGAGAAAAGCCAGGGTAATAAGCCAAAAATATACCTTGTTCGTGTCACTTCAACAGCCAGGGTACTGAAGCGATTTTTCGACAGGTATTACCTATAAGAACAAATTGTAACTATTTCCGACATAGAATCTGGCGGCCATTTTTATTTATAAACAATTTAGTGTCAAAAACGCTCTTTTTTCCTTTTTTTTTTCAAATAAATGAAAAACGGAGAAACTTATGGTTTTTTTAGTACATACATCTTGGAGAGCAACGAAAATATTTAAAATGGCGTATTACAAAGTTTGTTATACTCATTTATTGTTAATATAATTGTGAGAAAAGGTCGAGATTGCAAAAAAAAATAATTTCGCAATAACTATTGTAAAAATTAGTGTACAGCTTTTGTCAAATGAGGGTTCTTTGGTGCTTAATATGTGACAAAAATTTCAAAGCGATTCATTTAATTTTTTAAATTGTACTCAAATTATTTATCCCAGAGAGTTCTTTTTTGCAATAACATAAATCAGAAAAAAATGATGTTAGAACCGTTCTACAGGTGTCAAATGAAAGAGCATGAGCTACATTTTCAAATTGGTTTAAAAAAGTGAATAAATAATAGAATTATTAGTAATAAATAATTATGCAGAAGTATCGTTACTTTTTCGTTATAAACTTTTTAAATATTTCTTTAAAAAAAAACTACCTACTTTTTTTTCCATGTTTTAGGTGCACAATTATTAAGTAGTGTTATGTACATAATCTATATAAATAATAAAAAAATATGAAAAAAAAAATTTTAAGAAACGCTTTTCTTTAGTTACGAGGGACTAAAATTAAAAATAATATAAAAAGAATCAACTAAAAAGCAAAAAATAAAAAAAATTGGAAAATCCAACACATTCGTCAAAGAAAAGCGTGGCACGTCTTCATCGAATAAACGGTTTTCGCCCCACGCTTTTCTTTAACGAATATGTTATTTTTTCATTTTTTTTTATTTTTTGCTTTTTAGTTGATTTTTTTTATATTATTTTTAATTTTAGTCACTCGTAACTAAAGAAAAGCGTTTCTTAAAATTTTTTTTTTCATATTTTTTTATTTTTTACTTTTTAGTCTTACACTTTTCAAACATTAAAATATATCGTCATGTTTATTAAAATATGTATAAAACATATGATGTACCTACTAACATGAAAAGTAATCGGAATCGGCAAAAATTTGAAACTTTATTGTTTATTTATGAAACATAACGTAAACAATTAACGTAAAAAGTGAAATTATGTATAGTTCATATCATTAGCTACAACCCGTAAAAGTTTCAAGTTTTTACATTGTAAAGAACAAGAGAATTTAAGCATTTTCCATTAAAATCGTTTTTTTTATTTAAACAATTAATAAACATAAAAAAAAAAATTTATTGATTATTCGTGTATTGTTCCCGCGAATGCATATGTCTGCAAATTTTCATTCATTTGCATTGGAGAAAAGGCACTCAAATTAACGTCTAAAGATTTGACGCAAACTATTGAACTCAATAAAAGCGTTTAAAAATGTTTGTATGTATGTACCTTATAGACTCGAAAACTATGCATTTGATAGTAAGATGATCTTAATCAAAGTTGTTGTGCATGGACCGGGAAGGTTTCGGAGTTGGTACGATCAACCCAAGTGAAAAAAGGGCTTGTTCCCCCGATTTTTTTTTAATTTTTTTTTAATTTTTTTTTGGACAAACTGTTTTTTAATAATTTTATATAATGTAGAATAAAAATATATATATACCTCTAAATTTTCACTTTTCTATCTCCAACCGTTATTTTTTAATACGCATTTAAATATTGTTATGACAGTTCCGTAGATTGTTCCTACATAGAAAGAGTCCCTCGACGTGAAAGAAGAAGTAGTCACGTACGAGAATATTCTGGATGTCATGGAATAACCCAGAAATGTCTGGTGACATCTAGAACGTCAGAAAACTATATAAACATTATGTGTTTGACATTCTATAGTTCAGTAGTTATTCTGTGGTTCAGTTGTATTTGAGATTTTGAGTATAAAAAGTTGTCAGTTTGTTAACGTATTGTAATATTGTATTGGAGTTTGAATAAAGTTACTTTGAAAAAGTTGTAACATTGGTGACAGCGGTGGGATTTAAGAGATATTGAAGAAGATATTGAGAATTGTTTATGGTAAATACCAGATCATCTAAAGTTGAGAAGGAAATGGATACATCCGGACCACCAGCATGGTTTTTAAAAATGAAAGAAAATGAAGAGAAACGTAGGCAAGAAGAGAAAGAAAATGAAGAGAAACGTAGGCAAGAAGAGAAAGAAAATGAAGAGAAACGTAGGCAAGAAGAGAAAGAGGAAGATAAAAAACTTAGAAAAGAAGAGGAGGAGAGGCGTAGACAAGCAGAGGTAGAAATTATGAATAGTTTGTCCCAAATTCACGAGCATTTTCAGTTAGAGGTAAGTCGAATTCCTAATAAAATAGATATATTAAAAGAAAAACAAAACTGTTTAGATAATAAAATAGAACAACAAAATTATTTAGAAAACAAAATAGACCAACAACAAAATCATTTAGAAAATAAAATAGAACAGCAACAAAACGATTTAAAGCAGCAACAAAACGATTTGAAATATAGTTTAGAAAAACAAATAGTAGAGTTAGCAAACAAAATTAATACCCAAGCTTCTTTATCTCATATTGTTTCAGTTACTAATATCGAATCCGAACAAACAGCCCTTTCCTCTTCCATCGTTGATCCAGGCATAATTAGAAGTAGCAAAATTTTAAAACCACCCACGTTTGATGGCCAAACAGCGTGGGAAACTTATCGTTTCCAATTTGAAGCTGCAGCTAAAGCAAATGGCTGGACTGAAAGAGAAATGGCAGCTTCCTTGGTGGTGTCGCTTCGAGGTCAGGCAGCAACCGTCCTTCAATTTCTTCCTCAGGATTCACCTAGTTATGACTCACTTGTTCAAGCTTTAGAAACAAGATATGGCCAACAACATCTGAAGCAGGTTTTTCAAAGTCAGCTTAAAGTTCGGTATCAAAAACATAACGAGAGCCTACAAGAATTTGAAGCTGATATTAAAAGATTACTACATTTGGCATACCCTCAGGCACCTAAAGATTTTCTTGAACAAATCGGTATACAGGCATTCATAGACGGACTACATGATATCGAAATGCAACAGGCTCTCCGATTACAACACCACAAAACGCTAAATGGAGCACTAGTTTCAGCCCAGGAGTTTGAAGCGGCTAAAAGTATTTCAAGATCTCGTCCAAGATTAAAAGAAATAAGATTTCGAGAAGATGAACAAGTCCCTACCACAGATAATCAACAACCTATTTTGTCCCAGATGTTGAACATACTCCAAAATCTTCAACAAAATCAACAAAAAGCTCAAAATCAAAACAGAAGATGTTTTAACTGCGGAAGAATTGGACATTTGCAGGTCAATTGTAGAAGTGGATCCCAAGCGAGAAAAGAAGAATACAATAATGATGTCAGAAGGTCGCCTAGATCGACATCCAGAAGCCCATCATATAGTCCTACTAGAAATATTAGTAGAGATAGGTATGTAAGAAGTCGATCTCCTATAACTGACCACAGATATTCAAACAATAGCCAGGGAAACGAATAAAAGTCGACACTAAGGGGCGGGCGTCGGCTGAATCTAATAAAAGCCCCCAAATTCGCAGTTATACTTTGAACAAAAATGAACAGAACTTATTACTTAAGGGCTACGTTGACAATCAAAAATGCACTTTTCTTATTGATACCGGTGCAACAAGATCTTTTGTTCGCAAAGAACTTCTGAACAGAAAACTACAGCCATGTAAAACAAACTTAGTTCTTGAAACAGCTTCAGGTCAAACTATTCCAATTCATGGAGAAGTAACGGCGACAATAAAGATTGGCAACATCTTGATAAAACACATATTTCTTGTAGCCGATATTAAAGATGAATGCATTCTTGGAATGGACATTATGCAAAACAAATTTATCATAGATCTTCAAAATAAAATTTTGTTTATTGAAAATGAAGAAATAGTCCTAAATTTTGAAGAGTCTACACCTCAAGTAAGAGTTATAGTTAGTGAAGATACAGAAATTCCTCAAAATTCTGAAAGTATAGTCCTGGCGAGACTGAGTCAAAAACCTGAAGGTTTACATTTCGGCGTTGTTGAAAGCGAGGAACTTGTTAATGACGGAATCTTGATAGCCAGATGCCTCGTGAATGTAGATGAGATAATTCCAGTAAGGGTTGCTAATTTGTCCAAAAAGCCTTTTAAGTTGAAGAAAGAACAACAAATAGCACTCTGTACGCCAATAGAAAAAATAATCAAGTGCGAAAAGTATTTGAAAAAGAATACAGCTTTAAGTTACCAAGTTGACGCTAACCTGGCGAAAGAACTGATCAAAAATGTTGATCACTTAACAACTGAAGAAGTAGAAAAAGCTAATGAATTTATTAATGAAAACTACGACATTTTTGAATCCGAGAAATCTACAGGGCGTACTAGTCTAGTTCAACATAGAATCGATACTGGAGATGCAAGACCAATTCGTCAAGCCCCACGCAGATTACCGTTTGCTAGACAAAAAGAAGTTGAAAACATAATACAAGACATGATAAATTCCGATATCATCGAAGAAGCTTCGGGCCCCTGGTGTTCACCAGTAGTCTTAGTAACTAAGAAAGACGGATCTACTCGTTTTTGTGTAGACTACAGAAGATTAAACCATGTTACACAAAAGGACAGTTATCCATTGCCACGAATAGATGATACACTAAACACTTTATCAGGTGCTAAATGGTTTTCGACTCTAGATTTAAAAAGTGGCTACTGGCAAGTAGAAGTACATCCTGATGATCGAGACAAAACAGCTTTTTCAACTGGCCGTGGTCTCTACAGGTTTCAGGTTCTACCATTTGGTCTTTGTAATGCTCCAGCTACGTTTGAACGCCTGATGGAAATGGTTTTAAGAGGACTTACTTGGAAAACATGTCTAGTATATCTTGATGATATAATGATTATGTCCAAAACCTTTGATGAACATCTGAAAAACTTAAGCGAGGTATTTGAAAGACTGCGAAATGCCAACTTAAAGCTTAATTATAAGAAATGTTCACTATTTCAAAGAGAAGCGTACTATCTAGGACATATCGTTTCAGCAGATGGAATTAAAACTGATCCAGAGAAGATTTCAGTTATTAAAGATTGGCCTAAACCAGGAAATAAAAAAGAAATTAGAAGTTTTCTTGGACTCTGTTCATATTACCGAAAATTCATAAAAGATTTTGGCCGCATCGCTAAGCCTCTTTATCGACTAACCGAAAACAACATTGAATTTGACTGGACACCGGATTGTCAAAATGCCTTCGTAGATTTAAAAAAACTACTTACAACAGCACCTATCCTAGCCTATCCACGAGAAGATGGAAAATTTCTGTTGGATTGTGACGCATCTCAGCATGGTATTGGCGCTGTTTTATCACAAGAACAGGAAGGTGAAGAAAAAGTTATTGCATATTTTAGTAAAACCATAGGAAAGGCAGAAAAGAATTATTGCGTTACCAGAAAAGAGCTCCTAGCTATTATAAAAGCCCTAGAACACTTTCATACCTTCCTTTATAACAGAAATTTTACAATCAGAACAGACCATAGCGCTTTGCAGTGGCTAATGAATTTTAAAAAGCCAGAAGGACAAGTGGCTCGATGGATAGAGAGACTCCAACAGTATAACTTCGACATAGTACATCGAAAAGGGCGTCTCCATAACAATGCCGATATTCTTTCTAGGCGACCCTGTTTAGAACGACAATGCCAGTACTGTAAAAGACTTGAAGAAAAAGAGAGCGTAACTGAAGAAGTAAGTCTCTGCATGACCACGGTTGAACAGGAAGAAGATAATGATCAGACTTCCCTGGAAAACATTAAGAAGAGTCAAAAGAAAGATAATGACTTAAGAGTCATACGAGAATGGCTTAGAAATGGAGTAAGACCTCTTTGGCAGGAAATATCTAAATATAGTCGAATTATAAAGGCGTACTGGGCTCAATGGGAATCTTTGCATCTTTCGAATGGTCTATTATATCGGAAGTGGGAAAGTCCCGATGGAGTACGTATAGTTCAACAATTTAAGTGGTACTGCCAAAATCACACATTAAAAGTGTGTTGCAAGAACTTCATAGCAGCCTGTCTGGAGGGCATTTTGGGGTAAAAAGAACACTGGCCAGGGTTCGAGACAGATTTTATTGGATCAATTGTCGCCGAGATGTAGAAGAATGGTGTAAGAAATGCGACTTATGTAACGGTAGGAAAGGCCCTAGAACAAGAAGTCGTGGTAAAATGGCACAATATCTTTCCGGAGAGCCTTTTGAACGACTTGCAGTTGATATTCTCGGTCCACTTCCAACGACAGAGAGAGGTAACAAGTACTTAATGGTTGCAATGGATTATTTTTCAAAATGGCCTGAAATTGCACCTCTTCCTAATCAAGAAGCGACGACTGTAGCAGAAGCATTCATAACACACGTCGTATCAAGACATGGAGTTCCTTTAGAGTTGCATTCTGATCAGGGACGAAATTTTGAATCCGAATTATGGCAAGAATTAATGAAAATCTTGGGTATTAAGAAAACTCGAATTACGCCTCTCCACCCACAATCAGACGGAATGATCGAAAGACATAATAGAACTATTTGTCAATACCTCTCAATGTTTGTTGCTGGTAATCAAAAAGATTGGGATACCCTAATACCGCTATTCCTGTTAGCCTACAGAAGTTCTGAACATGAAGCAACCGGTTATTCTCCATCAATGATGATCACCGGAAGAGAAACGAAGCTTCCTCAAGATCTTATTTTCGGAAAATTGCCTACCTGTGAAGAAGAACCTTCATCCCTGACGTACCTAGAAAGCTTAAGAGAAAAACTGGAAAAAGTCCACGAATTTGCTCGTAAAAGTTTGAAGCTTCAAAGTGATAAAGCCAAGTCCAGGTTCGATGTGCAAGCTACAGGGACAACTTTCGAAAGAGGTGATCCAGTATGGCTATACAATCCCACAGGCAAGAAAGGACTTTGTCCGAAACTTCAACGAAACTGGGAAGGCCCGTACACCGTCTTAAAGAAAATAAATGATCTGGTCTACCGCATCCAGTTTTCAGCGAGAAGTAAACCCAAGGTAGTTCACATTGAGAGATTAGCCCCATATCATGGAACTGATCCACCCTGTTGGCTTCAACCAGACCCTGATAGACCAGTTATTCGAGGCGAATAACTATAAAGGAGGGAGCAGTGTTATGACAGTTCCGTAGATTGTTCCTACATAGAAAGAGTCCCTCGACGTGAAAGAAGAAGTAGTCACGTACGAGAATATTCTGGATGTCATGGAATAACCCAGAAATGTCTGGTGACATCTAGAACGTCAGAAAACTATATAAACATTATGTGTTTGACATTCTATAGTTCAGTTGTATTTGAGATTTTGAGTATAAAAAGTTGTCAGTTTGTTAACGTATTGTAATATTGTATTGGAGTTTGAATAAAGTTACTTTGAAAAAGTTGTAACAATATTTTACATCTATATAAATAAAAATTAATGTTTGTATGTATGTAAATGTACATACCTTATAGACTCGCAAACTATGCATCTAATCGTAAAATGATCTTAATCAGCGGAGCCGCCGCCGCCTCCGCCGTGATTATCGAATATCTACGAAATTAATGAATTCAATGGAAGGTAGGTAATAGCAATATAGTTGTTTATGTATCGAGAATAGCAGTGGCGTTTATAATAAATTATTGTCATTTTATCTTCTCAGTGTATCTCTCAGTGCCGGTTTAACCTAACTTCGGGCCCTTGACGCTGGGGGTTTAGGGGGCCCCTTCATTGCTATTCGTTGTCAATTTTTTTACAAAAAAACACATGCATTAGCCTGAATTAACTATAAACGTTTATTGTAAAACCCATACATTTTTAAAAATGTTTAAAAAGATTTTTAAAACAAACGAGAAAAATAGCAAACGTAAAAAATATTGCAAAAAATACATTTAAAAATATAAAAAAAAAACAGAAAGTTCTACAGAACAACACATGACAAACAAAAAATCATATATTCTAAAAAATATGTAAGACAAAAATTAGTTCACTTTTTTTCTTGACTAGGCATTAGCAAACTGCCATATTAATACTATCAAAATTCAGTTGCTCTACTTCTTCATTTTTTACAATACGATAGTGATAATGCGTCTAGGTTTTCTTGATCCTTTGACCTTCAATATATATGTATCTTTATTCTTTTTAAAGCCAAAAAAGACCGCTCGCCTGACGCATTAGAAATTAGTATCGTCAAATAAACTTTCAGTAGAGTTAAAAATTGGCAAAAGTTGCCCTTACATCCTGGATGACACCAAATTTTCAAATGTTTATTGAAATTTTGGCATAACGTTATACCTATAATGAATAATTTCATTATGCAAGTTCTCTTTGGTTTCATCAACAACTTTTTTTTTAATTACTCGCATAAAATATTAATTTACTTATTGACTTCTTCTTTATTTAGCGTAAAAAACATCTAACAGCTAATGTAACGTCTTTGTAGCATTATATTCTCTTTAAAAGATCTTGAGAAATATTGTGGCATATAACATTAAATAGGTACTTCATTCTGAATATCTCTTGCCCCTTTAAAATTGTTTTACTTGCAACTGCTTCATCGAAAAATGTTTTTTCTTTGTTTTTGAAGGCTAATTCTATAGAATGTTTGAGATTATTGCCTTCACAAAAAAATATTTTTGGTTCTAGTTCAATTTCGCTTAATTTATTTCTTACATCTCCAACAAAGCTCAAATGTCATTAATTCTACTGCAATTGACAAGTCAAAGTCCACAGTTTCTAACGTTTTGCTTGTTGAATTCACTCGTTTTAAAATCCTTGCCCAAATCAGTGTCAATAGAGTATCCAAGTTAACCTGTCTCAAAGGTATCCATTTTATTATGCAGTGCCTTGGCTTCACTTCTAACTGCTAATTTTTTGTCTCTATTATTGCTTAACTGGAAAAATATGTTTGATGAATCAGTAGTTTTTAAGTAAAGCATTTACAGCGTCAAAAGTTTCTACATGTTTTGTTTCATCGCTTCCAGGAATTTATTGTAAGTTTGGTCAGACAGATAGCTAACTGAACCTTTTTCTTTATTCGCATTCCGCTGTAAATGCTGAGCTAAGAAGTTGTCAAAAGCAAAGTATAAAAGACAACTTAAGTAATTTCCCTTATGACGACTCGTTAAATTCTCATGGGATAAACGAAAAGCTAGTCCTTGAGAAGCAAGTAGTAATTTAATGGTGACAACAACTCTTCTTAGGTCTTAGGACCTTCACTCAATAGTCAGCTTCGCGTTCTACTTGCTCTTTCAAGCCAGCGTCTATAACTCCAATTTAACTGATGGTCCATCTAACTCCAACTGATGATCTTGTTATTAATGTAACCATAGAGTTCAGATGAAATTTACTTTCTTCGTGAGATTTGAGTAAACTATTTAAATATTTCCAGTGGGTAAAATATATCCAAAATCAGTTAAACTATTTTTCTTTTCAATTGAAAATAATTTGCACGGGTAAGAATAAACAGCTTTAACACTTCTCTTCGCTTCCATTGGGTTTATTCTATAAGAGTTGCTTTCATTTAATCTTCTATAATAAGCTTTATCTCCAGCTTCATACGTTTCTTTACAATTTTCTAAGGAATCGTTCTTTGGTTAAAACGTTGTCACAGTTCTTATTTATCAGCCTTAAAATCGGACCATATCGAAATCGCAGGTATTTCTAGTCTTTTTCTCTATTTAAAAAATATGGTCCTCGATTATTTAGCGGACTTTAATTTGTTATTAATTAAAGGAAGCGTCCCTACGGGCCCCTGGGCGCCCGCCCCAAGCGCCCAATCGATAAAACGGCACTGGTATCTCTCAAATAAATTTATTATTCATTTGCTGGGCCACAATCGCCAAGGAGAAATTCAAAGTAGAGGATATCTTTATCCCGCGTATTCCGAGGATTTCAACAGATTTGCCATTTGATTTAAATATTTCAAGTAACTACAATTTCCCGTGCCCTTGGCTTCTGCCACTATGATGAATAAATCACAAGTTTGTTGGAACTTAATAGTGTCTATGTTATGGGCATGGAAAATTATTCGAGCGTTGGAAAACCGCCATCGTTGTAGATTTGCGCACCGCAAATAAAACATTGCTTATGAGAAATAACTAAATGAATTCTGTTTTATTACATACTATTTTTAATATTATTATTTTTTTTGTTTTCTTTGAATTTTTATTTATTGAACTTTGACAGAATTTTATATATTTCTAAGGCGGTACGAAGTTCGCTGAATCAGCTAGTAATTGATAAAAAATTGTAATAAGTATATATAATTTATTATATAAAAATATTAAACAGTTTATAACGAAAAAATGACGATACTTTTGCATAATTATTTATTACTAATAAATGCATTTTTATTTATTTTTTAAAAAACATTTAAAAATTTAGCTCATTCTGTTTCATTTGACACCTACATATGGTTCTAACATCATTTTTTTCTAACTTCTGTTATTGCAAAAAATGCTCTCTGGGATAAACAATTTGAATAAAATTTAAACAATTGAATGAATTGCTTTGAAATTTTTGTTTCATATTAAGCACCAAAGAACTCCCATTTGACAAAACTTTCAAAGCTGTACACTAATTTTTATAATAGTCAAACTCGCTTATTAGAATACCTCTTAAAGGAATATCCCGGTTTAAGGAATAGAAATTTGAGGTCCCGAATCGTTTCTACTAGCAATGATCGGTTATTAGAATATCCCTGTTATAGGAATACTTTTGATTGGCACGAAGTAGTTCGACTGTAGTTATTGCAAAATTTTTTTTTTTTGCAATTTCGACCTTTTTTCGCAATTATATTAACAATAGGTAAATGAGTATAACAAACTTTGTAATACGCCATTTTAAAGCTTTTTTATGCTTTCGAAGATGTATGTATTAAAAAAAGATAAGTTTCATTGTTTTCCATTTATTTGAAAAAAAGGCCGTTTTTGACACTTAATTGTTTATAAATAAAAATGGCCGCCAGATCCTACGCAGGAAATAGTTACAATTTGTTCTTATAGGTTTTACCTGTCGAAAAATCGCTTCAGTACCCTGGCTGTTGAAGTAAAACCTTATTACTCTGGACTATTAGTCTAGTTTGGTCTAGTGGTTTAGGTTAGAGGTGAGTCGGGGTCGGAGCCAGTTGATCATTACTCGACCATACAAAGAGAGGAAGCAATCGATCAATACTAGGTCGCAGGTTATTCGCGAACTCAAGCGAGGGCGCGGCCGCTTATTTGAAACTAGAGGAATTAGGATGAAAAAGTAAACAAATCATCTGTTAATTAACCCATATGAATGATTTATTTATATTAATAATTAATTTCATTAATAACAATATTAAAGCACTATTTTGTAAGAATAGATATGCAAACGTTTTAGGTTTGTTTTTATTCCTTTACACGGTAATATTACATACTATGTATTACTTACTTACTTATTCCTCTTCACTCCATGCGGAGCATAGGGCGTCAACTGTCTGCCTCCATTCTGTCCTATCCTTTGCACTACTCTTTATTTCTGCCCAGGTTTTCCCAATAGCACTAATTTCTTTGTCCACACTTCTTTTCCACGTTTCTACGGGTCTACCTGGTCTTCTCTTGCCATGTGGTGTGT
This sequence comes from Diabrotica virgifera virgifera, assembly GCF_917563875.1. NCBI lineage: Eukaryota > Metazoa > Arthropoda > Insecta > Coleoptera > Chrysomelidae > Diabrotica > Diabrotica virgifera. Next base: position 68,138,088 of record NC_065451.1, read on the forward strand.
ATTCTAGGGCTTGCCTCGCTATGTCTGTATCAGGTCTTCTTAGTGTGTGCCCCATCCAACTCCATTTCCTTTTGCATATTGTCTTAGATATAGGTACCTGGTTAGTTCTTGTCCATAATTCTTGGTTTGATATGCGGTTTGGCCAGTAAATGTTAAGAATCTTCCTTAGGCATTTATTTATAAACACTTGCATCTGTCCGATACATTTTCTTGACACTTTCCAAGTTTCTGCTCCGTATAATAACACAGTCTTCACGTTGCTGTTGAATAATCTTATCTTGGTTTTACTTGTCATCTGACGTGAAGACCACATTTTCCTTAGCATATTGAATGCGTTTTGAGCTATTCCTATTCTCCGTTTTACGTCCTCCTCCGTCCCTCCTTTGTTGTTCAAAATACTGCCTAAGTAGTTAAATTTCTCTACCGTTTCTAATTCCGTGCCTCCCAGTGATATTCCCATTTCTCTTGGTGTATTTATTTTTATTATCTTTATTTTTTTTTAGTTTTCTTTAGTTTTTCTGACGTTTATGTTAAGTCCGACCTTCTTCCCTGCCTCTGCTACTTTTTCAGTTTTGCGTTGCACATGTTGTCTTTTTTCTGTTAAAAGGCATATGTCATCTGCAAATTCCAAGTCCTCAAGTTGGTTAAAAACATTCCATCTTATTCCAGTCTTATTACTAGTAGCCTTAGACATGATCCAGTCCATTACTATCAGGAATAAGGTTGGAGAGAGCACACAGCCTTGCTTTACTCCTGTACCAATATCTATTTGTTCTGTTAACTTACCTTCGTGGACTATGCGTGCTGTGGACCCTTCGTAGAACAGTTTTATAATTCTGATATACTTGGGAGGCATTCCGTATTTCTCTAGCAATTTCCATAAGGCTTTGCGATCTACACAATCAAACGCTTTCTCGAAGTCTATAAAGTTCACATATAGCTTATTCTGCCACTCTAATGATTGCTCTATAACCGTTCTCTTGGTACAAATATGGTCAATGCAGGATCTTCGTGCCCGGAATCCAGCTTGGTTTTCTCTTATAACTTTATCAAATTCCTTCTTCATTCTTTCAAGCATGATTCGGGTCATTATTTTACTTGTTGTGCATAGCAAGGTGATCGGCCTCCAATTTTCACATTTGGATGTGTCGCCCTTCTTAGGAATTTTTACAATTAAGCCTTGCGTTCATTCTCTGGGTAGCTCTTAGGTTCTCCAAATTTTATTTAAAAGTGTGTACAGTATAGAGGTGGACGTTTCGATGTCTGCTTTGATTAATTCAGCAGGGATATTGTCTATTCCGGCAGCTTTTCCTCTTTTCAATTGTTTAATTGCATCTTTTATTTCTTCATGGGTGAATTCTTCGGTGTTCATGTTCATTGGTTGTCTGTTAGGTTCCTCTTCTATTTCGTTTATTATATTCTGTTCTTCATACATTTCTTTGAAATATTCCATCCATCTAGTAAGAATTTGTTGTCCTTTTTTCAGTACGACACCATCTTTATCTTTTATTTTAGTGGTACCATTTCGGCTTGTTCTTGTCAAGGTCCTTGTGATGTCATACAATTTTTTTAGATCGTTTTTCTTGCTGCATTTTCAGCTTCATTAATGAGTCCGTTGTGGTATGATCTTTTGTCATTTCTTGCGCTTCTTTTAACTTCTTTATTTTTTTTCCCAGTATTTCTGTTCTAATCGTTTCTTGACTTTAATTTGTTTACTTTCTTGTATCTTGTCCCATGTTGTTTTTCTTGTAGCCAACTGTTTTCACTGCCGTTTTCTTTATCGTTTCTTTATACTTGTTCCAGAGTTCCTCAACATTGGCTTCCTCTATGTCGCCGACCGTTCTCCAATTATTCTGCATTCGCTCTCTGAATTCATTCTGTACGTCATTTCCATCTCTGATCCAGTGAACATTGTATTTTTCTCTATTCGGCGTTTTCTTTGCTGCTGCTCGCATGTATATTATGTATTATGAATAGATAATTAAAATAATGTAATACACACAAAGTAATGAGCATCCACGATTAGTCCTTATAAGTAGGTACCTACAGTCGGAAAAATGAAAGAATTCCCATGAACGATCACATCAATCACATATTATTTAGATTATTAATAATCTATCCGCTGTGAGCTCGTACGTAGAGGGGATATTTACAAATTCGCGAACGCCAGTAGTGACAAGTTTGTAAACGTTTACTGGAAATTTGACATAAATGTCAAAGTGATTAATTTAAAATTAAAATTAAAAACATTAATTATAAACAATATTAGTTGGTCAAAGCTGTGGTATATATTTTTACCTTAAATATACTTACGTTTTAAATACTGGATTTAAGTTTTTTTAATGTTCCGTAATATCTAATTATAAATAATCTATTATAATCTTAGCGCCATCTACACGATTATTGTCAAAGTATCCGAAGTAAGAAATTGATATTTTATCAATAGAACGTCAAAATGATTAGAAAAATCTTAAAAAAATCGATTACAATTTAATTACTTTTTTGCGTTGTAAATATTAAGCGATAACAATTAAATAATAAATTTAAAAATTACCGCTAAAAGTTGAATTACTAACCGCTAGGAGCGACACCAGCGAAGCTCAGAGCGTATACGCTCTGAGCTTCGCTGGTGTCGCTCCTAGCGGTTACTAATTCAACTTTCACCGGTAATTTTTAAATTTATTATTTAATAGTTATCGCTTAATATTTACAACGCTAAAAAGTAATTAAATTGTAATAGATTTTTTAAAGATTTTGCTAATCATTTTGACGTTCTATTGATGAAATATTAATTTCTTACTTCGGATACTTTCACAATTATCATGTAGATGGCGCCAAGATTAATTTATAATTACATATTACAGAACATTAAAAAACGCAAATTCAGTATTTAAAACGTAAGTATATTTAAGGTAAAAATATATACCACAGCTTTGACCAACTAATATTGTTTATAATTAATGTTTTTAATTTTAATTTTAAATTAATCACTTTGACATTTATGTCAAATTTCCAGTAAACGTTTACAAACTTGTCACTACTGGCGTTCGCGAATTTATAAATATCCCCTCTACGTACGAGCTCACAGCGTATATCTCTCGTTTTTTATTTATGGAAAAAAAATCAGTAAATACAAAATATGTGATTCATGTGATCGTTCATATGGGTATTCTTTCATTTTTCCGACTGTATCCTGTATCTATGCTGATTGAAGAGGCGCCCTTCAAGATTTGAGTTGTGTGTGTATGTGTGACTTGCTGCGTAGTTGTTTTCAAATATCGGTCATTATCTAGTTGTTTTCAAAATTGATTTGGGCCTCAATAAAATTGTGTGGGATGTTTGCTCTAATCTAAGAGTTGTATATATTAACATTAATGATAATATCTTTGATAATATTTCTTTGTAATTTTTAAGTGCTGATTAATATACAGTGATGTGCGCGCTAATGACCGGCAAAATAACACAAACGATGGAAAACATATTAATTGTGAGATAAAAAAAAAGAAACTAATGGAGTTGGGAAAGGACCCCGGCGCAACACTCCTTATGGAAAAGTGGTCCCGATCAAATTTAACGAAACTTTGGTCAATGATAGTTCTCAGTCAATAGATTGAAAAAGTCCATGGCACCTAGGTCTGAAAAACTAATATTCTCGAGCTACCGCCTTCTGAAGTTCTTAAATTCAGGTGCTCGGTTTACGTTAAATGCACTAATTCACGGTCAAGTGAATGAAAATATCTATCATTTGAAGAAGAGAGACTCATTTTCTTCATGCATATTTGCGTGTTGCATATGAATTCGTGGTTAAAAATAGATGCATGGTATTTTAGTCTTTAGAAAACCTCCGAAAAGTACTCAGAAAACTGAAGAAGTGCGATAGAAAATGTGTTGCTACAGCGACATAAGAATTATAATGTTTTTATGAATGGTTCAAACTTATCCAATCCCAACATAGCTGCAGTTCCGTCTTATCTTTAGAAAACTACTGAATAGCGGCGGATCCAGGGGGAAATAGGGTATTTTCCCCCCGTAACACGGTCCAGAATTGGACCGTGAAGTCCCTAGAAGAAAAAATTGTTGAAACAACAAAAATATTGTAAAAAACGAGCGATTCGTATTTATAAACGACTTTATTAATTATTTATTTAAACAAGTTTTCTTTTAAAAACTCTAGCTAAAAACTAAACTCTCCTAATACCGCAATTTGCTTAAATATAAAATAACGTCATTCTCGAGAATTCCAGACTTCGCCACCTCTAACTATTGTGCCTACTTCCATCTGCCGCACGTATCTCCCCACCACTTCCATCCATATCGTGTTCTCGCCAGAACATTCTCGGCTTACGTCTCGAGGTGGAATCGTTTGGAGCTGTTACTTGCGGTCGGTGATTAATTATTTTGTTACAATATATTAGCTGACATGAAACTTACTATACAGGGACAAATTCAACCCAATTAACTCGACAGTTAGGAAAATTAAGGGAACTTATTGCACTTGTTATTATCAACGTCTTGTAGTTTGGGTTGATCTATTTTATGCATTTAGGGGTTGGTGTTTTATTGGAAGTCGCCCCCTCTACCAAGGCAAATGTTCCGCCACTGCTACTGAAGCGTCTTCAGAAAATTGAGGAACAACCACAATAAGTGCTGCTAGAGCAGAACAAGACATCTCACGTTTTAACGCATGCAGACTAGAGTGCCTCTAAAAATCATTAGATATTATGCCGACGAAGCAGTAGTTTTTGCAAATATCTTAGATGATTTGCAAAGAATAATCTCTAGCATATGAGATATGAGTAGATTAAGTGGACTTGATCTCAATACGAAAAGAAAAAACAAAGTACATGGTAGTAGGTAAACGCGAAATATTAACAACAATATTTTATGTAAAAATCGGGTTTACGTCATGTTCAACTATCTGTACGTTAAGATTTTGCTGATTTTGGTAGATGCATCATATTTTATGTAGTGGTAACTAACGAGCTATTAGGATACTTCAATAGCAATGGTGGAACATTTGCCTTGGGGGAGGGGGGCGACTTCCAATAAAGCACCAGCCCCAAAAAATATATAAAACAGATAAACCCAAACTACTACGAGTGTGAGTCAAGTCCCACAGCACTTAGGACACAATTGACCCATTATACATCTTCCCAGGGGGTTGTCGTCCTTAGTTCATCATCCATCCTGCCATTTCCAGGAAGGTGGACAAATCACCTTGTGACATCTCCCCTATATCGGCAGATGTTGGCCAAGGCTTGCCGAACGCATACTCTCGTATTGACGATAACTCCGGACATTCACATAGGACATGCTCGACAGATTCGTAATCTCGTTCACACCTCCTGCATAGAGATTTGTCTACTAGCCCCAGTGTGTGGAGGTGTTTTCTTTGTTGAAAATGGCCAGTTAAAAAACCAACCGCCAAGCGTAGGTTTTCCTGGTCATTCTCAGGTACTTTTCTGATGCTGACTTCCCAAGGTTCCTTAGTGTTACCTTGGCAAGTCTACATCCTGGCCCTTCTTCCCATCTTTTCACGGTTTGCGTGTGGGAGAGGCATTTGACAATTTCCGCGATTGTTGCAGTTGACCAGCCAAAAAGATCACCAGGTCCTAAGAGTCTTAGGCCTGCTGCCTTCCTAGCTAGCTGGTCAGCAATGCGGTTGCCTTTATTTCTGTTGTGTCCTTTAACCCACCTCAGGATGATGTTGTTACCATCCGAAGCTTGGGCTAGTGATTCATGACACTCCATTACTAGCCCTGATGTGACACGTCGTCTGTTCAGGGTTAGTAGCGCTTGTCTGCTGTCTGTGCAGATTATTATAACTTTGCCGGCTATACCTTTCCCGATTATCTCTTTTGCGGCTATGGAGAAACCAGCCAGTTCAGTCTGAGCTACGCTGGCATTTTGTCCCATACCCCATTTTACACTAAGGTTCAGTGATCTGGAGTTTATTCCGCATCCTGAGCCTTCTTCCGTTTTGGAGCCATCGGTGTAGATGCAATATGCATTTGCCACGTTTGACTCCCTATGTTGTCTTGTTTCGATTTTGTAGGGTTTTTCGAAGATAAATGTAGGTTTAATCGAGTCGCATCCATGGCCCGAATGTAACTGGGGCAGTGCCTCCAGCTCACCCCGCCAGAAACTACATCTCAATTGTCCCATTCCTACATCAAGGTTTGCACCTGCTGAGCGTAATCTCATCATCGTCATCAGCGCCACCTCTCTGACATGTAAGTCTAAAGGGGTAATTCCAATGAGAAACTCCATTGCAGCAGTTGGTGTTGTTTTCATGGCACCTGTTATATTTAGACAAGCCATCCATTGAATATGGTTTATTTCGTTGATCGCTGTTGCCTGTAGCACTTTTGGTACCCAAGCAATGGCTCCGTAAGTTAGCATTGGCCTAATGACAGTAGTGTAGATCCAGGCGACCATCCTGGGTGAAAGGCCCCAAGTGCTTCCGACTGTTCGCCGACACTATTCATAGGCAATATATGCTCTTTTAGCTCTACTATCTAAGTGAGCGTTCCATATTAACTTCCTGTCAAGGGTAATACCAAGGTATTTCACCTCTTCAGAGAAGTTCATACTGCAGTTTGGAATCCTAGGGGGTATAAAGCCCGTGATCCTTCTTGTTCTGGTAAAGAGGATCATCTCTGTTTTTTTTTGGATTTATAGACAGTGAGTGTTCCTTACAAATAAACGAAACAAAAACTAAATACATGACCATCAAAAGAACTCCTGAGAATGAAAATAATATAACAATAGACAACTATAGTATTGATCGTGTGGATGCCTTCACATATCTGGGCACAGAAATCAATCAGAAGAATTCCGTAAATAGCGAAATTAATGCACGTATTTCCAGTGGAAATCGTACATACTATGCTAATAAAAGATTGATGACGTCGAAATTATTAGACAAAAGAACCAAAATGACTATCTACAGAACCTTGATTAGACCCGTAGTAACCTATGGTTGTGAAACCTGGGTAATGACTAAAAAAGATGAAGCCCAACTCAGGATATTCGAGAGAAAGATACTGAGAAAAGTATATGGCCCGGTGCAAGAGGAAGACGGCACATGGAGAATCAGGAGAAATGACGAGGTTAATGATCTGAATGAAGGGTATGACATTGTAAGATTTGTGAAAAGTCAAAGACTGTCATGGCTGGGACATGTTCAGCGACAAGAAGACACGAAGACGACAAAGAAGATGTTACAGTGGAAGCCGGTAGGAAGGCGGAAAAAGGGAAGGCCCAGGACGAGATGATTGGATGACGTGGAAGACGACCTGAAAACCATGAATATAAGACAATGGAGGAGAAGGGCCCAAGAGAGATCTGAAGGGAAGGACATAGCCAGACAGGCAAAGACCCATCCAGGGTTATGATGCCAAAAGAAGAAGAAGAAGAAGAAGAAGAGTGTTCCTTACACCAAGTTTCTATTAGTCTGAGAGCAACTTGTAATCTCTCGCATAGTGTGTTCTCAAACTTACCGCTTTGCAAGACGGTTATATCGTCTGCATAGGCTATTGTGTAGAAACCGTTCTTGCTGAGTTGGTCAACCAGGGTATTCAACACTATCCCTCTAACCAAAACATCTTCTACATTTATGCTTATTGCTCTATTTGACAGCATACTGAATATCCATTCGCTCACGGCCAGGGGGACATTCCTGACATTAAGCTGTTGGATGATGGTTGGGAAAGTTGTTTTATCAAACGCTCCTTCAATGTCTATGAATATACCTAGGGTGGATTCTTTATTATCCAGCGATCTTTCAATTCTTCCCACTACTTGATGAAGTGCAGAATCGGTAGATCTTCCCGAAGTATATGCATGTTGATTTGGATGAAGTGGATTATGAACCAGAACTTCATCTCTTATGTACCTCTCGCATAGCCTTTCCATCGTTTTTAAGAGAAAAGATGTTAGGCTAATTGGTCGGAAAGCCTTCAGTAGGGTGTAATCCATCCTACCTGGTTGAAGACCACACGTACCTCTCTCCATTCTCTAGGAATATATCTCAGAGCCAAGGAAGCTCTGAACATTCCCACAAGGTGCGTCAGAAGGATATCCAGTCCCCACCGTAGTACGACTGGATATATGCCGTCAGGCCCTGGTGACTTGAAAGGGGCGAAACACGATATCGCCCAAAGACATAGGTAATAATATGTGCAATAAGTTTCCTTTATTTTCCTAACTGTCGAGTTAATTGGGTTGAATTTGTCTGTCTGTAGTAAGTTGCATGTAAGCTAACATATTTCAACGTGTAATAATCATGTTTAAACAATTTTTTCTTTAATTCTGGATTGTGTTACTAGGGGAATTCCCCTACCCTCCTAAATCCGCCACTGTTCATTAGTAGTTTTCCAAAGATAAGATGTAACTGCAGCTATGCTGGTACTGTATAAGTGTGAAGCATTCATGAAAATATGATAATTGTTATGTCACTCTAGCAGCACATTTTCTATCGCACTTCTTCAGTTTTCTGAGGACTTGTCGAAGGTTTTCTGAAGACTAAAATACGATGCATCTATTTTTGACCACGAATTCATATGCAATACGCAAATATGCATAAAGAAAACGAGTCTGTCTTCTTTCAGTAATACACCGAGAAAAAAAATTCTTGACATAAAGAAACTTTATTAATATTTAAGAAAGATCGACTTGGTATATTGCCTAAGAAATATGTCTTTGTATATAAGATATAATTTTCTAAAATATTTCAAATAAATTCTACTATAGCCAAAGAAATATATCTTAAACATGATTGAACTATCACTTTCTGGCAAACTTCAAACCCATTTATCAGAAAGAAATTACACTTGATGTTAATTAATATTATTAGTCATAAAAATATATTTTCTACACATTACAAAACTATTCTTTCTGAGCAATAATATTTCTTAGTAAGGAATATTATTAATTTACCATTAATAATTTATGTATTTAATGTTAAGAAATATATTTCGCAGAGATAAACGTATATTTAGAGTTAAATTAATATTTCTTAAAAATAAAGTGATATTACATACGGCGAAATAAATCATTCTGTTAAGGTAAAATCATTATTTATTAATAAAACAAGATATAAAACGTTATTATTACATACAAATATTTTCTCCACTCTTAAACCACTGGCTTCTACACAACAATAAAAGGATGGAGAGGCAAATCCAACTTCCTCAATTTTTCCTTCTTTTGTTAATAGCACTTTGTATATCAGCAATTCACTAAAACAAAATCGTTATGTAGAAAGAGTAAACTTACTTTAATAAACTTTTTTTTTTTTATAAAGATATAGATATTTATTTTGACAAATTTAGCCCGGGAGTAGTCGCGCTCACTTCTGTAACGCCGATAGTCGCGTGTGAGATTCTATCTCAAAATACGAATTTTAAAACAAATTTTTATTTTGTACTATTTTTATCTACTTTTTATATTGAAAATATATATTTCTAACAATTATATTAAAAAAACCTGTGTTAACGGCCACCTGCCAACATCAGCCACCTGTCCTAACGGCCAGTTTAAAAATTTCCCAAACCAATTATATGTAGACTACAAAAACTGGCAATACCGTCCACCTTTCTATATCGGCCAATAGTTCTTTCATTTTTAGTAGCCGTTACTGACAAATTTTACTGTACAGTAAAACCTGTGTTAACGGCCACCTGCCAACATCGGCCACCTATCCTAACGGCCAGTTTAAAAATTTCCCAAACCAATTATATGTAGACTACAAAAATTGGCAATAGCGGCCACCTTTCTATATCGGCCAATAGTTCTTTCATTTTTAGTGGCCGTTACTGACAGGTTTTACTGTATTACGAAAAAGGATGAAATGTGAGATTCTATCTAACGGCGCGACTACTCGCGGGTTAAAGCTAATTGGCTCTCCCCAAAGCCATAAATTCCACAAAAAGAAGAAGAAAAAGAAAAAAAAATCCTACGCATTACTACACCCCTCCTCGAGGCACTTACGAAATTTTTTGAAAATTGTAAAATTTTTCATCAAGTTATCGCGAAAAAGGATAAAAATTGAGATTCTATCTCACCGCGCGACTACTCGCGGGTTAAGAAATAAAAAAATACACGGCCCCACATAAGAACTATTAATACTAATAATAATCAATCATATTTAGTTCAAACATGGCATTATTTAACCTACACATCTTTGTTTATTTTTTTCTTTTTGTTAATGAAATATTAATTATTTATCTGTATAATATCAAGTCACACAATAAACATTGTTTAGCTAAAACAAGAGGGAAAATACAACCAATGTAAAACATTGAAGCATACATAATAATATGTAATTTTCTTAATTTTTATAATCTAAAAGAAACAGCATACCTAATCATTAAGAAATTTTATTACGGGAAAGTATTATTCGTTTACATCTAAGTCATTTAATACATATTAACTAATTCACGGTTTTCGGCAATAACATTTCTTAACCATAAACATATATTTCTTTTAGACTAACTGATTTCTTTATCTCAAATAAATTAACAGAAAACATCCTTAGCGTTGCACCCGCCATGTTTGATATAGCGTTGTATTGTATATTTTTATAGAAGACGATACATTCAAGAAACCTATTATAGTTGATACATAAGTATACACATTTTTAAAAAGGTACTTACATGTATGAAGTTCTACCATTCCTGGAAGGCCCCGCAGTTGGTTAATAACTCCTTTCTTAATATTTTTCTGAAGCTATATATTATATAATTCTGTCCCAGCTTTAAATTGTGGCATATTTCCCAGTTTTTTTTTTAGTGAATTTGATGGCCTTGGCCGAGCCAATTAGCCAGACATTTTGTTATTTTAAAAACAAACAAATTTGATTTTTCAATCAGAGGAATTTTTTCTGTATTTCAGTTAGAATAATAAGCTCCTTTATTTCAGAGTCGTATATCATTGTACCTAAAAAGCATATAAAGATACTATTATGTTCGTTTTTTAACCATACGGATGCGCAACAATATTATTATTACATTTTAAATTACTCAATTTACTTTTATTTAATACCTATATATGTACGTACCTTCAAAATATCCGTTAATTTTTAAAGAACACCAATAAATCAAAAATCCATATCTATATGAACATGAACAATATCACGCCATCTTGACAAACACTGACGATTAAATCATAAATAGTTAATCTGCGCAATTCTTTTGTGGAAGAAAATCTCTTTGCAAGTAACATTTCGGCATTAATGACAAAGTTTTTATTTTATAACCACAGATACTACAGAAGGTATTTCTGAAGAATTATTTCTTGTGGTTTAAAATATTTATTTGATCGCAAGCAAATTTCTTGTTCACAAATATAAATATGGATTAACTTAACATTATATTTCTTATACTGCAAAATATTTGTAGTTTTCAATTTAAGAAATAAAAACTTTAGGATAAGAAAATTAAATGTACCTAACTATTAATGCGTTTCTTAGTACAGTCGAACCCGCTTAATAGAATACCTGTTATAGGAATATCCCGCTTTAAGGAATAGAAATTTGAGGTCCCGAAACGTTTCTACTAGCCACCAGTGATCGGTTATTAGAATATCCCGGTTATAAGAATATCTTTGGTTGGCACGAAGGCTATTCCAATAAGCGGGTTTGACTTGAAGAAATTATCTGTAAGAAATTATTGAGTTGTGTTTAAAAAACTCGTTTCTTTATATGTGAACTGGTATGTTTAAGTTAATAGGATATGTTAACTTTTAAGAAATATTGCTCAAAGAAATCGGTGTTTTAGGAGAAAAGAAATTGTTCTCTCGGTGTAGATATTTTCATTCGCTAGACCGTGTATTAGTGCACTTAACGTAAACCGAGTACCTGAATTTAAGAACTTCAGAAGGCTGTAGCTCAGGAATAGTAGTTTTTCAGACCTTGGCGCCATGGACTTTTTTAATCTACTCACTGAGACTATCATTGATCAAAGTTTCGTTAAATTTGACCGGGACCACGTTTCCGTTGCGGGGTCCTTTAGCGATAAAAACGAATACATTTACATTCTATTGTTTGTAAGGGTGGGTTTTCCACCTTTAGACATATCAGAGGAGTGTATCAACTAAAACTGCCACTGTCACAGTGGCAGTTGCCAAACTCGTCCGATACGTCTAAAGGTGGAAAATAATAAATAGAATATAAATTTATAGGTTTTTGCGGCTAAACTTTCCACCTCTACTAGTTTCATTTCTTTTTATCTCACGACTTAATAATGTTTTCCATCTTTTGCGTTATTTTGTCGGTTATTAGCGCGCTCATCACTATCTTCTTTTCTTTTAATTTGTAGGTTGATGCCAGTGATGAAACAACTTCTAATTATTTACGGTATGTCAACTGTGCCCGAAACGTTTGTGAACAAAATGTAATAGCTTTTCAATACCGAGGACAACTATACTATAGAACTTCGAAAATGATTTCAAAGGGAGAGGAGTTATTAGTGTACTATGGATCGAGTTATGCAAGAGAGTTGGGAATCGATCCTAAAAAGTATTTTGAACCCCCAGAGGAAAAATGTCAACCAATGTTCTTTACTTGCCAATATTGTTGTATAGGGTTGAGCACTGACTATTATCGAGACAGTCATGAAATTAGATGTCAATTCCATCCGAAAAGATTGATTGTTTATGATGACAGTTTTGTATGCCAGTATTGTAAATATAATCTATCGACGAAAGAAGTTTTAGATTCTCATGAGAAGCGTTGCCGTCAGAAAAAACAAATGTAAGTTGGTTTTTTATATTATATAAATAATTGCACATAATATGTAAAAACGAATGGGTTGGTGACGTCAGTAATACACACACCGGCAAAATTAGCGGAACGCCTTAAAAATGGGACATGTTTGATGTTTCGAATTTCATAAACCAGTTGTCCGATTTTAGTGATTTTTTTAGTTTATTATTTTCTATAGAAGGTGTTTTCAAATAAAAATTATAATAAAAGTATTGCAATTTTATCAAAAGTCTAAATAAGCTTGGTATATTTACAAGATACTCCCTGCCGAGAGGGTTTCTGTACCTGTTGACTTGCTGACTGCTCGATATCGACAACAAGGACAGTCTCTGACCACCGAGGGAGATGAATTTTAGCAGAAACTCTGAAATTTTTTAAAAGTTTAAACAAAATAGGTGCTTTGTGTTACACTTTATGTTAAAAACGAAAACAGATTCGGAAAGTGGGAAGAATTCTCTAGTGACGTATTTGCATTTGAATTTTTTTACGTTAATTTTAAACAAAAAAAAAATTAAAAAACATATTGTTTAAATAATTTAATAGTTTAAAAACAAATAGAGCACTAGAACTTTTTAATTCCTTTCATATAAAAAAAGAATTATCTCAATATATGCCAGGGGTGGCCAAGCTCCTTGATAGTCCGAGCTATTTTTCAAAATTTGAAATGTTTCGAGAGCCGCAATTAAACAATTATCTAAAAAGTGTACAGAAGGTATTAAATTTTTCTCTCACTGTTTGGATTTCACGAATTTTAAAGTGAAATAAAATGGTTATCATCGTTGTTTCAAATATTCAAATAATTCTACAAGCAGTCTTTGCTAATTCAGGATACTTCGATTCTTCATCATCCTTCACCTCTTTTTAGATGAGCCCATCAGAATCAAAACCTGCTAAATCCTAAATTTTTCGTTCTGCTAAATCCAAACTAAAGTACAAATTTCTGAAGATGTAAGGGGCGTGCAGAAAAATTACAAATTAGTGTGCCATTTTATGATATTTATTGATGCCCCTTTGATTGAAAAATACCGGATACTTTTTGGAAAATTTACATTTTTAATGTTCCTTTAGCCTCCTGACAAAATTTCAACACATGGATCTAGCCAATTTTGATTCTATAGGCCTCAGATGTAGTTGTCATGTGTGATTACCGCCATATATTTAAACTCTTTTTTTTTACCAATTCCAAATTGTGGCCATTAATAGTTATGTTCTGCCTAACTCCTTGGTCTTGGATTCTTGGTTATTAGCTTGTATTTCGTCTTCTCTTCATTTATTTGAAGGCCCAGACTACCTGTTTTCTCCTTGAGTTGTGAAAACAACTCTCTGACGTCTCTTGTGTAGATTGAGTGACTGCACCTATATCAGCAAATGACAACAATAGTTTTGATCCTCGATTCGCAAATCCTTCTGTCAGCTCAGATGATATTTTACTTATTACATTGTCTAAGGCCAAATTAAATAGCAACAGTGATAAGGGGTCTCCTTGTCCAAGTCCTGATGTTACACTTATGTCTTTTATATTTGTTGTCAGTAATTTAAGACATTTTGAAAAACAAAAATTAAAAGTAAATCAGGTCCATTTATTGAGAGCCACAAATAATCCTTCAAAGAGCCACATGTGGCTCGCGAGCCACAGTTTGGCCACCCCTGATATATGCCACAGTTTTTGCGTTATTTTATTTAAACTTTTACATTGAAATTTAGATATGCCCAGAATGGCGAGGAACGGCCTTAAAGAGATTTTTAAATGAGGTTTTTGTGGATGCTTTTGGCTTGATTGGTCCGAGATGCGAGGATGTAAGTGAGTTATTTTTTGAAGATATTCTTCTTTAGCGGCGAATCGATTGAGGGTAAAATTGTACATTTACCGCGCGCCTGCGCACACTGACAGTATGTAGTTCTGACAGTAAGTAGTTCATTGCTAATCTTTCAAGATAGGTATGTATGTATCTGTAACCGTGCAAATAAGTCATTAAAAGAATATATTAGTGGTTTTAGGAAATGTATTATTTATTATAATTCTTGTGTTTTTGGATTAATAAAATATTATGTAAGCATAACATTTTTACACTATATGTCGCCGTGTTGTGTAATTATATCCGAAACTTACATATCTATTCCTAGAGCCTCGATGGAGTAGTTAGAAATGCGTTAGCACTGAGATTGGAAGGTTGCGGGTTCAATTCCCTTGCGATTCATATTTTTTTTTATTTTTGGTTGTTTTAATAAAAATTTTTTGAAAGTGGTAGATAAGAAAGTTAGTTTGATTTTTAAATAAAATACAAATAACCTTTTAAGTATATTTACTTCGTTTAAATTACCTATTATATAATAGAAGAATATCTTCTTACGTACGTACATAGTACACACACATTCTTTTTTTATTTTCATTTATCGTATGGCATAGATACAATAAGAACACATAATTTAAAAAAAGTATATAAAACATTACATGAAGTATCACAAACGAATATCTAATGTATTAATATAATGTAAAACATTTTCGGTCGCATTCAGGAAATCATCGAAAACTCTAGAGTACCGCCTTCGGGGGCATTCCTCAATAATGTGGCGGACGGTCTGCCGTTGCGCACCACAGTCACACTCAGGAGTAAGGGCCTTTCCCCATCTATGCAAGCTGTCAGCACATCTACCGGTACCTGTTCTTATTCTGTTCAGCGCCGTCCATGTATTGCGGGGCAGTTCAAAGCCTGGCCGTTTCTGATCGATACAGGCCATTTGGTGTGATTTCTGTGGTGAGTCGCTCTCCCATTTTCTTCTCCAAGCGTTGGTAAGGTCGAAATGTTCCTGATGTAGGGAGGTCGCCCTTAACAATGGGAGATATCTGGAGTGTAGTCTGTTCATTTCGATATCAAGCTTATCATGGTGGATGGGTAGTTGATGGTTAGCCTCGATTTTTCGATACTCTCTGAGAAGAGAATGACTCCTTCTTAGTTTCTGCGGTGGAATGTGACTCAGAATGTGAAGCAAATAGTTCAGTGTTGGTCGAATTGTACCTGAGATCATTCACATTGTCTGGTTTAATTGGGTGTCAATGATCTTCGTGTGTTTGCTATTAACCGGCGAAGCATATTCAGCCGCCGAGTATACGAGTCCGACAGCGGATGATCTGAGTACGGAGGCTGAGTACCCCCCATGTGGTGCCACATAGCTTTTGGATTATATTATTTCGCGTCTTCAGTTTTTCTGCCGTTCTTTTTAGGTGTTCCTTAAAACTTAAAGTTCTGTCAAGAGTCACTCCAAGATATTTTGGTGTTGAGTTATGAGTGAGTAGTCTGTTTTCGAAGTGCACGGAGAGTTTTTTGTTGGCTTGGGCATTATTCCGATGGAAACAGCACACTTCAGTTTTCGTTGCATTGCGCCGTAGCCTCCATTTGCGAAAATATTCACCCATAACAGCAAGGTCATCCGTCAGTATTGTTTCTGTACCATTCATGTTATTATGTCTTGCTGCAATGACCCAATCGTCAGCGTAGCCAAATTTCTGCGAAGTTGTCCTAGGTAGGTCCGCGATGTATAAATTAAAGAGTAAGGGTGCCAAAACAGATCGCTATGGCAGTCCATTGCTGAGCTTCATTTGGACGCTTCTTAAGTTGACCATTGTGACGTGAAAAGGTCTGTCGGTGAGCATGCTATCAATGAGTTTGGTTACCTTTTGGCATGGGATGGCACGGATCCGTTTGCAGATTAGTCCTTGTCTCCAGACGGTGTCATATGCAGCTGAGGGTCAATGAAAGCAACTGATGTTTTTTGCTTTCTTTGAAAACCTGCTTCAATATGTGTTGTTAGGGATAGGATCTGATCTGTGCAGCTGCGGTTAGGTCTGAACCCTGCTTGCTCAATAGGTATCACCCCAAATATGTTTTTACTAATTCTGTTGTGGATTAAGCGTTCCAACGGTTTATAGACACAGCTTAGCAGTGCAATCGGTCGGTAGTTTTGGGGTTGATCATTTGCTTTTCCTGGTTTCAATATGGCTATAATGGAGGCCTTTTTAAGGGAATGGGGGATTTCTCCTGATTTTAATATATCTGTGTAGAAATCAGCCAGCCATTTCCTAGCATATTTGCCACAATGGAGTAAAAATTCTGGATGTATTTTATCGGAGCCGGGTGCCTTCCTAGACTTAATTTCTGATATTGCTGAGGTAATTTCTTCTGGAGTAAACTCGTCAGAGTATTCAGATGTAGGCGGACATGCAGACTTTAGTATTTTTAGTTCTTGTTTAACTTTGGTGGTGTGGTCACGATCTCTAGGAGCTCTTGTGTTTTCTACAATGTGGGAGGCCACTCTGTTGGGAACTATTGGTACTTTGCCTCTAGTTGAGTGCCTGCTACTACCAAGTTTTCTAAGTAAGGACCACGCTTTTCTGCTTGATTGACTAAAGTCTAGTTTTTCCACAGTTTCCATCCATTTTTGCCGTCTGGCTGCATCCAAACTGTCCAGCAGTTCGTCCGCAATTTCTCGGTCTTGGCTTTCGTTGTATTCTTAATAAAATTTTTCGCATTTTTCATCCCATCCTGGGACATAATCTCTACGATATCCTCTGGGTATAGTTTTCTTCGCTGTAGATATATCCGCGCCAACAAATCTCATATAGTTTGTACGTGTTGGGGTTATCCATCCGAGACATTTGTCCAATCTCGCAGTAAAAGTCGCCCAATCTGCTTTTTTAAAGTTCCACCTAGGTCGAGGGAAAGATGTTATTATTGGTATTTTGATGCCAACTTCTATTACAACTGGTCTATGTTGGCTATGTGGAAAATCTGGGAGCACTGTACGTGAAGCTACCAGGGGTTGATTGTTTTCGTTTGTGGAGACAAAGCATAGGTCTGGGTTGTATTCTCGCCGCCAGGCTGCAGATCGAAAAGTTCCCCTATCTTTAGCGTCAAAGACTAAATACGTGTCAGCCCCTTCGCTCCAATTTATCAAAGCCTCGCCGTTTTGATCACTTTGTCTATACTTCCAGAGTTCATGACGGCTGTTGAAATCTCCAACATACACTGAGGGGTGTGGGTGGGCGTGAATAACATGCGGGGGCCACAGGACTGCCGGGTGTTTATAAATATTGCTGACAGTAATTTCGCCAATTTGTATGGTAACCGTATGAATGTTATTTATGTCTGATGTAGAACATATGTGTGCATTTTCTATTTTGTTTCGGACATAGGTTGCTACTCCATAAGCTGGATGGTAAGTTGCACCCAGTAAATCGTAGCCATCAATTCTTCCTCTAGCGAGAATTTGTTCCTCGTTTTCTATATGGGTTTCCTGAATTGCGACTACGTCGATATTATTTTCAATGAGTACCTTTTGAAGATACTCACATTTACTTCAACTAATACCTTCTATATTTAAATGGCATATTCGGACGCTTGGTCCGAGTCGTTTTGTTGCTTGGTCCTGAGAAAGTTCCTTTAAGTTGTTGGTTGGAGGCATATCTTATTATTGTAATGTGTTCTTGCCAGGAGATCTAGAGATTCTAGATTGTCTGGCTGCCTATTGTGCTAGTTCATTTAGCATTACCCAGGGTGCACGTGTAGTATTCTGCTACGGACGCAAACTAGCTTTACATCACTGTAAGTGAGTTGATCGAGGTTCTGAGTGCGGCATCGGAGTTGGCTTGTGTAAGGTCAAATGGGAGGCATGAAAGTAAACAATCATACTGGCGGAATGAGCGGCTTGAATATCTGAGAACAAATTGTATGCGAGTAAGAAGGGAGTTGAAGGGGTTAATAAGAGGGCAAGCAGGAGATTTGGAAGAGAGAATTAATGAATTGAAGCGATACCTAAAGTTGCCCGAATCGTAAAAATGGTCTTCGAGTGCGCTGCGAGTCGCATCTAAGCTATTTGATTATCTGATATCTGATATAAGTTGTACTTTGTTGTACTTACTGGCTTCATTATCTAGTATTCTGGGTTGCAACAATCCTATATGTATAATGTAGTTATGGAGCGCATAAAACTATACATGTCCATATTTTAGGCCAATTGTGGTATAACACTCTTTGTATCAGATAATCAAATAGCTTAGATGCGATGCACAGCGCCCTCGAAGACCATTTTTATGATTTGGGCGCCTTTCGTATGTATAAATATCCGCTATTTCAATTATAATGTTATTAATAACAGCGGAAATTGATACCCACGAAAGGCGCCCGAATAGTAAAAAGGGTCTTCGAGGGCGCCGCGCACATTATATGTAATAGAAATAGCGGATATTTATATCTACGAAAGGCACCCAAATCGAAAAAATGGTCTTTGAGGGCGCTACGCGTCGCATCTCAGCTATTTGATTATCTGATAGCTGGTATTTCATTGTACCCACTAGCTTCATTATTTATGTAGATTTTTGGTGCGCCCTCGTCTCCAAACGGATAAATTAGAAGCAAGTTAAAGCATTTTTTAGGGGAATGATAGCTCCTCCATTTTTGGTGTAATGTAAAGGTTCAAAAAAATTTTTTTTCAGCGTTTAATTTTTTAATGCATAGATACTAATGACGACAAAAGGCGCACCGGCCCACCGGCCAGTCCGGGCCTGAGCTAAGCAAATTTTGTTTACACATTTACCACACGTTGCTGTTACAGGGCCGTAACTACTATTGGGGGCCCAAGGGGCCACCGACGAAGGGGGCCCCGTGCATAGATTTTAACGAGGAAAATGCAAATATGTATTTTAAAAGCCGATTTCAACGAAATATTTTCAAATGACACAATTTTAAAAAGAACGCAGCATAGTTTTAATTTTTCACTGGGGAAATTAGTCTTTTAGACTAAAATGCAATTGGAACAGAACAGGGCCCCTAAGGCCTGAGCTAAGCTGGGGCCCCCGAGACCTTAACATAAAAATTTAAATTATTACTTAAAAAATTAAATATTTCGGCGTAATAAAACCTAAAATGCCATTGGAAGAGGGGGACCGGGGCTAAGCTGGGGCCTCCGAGACCTTTTGTGAACATATAAATTGTGACTGAGGAAATGAGTTATTTTGGCGAAATAAAAACTAAAATGTAACCGGAATAGGGACCCCCAGGTCCCAGCTAATGAATTTACCCCAGACCACATCTTGGTACGTGAAAGGAATCACATATTGGAAAGAAATGTATACATCAGTAGCGGCTTGTCTTATGAGGCAGGTGAGACAGTGCCTCACCAGTATATCATTCGACTATTTACGTTATTTCATAATCAGTTTTTTAAATATAATTTAGCTTTTTGAAATTTTCTGAATAACTTTATTTTTATGAAAAAAATTTAAATCGGTACGGCCCTGACTCTTTATCTTTGTATCCGTCTTCCACGTGCCAGTATTATATGCATATATTCATCATGCATCTCATTCCAACTTTCTCAAATCATTATAGTTGAAGCTAGCCTCACACCACCCTTGTCTAGCATACTACCGTTTCTTAAAATAGGACAACGACAACAGTAAAACCGGCAAAATTTGAAAAATGTGCCACCGATTTTGGGAACAAAATTCATCCATCCTTGAGGCCGGCCTCAAACACGTGTTTTTTTCTTTTATATTCTAAGGTTTATTTTATATTCTAAGATTTTTTACTTAAGAGGATCGGTACGTATTTTCGGCTGCAATGCTATTCAAATGGGGATTCATTTTTTTCAAATCCTGAGAAAACTAATAAGTATTTTTGAAAAATTTAAACGCAGAATGAAAGATCACGTTATTAGCGAGGGCCGAAATTCCCTGAGAACTTCTATAATATTAATTTTAATAAGTTACAGGGGTGAAAAACTAAGAGAAAATTTAGTGTGATTTTTAATTTCAAATATATCATTCAAAATAAACTTTTTATTTATTCTAAGGGACTTTCGGCCCTCGGTAATAATTTAGTCTTTCATTCTGCGTTTAAATTTTTCAAAAATATTTATTGGTTTTTTCAGGATTCGAAAAAAATAAACACAATGCCGTGGTAATATTTTCCAAATCTATCTTTGTCTTACAACGCACTCAGCCGAATATAATATTGTCAGCATATATTGTCAGTCAGACACTGACAATCAGTGACAATTTTAAATATTTGACATTGCATCGGGAATATGTTGAGTTATTGATTAATTATTGAAATATAGTGTACTTGATAAATAATTGATTTAAGACGTGAACTTAATAAAAAGTTATTTATTGTGTATTATTTGTGGAAGATCCAAGCAGAGAATACATCAGGATAATATGTTCTGTGATCCAAGTATTTTGTTGTTAAAGATTTTCAAAATTGTAAGCGTTCCATAACAATATATTATTAAAAAATCCATTTAACACTTTTCCTCTTTTCTCGATTGAGTATTAATCTTTGTTGTAGAAATAAATTATTACAATCACTGAATACATAGTTAGTGAAAAAATTATCACATTTATTAACTGATTTAATAATTTCCAATTATAAAAATAACAGTTATCCAAGAACATTCAAAACCCATATCTTTAAATTAATGACATTTTCAAGTAGAATGACATTCTAGTAATGTTTACATATCTATACCAGTGTGAATTTTACTACACGTAATTTGCCGTGTAAAGACAGAAAAAGTAGGGATACACGTAAAATATTTGCGAATTATGTACCCATAGCCTTAAGGTCCCGCGGAACGGAATAGGAATAGCCGAACTGAACCGACTACAAACACAAGTCGATTGCAGATCATAGCTTTCTATGCATACGCGGTAATATACGAATGGATTACTATATTTTACAAGTTTATGGATATGTATTTAAAACATTGTTCATTTAGATTTTAGATCATTGTTCATTATCACCTAATATATTGTTCTGAAGCTATTTCTTTGTGACATTTATTATGTAATTTATTATTATAAATGGGAAACAAGCCACAATTTAACTTAAAAAATGATTTTATTAACGTTTCCACTTCCACATCGGACGTTTACATACAAAAGTAGTTTTTAAGTGTTTCAAAAATGTTCTATTTTGTGTTTGTGTTTTTTTTTTGTAAAATATATAACTAATAAATTATTTTTCTTTATTTATTTGTTACATTTACATACAAAAGTATTTAAGTGTTTAATAGTTATTTATGATATAAGTGTTAAAAGTACACGTTTAAGGCACGCATGTGAAAGTTTGGAGAATGAGTGATAGCGAGTTCTGCAACTCACATGAGTGTCTTAAAAATGTACTTTTTAGCACGCATATCATACAGTATTTTTTCTACAAACGTAATTACAGGACAATATCTACAAAAACTTTTACTTGAACTTGACTGACATTTCATTTTTATATTTTTTTGACATTACATCAAAATTGCCTATACGATCAATACGAATTGCAGTGCCATAAAAAGTTTAAAGCATTAGTGCCTTAAAGTAGCATTTTTAACGCACGTATGGAGTGCTAAAAATTGCATTTTTAACATGGTTGTACAAAAAAATGTTATATATTGTTGTTTTTTTTTGTAAAATTTTTTTGAACAAAGTTATTCAAAACAGATTGAGTAAAAGATTTAAGCGAATAATATTGCAACATGATTCCCACAGCCTTAGCTCATTCTCCATATTTTCCACGATTTTTGAAAAAACTCACACTCTTTTGTTACCTATGTAAAATTTGAAGTTTTAGATATGGAATTGTAATTTAAAATAACTCTATGCATTGTAGCTGAAAGCATTTGAGTCGACCGCATTCACCGGAAAACTTTTAGAGAACTAATCGGAAACAAATATTTCTTGAGGATTCTTTGTCCGCAATTTTTTGTGGGGATATTTTTTTTTCTAAAAAATTTGTGGAGATTATTTGTCTGGGTACTATTTGTCCGGGGATTTTTTGCGGGGATTTTTTGTTCGGGGATTATTTGTCCGGGAATTATTTGTCTGGGGATTTCTTGTCCAGGGATAATTTGTGGGGATTTTTTGTCCGGGATTATTTGTCCTAGCTTCGTCCTAGTGTTATGACGTCACAGAATCGACCTTCCGGCCATTAAAGAGAAGCTAACCATAATAATAAAATTCCTCAGGTGTAGTGTGCTTCACCACCCTCTACTATCACGAGCCGCCCCTGGTATACATAAGATAAAATGAGCACATTAAGATCAGTCCCACCAATACACTGACCAGCTTTACCGAGTGTGCTTGGCTCACACTGCAGTAGCTTAAGGCACCTTAAGGTGCTTTTAAATCAAAGTGAACACGAACGAAGGAACGAATTCGTAGGTGTTCGCTTGGTTATTCGTTCGGTACAAAGTAAGACCATTTACATTGTAGCGAACGAACGTATTCGTTGATTAATCCGTCCGCAATGGCAGATACAGATGAAGATGTAATCATGAGCGCTGTTAATTTTATAGTTATTGCAGGACATGCTGAAAAAAAAAAAGAAAGAAGAGAGTGTGGCAGAGGCGTGCGGTTCATGGAAGCGGGGGAAGCGCCGCTTCCCTATTTATTCGTCGATATAAGAAAATATATTATTAATCAATATTTAATAATAAAATTCTTTTCCCTAATCCAAATAATCTACATATTACCTAGCCAATAGGCATTGAAAAATATTAAAAATTAATCGCGTACGAACGAACTCAATATGCACACAATTCAACTATTTGGTCCACTCCTGGCAGAAGCGCGTCTCAAAATCGCCGCTTGTCATGCAGTTGTCCCTTTTAAAATTGGTCAGGGTTCAATGACCGCACCCACTAGTCGCGCTAATTTTGGTATGCCATGGAAGCGCTCGTGCTATCGCCTTCCCGAGAGTGAGATGCTCCGACTGTTACTGCTGCTAAGGGGTGCTTAGGTATTACATACATTCGCTTAAAGAATATTTCGATTTAAATTTTTTGCAGAGATATTTCCTTTTACTGATCTTTTATTTGACATTTTACAGAAATCAAATGGTATTGCATTTTGTATAAGACAAATTGATGACTTTATTAATACGATAATTAAAAAAACGAGAGCAGTTTAAAAATATTTGGGATAAAACTGAACATATGGGGTTTGAACATGAAAGAAAAATAATGAAGATTGATAATTTCGGAGACAGAGAGACAGAGAAAACAGAGGAAACAAAGAGACCTTTTGATAATATTCTACAACAAATGAATTCTAGCTTTCGAAATTTTAACGATTTAAAATTTGTAGAATTATACAGGGTGTAACGAAAATACAGGTCATAAATTTAATCACATATTCTGGGACCAAAAATAGTTCGATTGAACCTAACTTACCTTAGTACAAATTTGCACATAAAAAAAGTTACAGCCCTTTGAAGTTACAAAATGAAAATCGATTTTTTCGAATATATCGAAAACTATTAGAGATTTTTTATTGAAAATGGACATGTGTGACATTTTTATGGCATTAGTATTTAAAAACAAAATTATAGTAAAATTTAGACACCCCATAAAAATTTTATGGGGGTTTTGTTCTTTAAACCCCCCCAAACTTTTGTGTATGTTCCAATTTAATTATTATTGTAGTACCATTAGTTAAACACACTATTTTAAAAACTTTTTTGCCACTTAGGACTTTTTCGAAAAGTCAGTTTTTATCGAGATATTTTGAATATTTGTCAAATCCACCACATAATTGTATATGGTTAAGTACGATGATGGAGACTTAGTAATAATAGGAAAATTTATTTATGATTTACATTTTTGGGTATATTTTGAACCATATTAAAAAAGAAGCCACATCTCGATAAAAGGTACCTTGTAGAAAAAATACTAAGAAGCAAAAAAATTTAAAAACACGTTGTTTAACTAATGGTATCGCAGTAATAGTTTAATTGGAACGGACACAACCATTTGGGGGGTTTAAAGGAACAACACCCCCATAAAATCTTTGTGTATACATATTAAAAAAGTAGTCGCAACTCGATAAAAACTGCCTTATCGAAAAAATACCAAGAGCCAAAAAAGTTTTAAAAACATTGAGTTTAACTAATGGTATCACAATAAAAATATAATTGGAATGTACACAAAAGTTTGGGGGGGTTTAAGGGAACAAAACCCCCTAAAATTTTTATGGGGTGCACAAATTTCACTATAATTTTTCTTTAAGATACTCCTACCATAAAAATGCCACATGTCTATTTTCAATAAAAAATCTCTAATAGTTTTTGATATATTCGAAAAAATCGATTTTTATTTTGTAATTTCAAAGGGCTGTAACTTTTTTTATGTGCATATTTGTACTAAGGTAAGTTAGGTTCGTTCGAACTATTTTTGGTCCCAGAATATGTGGTTTAATTTATGACCTGTATTTTTGTTACACCCTGTATATAATCTTAATATTTCTAATTATAATTCATCAAAATTTCCCACAGAGGAATTTATGTCATTAAGATTAAATAATGAAAATTTTTTGATATCCCAGCTTTGCATTCTCAGTTAGTATTATTTATGAAAAAACTGACATGAATGATAAAGAAATACCCAGAAATCTGGGATTTCTTTATAACTACTGGCTTAAACAAGTCGCTGTGTGAAGTGGTCAAGTTGTGTGAATTAGTATACTACTAACTATCCCAGCCACAAGTGCATCAGTTGAACGAAGTTTTGCAGTATTAAGATGCATTAAACGTTTCAAATTAAGAAAGACTTTGAAAGTTAGCCCTATTATCCATTAAAAAAGACTGCATTCAACAATTATCAGAAGTTGATAGGAGAATAGACCTCGAGTATAAATAAGTGTCATTTTAGTGAAAGTTGTGTGTTGTGGAAAATGCCTCGGAGTATATTTTTTTTAATAGGATTCTTCTTTAGAAAACCAAGCCCAGAGCGAGGACTCAAGGCCCGAGTTAGCAATACAGATCAATGATAGGTCACTAGTCACTAGAAATAGCGGGAATAGAGTGTCTCACGCGTCACGGATTTAGTGTGTGAGTCCTTGTACGCAGGACGTCTCACATAATTAAATACTTTGCTGATAGAGAGCCCCTGCGCATCAGAGTGTTATCAGGTGGAAAGTTGCTCGACCTCAGACCCTTAAGAGAATATTTTTATATCGTTATTGAATCGCTTCCCCTTTCGAAAAAGTCACCTCACGCCACTGGAGTGTGGTGTTCACATAGGAGGGAAAATGCGCTTTCAAGGGGTTAAATATCAAAGATTTTTTCGGACCCTCCCTTGCGCTGGGGATAAATTCCCCAGACCTTCCGGTAGGGGGCCCCCAGATCACATTTGCCCCGGGGCCCCCAACACCGTAGTTACGGCCCTGTGCTGTTACTGAACTCTAATAAAAGGGGTGATACACACGCGAGTAAGTACGCGAACTTATGGCTCGCGACTTTTTTCGCGCGTGTATCACCGCAAGTACGCGTACTTTAAGTCCGCCGAGTAAGTACGCCGTCGATCCAACAAGTTTGAAATCTTACTCGTAACCCGTACGTGTATCACTGTCACGAGCCACGAGCCTCGAGCCATCATGTTATTGCGTTTAAAGTTACACTTATATTTTCACTAATTAAGCCAATTGCCTAGAAATAATTCAATCGTTTATTGTTGAAATGAGACAAGTTACATTTTATAAGTTTTGAGAAAACCGTAAAACACTATTTTAAGCTATACTAAATTATTTTGATTATTTGTTTTTGAGTAAACCTAATTATTTATAGGCTGTTTTATCCTCCTGATGAAAATATTACCATCTTATCTATGATATTTTGTTTGTTTATGCTTACCTTGTATTAAATTAAAATAGATCAAAAACAAGTGCTATACTTCACATCATGATTTTGACAGCTTACTACACTTATAAAAAATAAAATTGTTCTTCTATTTAACAAAACCTGATCAAAAAATAATCAAACTCTACTAAAAAACATAATATTTCAGTAAAATTAGGTACACAGAAAATAAAAAATTTAACCAAGAGGACAGTTTTTAACTTTTTTGCTACCGACGGCGACTGCGATCTTTAAAACCGCGTAGTTTAAGCTGCCGTGTATTGTTACTCTTCGCCGATGTTACCGGTTTTTATTGAAGGTATGCGAAGGTAAATAACTAGTTTTATTTTCTACCAAACAAAAAAAAATAATAATAAGAAATAAAAAAAAAATCGGAGAATTCACAAACTATTTATTCTTATTAACCAAAACTAAAAAAATTCATATTAATCTTAATTGAAAATATAAAAAAAAAACCCAAAAGGAAAAGGTAAAAAGCTCAACTAAAGTTTATATTTGCCTCTAAGAATATTCTTTTCAGCGTACACCCATATTATAATTCTTAAAACTATGTAATATTATATTTAGGTACTATTTACAAGAAAAAAATACAAAACCGAGATATTTGTCAGACTGCTGTATGGTGTGGTGGCTTAGACAGGCAAAACAACGTTCTTTTAAGAGAAGTATTGGTTTGATCCTACCTTATGTTTTTTTCCGTCGATGTTATACACGTGGATGATGTCGTACTGCATTTATATACTTGGATACTTCACAGATATACAGGTTATATAAATATCGACCCTGGACAAGGGTGTTTCAAAAAAAACTCACAACATCAAAATGAATTGGAGAGAAAGAAAAATTGTTGGCCTGAAATGAATAGATACATCAGCATGCAAGCAGAGCAAAAGGTATAAATTAAAATTACTAAAGGTTTCCCTTTAGACAACGAATCAGGTGTTAAAAAAACAAAGCTTACCTTAAAGATAGCGTATGGCCAAAAAGAAAGGTCTTGGGGACCTAAATATCCAGATATTTTAAATCCTTGCTGAGCAAGACAATCGTCAACTTCATCAAATTGAATATTTCTTAATTAGTTATCTGGATTACTTCTGATTAAATATCCTCAAGGAGTTTCATAGGACAATACTAACTTGTCCTCATGAAGTGTAAATCAAAAGTGAGCAAGATATGACACTAGACAGGTAAAGACAAAGAGATGAGAGATGACCCTTACTAGACAGGTAGCAACGTATACCTAAAGCCTACTTCATGCCTGATTTTCTATATGATTTCGGACTTAAAAATGGCTTGATAGCCGCTAATGTTCAAGACAATATAGAAGCCTGCATAGGGATTACGTACACTCGATACGCATCGTATCCGCCATGTTTTTCCGTAAGGCGCTATGGGAAAACATGGCGGATACGATGCGTATCGAGTGTACGTAATCCGGGCCCAGATTTTTATAATTGTTTAGGCCAGTACTTGTGACAATAAAGCAAAAATTATGACAATCTTATTTATAAGAATCGTTTCTAGTTGCTTAGCGACTTTTAACCCGTAACAGTATCACCGACGGCGAGCCGAGTAAGTCCGCGATCTTTAAACCCGCGTACTTAAAGATTGCGTGTGTATCACGCGCTTTATTTGATATAAATGATTTTTGTTTTAGAAAATGTGTAGCTGAAGAAGACAATACATGTGATAAAATCGCTTTGAAGAAAAAAGAAGAACTTGGAAAAAAGATGGCTATTTCCATGAAGAACAAGGAGAATAGAGAATTAGAGACAACAAGGGAGAAAAATATAAATAGCCTAGAATATTTATGTTCAATTTGTAGAAAATACTTTTCTAAGAGAACTTCTTTGGATAATCATTATTTACGGGTACATCCGGATAAAACAGTTAACATTCTTTCAAAAATACATGAGTGTTCAAATTGCTCGTACAAAACTACAATATCATCTGATTTAAATAAACATAACTGTAAAGGTGATGATCGACCAATGTATGGTTGTAGTCATTGTAAATATGTTACTAAACAGAAAGAGAACTTAGTTAGACATTTAAGACTTCATGTTGGTAAAAAACCTTTTGCTTGTTTCGAATGTAATAAACAGTTTAATCAGAAAATTCAATTAGATAATCACATATTAGTAAAACATCATGATAACGTATTATTAGTAAAGTCAATAACTTCAAAAGTTTGGTTGTGTTCTATTTGTAATTACAGAGTAACAAGAAAATCAGATTACGACAAGCATATGTTAACCCATTCTCAAGAAACCCCTCATGTTTGTTGCGAATGTCAAAAAACATTCAAATGGAAAGACTGTTTACAGTCACATATTTTGTGTCATCATTCAAACAACGAATCATTAATGAAAATGGTGACTCGTAAAATTTATACTTGTGAAATATGCAACAAATTCAGAACTATAAACAAAACTGGTTTTAAAAGACATTTAGAAACTCATTTAAAATAAAAAAAAATATTTTAAATTACCATAATTTATCACAATAGGGAACTTACATAAAATTTTAAATTCGAAAAAAATGTTATAAATCACAACAGAACATAATTTAAAACATGCATCAATAATTCCGTCAATTTACACTCTACGAGCAACGCACTGGGAAAATTTTGGGCCAGTTCTGATTTCTTTCATTATACGTCTGCGTAACTTGGAACCATATGGGAAACTTTTTTAATATAAATTTTGGGAAAAAAGTTATTCTTCATAAAGTGCTCTGCATAGTCCATAACCTACGATGCAATCATCAGATATAAAATTGTATCAATAATATACGAGGTGTGTCCAAAAATATGAATTTAGCTCAAGAGTAAAATACCTTTATAGTTCAAAATATTTCAACTAGAAATGCAATTGCATATTGAAACATAGTTTTTAATTACGAACAACTTTTTATAATAAAAAATTTTAATATTGTGAAAAATAAAGGTACTTTACTCTTCAGCGAAATTCATATTTTTTGACATACCTCGTATAAAATTAACAAAATTTATTTGCCTATAATTTTATCTTAGTTGTTAGACTATGCAAAACGTTTTAAAAAGAATTACATTTTTTTCGTAAAATCAATAATAACGGAGCTATGTTGAGGGCCGTGATTTGAGGAAAATTTTCAAAAAAAAAATTTTTAACTTAGAGGAGTGTAAATGCAGATTCTAACATAATTTTTAATTACAAACAACTTTTTTAATGACATTTTTCGATATTTTGAAATATAAAGGCACTTGACTCTTGAGCGAAATTCATATTTTTTGACATACCTCGTATACTGTTAATAAAATTTGATGATTGCGTCTTAGGTTTTAGGCTATGCAGAGCATTTTATAAAGAATAACTTTTTTTCGTAAAATTGGTATTAAAAAAGTTTCCCGTATAATTCCTTACGCAGACACCCTGTATATGTATTTTGGGATGCTGAATCCGAATATGAGGTTTGCGGACAGAATTTCGTGACGGAACATTAAGTAAATCGCCAAAAAAGCGAAAATTTCTCATTTTCCCCGCTTTTTGCTTAAATCTCGAAAACTATTAATTTTTAGTAAATGGTCTGTTAACAGAAATTAAAGTACCTAGGTACTTAAAATTCTCTACAAATATCACTATCTACATGTTTTTTCAGACCAACTAACACTAATATTTCTTTTTAGACCAATTTTTTTTTTTTTAGACCAAGTCGCATCCACCCGAAGGTTATTAGCGACATTTCTGTAACATTTGTAACAATATTAAATCAAAAATTGGTAAAAATGAATTACAATTTGTAGACAATTAAACCTTTGGAACAATAATTTTATTCCACGCACTAACACTTTATTTTTGAAATGAACTTTTAGATCGCTAGCAACACTCTCTTTCTGATGCATCATTAGTGATAGCGTTACGCGCACTAGTATCTGCTTGTTCATATTTCCTTCTATGCCTATGTGGGATGGTATCCACAGGAAGTGGATTCTTCTGAAACTTTCTTGAGCTTCCATTAGTTCGGCCTTGGTTCTTTTCTCATTGGGGTGTTTATGGAATATATTTTGCATAGCTTTGACTGTGCTAAGAGAGTCGGAAAGGACTGGACAACAAAAGAGGTTTTTAATATATATATATATATATATATATATATATATATATATATATATATATATATATGTTTGATGGCTTTAAACAAACCAAAGAGCTATGCAGTATAGATGCTGAAATTTATAGAAAGATGTAGGAGCATAGCAAGGCGATGAACAAAATCCATGAATATTATTTTGAAGTAGAAACTTGAATATTAATGTTGGCTTAATTGAGATGTGTCACTTTCCCAGTCCGATGCCTCACTGCCAAGATAACTATTGATTTTTTTCTTTATGGACGTAAATTTTCGTTTTATGGATCTTTCCCTTAAATGGGGGTAAACTCGGCTGAGCATATGGGACAAAGCTGATAGGTCTGTGGTATATTCTTGAATTGTGGTTATAGGATCTGTTGATCCAGTGAAATTCGTTAGGAGCGCGTTAAGTTGATCAAAGTTTAGAGGGAAAGGTAGAGGGGGATTTTCTATGAAGTTTTTAGCAGGGTCAAGTAAGAGAGAAAATGAGCATTCAGAAGTGCTTGCTGAACTAATTTTAGATTTTGCTTGGACTTTAGGTGGTGGAAAAATGTTACATTCTTTTGAAGATGGATCTGCTTCAGGTGAAATAATTTCATCAAAGTTACGTTTTGGTTGAATATTTATGTGACTGTCCTTATTTAATGCATCTACTTGGCTCGGTATCTCCGGGACATTAGAAATAGACTTTTGTTCACACTGAGAAGGGTTTGTATCATTGGGTGCTTGCAAAGATATATTTGTTGCGCTGGATACTGACGCTTCATTGTTTTGGTTGTGGTTTAGTTGAGCTAGTGGTTCGGAGCACTGTGATGCAATGTGACCTGGCTTCTTGCATCTAAAGCAAACTAAACTGTCTTGAGAAATGAATATTCTATATATCGTGTTGTCAAAAACAAGAGTAAATGACTCTGGTAGTGTTAGACTGTGAGGACTGATATATATTTGTCTTCGAAAACTAAGGATGTGATTGTACTCAGGCATAGAAGCACTAATTTTGAGAAATGTCATGGGGGAGACAGGAACTATGCCGATTTTTTGTAACTCATTGATTAGCAAGTCGTGCGGTATTGAAAGACATACGCCGGAGAGTACAAGTCGTTCCGCTGGTGTAACTAACCTTCTTGCTCTGACAATTTCACCTTGTATTTCTATTTGACCATGATTATTCATAAAATCATCCACTATTTGTTTATTGGATAAATACATACATATGCGATTATTAGATAATCTAGAAGAGAAGATTATATTTTTCGGTTGAATTACATTTCCAAGTGGGAGAAGGTAGTCTTGAAGTTTGGTGTTTTCTAAGGCACTAAAGATAATTGCTTGGGACTTTAAAGGAAATTGCACTCTCGACGCTGCCAAAGAGTATGACTGTGATGCGTTTATTTGAATTTGATGGTCTTGTATTGTAGAACTGTTGTGTGATTCCATGTTTGAATCCATTTCGATAAACGTTAAGTGAAAAGTAAGTCCGACCCTGTACATCTGTTAAAACAGGTGTATCGGTCTTTACTAAAAGCGGTTATTTTGCTGGTAAAACTGGATTTGTTTATTGACAACAATAACAAATAATTGCAATTTGCTGACTTTAATGCTAATTTAACTGGATAGTATATAAAGAGTTTGTACACTTACAGTTTATTTCAATATATCACTGAGATTCACAATTTATAACTTATTTTAAACTTTGTTAATATTAAAAATATTCGGAGCACACGTTGAATACAACATTATAGTTATCGATGCAGGACCGGTCTCCTTTTAGACCAATTGTTCGGTCTAAAGTGTAAGTTGAAAATTGACAATTTTTAACGGTCTCTGCAAAACCCCAAAACTTTATGTTTTATTAGAATGCTGTCATTTGATAAATTTCTCCTAGATAAGGAAAAAAAAATATCCTGTTGGTGACACAACCCCCTCCAGGCCGAAACCAAATTTTTTGAGTAGTATGGACATCTATAATAATAACCTATGTTTTCTGCGGCCGATTTTGATGATATACATAGTTATAAACAAATGAAGACCAAAAAACGGTAAATTTTCGCTTTTTTCGTATATTACCAAAAAGTTAAGTATTTGAAACAAATTTGAGAGTAAAAATCTCATAAATTGTAAAAAAAAATTTCAAAAATATGGCATTTGCTAAATATGTCTATCATTATTGGTTGTTTAGAAACTTGCCAAATAAATCATAAATTTTAAGTTTTTATAAATATTTATAACTTATGTAAAAATTAACTTAAAACCTTCTTATTACACGGAATGCTGAGACGTCTGGTGCTTAAATCATACCCTAAATTTCAAAGCAATTGGTAAAATAGTTTAAAAGTTATTTAATTTGTTTATCCCAAATTAATTTTTTTTGCAACACTACAAGTCAGAAAATGATAAAGTTACAGTAATAATTGGGATAGTTTATGACAGAAGATTTACACTATTAATTTAATTAAAAAAAAAATGACGAAAAATAATTCTAAATAATATTTCAAAATTATTTTGCAAGAACATGTGAATTAAAAAAAGGGGGGCTAACTTCGTCCCTAATTGTCCTAGGACAATTGTTTTTCTTTCTAAATGTGTATATGAATATATACACATATATTTCTTTCTAAATATGAAAAAAGTATTTATTTACGGGTAACGGTTAAAAAGTTATTCTGATTGTTTTTAAGTAAGCAAAAAATCGACATGTTTTTGCAATATAATTTTACACTGTTTAAAAATACTTTTTGTCATGTTTTTAAATTAAGTAGGTAAATAGTATAAATGTTAGTCTTCCATAAACTGTCAGAAGTCTTACTGTAACCTCATAATTTTCTGACTTATACTGTTGCAGAACAAATAAATTTGGGATAACAAAATTAACTAACTTTTAAACTATTTGACCAATT
The DNA here is from genome assembly GCF_917563875.1 of Diabrotica virgifera virgifera. Classification (NCBI taxonomy): domain Eukaryota; kingdom Metazoa; phylum Arthropoda; class Insecta; order Coleoptera; family Chrysomelidae; genus Diabrotica; species Diabrotica virgifera. The sequence goes on from NC_065451.1 coordinate 68,171,540, forward strand.
GCTTTGAAGTTTAAAATATAATTTAAGCACAAGAAGTTTCAGCATTCCGTGTAATAAGAAGGTTCTAAGTTAATTTTTACGTAAGGTATAAACATTTATAAAATCTCAAAATTTATGACTTATTTCGCAATTTTCTAAGCAACAAATAAGGATAGACATATTCAGCAAACGCCATATTTAGTTTTTATTAAAATTTTTAGATTTAAAGTTTTTTATATGATTTATGACTTTATGAGTTTCTTATTCTCAAATTTGTTTAGAAAGCTTCCCTTTTTAGTAATAGACGAAAAAAGCGAAAATTTACCGTTTTTTATTATTATTGTGTGTGTTCTTAAAGTAACGCGTTAGTTAAATTAACAATATTATCAAAAATACTTATTGTATTTTTGATATTTTAATTAATTTTTGATTTTAATTAATTTTTGATATTGTTTAATTTAATATTTTAATTTAATATCAAAAATTAATTAAAATTTAATAATATGAGCACACACAAAACTATTGTATTTTTGTCCACCCTGTACCAATTTGAATCAACATGTGATACATTTTTGGAATCAGCTCAGCTAGAGTAATCCGAAAATTAAAACAAAATGGGGGTGTTCCATTAAAAAAAATGACGGTGACGTCATTACTCGAAAATAATTCACCCTGTATATTAGAATATTATTTTAAAATACGGTAAATTAAAATCAAAAATCGACGTGTTTCAGGATTATTTCTTAAAATGCTCTGTTTAGCTAAAATAGAATTTGTTCCATACTTTACGGACACAGTGTATAGGTTATTATTACAGATGTCCATACTACTCAAAAAATTTGGTTTCGGCCTGGAGGGGGATGTGTCACAAGAAAAATCTTATTTCTCTGGACTAAAAGTGGTTGGTACTGGCACGAGACCACTAGTAGTTTTTTCCAACCCCACTCACTTGAAGCTTTTTGTTGTTCGTCAAGTGTGGCTTGATATAAGGATAACCATTGCTGCACCTGATAGTAAACTCTAAGTGACTGTTCTCGTGCAGCAGATTCGGTAGGGGGTAATGAGGCAATGTTGGTCTTATTTTTGTATGATGAAGATACGTATTATCTCATATCGTTCAGACTGGTCCCTTTTTTTCCATATAAAGCTATGCCATATGAGAAACATGTTTCCTGCTGTAGCAACCGCATCCTGATGTGCATTACGGTCTTTAAAAGCCTCCATGGTTAGTTGCAAGTCTCATCTGTTCATCTGCAGGACTTTAAGAAATTTCAGTTTCCCCTCATTAAACAGTGCGGAAGTAGTATCACAATCACTCATGGCATGATATGCGATCCTACATTGTAGGAATAAGATATGGTCCATTAAGATTTTTTAAGCAGCCAGATGAGGGTTGTAGAAGCTTTGCGATACCTTTCCTTTTCTTCGTTTCAGAAAGAATATATTTTTTCTGTTAGGACTACACAGGCCAATCCAAATGACCAGAAGGTCGACATCTTCCCCCACCAGTGTCACATTTTAACTTGACGGTGCCATCTCAAGAGCTATCGTAATAATTAGAATATCAACATCCTCCACAGGATGGGGGATGTAAATTTATCAAATGACAGCATTCTAATTAAAAATAAAGTTTTGGAATGTAAAAAATGGGTTGCAGAGACCGTTAAAAATTGGCAATTTTCAACTTGCACTTTAGACCGAACAGTTCATCTGAAAAAAAAGTAAATAGTGATATTTGTAGAGAATTTTAATTACTTTAATTTATGTTAGCAGACCATTTACTAAAAGTTAATAGTTTTCGAGATTTAAGCAAAAAAGCAGGAGAAAGCAGAAATTTTTCGCTTTTTTTGCGATTTACTCAATGTTCCGTCACGGAATTTTGCCCGCAAACCTCATATTCGGATTCAGCAGCCCAAAATACATATATACATAACGAAAGAAATCAGAACTACCCCAAAACTTTCCTAGTCAAAACACAATTTGATGGAATTACAAAGATAAAAAAGTTGTTTTTGTGTTCCGTTTTACCCCTAAAGACGATTCTAAATTCAAATTATTGCAGCTAGTCCAAAACGCGTCTTGATGTCATACGGTCAATGCTTACATTCTGCACCAACAAAGTAAACAAAATCGTATATAATTTTAAATTACACATTATAAACGTTAGTAGAAAATACAGTTATTTAACGTCACAAGTGTTTTTGATCATTTGAACTATTCATAGCAAAACTTGTACTTTTACAAAATGGTTTTATTTTCCATAATAAACCTTATTTCCTTTCCTTCAAAAACGGTATCAAACTCCAGTCTCAACAAACTGGTATATATTATTACAATGACATACGATAAATGTCATTAGAATATAATTATTTTTCCCTTATGCCGCGACGATGAGCTGGGTAAATACCCAAGTAGGTGGAGGCCAATAAACTAAAGAAGGAGAAGAAAAATATACCTAAACATTACCATAAACATAGCCATATAGTAAAACTATGTGATGTCACGGGTCGTCTGAACTATTTTAAATCACAGAAGATTTTAAATTTGTATTTCTGTATTATGTATTAAGTATTATGAGTTTTTGAAGCGTGAAATTTTGGAAATCTCATTTTTAAATAAAACGGAATATTATTATTTAATAAAAAAATGTGCAAGTTCCCTATTGTAAACGTAATGATTTAACAAAGTATTTTACACAACCATTGTAAATTATTTATTACCAAAAATAATAGTAGGGGAGGAAAGTATGCTAAATTTGCAGTTACTCGAGCGCTCTGGGAACCTAATGGGTTGGTTGTGATTATTAGGTCCTAAAACAAAAAAAAAATATTATTATAATTGGAAATAAGCTACAATTTAACTTATAATTTTATTAACGTTTCGACTTCCAACTCGGACGTCGTTGTCAATATACAAAATATTTATTAATTAAACAAAAATATTGTTGCTTAGTAAAAAAAATCTTCTAATAATTTAATTTAATCTGACTTATCCATATCGGAAATTTAGACATATATTTTATATTGTAAAGAAGTCTTTAAAATAATATTGCCAATATTTAAAAAGTAAAGAAAAGTAAAAAGAGAAAAATCAAACACGTGGCTCTAATTATGCTAAATGAAACCAATTGTGTCGCAAATACCCCGGTAGAATAGAAAGAAAATACCATGATTAGTAGGTCAATAACATATCAAGGATAGTGTATAATTTATATTTTAATATTATTTGTATATCTATGTATTATTAATATGATTATAATTTAAAATAACATACATATTTGTACAATAGGAATTTGGTGTTAGTTTTGAGAGTAAACTGAATGTAAGACGATATACTTACAATGTCGGGATATTATCATTACGTTTTTTCCTGGTTTTCCTCGTGATTTACCATGGAATCACTAACACGAGAATTTTACTGTCACCATTGCATGTGGTTGTCTTTTTAAACACAGATCACATGCTATGATTTTTTTGTGACGGATATTCTTAAGTTAAATTTGATTTCATGTAATCGAATGAACTATCTTTCAATAAAGTCGTCCCAGCAACGCAACTAATAAATATTGGCAATATCATTTTAAAGTCTTCTACTTTAAAATGTATAATATGTATCTGAATTGCCGATATGAATGAGTCAGATTAAACTAAATTATTAGAAGAAGCAACAACATTTTTATTTATTTTATTAATATTTTGTATTTTAACAACGACGTCCGAAGTGGAAGGAGAAAGAAGAATAAAAAAACATTTTTTAAATTAAATTGTGGCTTATTTCCCAATTAAAATAATAAACTTATTTTTACATAACGAGTCCAAATATGCAATAAAAAAATGGAGGTTTTTAATTAAGATTTTAAACTATAACCCCCACCCCACCTCCGTGGGAGGTCGTGTGGGAGGTCGTGTTGGATGTCATTCCATAGACTTTTTAAAAATATGATGTATTTTGCAGTTTTTCGATCTGATGTTGATTTCGCGAAATATTGCAGGATTCCTATATAAAATTTTAAATTTACTCCCCACCCCTCTCCGTGGGGATCGTGTGTAGTATCATTCGATAGATTTTTGAAAAATATTGAACACGTATTTTTTAAAAGATGAAGTAGTTTTCAATCCTAATAGCAATAGTAATAATATTTAAAAATATTAAAACATTACTAAAAGATTTTTAAATTTAAAACTTAATGGTCCATTTCCTTGGCAACACCTCCATGGCTTCTAAAATTTGCAAGCCAGATGGATGCTGAAGCAAAGAAGACAACAGGGAATTCAAAAACTTACAATTCACGTCCCCGTCTGTTCAGCTGGTAAATTTCAACAGAAAATGGACCTAGTTACTCAAAGAAGTCATCATCATCATCATCATTTGGCTCTACAACTCTATGTCAGTCTTGGCCGCGTTTACTATTTCCCTCCATTGTTGTCGGTCCTGAGCAGCTATTTCCCATTGCTGTACTCCCATTTTGCGTAGATCGCTGGCTACTGCGTCCTTCCATCTCTTTCTTGGGCGACCAACTGACTTTTTTCCATCGGGCCTTTCCCAGAATGTGGCGTTTAGAAGTCTTTCGTCACTTGATCTTAGTACGTGACCCGCCCATCGTATTCTGTTTGCTTTAATGTAGCGTACTATGTTTTCATCTCTGTATATTGTCTGGAGTTCATCATTGTGTCTTCTTCTCCATTCTCCTGTTGTCTCTTCTCTGCAAGGCCCACATATAGTCCGCAGTATCTTTCTTTCAAGTACCAGTAATTTTTTTGTTTCCTGCTGATTCAGAGTCCATACGTCTCGCTTCCATACGTTATTGTGGGACGAATTATTGTCTTATATACTCTTATTTTTGCTGGTCTTGAGAGTATTTTGGATTTAAGTAGGTTCCTTGATGAGTAATATGCCCTGTTTCCTGCAATAATTCTGGCTGCCACGTCCTTTTAATAGTTATTTTCAGATGTTATGATCACTCTCAGGTACTTAAATTCTTTGATGACTTCAAAATTGTATTCATTAATTGTTACGTTTTGTCTAACCCTTGGTCTTGGGTTCTTCGTAACCACCATGTACTTGGTCTTATCCTCGTTGACCTTAAGACCAACTTCCTTGTCTCCGTTCTCGAATAGGGTGAAAACTTCTTTTGCATCTCTGGTGGATTGTGCAATTGTGTCCACGTCATCCGCAAAGGCTAATAGTATTTTTGATCCTTGGGCGGCAAATCCGTTTGTCAGTTGTGGCTGAGCTTTCCTTACTGCATGTTCCAGTGCGAAGTTAAACAGCAGGGGGGGCGAGAGGATCTCCTTGTCTAAGTCCGATGTCAATGAGGAATTCCTCCGACGTGGTGCTGCCAATTCGGATTCGTGCGGAAGCGTTCTCCGTGCTCACCTTTGCTAATCGTACCAGCTTTCCAGGTAATCCCATTTCTACCATAGTCTCCCACAATGCTTCTCTGCTAACAGAATCGTAAGCTTGTTTGAAGTCCACGAAGATTTGGTGTACATCGCGGTTGAATTCCCAGTTTTTTTCCAACACCTGGCGTAGGACGAAGATCTGGTCTATAGTCGACCTTCCCGGTCTGAATCCGCTTTGGTAGTTGCCTATTATTTCCTCTGCGTATGGAGTTAGTCGTCTAAACAGTATTATGGATACAATCTTGTATGTTGTATTAATTAACGATATTCCTCTATAGTTCCGACATATTTGTTTGTCTCCCTTCTTGTGAATAGGTATTATATGGCTTTCATGCCAGTGTTTCGGTATTTCTTCTATTTCCCAGACTTCTCTTATAAGATGATATATCTCAAGATGTAGTTTGTCTCCCCCTTTTTTTAGTAGTTCCGCCTGTATGCCGTCTGGGCCTGGGGCTTTATGGTTTTTTAGGGACGAAATTGCGGTCTTTACTTCAGTCAGTGTGGGCCCTGGTATTTCAGGTTCGGCTAACTGGTACTGTCTTTGTTGCCCTGTCGTTGTGGGCAGTGGCGGCTCGTGATTTTTACAATAGGGGAGGCTATACCTAATTGTAAAATATCTAGACAAATTTGCACTAGCAAAAAAATGCGCCAAAAAATGTAATTTAAGGCCCCATCTTTTGACCATTTTTTATTTACATTTCATAATATCATCCTAATTCATAATTTCATGATATCATCATTTTAAAAATAGTTAGTCTAATAGTAAAAGTTTAATACCAAAGTTTGTGTCGTTTATTTGTTAACAATTCGATCTATTTGTAAATAGATACCTATGCATATCAAAATAAATACAGATTTGAAGTTTTGCAGTCCATACATAATGAAGCTTCAAATTTTTTAAGATACTCAACTGAATTTTTTTAATTCTAAACGCGGCCTACTGCGAATTCAAAAACACGATAAATTACCGATATTTTGCTTTGAGTTAGAGATATCGGAAAAAGTTATTTGAGCAAGTTGTTCCAAATATTATTATAACCCCACATACCAAATTTCATAACAAAATTCGCACTTTTAGATTTTTCATTATTTTTAGTCAGGACCCTAAAATTCGTTGTCCCGAGACGCACCCAACCACCCAACGGAGCTGAGAAGCTACACGCCTCCCTTGGTATATCTCCGGGCAGCGTGTGATGGCGCCGTAGATGCCACTGTTAGGAGACCGGGTCTCCTTAAACGCCTGCTGCGCTGCACGGAGCATTAGCAACGGAGAAAGCAGGGCTTCTCGGCTCCGTTCGTGCATCTCGGGATAACCCAGGGTCCTGCCTACAATAATATGTAATAAAACTGAGACGCGATCATGCGTTCTAATGCTAATGCTCCGTACGTATGGATAATTAGTGATAATATGGAATTTACACGTTGTATAATAGTGAGAGTAATTGTTGTTTTCGCGATTCATGATAAACAAAACAGTATAGAGTGTGTAAAAAATTTATGGGGAGGCTGAGCCTCCCTTGCCTCCTCTGACGAGCCGCCACTGGTTGTGGGGTTTTCTGTATTTAAGAGTTGCTCAAAATACTTTCTCCATTGGCGGCTTATCTCTTCGTCGTCTGTAAGAAATTGTCCTGCATCGTCTTTTATAAATCTTGGGCTGTTGATCGTGTTGCCCTTCATTGTTTTTAGGTCCCTATAAAACTGTCTAGACTGACCGGTTCTATATTCCTCCCCGAGTTGCTGTATTCGTGCTTCTAGGTACTGTTTCTTTTTTCTTCTCAAAAGTCTTCTCGTTTGGGTCCTTACTCTGTTGTAGTCTTCCTTGTTCTCTTCTGTAGGTCGCGTTAGTAACTCCAGCATCTTGACTGCTTTCTGCTGTAAGCTTTGTTCGCACTCCTGGTCAAACCACTGGTTTTTCTTCTTGTTATTCCTTTGTTTCCCTATAGTTTCCGCTGCGGCGCTTTCTATGGCGTTTGTTATATTTTGCCATTTCTGGTCTATGGTCAATTCTGGTGTTGATGTTTCTTCTTCTTCCAATGTCTGCAATTTATTTTGGATCAGTGACTGATATTGGCGTTCATTATCAGGTAGATTGAGCCTTGAAATGTCCCATCTGTTTATTCTGACCAGGAAGTGGTCAGAGTCACTTTCTGCTCCCCTTAAACTGTGGGCGCCGATGATATTGCTAGAGTGTCTTCCGTCGATGAACACGTGGTCTATCTGGTTTCGTGTGATTCCGTCATATGACACCCAGGTTACTTTATGTATATTTTTCATTTGGAACTGTGTAGTTTTCACTACCATATTGTTGGCTACAGCGAACTCTGCCAATCTTGATCCGTTATCATTGGTGTTATCGTGTAAGCTATGTGTGCCGATCACCGCTCTAAGATGGCCACTCAAAGAAGTAACGACCAAAAATAAAAATCTGACGGTTTGAGCGGGGGTAAGGAAATGGGTGAGTCACAAAATTTCACAAGAGAAAAGCGAATATTTCGAGAAATAAAAGTTAGATCGAAAAACTAAAAAATACGTAAAAATAAAATAAAAATTCCATTTTTATTCAGTTGCAATGCGAAGGCAAAACAATCTTATTTTTCACCTAGAATACGGAGGGCAGTCCAGCACTCTGAATCGACGATTTTCGACTCTTATTGGAGTCTCATTGGAGAGACGTAGGCCTGCTACTCCATACTCTAAGGCAAGCCGCACACCAAAGAAACATGAAACGTAAAACACGTTTCATGAAAATTAAACACAGGTAAACAAATCTTGAAGTCCGCCTACCAATGAAACGAGTGTGATTCATGCTCATAAAACATTTTTATTTTCGGAGAGTTTCATAAATGGCCGGACGTCTAATTGTTTAGCAGTGTTTTATTTCCATGAAACGTGATTTACGTTTCATGTTTCTTTGATGTGCGGCCTGCCTAAGTGACTGCCTGACTAGGTGAGTCCATTCATGGACTAGGTGGCTAGTCACCTAGTCCATTCACGTCAGTTGCGGTGTGGAGGATAAACTCTCGGTGTTGGTCACTTAGAGTATGGAGTAGCAGGCCTACGTCTCTCCGATGAGACTCCAACAGAGTCGAAAATCGTCGATTCAGAGTGCTGGACCGCGCTCCGTATTCTAAGTGAAAAATAAGATTGTTTTGCCTTCGCATTGCAACTGAATAAAAATGGAATTTTTATTTTATTTATACGTATTTTTTAGTTTTCGATCTAACTTTTATTTCTCGAAATATTCGCTTTTCTCTTGTGAAACTTTGTGACTCACCCATTTCCTTACCCCCACTTAAACCGTCAGATTTTTTAAATATACAGTTATGAGTGTATATTATATATACTTAACTTACCTTCTCTTAATATGACGATTTCGAGTTTCTCTAAAAATAGATTTTTTTTCGGACCCCCCTTAACGAATACCCCTATATTGATATCCAATATATTGATATCCAATTTACAGGGTACAAGGTTTCCTCCCATGTGATTTTCTAATGCGCTCGAGTAACTGCAAAAATCACCGCTTGGGCTCCCCTACCATAAACTGAACTTAGTTATACATTTAAAATCTTATTTTAGTAAAACAGTTTAAAATAAAAAAATATTACACTCCTGGTCAAAAAGATCTGGACATATATGTACATTCTGTATGTTTTTTTAAATTTTGTCAGTGTATAGTGTATTTAACGGGGCAGATAAAACATTAATAATAAAAACGTTTATTCCTAACAATAAAAATGGTTCTTAAGTGGGTAGGCGCAGAATTGGCTTGCAATGCTTTTTAAATGTATTTATTTTTTGAATCCTGGTTATATAGTTGTAAAAAATTTGGTTATATTTATATAGTTGCAAAGAGTAGAGTTATAAAAAAAATTCTTATACTGCACAGGCACATGGTCAACTTTTGGCAATTCATAAAAAAATTGGTTTATAGGACCATTTATTTATGAAATATACAAAGAGTTGATTTATATCTAATTTTAAAATGAGTAAACTTATAAAAAATAAAAAAAAGTTTCACAACTCAATAAACATTTCAGGGGAGACAAAAGTGGATTTTTTAGATTTTTATTTAACTGTAAGTTTTAAACTGTAACTTAATTAATTTACAACTTAAAACATAGAATATGAAAAATTAAGTGAATGTTTTTAATTGTGAAAAAATAAAAAAAACCAATGATATTTGCTTTAATAAAAAAAATGCTCAAACTTTTGAGTTATGTCACTTTTTTCTTAAAATATTGGTTACTTTTTTAAACACTAACGTAAATATGTAGGGCATTTCTCGAAATAAAACGACGTTCGTGATAAATAACGATATGTTATACGTTTAAATCGAATGTCAGAGCATAACTGAAAAGTGTCATTGTTCTGGAATAAAAATTTTCATTTTATCGCCAAATGAATAATGACACTACCGTCATCTTACGAAGTTAGGTTAGAAGTAAACATATATGTGACTTTTCTTGTTAAAAGTGTAGAATATTTGGAGTCAATTTATTAAGTTAACTGAAATTATGCATTTTTCGAGTTGTGTCACTTTTCTTCCGAGTGAGCGTTTTATAAAAAATCAATATTTATAAAATATAAAGCAGTTGAAAGGCTTTCTAAAATACACAGTTGCCAAATTTTGCTCATTCAAAACTACAAGCACATTTAGTTTAAATAGACATAAATCTGCAAACGTGATGACTGACCAAAGTATGGTTGTACCCAGCAAACAGACTGACGTGTTAAAGACGTGAATTTTGGGTACATTTGTCACCAATATACGTAAATTGCTTACGTGAATTTTACGTGAATATTTCGTTGGAATGTCACATTGAAAATACGTCTTTAAATTACGTGAATAACTCGTAAAGACACATTAAAAAATATGCAAAAACAACACAGGTCAATTTTTATTTCGATGAGGACACTTCTTATTTTTTCTAATTGCACCATATCGGCACTTAAACCCTCGAGCAGTGAGGTAAACATTAATACGAAAGACATTATTATTAATAAACCCGCCTAAAATAAAACGAGGGAATAAAGAAAGCACTTCACGTTTCACTTTTTGTTGTGGGAAGTGAGAACGGTGAGAAGCTGATAGCTGATTTTAGAGGTTATGATCATCGATTATAAAAATCGATTATTTTTAAATTAAAGTTAAACCATTCTACTTACTTTAAATTAGTATTACATATTTTCTTTTTGTTTTTAAATTTCTTCTACTATTAACTTATTAGTCTTACTAAAAATCTATTTCAATACCAGAATAATATAAAAAAGTAACCCTATCGAAACGTGTTATTCGATAAATCGATTAATTTAGTTTTCAAACCAACTATGTTAGTCACGTGATGGTATTTAAAGGTGGAGAACGGCTTGGTAGTACGTCATCACCGCGCGCGATTTGAAAATTAGACTCAACATCATTTTAGCTCCTGTGATATTTTTAAAGACAAAAATAGCAAAAATAGCTTCAAATCAAGGTTGGATTGAAATAGTTATGCTAAATGATCGTAAAAGGGAAATCATAAACTTTTTGTTTAAATATTGGTATTATTTTCATTACTTTTACGTGAAATACATCTAATTTTGCATCATCATCATCAACCCGTACGCGTCCACTGCTGGACATAGGTCTCCCTCAGCTCTTTCCATTTATCTCTATTTTGTGCGGCTTGCATCGAGTTACCGAGAACATGTTTCAAATCATCAGCCCATCTAGTTAGTGGGCGTCCTCTGCTCCGTAGTGCTTCTTCTCGCGGCCTCCACTCGACAATACGTTTTGTCCATCGGTTCAACCTATGGATCTAATTTTTCAACGTCCATAAAATACAGTGAGTAAAATACAAGCGATACGTATTTAACCAACACCGTTGTAAAATTTTGTTTACCAAAATATTTCTCAAAATTTAACCACAGGAAGTTATTTCTGTTTCGTGATTATTACGTGAAATAAACGTACATTTGCGATGTAACCGACATTTACAACTATTATAAAAAACATGTATACTATATTCGTCATTATGATTTTATATTATTCTAATGACAAACATGTATAAAGGAAGCACTAATATATAGGTGAATGATTTGGCACTGAAATAAGTTTTTTTCCCGTCATAAATCACCGAGTTACGTATTCGTTGAATTTGCTGTAAATTTAACGTAATCATCACGTAACTGGGCTCAAGTCTGTTTGCTGGGTAGCCATTGCGTTTTTAAACGTAAAGTCAGTGTAGTTTGACATTTAAGACTTCATGTTGGTAATAAAACTTTTGTTTGTTAGTACAGTAGAGCGTCGATAATCCGAACCCTGGCAATCCGAACGTTCTCTAATCCGAACGCAAAAAAAATTATAAAATTAAAAAATATGATCGCGGACCGAATTTTTGGATTTAATATGACAATATGGGCAAAATATGACCGCGGATTTTTGTTTTGTTTATGCAGAAATACATACAATATATTTGTTTATTAGTGCCGGCGCAAATTGATCCTAAGCGAACACAACCTGGCACCGGCGAGGTGCGTAGAGAGTTCTGCGCATCCTAATATCAGTGAATACAGTGCCAGGTCTAGCATGCGAACGTTTGTCATCGGCGTACAGTTTTCTGGTGTCGTGGGACGCGTGACTCAATTCTCAGTTGCGGTTTTGTTTTCGAGATGGACGTACAAAAGCTAATAGAACTCGTTCGGAATTACTATTATTATAAACAACACTGATTGTGATTGGATTGTCGTTGCAAAAACTGCTTACCTATTACATATATTTATATCTTGTCTACATATTTTATTTTTAAGCATGAACAAGCCCGGTATGATGACACATTTTATTTGAGGGTTGTGCGATATTCACAGATATGCTTAACGGTTTTTAATGATAATGTTGTGTAGATTTAAGAAATGAATGACATTTACAAAATTTTTATACCTATAGAAAAGGGATTACGCCATTATTTGTGACATTGTATTTCTAGGCCTGGATCCCGCGTACCAACAAAAAGTTGATTAATAGCAAGCTGAAAATTTGTTAATAGCTTAACGGTGTCTCGTCAGACAAACTTTGATGTACGGGAACACTGAAACAGGGGAAGTTTTAATTGTGGAACAGGTTAAAAATTTGGAACGTCAGACTACAAAAACGTTCCATATATTTTGTCGGATAGAACTTCCAATTGATTTGTTACCTTTTCATTAAACTCTCATGGAAAAATTAGACTGGTGTTTATCACTAACAGGGCATTTTAATGAGTGAAACAGGAAGAACATGTCAAATAACAGGAATCATGTTGGTTAGTAATAGCAGTCTGATTTTTGAGTGAGAGTTTAATGATAGGGTAACAAATCGATTGGTTGTTCTGTCCGACAAAATACATGGGACGTTTTCGTAATGTGACGTTCCAAATTTTTAAACTGTTCCACTATTAAACCTTCCCCTGTTCCAGTGTTCCTCTACATCAAAGTTTGTCCGAATAGACACCGTTAAGCTACTAACAAATTTTCAGTTTGCCGGATCCAGGTCTATAAAGTATGTTTTGCTTTTAAAATAAAAGGTGTCCTTCATTTTGTGTAGGTTCATTTAATAAAAATAAAAGTTAAGTTTCTGTAATACTTAAGAGGCGGCATTTCGAAGACTTGCATCATATTGAAAAGATGTACCGCACGGCTCTGTAGTTAGTGTGGCTTTTGCCAATAAATCAAAGTTATGCGTTTACAAGAGCATATTATTTGAAAAATAAGGAGTACCATAATGTGTCATAATTATAATCTCCTTTATACAGATCAAAAAATTGTTTAGTATGTATTTCTAAATCCACACAATCATTGGAAAATTATTCATGGTAAAAGATATCTATTAATGAGACTGTTATCGACAAAGTCGATCAATTTTAAACTTGTCATCATATATTTATTAGACTTTTGTTTATCGTTAAAAATTAAATGATGGTTGTGAATTGTATTTTTTGTGTTATTTAATATTTTAGCAAAAAACATAATCAGCAAAAATCTTATTTAAAACATGCGAACCGTTTTTGCAATCACAATCAATGCAGTGTTTAATTTATGATTGTTATTATAAAGGTACGTAGAAATAGAATACTCAGTGTAAGATATCTTTTTATGCACCCCGCTTATGATCAAATTCGATGTTTTCGAAAGTCATACCGCTACGACTACTAGGGACGTGTAAGATATTTTTAAAACGTTGCTAGTTACATGTACGGAACTACCGCTTTTTAGTTGCCTACTCAATTCAGTACAAGGATCAGATACATCAGTATATTGTAATCAGTATTTGTACTCATTACCACCGGTATCAATAGTAACCGTTACACGTCCTCACTTATTTTGCCCGTCTCTATTCGTTACGGCGACAGCCGACGGTCGGGTTAGCTTGTGTTTAATATGCGGCACGCTAGAAAAATAACTGCACAGGTCACCCGTCCCACCGGCGCAGGTTGTGACTCGCTTAGGTTCAATATGCGCCGGGACTTATGCAGGTGTTTTATTCCTTGTAACTAAAACGTATGTACATATCTACTATGTTTATGAGCTTTTGTATGTATTTTGAACATATGTTCGATAATCCGAACTAACCCTGTACCAATTAGTTCGGATTATCGACGCTCTACTGTAATGCAATATACTGCGCATAATTATTCGTTATTGCGCATGCGCGTAACGATTCAAGAACAGTTTTGTATCGAGTTGGAACAAACCTTTTAATAACAAACAAGAATTACACAATCACAATAACAAAACATAATGATATAACGAGATAGCGTAATATTATTAAAGTCAATAAAGGCGCGTTTACATGTATCCAGTAACTGGCGCCAGTCGCACTGGAACGACAGTGCTGGCATCATGTAAACGCTTTTTTGTTCCAGTCCAGCGCTGTCTGCCAGCGCTGTCTCGAATAGAAGGCTGGTCTATTTTTCGTGCCAGTGGCACTCGTCCGCGTCCCCTCTAACCCCGTGCCAGTGGTTGTAGACACGTGTAAACACAGCGTTCCAGTCGCTGGCGCTGTCGTACCTGTGGTTTCAGTGGCCGTATTAGGATTTTTAATAAGTGCCAGTGAGATTGGCGCCAGTTACTGGATACGTGTAAACGAATAACCTATCCAGTGCTGTCTTAGTCAAGCACTCGCATTCCAGTGAGACTGGCGCCAGTTACTGGATACGTGTAAACGTTACTTAACTGCAAAAATTTGGTTGTGTTCTTTTTGTAATTACAGAACCACAATTAAACCACATTACGATAGACACTTGTTAAACCATTCTAAAAAAGGATTTAAACGACATTCACTATTACAAAGACATATTTTAAGTCGTCATTCAAATAACGAATCATTAATGAAAACGGTAACACATAATTATTTTTATACATGCGAAATATGCAAAGTTTATCAGTTTATTCATAACTATACAGGGTGTTTGGTAAAGAATGAGCCATAATTTAACCTTAGATTCCTGAGCTTAAAATAGGCCATTTCAGGCTAACTTACATTAGTAGGAAAGTTGATAATAACCGAAATACAGGGTGTCAAAGTTAAACTTTTATTTTATTTATTCTTAAATATTTCCTAACGGGCATGGGATAATAACACGAACTTTGCTAAGTGGGGTTTTTTTTGAGACGAACTTATAAATTATTAGAAATTCGCCACCAAAAATGATGTATTACCCAGAGGGCGCCACATACGCCTTTCAGCACTTATTTAATAGGTTCAATTTTTTTTACTAACCACTTTACATACTTTTTAAATCAAAACTTTTATTCTCTTAATATTTTTACTTAAAAAAGATATACCTAGTATATTCATCTCGCTAAACTTAACCGTTTTCGAGATAAACGCATTTTAAACCTGCAAGGCAACATTATTTTTTGCATAATATCATTGTAGTTACACCCGAAAAATAACTTAAAACCAAAAATGTATCGCAAATTTCTTCAAATGGAATTTGTGATGGAATGACATAAATATGAGAACTGGCACAATTATTATGGTTTCAAGTTTATTTTTCGGGTCTAACTACAATGATATTATGCAAACAATTATGTTGTATCGCAGATTTAAAATGCGTTAATCTCGAAAACAGTTGAGTTTAGCGAGATGAATGTAGTAGGTATATCTTTTTTAAGGCTATGGGTACATAATAATTCGCAAACATTTTACGGCTATCCCTACCTTTTCTGTCTTTACATGGCAAATTACGTGTAGTAAAATTCACACTGGTATGGATATGTACATATTACTAGAATGTCATTCTACTTGACAATATCATAGCTAGCTTAAAGAGATGGCTTTTGAATGTTCTTGGATAACTGTTATTTTTTGTGTAATTGCAAATTATTAATTCAGTTAATAACTGTGATAATTTTTTCACTAGCTATGTATTCAGTGATTGTAATAATTTATATGTACCTACAACAAAACCAAAAAGTCAATCGAGAAAAGAGGAAAAGTGTTAAAGTGATTTTTTAATAAACGGAATAACTTTTAACGGAAACTTTTTTAATAAATAGAGCGCTTACAATTTTGAACATCTTTAACAACAAAATACTTGGATCACAGAATATATCTTGATGTATTCTCTGCTTCTATCTTCCATAAATAATACACAATAAATAACTTTTTATAAAGTTCGCCTTTTAAATCAATTATTTATCAAATACACTATATATCAATGTTATTTAATCAACAATTCAAAATATTCCCGATTCATGTCAAATAATTATTTGAAATTGTCACTGATTGTCAGTGTCTGACTGACAATATTCTATTCGACTGAGTGCGTTGTATGACAAAGATAGATTTGGAAAATTGCCACGGTCATTGCGTTCGTTTTTTTCGAATCCTGAAAAAACCAATAAATATTTTTGAAAAATCTAAACGCAGAATGAAAGACTAAATTATTACCGAGGGCCGAAAGTCCCTTAGAATAAATAAAAAGTTTGAATGAGATATTTGAAATTAAAAATAATACTAAATTTTATCTTAGTTTTCAACCCTGTAACTTATTAAAATAAACATTATAGAAGTTCTCAGGGACTTTCGGCCCTCGCTAATAACGCAATCTTTCATTCTGCTTTTAAATTTTTTAAAAATACTTATTAGTTTTCTCAGGATTCGAAAAAAATGAATCCCCATTTGAATAGCATTGCAGCCGAAAAAACGTACCGATCCTCTTAAGTAAAAATATTAAGAGAATACAAATTTTAAATCAAAAAGTATGTAGAGTGGGGGATAAAAATATGTAATTGTACTAAATGATCGCTGAAAGACGTATGTGGCGCCCTCTGGGTAATACATCATTTTTGGTGATGCATTTAGATTTTTCATCGCAAAAACCCCCGCTTACCAAATTTCGTGTTGTTATTCCATGCCAAATATTCAAGAATAAATAGAATAAAAGTTTAATTTTGACACGCTGTATTTCGGCTATTATCAACTTTCGTACTAAGGTAAGTTAGCTTAAATCAACCTATTTTAAGCTCAGAAATCTGTTAAGCTATGGCCCATTCTTTACCAAACACCCTATACATGTATATACACCGGTATTTAGGCGTCAACGCCCTTTCGGTAGGGATCTATGGTGGAATATCAATGAGCCGCAAGTCCTTATCCCTTGTCGTACTGCTCCCTCATAGGCCGATCAGACGCCCGCATATTTCAGTCTTAGCTTCAGATTCATATTGACTATATTAGGCATTCATATCTAACTGATTTTAAAAAACATTTTGAAACTCATTTAAAATAAAACAAAATATTTAGTCCTGTCGCCAAGGGGGGTACAACGGCCTCCTTAATTCAGATGGAGTTACCCAAGTTTTTTTTATATATTTTGACCCGTAGAATACGAATTTCTTGGGTAACAGTTGATCCGGATGTCGATAAGATTGTTATAGACAAAGAACTTGAGGAATTAAATAACAGCGATTTCTCGCAAAACAAAACATCTTTTTGTATTTTTTGGGTCATTTTAAGCAAAAAATAGTCCTACAAGTTTCTTCGTAGAATGCATAGTTTTCGAGATAACCGCGGTTGAACTTTCAAAAAATCGAAAAATTGCAATTTTTGAACCCGAATAACTTTTGATTAAAAAATAAAGTAGCAATTTTGCTTACCGCATTTGAAAGTTTAAGTCAAATTATATCGGTTTTGATTATTTGCATTGCTAAAAATTAATTTTTTTATTGTTAAATAAAGCTATAAACACATAGTGTTTCCCGTGCCTAATACATGCGTTTTAACGCATGCTACGTAGAAATTGCCTCGCTTGCACTTGTAACTACTCTACCTACTCGTTCGATTTTAAATGAGAAATCATTGAAAACATCACTCACGCACTAGGTTTTTATAGCTTTGTTTAACAATAAAATAATAAGTTTTTAGCAATGCAAATAATCAAAACCGATATAATTTGACTTAAACTGTCAAATGCGGTAAGCAGAATTGCTACTTTATTTTTTAATCAAAAGTTATTCGGGTTCAAAAATTGCAATTTTTCGATTTTTTGAAAGTTTAACCGCGGTTATCTCGAAAACTATGCACCCTACGAAAAAACTTGTCAGAGCATTTTTTGCCTAGAATGACCCAAAAAATACAAAAAGATGTTTTGTTTTGCGAGAAATCACTGTTATGTAGTTCCTCAAGTTCTTTGTCTATAACAATCTTATCGACATCCGGATCAACTGTTACCCAAAAAATTCGTATTCTACAGGTCAAAATATTTATAAAAAAACTTGGGTAAGTCCATCTGAATTAAGGAGGCCGTTGTACCCCCCCTGGCGACAGGACTAATTACACAACTTACTACATTTGGGGATGTCTGAGAGTTTATTTACGCAAAGTTCCCTAATGGTTCGCAAATTAATAGAAAATATAACTTTCAATAATTGCTAGAAACTTAAGCGGCCGCAGCCCTAGATGCTCAATATTTTTGTCAATATATTGCACAAAATTTAATATTGTACAATAATACATTGATCGTCTGTAGTCGACTATTAGTCGAGAGTTCTAACGAAAGTAAAAATATTCATTTGGAAACTGGTTCGAAACGGTCAAAAGAGTTTGCGGGTTTTGTTCGGATTTTCGGTTTGTGACTTGCGCAGTAGAATTATTTATTTGAGGTTTATAAATTTTAATTGAAAATAATATGTATTGACCATATTACCTACCATTATTTACGTTTATAACATTAATTTTCAATATTTAGCAAAAATCTTGAAAATTTGAACAATATAAGAAAAATGCATTTCTAATCTAACCCCCAAAGTTATACCTACCTAAAAACAAACATTAACCAATCACATTTGACGTTGGTATTTTTTCCGATAAAAAGCGTTCTAGCAGAAATGGGTTTGCTACCAGTTTGTGAATTGAACATGCGCAGTAAAGCATTACAATTTCTGGTGTCAAACCATACAAAACTACATGCTAGAATAAACCTATTGTTTTTAGTTGTTTAGTTGAATATTTACCTATTTTTACTTAATCCGAAACCCATGTAAGTTCACCGAATAGACTTTAGAAATATTATGATACAGGTATACTTAATAAGAAATATGGGCAACATATTCCAAAAAATCTTCACATTTCTAACGAATGTAAAAAACTATTAAAATAAATTAATGTAAATCTAAAATCCCCTAATTTAAGTAAGTATTCACATATGTAATTAGAATGTTTAATAAGATTTTTTTTTATTTTATCGAAAGTTCCTACAAATATATTATTTTCAAAAAATTTAATACAAAAACTTACAAAAAGATTACTGTTAGTTATTACCGATTATATTATAACTATTGTTATTGATCGAAATGTAATGAATCATAAATAAAAAACAGCAACTAAATTATTCTTAACAAAAACCTCGCAATTATTTGTAATGTACAGTTGAGTTCATGGTTCTTTACCCTTGCGTCATCATTTAAATTTTAAATCATACGCGAAATAATTCGGAAATTTACTACAGACAACAGGAAGTGACAGAAACTGTCTACTGCTCCGATCACGGATTATATTATAAAATTTGACGCTATCAAATGAATAAAATGTAAAATCCTTTTTTCGAATTCAAAATCATAAATTCGATTCAGTCAAATTCGATTAAAGTCATCAAACTCGATTAAATTTAAAAAGTTGTTTTATACTTGTGAGATAAGAGTTTTCCAGGCATAATCTGAAAAATCAATAAAATATTTTCTTTTTGTCATTTCTTTCCGTTTTGCGGAATCTTAAAACAACCATTCCTTATTTATGTAAATGAGGTTAACTTTGTATGTAAATTAAAGGCAAAATAAAATAATCTTACCATAAAATTTCAAACTCCAATATAAAATTAGTTGTGAAAACAACTGTTTGTGTAATATAAATGTGTTTCATCCCGCCAGGTATTAATGTTGCACGGGTAAAGAACCGTGGGCTCAACTGTACACGATGATTTATACAACTACTATTAGTATTAGACAACAATTATTAGTATTAGACAACAATTATTAATTTAAATATAGATTTAAATTCACCTATTTTAAGTAATCATTCATGTAGTGAACTGTTAAAACATAAGTTGAGGAAATTTTTGGTAACCCAGTATACTTTTTTGACAATAATATGATGATTACTGTTACGAAAATTTTTAATGTTAAGAAATAAATTTAAAAAAAACAAAACGACTTTTTATTTATTTAGATATATGTATACAGGGTGTTTCATTGGGAAACGGAAATACTTTAATGGTGAATAGAGGTCACCGAGCCGGTTCTAGATATAGTACATTTTTTGCCCTACCGACTTTTATAACCGAGTTACAGGGTGTTTTATCGATTTTACCCATTTCTTTCCTAACCCATAACTTTAGAACCACCCTGTATATTTTTTTGATATTTGGTACACATATGTCTCATTCAAAACCCAAACGACCGACATGCTAACCATAAGAAAAATCCAGGTCCGGATTAACAAAAAATTATAAAGTAATTGTGACTTTAAAACAACACCCTGTATATTGAAATTTTGAAAATCTGTTTGCATATTTGAAAATAGCACAAAAAAGTAAGTTTAACCGTTCGCTTAAATTTTTCGGCCAGACAATTTTATGACTTTCATTTTGAAATTATATTGAATTTTTTAAGAACTTTGACATTAAAAAGCATATATTATTAACTTTTAGTTATAAATTATTAAAGTTAATGAACAAATACTAATTTTAAAAATAATCAATACTTATTTACCACATTGGAACGACCCAATTACTAATGACAAGAAAAATCCAGGTCCGGATTAAGGAAAAAATATAAAGTAATTGTGACCTTGAAACAACACCCTGTATATTGAAATTTTGAAAATTTGTTTGTGTATTTTAAAAGAGCATAAAAACTGCGTTAAAAGGTGCATGTCAAATTTTTCGTAGATAATTTAATTACGGCAATTTTGAAATCATATTGATTAATTCTGTCAAGGTCACAAGAAGCTACCAGAAAAATGAATAACAATCCCAATGTACTTAGAAAATCGGTTCGAAATATTTTAAAACGAGCAAGGAAATGCATCGAACAAAATGTCGGACATTTTGGGCAACTGTTATAGTTCAAATATTTTTAATTGATGTTAAATTGTTGAATTGTAACGAATTTTTGTTTTATTAGATATAGCAGTTTTTTAATTATTTACTAAATCATTAAAATATCCAAATTCTAGCAATTCTAATTTTTAATGATGTGCATATAGCTACAAATCCAAAGAATCTAAAAAGCCAGCGTAGTAAATAAGTATTAAGTATTTTTAAAATAAGTATTGATTCATTAACATTAAATTATTATTAAAACTTAACAATACCTGGTTTTTAATCTCAGAGTTTTTTAAAATTTCAATATAATTTCAAAATTGATGTAATTAAATCAACGGCAAAAAAATTAAAATAAGCCTTTAATCACAGCTTTTCATGCTCTTTTAAAATGCGCAGACAATTTTTTAAAATTTCAATATACAGGGTGTTGGTCCAAGGTCACAATTACTTTGTATTTTTTTCTTAATCCGGGCCTGGATTTTTCTTGTCATTAGTAATTGGGTCGTTCCTTTGTGGTAAATAAGTATTGATTATTTTTAAAATGAGTATTTATTCAGCTGTAATAATTTATAACTAAAAGTTAATAATATCTGCTTTTTAATGTCAAAGTTCTTTAAAAATTCAATATAATTTCAAAATTAAAGTCATAAAATTGTCTGGCCGAAAAATTGAAGCGAACCATTAAACTTACTTTTTTGTACTCTTTTCAAATATGCAAACAGATTTTCAAAATTTCAATATACAGGGTGTTGTTTTAAGGTCACAATTACTTTATAATTTTTTGTTAATCCGGACCTGCTTTTTTCTTATGGTTAGTATGTCGGTCGTTTGGGTTTTAAATGAGACATATGTGTACCAAATATCAAAAAAATATACAGGGTGGTTCTAAAGTTATGGCTTAGCAAAGAAATAGGCAAAATCGATAAAACACCCTGTAACTCGGTTATAAAAGTCGGTAGGGCAAAAAATGTACTATATATAGAACCGGCTCGGTGACCTCTATTCACCATTAAAGTACTTCCGTTTTCCAATGAAACACCCTGTATAAGACGTAAGAGGCTACATCAGCGGGTCATTAAAACGGAAAACGCGTTCCAAGATTGCAGCTTTCATTTTGAATATTTTCTTGAGATATTTGGCACACACATTCATAATATAGTAAAGAACGGCGAAGAACCCAATTTGAGAAATATTTTAGTATTATGTGGAAATTACCCTATAATTAAAAAAATATTACAAAAACGGAAGCAAAGAGGAATATTAAGAGATAATTAAGAAGAACAAAAATATACACTTTCTTCAAATAAATTTTTTTATCCCATGCCTAGATTTTGTGTCACACTGGAACTACTAAAATTGATTATCTGTAACAAGAAATCGAAAATATTATAACTAATAACTGATTAAGCAACATAGAGAAATAGTCTGTCATTTTGACAAACCTTCGTCGGTTTTCTAAGTGTAATACCACGATTCTCTTGTTGTTCTGTTGCTTGCTTGCTTGCTATATGCAATTTGGCCAGCTCATCTGTATCCATATCTGTTCAGTGCAGTAGTTTATTATTATCTAAGATATTGGAATTTGTTAGTGTTGATCCATAGGGAAGTAGTGCTTGTTTATAATTAATTTAATATATTTTTGTGTAATAGAATTAAGTTGTCGGACTATTTGAAAAAATAGATTACTAGAGTTTTATAGGTAAGTATATTTTACGTAAAAATATTTCGAATTCTAATGTGAGTAGGTATATAAAATTTTAGGAGGATTTTTTATTCTAGAAATATCAATAGTTGAAACGAGTTAAGCGATTGACTACCCCGCTAATTGAAATAATATTCGAAAATATTACTTCAATCAACTAAGATAGCCATCGTCACACCCTTAGCTTAGCTCAGTCACTCAGGTGTATGTTCGTCTTGTCCTAACCTCAGATATGAACTATGAAAATTGGAATGGTAGCAAACAAAACAATAATTTTAACTAATCATGTTTATTGTTCATAAAGATATAATAAATAAAATTACTTAGTAAATTGCATTAACAAATGTATTTAAATTCTTGCCAAAAACTAACAATTCTGGATTATACTTATGGCTTTTGGTAGCTGATGGTATCTTCCTATTTATTCCAAAAACTAGAAGAGTAAACACATATCAACGATCAAGAAGAAAAACAAATTGTACCTTTGCCAAATAGTATTCAGAAATAGTAATTGGCAAGGTTAAATTACATAGAATTAAGATGAGGAGAATAGTTAAAATTTTGATCACTAAACGTGCATGTATGTAAATTAAAAAGATAATTATATTTGAAACTAAAATATCAGAACACATGGTCTGACATTGGAAGTTAGGTTAGATAAAAAAAACAATATAAAAACTGTTAGATGGAGAAATATAATTACAATATAATGTTATCCTTACCCCAAGAGATGATTTGTTGAAATGAAAATGATTTAATTTTGGAATTACAGTTTGTGTCTTCTGGTAGGGATGAAGTATGAAGTGACACTTTCATGACAGTGCGACATAGGTGGCGTGCATGTTCCGAATTGAGACAGATACTTACGGAATAAGAATGTATACAGGGTACGTTCAGTATGTTGATTTAAATGAAAAGAGATATAGTAAATAGAAGATAATAAAAAAGGATAATAAAAAAGGATAATAAAATGATAATCAAAGAGGATAATAAAAGAGGATAATAAAAGAGCGCCAACCAATTTTTAAAGGGGGAAATGGGTAAACCAAATAGAAGAAGATAATTATTAATGAAATATTAAAGAGAATAAGGTAAAATAATGATTTAAAAATAAAATATCACATATGTGACGTTTGTAACGTTACATAGTTAAGAAAAATGGGAAAAGTTTATCAAACGAAAATAAAGTGAGGACTTCCAAGAAAAGTCCAGTAAAAACCGTTCTAAAATGCCATTTTTTTCAATTGTATGTGCTATGTATTCATTTGCGACAATATTTTCGAACTAGCTTCAATCTGTCGTTCATTTCTTACGACTAAACCTTTTGATATATACGTTTATAGTAAAACTCTTATTTTAATTATTATTTTATTTATTTTTAATTTTAATTTATTTAATTTTTATGAATATTTATTTACTAATTAATAAAATTGTTTTATATTAGTTCCATTTAACACGCCTATAAGTATGTTGTCACAATATTGAGCCTTCATCTTAGATAGTGTCAAATACCGCCGACGCACTGTTGCTAATGTTTCGCAAAACTTTCAAAAAAGTGTGTGATACTATCTCCCGAACTAATATTGATGACACACTGATGTGGCCCTGTGGCCTCTTAAAGAAAAGACTTGTTTATTTAACCTAAATGTTAAATGTCCAGTTTCGACTACTTAGAACTATACTGCGTGTCATTAAAAAAAAAGAATGTGTGTGTACTTTGTACGCACGTAAGAAGTTATACTTCTATTATAATATAATTTCAACGAAATAAATATACCTACTTAACAGTTACAGTACAAAAAATTAACAATAATTACCAAAAATGAACCAAAACTTAACAATACCAAATATTAAAAAAAAAGTATGAATCGTCCCGGATTTGAACCCGCAATCTCGTGATTTCTCGATCTCTGGTCCAATGCTCTACCAACAAGGTCATCAAGGCATATGCTACTGACGTTTGAGATATACATAATTACACATCACGGTGACAAGTGAAATATAAAAATAGATGTTTTATTATTTTACGCCCAAGGAAGACAAATCCAAAGACACAAAATTATAATAAAAAACCTTTTAAATATTTTGACGTTTCACAATTTTACAATTCACTTTTAACTGCAGTGCCTTAAAAATTTTAAAGCACTAGTGCCTTAAAGTAGCATTATTAACGCTCCTATGGAGTGCTAAAAATTGCATTTTTAACACGTTTGTAGAAAAATATATTTAAAAACACTAATATATTCTTTCCACGCCTTTTCTGGACTGATACATACATAAATTAAAACATTTAGTAACTAACTCCATACTGCCAGTGTGCGCATGCGCGCAGATTAATAAAATTTCACCCTCAATGAAATCGCGCCTAAAGAAGTATAACTTCAAAAAGCCTAAAAATTTTGGTATTTTTGAATTTTTACGAACCCTACATACAAGAAATTAATTGCCATTAGATGTAGGGATGGCGGTTTTTGACAAAACACCGGTTTTCGGTTATACCGTTTTTTTTTGCTTACGGTTTAACCTAGCGGTTATAACCGGCCAAAAAAACCGGTTTTTCCAAAAACCGGTTTTTGGTTCTTTTAATCCAATAGGTCACAATGTTACATTTACAATGCACTCTAGTTTGCGATACTCCACTCGACTCGATACTCGATATCAATATGATCAAAATTAGTACTATCCAAAGAACATCAATATCAATATAAATAAAACACAATTTTTAATAAAACCATTTTATTCTATTAACTATATATTCAGATTTAGCCATACGGCTCACACTCCCTCTAAGGGGAAAATTGACTCATCCCAGATACCTACGGTATCAAAAGGATTGAGCTCTGGTGGGACTCTTTACGTGTTATCGAGCCCTAGGCGACTTGGAATGCAGTGTATCTCCCAAAAATTTTCGTACACTTCGGGCGTATAATATTATATTTATTTATTATTTTATTATTAGTATATATTTATTGATTGTTATTAAATATAATATAGCGTAAGATTAATATATACATATTGAAATGATATACAATTTAACCCAACCATTTCAACTTATAAAAAATTTGACAGACTCTTTCAAATGGGATTTAAAAAAAATAATATCAACATAAATATTTTACTTAAAAATAAATTGGATAATGCAATTTATCTTTTATTTTTACTACCATCAAAAAAAATTAATCATGTATTTCTTTTAACACGTTTGTATATTTGTATAACAGGTACATTTTAACTCATCTAATACTCGCTGTATGGGTGTGTCGTTTTGAAAGCGTAGGGAAATCTTTGGAGATTCGTATTCGTGATCGGTAATTCGATATTCATAGTCAGAACATTATTTTTGGTAATCAGAAAAAGTCATTCACCCACTTTCAATGTCAAGAGTTAAGTGTGAAAAATAGATGATGTTTGCGTCTACTTCAACCAAATCACTTCTTATGTAAATAATTGATGGATTCGACCGTTACTTGATGGAAGTTCATTTTATCTAACAATAAAACACTGAAAACGTTTGTTTTCTATACTTCCACAAAATTTATTACAACTATCTGACTACAGCTGTTTCGGCAGAGTGCCTTTCTCAAGTGATATAGTTTACAATGTGTTTGTCTTTTTAAGTCTTTAACTGAAGAGGTTGAGGAGTGAGGAGCTGTTTTGTCTCGAGTTGGTCATTCAGAATTATATCTGTATTTTTCAGTTTATTAATTTTCATAGATTCTAAAAAAGATAGCTTAAGGCCTTTATTTTGAATATGCAGAATTTGAATCTCTTCATTGAAAGAATGATTATGATCTAGAAGGTGAAATGCGTATGTAGAAGTGTCTGTTTTTCTATTGTTGAAAGCCCTTTTGTGTTTTGCTATCCGTTTGTCAAAAGTTCTGCCAGTTTGACCGATGTACGTTTTCGGACAGTCACCACAAGTTAGTTTGTACACACCACTCTGTAGTTGCTTTCTCTTTCGGCTTTTATTGTTCTTAATATATTTGCTTAAGTTGTTGTTAGTTCTGAAAGCTGGTGTTATTCCTTTCTTTTTTAGGTATGTCTGGTTTAGTCCTTTCTTTCTGTGGTGGTACTCCATAAGAAAGCCCTGAAATTAGTGTATCCACCACCACAGAAAGAACCCAGTACCTTCTGCTCTCTTACATATACTGGCAAGATAACAACAAAAATAGCCAGATACATAAAAAAGAAAGGAATAACACCAGCTTTCAGAACTAACAACAACTTAAGCAAATATATTAAGAACAATAAAAGCCGAAAGAGAAAGCAACTACAGAGTGGTGTGTACAAACTAACTTGTGGTGACTGTCCGAAAACGTACATCGGTCAAACTGGCAGAACTTTTGACAAATGGATAGCAGAACACAAAAGGGCTTTCAACAATAGAAAAACAGACACTTCTACATACGCACTTCACCTTCTAGATCATAATCATTCTTTCAATGAAGAGTTTTAAATTCTGCATATTCAAAATAAAGGCCTTAAGCTATCTCTTTTAGAATCTATGGAAATTAATAAACTGAAAAATACAGATATAATTCTGAATGACCAACTCGAGACAAATAGATCCCCACTCCTCAACCTCTTCAGTTAAAGACTTAAAAAGACAAACACATTGTAAACTATATCACTTGAGAAAGGCACTCTGCCGAAACAGCTGTAGTCAGATAGTTGTAATAAATTTTGTGGAAGTATAGAAAACAAACGTTTTCAGTGTTTTATTGTTAGATCTTATGTAAATATTATGATTACAAATTAGTGTAGGAAACAAAGGTTGAACCTTGCAAAATGGACACAAGTTTGGTTTTATTTTTTTTCTGGTATATCAAGGGGTGCTTATTATAAGACTAACTTTTTCTGAAAAAATTTCGCCCCGGAACCTCCCTTTTCACCCCTTTAAAGGGGGTAATTTTTGGTTTTTGCGGAACGTAGCCCTTCCTGTAACTTTTACAAAAAATTTCTTTTATAGAAATATGAAGAGGACTATATTTTCTACGATTTATTTCCAACACCATCTCTCTATCATCCACCGTTTAGCGGGGGTGGCGTCCTAAAGTTGACAAGTTTTTAAAAAAGATGTTTTTAAAAAAAATATATTTTTCCCCAACTGTAACGGAAATTAAGAAGAAATCCTGCGGCAGTTATTCACAAATAATTGACTGATTTTTTGGTATAGGTTTTACTTAAGGGTAATTGCCCTTTTTTTAATTACAGGGTGTTACATTTTAAAAAACCTCTTTTTATACCGTCTGAACCGTTTATGCTAGAGTAAAAAGACTTTCAGCGATTACCAATGTACTGGTGCTATTTACAAATTTGTATAATGCACCCCCATTTTTTCCCCGGAACCACCCCAAAAAAAAAGAAGAATTAATAAATAAATTGATTTTCTTGGAATCCTTCACACACAATGCCTTTTATTAATATGCTTCATACATCATTTTGTGGACGTTATTATTACCCATGCATGGACATCAAAAGCAATGTCCTAGTGCAACCCATGAAGCAAAAAAAAAATAAATAAAATGGGGGGTTGAAAATTTTTTTTTGTTTTTTGCTTTTTGATCCATATGGGCATATGCTTCATCAATAGTGCTTTTCAAAAATATATATGGTTATTGCAACATCTCTGCGAAAATCACCCGTATCCTTGAAAATATACTACAGAAACTACCCCTATCCCTTGGCGAGCATGTTTTTACGATTTTCTCATTACCTATGTATTCTTTTTAAACAAAACTTATACAAGGTTAAAGACCACTATTTACTCTAAAAATTATGTCCTATTCATTTTTTCGTATAAGCAACCGTTACGGCACAGTGGCGCCGTAAACCTCATATATGCTTTGGCGGGCTCCAGTTTTTGTTTTTTTTTTCGTCATCTGTTCGTTTTATTGATAAAGTACTTATGCAATAAAACAACACAGTGTAACCTACAAATTATGACTTATGCACATTTTACATTCTTTGCTCCCCAAAGCCACAGTGGTGGCCCAAAATAAATTTTTGCATATTTTCGCCACCTACATGCATTTTATTGCATTAATGCTACCTTAACAGCACAATATTCACCCTTAGGTGGTCGCTACGCAGTGGCGGATCCAGAGAGGGGTGATGGGGGTGATCACCTCCCCCCCCTCTCAAACCAAGTGATATTATATTCAAAGATTATAAACATATTCATTTATTTTTATAGAAATTTAACCAATTGGCACCCCCCTCTTAACGATGCTGGATCCGCCACTGTCGCTAAAGCATAAAAAGTCATTCTTATAAAAATAATATTAATATAAGTATTTCTATAAAAATAAATGAATATTTTTGTAATCTTCAAATATAATATCACTTGGTTTGAGAGGGGTGGGGGTGATCGCCCCCATCACCCCTCCCTGGATCCGCCACTGCTTAGCGACCACTTAGGGGTGAATATTGTGCTATTAAGGTAGCATTAACGCAATAAAATTCGTCTAGGTGGCGAAAATATGAAAAAATTTATTTTGGGCCACCACTGTAGCTTTGGGGAGCAAAGAATGTAAAATGTGCATAGGTCATGATTTGTAGGTTACACTGTGTTGTTTTATTTTACATAAGTACTTTATCAATAAAACAAACAGATGACGAAAAAATAAACAAAAACTGGAGCCCGTCAAAGCATATATGAGGTTTACGGCGCCACTGTGCCGTAACGGTTGCTTAAACGAAAAAAATGAATAGGACCTAATTTTTAGAGTAAATAGTGGTCTTTAACCTTGTATAAGTTTTGTTTAAAAAAAATGAATAGGTAATGAGAAAATCGTAAAAACATGCTGGATAAGGTATAGGGGTAGTTTCTGCAGTATATTTTCAAGAATAGGGGTGGTTTGCGCAGGGATGTTGCAATAGCCATATATATTTTTGAAAAGCACTATTGATGAAGCATATGCCCATATGGATCAAAAAGCAAAAAACAAAAAAAAATTTTCAACCCCCCATTTTATTTATTGTTTTTGACTACAGGGGTTGCACTAGGAAATCGCTTTTAGTGTCCATGCATGGGTAATAATAACTTGCACAAAATGATATATGAAGCATATTAATGAAGGGCATTGTGTGTGAAGGATTCCAAGAAAATCACTTTATTTATTAATTCTTCTTTTTTTTTGGGGGGTTTCGGGGAAAAAATGGGGGTGCATTATACAAATTTGTAAATAACACCAGTACATGGGTAATCGTTAAAAGTCTTTTTACTCTAGCATAAACGGTTCAGATGGTATAAAAAGGGGTTTTTTAAAATGTAACACCCTGTAATTAAAAAAAGGGCAATTACCCTTAAGTGAAACCTATACCAAAAAATCAATCATCTATTTGTGAATAATCTCCGCAGCATTTCTTTTTAATTTCCGTTACAGTTAGGGAAAAATATATATTTTTTAAAAACTTCTTTTTTAAAAACTTGTCGACTTTGGGACGCCACCCTTGCTAAACGGTGGATGATAGAGAGATGCTGTCGGAAATAAATCGTAGAAAATATAGTCCTCTTCATATTTCTATAAAAAAAATTTTTTGTAAAATGTACAGGAAGGGCTACGTTCTGCAAAAACCATAAATTACCCCCTTTAAAGGGGTGAAAAGGGGGGTTCCGGGGCGAAATTTTTTCAGAAAAAGTTAGTCTTATAATAAGCACCCCTTGATATGCCAGATAAAAAATAAAACCGGACTTGTGTCCATTTTGCAAGGTTCAACCTCTGTTTCCTACACTAAATACCTTTTCAACGAAATATTATAATAAAACTTAATTGTTTCTGGCTGATGTGAGTTTGAACTTTCAGTTTGCTTCTGTATTTATAAAATAAAATTTGAATTATTATGGTTTTGTTTGGAATAATAATTACTTGAGAATTTAAAAACAAAACATACCTTATATTAAATGAAATACAGTCGGAAAAATGAAAGAATACTCATGAACGAACATATAAAACACGCTGTATTTTCCTGTCACCGTGTCACAAAGAAAATTGTCCAGTGCAAGTACATGTAACAATAATTATTACATGTACTTGCGCTGGCCAATTTTTTGTCTGACACGGTGACAGGAAAATACAGCGTGTTTTATATGTTCCTTCATGGGTATTCTTTCATTTTTCCTACTGTATGTATTAACATTAAATAACATTTACAAAAATTACAATTTTGCCCTTCTGACTTTAATTTTGGCAAAATGTCAATCCGATTGAGGTAGTCTAAAGGAGCAGCTAGTGAGGACTCTTGAAATGAGTGCTAAATTTTTTAGTTTTTTTTTGTCTTATAGAGCTTTGTCAATAGTTTTGAATAGTTTTTAATTTTGAAAAACTTCTTTCCCCCTAGCTACCGAGACAGGTAGTGTTAATAAAATTCTTAGTGATACAACTACATTTGGGTACAAAGAAATTAGGGTATTTTGGCACAAACAGTTCAAAATCTCAAAACCTTAAAAAAGGTTTCATGGAGTACCTATGGAGTTTCAGATATATCATACAATTCTTCTAGAAGATCATTTGAATTTGAATCTATATACAATTTTTATTCTTTTTTTATTGAAATTATTGAAAGAAGATTCATACAATAATGTTCTAGTGTTTATCATCTATTTCCCTAAATTTAAAAATATCATATAAAAATTTGAATTACAATGTCTAAAATATAGATTAAATTTTAAATTTTGCTTCCTTTGTTATCATCCACAGATTTTTAGGAATCAAATTGGCACCTTTTTCTAGTGGCTCAAATTTCATTTTCAGCTGGAAATTCAGAACTTATATCAAGATTTTCTGCAATTGCATTAGCAGTAATTTTCATTTGGTCATGCCAGATATATTTTCTGTAACTTTTTATACAGTCTGGCAAATTTATAGTTACATGTTGCAACATCTTCATACTACACCGCTTTTCCATAACTTTTCCAAATTTGTCCAAATAGGTCCTGTTAAACCTTCACCTGTTTCACTAGCTTCAAAAAATCCAGTAAAAATTCCTCGATAATTTATTCCGACTAGAATTAAAAGTGGCAACTCTTATATATCGTCAATGAGAGCTGTTTAATATGACCTACGTCTGGGGTACAATCGGCGATTACCGAAAACTATTTAGCGATTTTTACTATTTCGACAATTTTGTTTAAAATAACATTACCCATTAAACTTATCAATTCATCTTGCCGACTGTTGCTTAAATAAGTCACTAACCACTTGTCACTCTCGTCCCTCTCGTCAAACACTCCTGATATGTTCTTTCATTACTGGATCAAACTCAGAGAGCAATTGTACTAACTAAACAGTTTCCATTATTAGGTTGAAACAAATAATAAGTTGTTCCACGAAAAGCTAATCATTGTGAGGCCAAAAGTCTATTTCCTTTCACAACTTCTCCCCAATCTTGAATTATCCATTATTACCTACATTAGATTTTACTGATTATGCCGCCTCCCTTGTGATGCCGCCTGATGCGACTGCCTCATAGCATCATATCACGACACAGCTCTAGTATAAATGGTATTTGACAATAATTGTAATTTAGTATGTTAATAATTATAAAAAACAACGCGTGCACGATATAATTTTGTCCAGACTATAATTAATTCATTATTAAAAATTGACTTTTTTTTAAATCCTACTAAATTTTTTTCGGCCCCGGGCAGACATTATTTTAGATTTTTTGGATAATTCGAAACAAAAAAAGGCTTTTGTCATTTTTCTCTTATTGATCGTTTTCAAGTTATACACAATTTAAAACTTAAAATACGAAAAATGACGATTTTCAGGGCTCAAAAATGTAAGTAAAAAATTATTTTAAATTAGGAAGAACCTATACGCTCTGAGCTTCGCTGGTGTCGCCCCTAGCGGTTACTAATTCAACTTTTACCGGTAATTTTTAAATTTATTATTTAATTGTTTTCGCTTAATATTTACAACGCAAAAAAGTGATTAAATTGTAATCGATTTTTTTAAGATTTTTCTAATCATTTGGACGTTTTATTGATAAAATATCAACTTCTTACTTCGGATACTTTGACAATAATCGTGTAGATGGCGCTAAGATTATAATAGATTATTTATAATTAGATATTACGGAACATTAAAAAAACTTAAATTCAGTATTTAAAACGTAAGTATATTTAAGGTAAAAATATAGGTATACCACAGCTTTGACCAACTAATATTGTTTATAATTAATGTTTTTAATTTTAATTTTAAATTAATCACTTTGACATTTATGTCAAATTTCCGGTAAACGTTTACAAACTTGTCACTACTGGCGTTCGCGAATTTGTAAATATCCCCTCTACGTACGGCTCTGAGCTTCGCTGGTGGTGCTCCTGGCGGATTACTAATTCAACTTTCACTGGTAATTTTCAAATTTATTATTTGTTATCGCTTAATAGTTACAACGCAAAAAATTAATTAAATTATACTCGATATTTTTAAGATTTTGCTAATCATTTTGACGTTTTATTGATAAAATATGACTTTCTTACTTCGGATACTTTCACAATTATCGTGTAGATGGCGCTAAGATTACCGTTTATTTCAATCAACGATATTACGGAACATTAAAAAACTTAAATTCAGTATTTAAAACGTAAGTATATTTAAGGTAAAAATATATACCACAGCTTTGACCAACTAATATTTTTTAAAATCAATGTTTTTACTTTTAATTTTAAATTAATCACTTTGACATTTATGTCAAATTTCCAGTAAACGTTTACAGACTTGCCACTACTGGTGCTCGCGAATTTGTAAATATCCCCTCTACGTACGAGCTCACAGCGTATAGGGCTTTTCATCGATTGTCATTTGATTCGAGCTTCTGTCATGTGTCACATAATATTAATATATCTACGTCATACGTCTTTGGTTTGTATCATTGGTTATATCAATAACGTATGACGTAGATCTATTAATATTATGTGACACATGACACAAGCTCGAAACAAATGACTGTGAATGAAAAGCCCTATAATTCAAGTTCAAACCTTATTCTATCAGTTCTTGATAAGTATTTTGGTCTTATTTAATTTTAAAATATTGTTTTTTAGTTGTTAATGTAGTCCGATCGCCCGTCTTCCCATAAGGAACCGTCCTCATTACCAATTAAAAAAATATATTTTAGAATAAGATATGGCAAAAATTCTTATCAGTATCTAATAGAAGAAGGTTTGGTCTTGAATTTAGGTATTTGACGATTACAAAAGTAATATTCTAACTGGTGTTTTCGAGCCTTGAAAATCGTCATTTTTCAATTTTAAATTCTTTAAAACTCGAAAATAATCAAATTAAGAAAAAATAAAACAGAAGAGCTTTTTTGTCTCGAATGATCCAAACAATCTAAAAATAATACCTGCCCGGACCGAAAAAAAAAAAATATTTTTCGACATTTATTAGGAGATGATGCAAATGATAGATTTATGAAAAACTTTCAAAATCACGTACACACGCCACTATAATACCCGCTCAGCCTCTGCGACTGTGTCTATTCTCAGACCAGTCGCCAAAAATCGACGCTAGTGGCTCCAGCGGTACGACGGCTATAGACGCTTCAGTCAAAACGGCTCCTTAACAAACCTAGATAAGCAGTACGCGGCAATCTCATCGCTCAGCTACGATCGCTCAGAGATGAGCGCAACAGCCGCTTCAATAAAAACGTACCTTAAGGACGGAACACCAAACGAATTACTGAAATATTGTGGAACAGCAATGATAAAACAATTAACAACATTAATTAATAGTCTAAGAGCTAGTGAACCCTCCGACTAACGGTCGTCCTGTAAGGCTAGAAATTTGTCTAGTGATAATTCATAGCACACCAAGGCTAAAAACCATGACCTGGCAGGCATCAGCCGTGCACGTGTATCTACCAGGTGAATCGAAAAGTGCAAATTTAGGGGGTAAAATAAACTTTCTCCTGTAAAGTTTAAATTTAATTATGTGTTTGAGTGAGTCATTTAGAAGAAATGTGTACAATGACCAAGGGCGCCCATATAAAAATTTTTAGGGGGGGCCAAACGTGAATATGTTGCACATTACATTTTGTATATTTCGGATGACAATATATACAGTAGACTCTCTCTATAACGAACACGGATATAACGAGGTTTCGCTTATAACGAGGTACATTAGGTGTCCCATGAAATCCCTATTGAACTATAACGCTCTATAACGAGGCATATTTGGTTATAACGAGGAAAATTTAAATCGAAGAATACTTGTCTTTACCTGTTTTTAGCGTTGAAATGGTCATAAATAAATAAATGCCTTAACTACCTGTACATAGAAATGCCCAACGTCTGTCTTATTATCGAGGCCAGTGCTATAATAAACTCGGCCACCTGTAATAAACATCTGCCTGTTTATCGACCGATATTGAATACTATAGGAAATTTACAATCTATGGCGGCGAAGTCTCATTGTTCACTATTCAGGTTGACCATCGACACATAATAAACTACGTAAGAGGCATCAAAAAATTTCATTATTATTATTGTTTGATATAACGAGATCCGCTTATAACGAGATAATTAATTCACCATTTCAGTTCTCGTTATAGAGGGAGTCTACTGTAGTTTAAACCACCTAAAAAACCTAGTTTGAACCCTGTTGTGAGGAATTACTCATACATTTAAACACTAGACCAAGTTTTTAAATGGAAATGTCATGGGTACCACAAAAGTTGGGCCTCTCTTTAAAACCCGTTTGAAAAGAATACAATGCTTGCAAAGCCTTCCCTTCAACTTTGGCGAGCAGACTAACCATGAGCATGTGTCGAACCAAGTTTTTACTTTAAAATCTTAAAAAGGAGCCCCCTAAAGGCACACATATTCCAAACATTTTTAGAATTTTTGATAGACGGCGCAAATAAATCGCATTTTCCGAATATAGCGCCATCCGTCAAGTCAACAATTCTAAAAAAGTTCGAATAAATGTTACTTATTTTTTGAGGAGGAAACTCAATCTGCAAGAAAAAACGGGGGTTCCTATTTAAGATTTTAAAGTTAACTTTCACCCCACCTCCGGAGTGTGGAATGAAAAATCCTGTTTGGTGTCATTCTATAGATTTTTGAAAAATATTAAACACGTGTTTTTTAGTTTTTATTTGGAAGTATATTTCTCGAGATATTAGACCGTTTCTATAATTTTGCTGTGGTATCACGATATACCGTTTTTTCCGATTATAGCGCTATCTATAATCTATCTCTATATAGTGATCTAGCGCTCTATATAGTGCTATAACAAAAATTAGGGGTTCCATTTAAGATTTTAAAGTTACCCCCCGCTCCACACCCAGGGGTTGAAGTGGTGGACTTGTTTAGTGTCATCGCATAGACTTTTGAAAATTATTGAACATGTATTTTTCAGTTTTTCGATCCGATGTTCATTTCGCGAATTATTCGGCCTTTCCGCTACTTTTGGGACACCCTGTATATAACACTCATGCATCATGAAAGATCGCCTGTTTTTCATTTAAATAAAATTGTTCTGTTCATCATAATGAACACTTTAAAAATAATCCACTTACTAAAAAAATACTTTTGCAAACTAAAATTTGACTATGCTCAATAAATTTTAAAAATTATTTTTCAGTATGAATTTTTTCAAAATATAAAATATAATTACTATTTTATACCAGTTGTTAAAGACAAATGGCTCATTAGTGATTATCGATCAGAGATCTAATTTCTTGCTGATATGGTTTTTTTGCAGTATTATAAATGATTCATTTAATTTGTAATTTTGGGTGTCAATTACAGTGTATATGTTTCCCACGCCTCTAATCTCTTTCAATGTTTTCGTTAGAGTAGCATACCGTGATTGTGGGAAATGTGTATTATGCACATTCCATACAGACCACTGTCGCAGACACAAAGATTTTCTGTTAAACTATTAATAACTACCCAATATGTGAATTTTTTTTATTAATAAATATGTTGTTTGCAATTTATCTCTCAAAATTATCCAATATTGTTTTGACAAAAATACGTTTATGTAATATAAATTTAATTTTTTTCTTTCCCGAAAAGCTTTCTGCCCGTGTGTATGGGCGCCTATGACAATGACAGGCGATTCTGAAGAGCATAAGACCTTGCCAGGCGAGGAGAAAGATTATGGGGTTTTCCTAAAATTATTTTTTTTGCATCGAACAAAGTTTTTTTATATTTTTTTAATCATTCCAAACAGAAAAGGTCTTTGGTGATTTTTCTCTTAGGTTAATAGTTTTTGTTATATAAGCGATTAAAAATTTTGAAAATTGCGAAATCGGCCATTTTTAACCCTAAATCGGACATTTAACTAAAAATTTTAATGTTTCCACGGTAGGTAGATATTCTTTAAACATTGATTGATGAAATCCCGAAGAGTTTTTTGAATACAATATCGAAAACCCCTTTGTTTTTTAATTGCTAATCAAGCGGGCGCGACACTGTAGTATAAGTGAGGACGTTTGAGTTTGCATAAATTCTTTATCTCGAGAAAGGGCAAATTTAAAGAGAAATTCTCAGACAGGTCGATTTTTATTCTTAAATTAGGACTTTTTGGCATATTGTTATGTTGGTATTGTTACGTTGGTAGATTGCCATGATGATCTTGCGGGGTTGAATAGTCGAGTTGAAACACTGACTCTAACTTTATAACTTTATTTTCGATTTACAACATCAATCAACATAAGGTTACTAAGATGTTGTTTCGCGGGGTGGTCCTTTATAGGACACCCTTCTCGCAGGACGGCTCACTAGCATAGTAACGATTTGAATAATAACAATACTACAATGATAATAATCTCAATCCCTCTGTGGGCTATTTATATCTCCTTATAATTTGAACTTTAAAAAGTAAAACTATACGTGAGTCTCTACGAGGTTACACAAGCAAAACTGTATTAATCCACCTTCGTTTTGTTTGCATATTTAGAAACAATATCTTTTGTAACAACTGAAATTATTTAAAATTATATACATCTTTTAATACATTTTATATTATACAGTAAGGAGTATTTTTCCCTTACTGTACACCTCCCATCGGGGAAAAAATGAAAGCAATGGAAAACCTTTGCTCTTCATTTTTCCGTTCGCCCGTTTGGTGTTAATTATCTACATAGCTCGTTTTTTAATGAACACTACACAAAAAAAATCGTTCACAATTATTAATTCCGTGAGTATTAAGCAGTCTTCTTTCTATTCTCACTTAGTCAATTTTTCACTTTACACTTTGCACTATTGGTTACCCCTGTACCTCTTATTTGTCTAATCAGTATACAGCTTAACAGTGTTCTTGTAAATTACTAAGCGTTTATTGTTTTTATTTATGATAACATTAGGTGCTCTATCTTCAATAACTGTATATGGGCCTGAAAACAAAGGATCTAGTTTTGAAGTTGACTCTTTCCTAACTAAAACCTTGTCTCCTTGTTTATATGTTACGGTGCTTCTTGGCATCGTATCTTGCTTTACTAACTTATATACTAGTAATACTAGTGACGTCATCAGTCTGGGGGTGATGACGTAATCGATGATTTTTTTAAATGAAATGTAGAAATAATTATGTTTAAGGTTTATATTACTGAATAAAGAATTAAATAACCTTTCAAATGAGCAATCACACAACCCCTACTCTCATTTAAAAAAATCATCACTTACGTCATCACGCCCAGATGGATGACGTCACTACTATTATATATATGCCAAAAAGTCCTAATTTAAAAATAAAAATCGACCTGTCTGAGGATTTCTCTTCAAATTTGCCCATTCTCGAGATAATGAATTTATGCGAACTCAAACGTCCTCATTTATACTACAGAGTCGCTCCCGCTTGATTAGCAATTAAAAAACAAAGGGGTTTTCGATATTGTATTGCAAAAAACTCTTCGGGATTTCATCAATCAATGTTTAAAGAATATCTACCTACCTTGGCAACATTGAAATTTTTAGTTAAATGTCCGATTAGGGTTAAAAATGGCCGATTTCGCAATTTTAAAAATTTTTAATCGCTTATATAACAAAAACTATTAACCTAAGAGAAAAGTCACTAAAGACCTTTTCTGTTTGGAATGATTCAAAAAACCTAAAAAACTTTGTTCGATGCAAAAAAAAATAATTTTAGGAAAAACCCCTAATCTTTCCCCTCGCCTGGCAAGGTCTTATGCTCTTCAGAATCGCCTGCATTTCTTCTAAATGACTTACTCAAACACATACTTAAATTTAAACTTTACAGGAGAAAGTTTATTTTACCCCCTAAATTTGCACTTTTCGATACACCTGGTAGATACACGTGCACGGCTGATGCCTGCCAGGTCATGGTTTTTAGCCTTGGTGTGCTATGAATTATCACTAGACAAATTTATAGCCTTACAGGACGACCGCAAGTCGGAGGGTTCACTAGGTCTTAGACTATAACGAAATTATAAAAGACAACAAAATACCGGAAGAATGGAGAAGGGGCGAACTAATTATACTACATATTCAGAAAAGGAGATAAAAAGCAGCCAGAAAGGTAGAGGTATTAAATTAATAAATAATACTACCCTAAGACTTACAACTAAAATTCTACAAGAACTAATAAAGCAAAGGATAAGTTTAGTCGATGAACAACAATGTTTTTGTACTGGATTACTAGATGATCATGTGTAGATACAATATTCGTCATAAAGCAAATTACTGAGAAATCACTAGAGTATATTAGGCCAGCATTTCTGTCTGATTGACTTGAAGAAAGTATTTGACAGAGTGAGATTCAAAGATGTAATCCAAAACAACAAAATGAAAGTCAGAATAGATAGTCAGAATAAATAAGAGAGGGATGAGGCTTATTGAATCCTATGCTTTTCAATTTAATCATGGATGAAATAATCAAAAGTGTCAACAGTGTGCTACGCAGACGACGCAATATTGATAGCCCAAGATGAAGATAGTCCGTAAATATTAGTCCACAGATTTAACATAAGAGCAAAAGAATTCAATATGACAATTTCATCTCAGAAAACTAAAACAATAATCAGATGCAAAATAGAAATTGATGGTATCAATGTTGAATAAGTAATGGAAATAAAATACCTTGGAATTACATTGTCAAGCTATTGAGACATTCGAAGACAATGTAACGTACAGTGTATAAACGAATGGATACTAAATAGAAAAAAGAATGGAATAAACACACAAGCAGAATGGGAAGACACGTATAGTCAAAACAGCAAGAGATGGGTCCCGGTGAATTCGTAACTATTTTAATCCGCCATCCTAATTACAGGCCAACTGGTAACTCTGGCGGGCAGGTACTTTTACGGTAACCCATCAAGTACCGGTGCATTTGTAACTTTCTTTTCTAAGTAATTACTAACGATGTTGATAATCTAATACCGGTATTCCAGGTATGTACTTGTATAAATTACCCTCTTTGAAGGTGGTGTAAAAGTTATTCATCATTTATGTATTGTTTCTTGGACGAGTTACATGAGAAAGTCGAAAAAATTTTTTTAATTAAATTGAGACAAAAGAAGAATGTAGGTATATAATTTATTTAATTCGAAATACATTTTACTGTTGTCCTAAAACAGAAAAAAGTTTTATTTGATAAACAACTATTGTTTTTCACTTAATTCAATATTAGTTGCCACCCACCAGCCTCTTAGCAGTTTTAACATTTAATTTAAGCGAAAAGCAATGTTTATTTTTCAAATTCACATTCTTTTCTGTTTTCTGACTGCAGTAAAATGTATTTTGCATTAAATAGTTTACCTATAGTTCGTTCGCTATAACTTTTCCCATGCGTCACGATTCATTTTCAAACAAATTAAGTCAAAACATAAAGTGAAACGAACGTCGATGTGTATATACATTTTGTATACTGTATACTACATACTACACACATCGTCGTACG
This sequence comes from Diabrotica virgifera virgifera, assembly GCF_917563875.1. Classification (NCBI taxonomy): domain Eukaryota; kingdom Metazoa; phylum Arthropoda; class Insecta; order Coleoptera; family Chrysomelidae; genus Diabrotica; species Diabrotica virgifera. The sequence goes on from NC_065451.1 coordinate 68,212,068, forward strand.
TTTCACTTTATGTTTTGACTTAATTGGTGTGAAAATGAATTGTGACGCATGGGAAAAGTTATAGCGGACAAACTATACATTCTTTTTTTGTCTTAATTAAATTAATTCAAAAAAATTTTTTGGGCACCCTGTATAAATATTTATGTTAATGCTTATATCAGTGAATACAAAACTGAATAGCCTTTCGAATGAGCTATCACACGGCCCTTATTCTCATTTAAAAATATCATCGATTGCGTCATCACGCCCAGATGGATGACGTCACTAGTATGATGTATACCAAAAAAATAGAATTTAAAAATAAAAATCGACCTATTTCGGAATTTATTCCAACTCAAACGTCCTCACTGAATTTGTTTATAAGCCAAGAAATTGTTTATAAATTTAAAACAGTGCTGAGGCCGCTTAGATAATCCGATTTTAATTCCGTAAAGTGTATTAGATAGGTAGAGAGCCTCTTTGTATGTGAAAAAATTAGCAAACTTCTAAATGGTCTACTTTTTGTTCAGAAAGTTTTTAAAAAGATTGAACTTTTTTTTTAAATTTAGGTTGCAAAATTATTATGCAAAATCTATCAGGTCGATTTTAATGAAATTTGGTGGACGATTTAAGTATGTTATAAGGATTTTCTATGAGAATTACGAAGGTTCTAAGTGCAACCAAAGTTGTTGAAAAACACTGAATAAAAATAGGCTTATTTTGCCCCCTTATTTTGTATTTATTGCTATTTTACAGAAAGGGTAATAGTTTAAGACATTTTTAACTACTGGTATATCATACAAAATTCAATTATTTTTAATTTATTTCCCTACGACTTTGCTCCAAAATGAATCGTTTTAAAGTTATATGCAAAGAAAATAGAAAAAAATCAATGTTTTTCGAAATTTTTAAATATTTTAATTTTTTTTATTAATGTTCCGGGCATATTTGAGAAGGAGCATAAGTCAATTATTATTATTGAAGTTGTCACCTAACTTTATCTGCAAAAATCTGAATGCCACCTCGCACATCCGCAAATAGACGTTTTTTTACAGATCCGCCCTGGTCTACACATAAAATATAGTTTCAATCAAAAGAGATTTCAATTTTTGTTAATTTTGTATAGGTACATATAATACACATGTTTTTAAGCAAACCAAGAACCATTCACATATTTTAAATAAGTATCATTTGATAGATTTCTCAAAAATATTGACACCGTGTATTTTTCAGTTTTTCGATCTGATGTTCATTTCGAGAAATATCGCGGATTCGTATTTAAAATTTTAAATTTACCCCTACCCCTTTTTGTGGGGGATCGTGTTTGGTATCATTCGATAGATTTTTGAAAAATATTGAAAACGTATTTTTTAGTTTTTCGATCTCCAGAATCTGACGTTCATTTCGCGAAATATTCGCTTTTTTCTGTGAAACTTTGTGACTCATCTATTCCCTTACGCCCCGCTCAAATCTCAAATCGTAGGGGCTAGATTCCGTGCACTGTAGATATCTACCTACACGTCGCTTTCTATCGATGTCAATTGCCGTGAAAATATTTGAATTTTTAGCTTTAATTGAATTATTTTCTAGTTTTGCTAGGTTATACTCTAATTGATGCTGAAGTGACACAAGAAAATATTTGAATTAAAACTAAAAAGTCAAATATATTGACATTGCTAGAAAGCGATCAGCGTTAGCGATTGTACACAGAATTCCACCCAGGTGAAATGTTATTAGGGTCTCGGTGAATTCGTAACTATTTTAATCCCCCATCCTAATTACAGGCCAACTCGTAACTATGGCGCGCAGGTAATTCTTCGATAACCCACTAACTACCGGTGAATTAGTAATTTTCATTTTTAAGTAATATTGAATTTAATACCGGTATTCCAGGTATGTACCTGTAAAAATTACTCTCTTTGAAGGTGGTGTAAAAGGTATTCATCATTTATGTATTGTCTCTTGGAAGAGTTACTAGAGAAAATCCAAATAAATTTTGTGAAAATGACTGAAATTCTTTTAACAGATAACAGATTTCGTAATGAGTGCACGTGGGTGTAAAAGTTATTGGTGGTAAATAATTTTAAATTTCAAATAAAGAAAGTGCTAAAAAGTGGAAAACATTTATGGTACTGTTCTGCATCTGGTTGCAAGGCAACCTGTTATAGCGACGGAATCATACTTCTTGCTATCATACGGCCCCTATTCTCATTTAAAAAAATCATCGATTACGTCATCACGCCCAGATGGATGACGTCACTAGTATGATATGTATACCAAAAAATTAGAATTTAAAAATAAAAATCGACCTATTTCGGGATTTATCTCCAGAGACGCCCATTCTCGAGAAAATGAATTTATTTCAACTCAAACGTCCTCACTGTATTTGTTTATAATTTTAAAACAGTGCTGAGGCCGCTTAGATAATCCGATTTTAATTCTGTAAAGTGTATTAGATAGGTAGAGAGCCTCTTTATATGTGAAAACATTAGCAAACATCTAAATAGTCTACTTTCTGTTCAGAAAGTTTTTAAAAAATTTGAACTTTTTTAAAAAAATTTAGATTGCAAAATTATTATGCAAAATCTATCAGGTCGATTTTAATGAAATTTGGTGGACGATTTAAGTATGTTATAAGGATTTTCTATGCGGATTACGAAGGTACTAAGTGCAACTAAAGTTGTTGAAAAACACTGAATAAAAAGATGCTTATTTTGCCCCCTTATTTTGTATTTATTGCTATTTTGCAGAAAGGTTAATAATTGAGGACATTTTTTTTGCTCCAAAATAAATCGTTTTAAAGTTATAAGCAAACAATGTAAAAAAAATTATTGTTTTTCGAAATTTTCAAATATTTTAATTTTTTATTAATGTTCCGGGCATATTTGAGAAGGGGCATAAGTCAATTATTATTATTGAAGTTGTCACCTAACTTTATCTGCAAAAATCCGAATGCCACCTCGCACATCCACAAATAGACGTTTTTTACAGATCCGCCCTGGTCTACACATATAATATAGTTTCAATCAAAAGAGATTTCAATTTTTGTTATTTTTTTATAGGTACATATAATACACATGTTTTTAAGCAAACCAAGAACCATTCGCTTACATAATAATATGCTATATGCCCCGTGTTGGCTTAATCCGTTACTGTTCAAATTTATTTCTTACCTTTTAACCTAACAACTACCTGGGTAAACAATGGTTTCGAATTCACCAGTTGCGAGTTGGCCAGACCCAATTTTGTACCTATTACAATTTTCCCATAACACTGTTTGGATTAACACAAATACAGATTTTATCCTGCATAGTAAAAAACGAGGATAGCTCCTGGTTACGGTTCCTAAATATTATAAGTTGTACCGGCTAGTAAATTCCATAAAAAAATCCATTATTGTGATCCAGAACCTTAGGCAGGCCGCACATCAAAGAAACATGAAACGTAAAACATGAAACATAAAACGTGAAACACGTTTCATGAAAATAAAACAATGCTAAACAAATAGAAGTCCGCATACCAAATTCAGTGGCGGCTCGCGACCTCAGTATGCGGGTAGGCTACACATATACTTCGGGTAGGCGACAAAAAATATCCTACAATTTGTAATACATTTTGAGCCGTCTTGCAATACTAAATGTAATCTATGAGCGCAACAATGTGTAAAAATTGCTTTTGGAGCATCTACTTTAATTTTTGATTGTAATCCGTTTAAAGAGCCAGCCATTACACTTGCACCATCGTAAAATTGAGCAATTTATTTATTTTTGTAATCATATGGCTCAAGCACGTTTGAAATTAAACTATATAGAGCGTCTGCAGATCTATTCTCGGTAATATCAAAAAACCCTAAAAATCTTTCTGTTACCTGACCAACTTTTTTAACAAAACGGATTGTTAAAGTACACTGTGATTTTTCGGTTATATCAGTAGTATCGTCCGCTAGTATAGAAAAAAATTGACTTTCATTAATTTCTGTTGAAATTTCATTTTTTACGTAATCGGCAAGGCAATCTATTAAATCATTTTGTATTGTTTTTGACAAACCCGTGAACACCCCTTCTATTTTTTAACATGATCCTGGATTTCCTGATCGCGTTTAACTACTAAATTAAAAATTTCTTTAAAATTACCCATGTTTGAAGAATTATGGCTCTCATCACGACCGCGAAATGCAGGTTCTTGTTTTACTAACAGAATTGTAACATCAATTTCTTCAACTTCTTCAATCTTTTTCAACTTCTTCATTATATATCTAATTAGATAGAGAAATTTGTCCAGCTAAAGCACTGTCAATAGTTTGTTTATATTTTTCTAACCGTTTTAAACCTAAGCAATTGTTTAAATGTTCTTTCGAAGATTCATGTTTTTTTACACTAACTGATAAATTTTTCAAATCTGAATATCCCTGACTCACCCAAACATTTTGCTTCAAATTTGAGAGCAACAGACAAGGCCAACAGAAAAGTGAATTTTTAAAATAACTTCCGCTTAGCCATTTATGATTTTCATACCATATTGTTTTAAACGATCTCGAAAATGGTCGATTGTCTAATCTGTGGATAAAATTGTTAAATTTGGTAAAGGCCGGCCCATTGAAATAATTTGTGACCTTTCTTGATTTTGGCGCCTTGAATAAGGCGTCTCGATCAAACTGCATATTACATCGTTTAAAATATTCATATTCGATGACTAAAGTTTTTCCACCAATAAAACTAACACACCTACGTTTCAACAACGTCAAATATTACTTATTTTATTTTTGTATCAGATAATAATTTACTCTTCGAATAAATTGATAAGTTAACAATTAACCTCGCTTTAAATTTTTAATTATCTATAAATTCTAATAACACTTCTATCTATATCTATAAAATATAATGGACGACTGACAAATAACTATTCACAGATTTATTTGTCGTTAGTGAATTATTACTAAATTAATATAAAATTAAAATGCCCTTCAATAGACCGATCTCAAATTTACCTGTTTATTATTCAGTTTTCATAAACAAATTTAATTTGTCCTATCTAGTTTTATTCAATACTTAACCTACTAATAACAGCCAAAATCAAAAAACAAAATTATTTAAAACAGTTTCACAAGACACAAGAGAAGCAACTGATAAAATTTTGGAGGTCCGGCTATAAGACTCTGTGCCTATGCGCCCTTTCAAAATCGTAGAATACGCGAGACCTGCAGCAGGTCTGCTCGCGTAAACAGAGAGAGATCGCACGTCAATTCGGTGTTGGCGTCGTTCTATTTCAGGCTACGTTTTCAAGTGCCTGACTCAGGAAGAATATAGAATCTTATACAGTAGTACTGATACTACAAGGAGCGTACAATAATTATAACTACGGAGAAAATTTTTTGGATATTTTTACAAATAATTTGGATAATTTTTGCTATTTTATTGTAGGTATTGTGTCAAAATTTATAAATTACAATTTTGAAATAAGTAATTTATATTATTAATTTATATTATTGTACTACATTTGAAGAGGGTAGGCGGCGCCTACCTTGCCTACCCCGACGGGCCGCCCCTGATACCAATGAAACGAGTGTTATTCATGCGTGTGAAACATTTTTATCTTCCGAAGGCGCACACCAAAGAAACATGAAACGTGAAAAACGTTTCATGGAAATAAAACACTGCTAAACAAATAGACGTCCGCATATCTATGAAACGAGTGTGATTCATGCCCATGAAACATTTTTATCTTCTTGAAACGTGTTTCATGAAATAGGACGTGTTCTATTTTTTGTTTTTCGATATCAGTTTCATTGTTTTAACTAATTAATTACATGCGTAAAATGAATGCGACCAAGAATTTAATATTGTATTGGATTCTGTGGTGGAGCAGAACGAAGAGTTGTACAATAATTATAACCTGAAGTGGTTACTCGAATAGACAATAACAAGAAAATATCGTTTTTTAAACCAGGACCCACAATAAAACAATGTAAATGTTTGAATACTCATTCTATAAAATGATTGAAATTTAGCAAGATGATTATTTAATTCGTTTGCAACCAAATATTATGTACTATGGTTATGATTTTTGGACAGTAATAAAAGAGTTGCCACAGCAGCAACGACCTCGTCATCATCACTTTCCATTATTTACTACACAAATTTTATTTTTGTTCCTTTGATTAGTATTTAGTGTAGGAAACAGAGATTAAACTTCGCAAACTCGACACAAGTCCGGTATTATTTTTTTTCTGGTATATCAAGGGGTGCTTATTATGAGACTAACTTTTTTTAAAGATTTGCCCCGGAACACATATTTTCATTCCTTTAAAGGGGGTAGGGAAAAATCCTACTCCATTAGTAGGGTTTTTTTATAAATATATACATTTATATTTTATGGTTATTGCAAAATCCCTGCGGAAACTACCCCTATTTTTACGATTTTCTCATTACCTATATAGTTTTTTGAAACAACGCTTATACAGAATTAAAGACCACTATTTGCTCTACCAATAAGTTCCTATGCATTTTTCGTATAAGCAACAGTTACGGCACAGTGGCGCCGCAAACCTCAGAAATGCTTTGGCGGGCTCCAATTTTTGTTGTTTTTCGTCACCTATTCATTTTATTAATAATATACTTATGACAAATAAAAGAACACACTGTCTGCTACATATTATGACCTATATATATTTAACTTTCTTTGCGCCTTAAAGCCACAGTGGTGGCCCAGAGTCAATGTTTGCATATTTTCTTTATTCATTTTCCTTTTTTTTTGGGTGGTTTCGGGGAAAATATGGGGGTGAATTATACAAATTTGTAAATAATACTTGTACATGGGTAATCGCTGAAAGTTTTTTTACGCTAGCATAAGCGGTTCAGATGGTATATATAAAAAGGGGCTTTTTAAAATTTAACACCATGTACTTAAAAAATGGACAATTGCCCTTAAATGAAACCTTTACCAAAAAATCAGACATTTATTTGTGATTAATAGCCGCTGGGTTGCTTCTTGATTCCCATTACGGTTAGGGAAAAATAATTTTTTTTAATAAAACATCTTTTTTAAAAACTTGCCAACTTTGGGGCGCCACCTCCGCTAAACGGTGCGTGACAGATATATGCAGTCGCGGAATAAATTGTAGGAAATGTCCTATTCATTTTTCTATTGAGGAATTTTTTGCAATGACGTACAGGAAGGGCTACGTTTCGCAAAAACAACAAACTACCCCCTTTAAAGGGATGAAAGTGGGTGTTCCGGGGCAAAATCTTTTAAGAAAAAGTTAGTTTCATTAAAAGCACCCCTTGATATAACGAAAAAAAAATATATAACCGGACTTATTTGCGAAGTTCAACCTTTGTTTCCTACACTATATAACATGAAACGGTTTCGTTCTTCACAATTTATTTTTGTTTCATGTTTCACGTTTCTTTGATATTAAAAAGCAATTAAAGAGCGGCGCCGACAGCAACAACCACGTCACTATCCATTGCCGACTATACAAGTTTTATTTTTGTTTAATCGATTAGCTTATCACATGAAACGGTTACTTTTTTTTACAATCTATTTGTTTCGTGTTTCAGTTTCATGTTTCTTTGATGTGCTGTTTCTTTGAAGAAGCTGTCCTTTGGACAAGTGAAGGTATCAAACTAAATCATGTAATTCGGCTTGTTGGATGCAATAAGGTGCTTTTTCGTCGCTTTTGGGAAAATAAGAATCATTCTTTTCTGATACATCATCGGGTTCACTTTTATCACCATACATTTCCAAATCTTCCTCCCAATTTGCCGGAGGTCCTGGAACTGATCATCTCCAGGAAAAAATGTGTTATTGCTGAGGTAATATCTGGATATTCAATTTTATGCTTGCTCCTCCTTGAAAACACAGACACTTTTGTCATGCAGAAGTAACAGTCGTCAAAATGGTTTAGAACTATATAAGTTTAAATGGGTAGGTTTACTTATAGTAAATAGTAGGTTATTATTAAGAATTACCTTGGGTTTATTATTTATTTAAATTTTATCTGTTATTTGTAGACATTAGATATCACAGTGTTGCCAAATTATGCACAATTTAAAAAAAAACGTTAATTTGATAACATCACGCCCCAATATACTATTATAAATGACTCATTTTCTTTTTGAAAAAATAATAACTCAAAAATCTTACGTGTTAGGAACTTTTTACCATCATAATCATATTCAGAGAGCAAAAATTAACAAAAAACAGCATTTTGCATTCAAGTCGCAAATTGGTTGAAATCTGACGCGCTCGAGTAATTGCAAAAATCCCCGCTTGAGCTCCCCTACCAAAATGTTTGGAAAAGTTTTCACTATTGTGACGTCAGAGCTTAGACAGTCCATAATGTCAAAGCAATCAGAACCATTTTGACAAATTTGTATTTTCATTTTTTGTCAACATTCCCAAATTTTCGTGAATTTTTGCCATGAGAAAAGCAAACTCAGTTGTTGCTACTACATCAGGTATTTTTCAAAGATATGTCGTACCATGCTGGTCATCTGTGCAACTTTCGTTAGTAGCTGCGTTTTGTCTGAAGGTGTACTACGAACATGTAGCTAATAGAGATGCGCGACATTTGGCTCATTTTTCATACCTAATTATGATCGCCAACGCTTGTGCTGGACTTTTGAGATACAGTAAGTATTTTTTTTATTTTTAGTCCAGGCTGGATATGGCAAAAAGCAGACCATAATGGAGATTTTCCATAGGAGTTTATTTTCTTTTGCTGGAATTACTTCAAGATATAGGTACCTAATTGTATCAATAATCGCAAATCTTGTGCTCAATTTTTATTTAACAAGATTTGAAAAAATCGAATATTTTTGTTTTAGAGAATTTTTAAAACTTATGTATGGTTAGTCCAGTAAATGAACTGATATGAACTATAGTCCAGGATAATAAAGATTTTCTCGGGACACTCAAAGATTCAGGTAGCTGACTACTTTTTTAGTTATTGTAGACCTATAGGAAGAAAACCTACCTGTTTCCTGCCTAGAGTTCGCGTCCGTTTTTAATTATTAACAATTTAGTGCAAAAATCGCGATTTTTTCGATTTTTTGCACTCCGTTCAAAAACTAAATAGTTGACATAAAATTACAAAATTAATTTTGTTAGAACATTGAAAACCCTTCAAAATGCCGATTTTTTAAAGTTAAAAAGTTAATTTGTTGCTACTCAAACTGCAAAATAAGTGAAAATCGTTATTTGTTAATAACTTTTACTAAAACTACTTTAGAACTTTAGTGTTTCACCCAAAGTTCGATGTTGGGGTACTTAACAAACCCTCAAAATTTGAGACTGATCCATTAAATAGTTTAAGAGTTATTCTATTTGTTTATCCCAGAGACCTTTATTTTGCAATAAGATAAGACAGAAAATAATGAACATAGAGCAATTCTGAGTATGTGAAATGAAAGTAGAAGAGTGATAGTATCAAAATGTATTAAAAAAAGATAAAAAATGATTAAGGGAGCGTTCAAGTATTACGTAACGCAATTTTTGCGGATTTTTGACCCCCTCCCCTCCATGTAACGCACCGTAACGTTTTTCTGTACCCCCCTCCCCCTACCTAAACGTTACGTAACACCCAAGTGGCCATTTGAACCTAAATGGAAAACGAGGTTGCGAAAAGTACCGGAAACTCGGTAAAAGAACTTTGTTATTATTTTAATGGCATTTGAGGTAATAATAAAAACTTACAATCATCATTCAGCCTTAAATGTCCACTGCTGAACATAGGCCTCCTCCCCTCGTTTCCAACCACGTCTATCCTGCGCCGCTCTCATCCAGTTTTTATTTAGCTTTCTTAAGTCGTCAGTCCATCTTGTAGGCGGTCGACCGACGTTTCTCTTGTCTTCGCTTTACCTCCATTGCAATAACCTTTTTGTCCATCTCCCATCTGTCATTCTGGCAATGTGTCCTGCCCATCTCCACTTCAACCTGGCTAGCCTTTCGATGACGTCAGTCACCTTTGTTCTTCTCCTGATTTCGTCGTTTTTCCTAACATTGAGCGCTCCATTCTTCTCTGCGTTACTCTTAGTTTGGTAGCCGAGGCTTTAGTTAAGGTAAGTGTTTCTGATCCGTACGTCAAGACTGGTAGGACGCACTGATCAAATACCTTTCTCTTTAGGCATGTGGGCAACTCACTTTTAAAAGTTTTTCTCAGTTTTCCAAATGCTGCCCACCCAAGAACGATTCTTCTATTCAGTTCATGTGTCTGGTTATCCCTGCCACTCGTAATTTCATGTCCCATGACATGAAATATGTTCAAAACTTACAATAATAATCTTTTATTATTAATTTTACATTTACATTTAATTTACATTTACATTTTCCCTACTTGGCCCCATCCTTACATACATTTTTGGTTTCATTCTTTATTGTTCTTCTCATGCATTCTTCTATTTTATCTTTTTTAATAAAAGCTTAAAATAAAATAACATATTTATAATTTCAACATTTTATTTTGCTTAGTAAAAATTTTTGTATAACGAATAATATACGATGTTACCAGTAGTCTCGGAAAAATAGTGAAAAAAATGTGTAAAACTTTTTGTTCTTCAACGCCCTGTATCGTGAAACCAAAATTATTTAGTAAGCAAACCCCAATTATTTTTTAATTTTTCACCTATCCTAGAGATCGTGTTACCTTTTTCTGAAACACCTTGTATATATACAGCGTGTCTACTCAAGTTGGAAACATATGGGAAACTTTTTTATTATTAATTTTACGAAAAAAGTTATTCTTTATAAAAAGTTCTGCATGCTCCAAAACCTAAGATTCAATCATCAGATATCAAATTTTCTCAATATTATACGAGGTATGTCAAAAAATATGAATTTCGGTCAAGGGTAAAGTACCTTTATTTCTCTCAATATCGAAAATTCTTATGATAAAAAGTTGTTTGGAATTAAAAACTAAGATCAAATATGCAATTACATGCTTCTAATTGAAAAAAAAAATTCTCAAATTTATGGATACCAACATCGTTTTTAATTAGGTATTACAAATATGATAACTCTTTTATTATTCATTTTACGAAAAAAAGTTATTATTCATAAAAAGATCTGCATGGTCTAAAATCTAAGACACAACCATGATATATCAACTTTTATTAATTTTATACGAGGTGTGCCAAAAAATATGAAATTCGCTCAAGATTATAGTACCTACCTTTATATTTCACAATACTTCAATTAGAAGGATGTAATTGCATATTGAAACATAGTTTTTAATTCTAAACAACTTTTTTTAATAACCATTTTCAATGTTGTGAAAAATAAAGGTACTTTACTCTTGAGTGAAATTCATATTTTTTTACATACCTCGTATAAAATTAATAAAATGTGATATCTGATAGTTGCATCTTCGGTCTTAGGACATACAGAGCTTTTTATAAAGAATGCCTTTCTTTCGTAAAAGTAATAATAAAAGAGTTATCGTATGTGTAATAAATAAAAACGAAGTTAAGTATCAATAAATTTGAGAAAAATTTGGAACATATTTTTTTTCCAATTTGAAGCATGTAATTACATATTTGATCTTAGTTTTTATTTCCAAACAACTTTTCATAATAAGAATTTTCGATATTGAGAGAAATAAAGGTACTTTACTCTTGAACTAAGTTCATATTTTTTGACATACCTCGTATAATATTAACAAAATTTGATATCTGATGATTGAATCTTAGGTTTTAGAGCATGCAGAACTTTTTATAAAGAATAACTTTTTTTCGTAAAATGAATAACAAAAAAGTTTCCCATATGTTTCCAACTTAAGTAGACACGCTGTATAAGAAGGCACTTATGGAATAAAATTATTTCTGTCCTTGTTTTAAATAATTTTAAAAAACGCTGGGACCCGTAGATTTTCATATATAAAAATGTGTGCTTTTTAAACATAAATTTAAATGTACAGGGTGATTCATGCAAGCCTAGCGTAGTCCATTATCTTTAATTTTAATTAAACACCCTGTATATTTTTGTTTTTAGAAGCTGCTTAACAACCTCATCTCAAAAATGTGTATTATGTAGGGTCTATTATGAATAATGCAAGGTGAAATTTTGAAATTATGTATAATTTTCGACCCGTGTTGAGCTGCCCCCCCCCCCACTTGCAAAAATTAAAAAACAAATAGCCCTGATTTATGAGCTATTTATGAGCTCTCATATTCCGCAAACTAAAAATTTTGAGCTCGTTCCACTGAGCAGGAATTTAATACCCTAGTGGGGGGGGGCTGAGTCAGCCCCCCCCACTACTTAAAAATAGGAATATTGAATCGGTTTTTGCGGCAGAATTACGAGCTATTTATGAGCTCTTGAAATTATATAGTTTCGATTTTTGAGCTCATCCCCTTCACCCCCAAACAACCCTTTAATTGATTTAACTTAAGAGAAAGATGCTGAGAAAACTTAAAATATATCGTATTGCGGATATAATTCCTATAGCTTATATACTCTAAGAATAAACTATTAAATCAAGGGCATTTAGATTATTGAGCTACAAACCACCCTATCTTCCCGGCTTAAGAGAAAGTTGTACTTAAAATGCGTTAAACTAATTATTTGGCGACTACATATCATTTAATAATTTATAAGCTTCCAAATTACGCGCATTTAGATCAGTAAATTGCAATTTATTTTGTATAGTGCAGTCACTGAAGGCAAAAATCAACGATTACCTTCAAGTTCGGTGAACCTTCATCGATTTTCACGAAAATTGGCCAGTGGTTAGAGGATACGTCAAGAAACAAAGGTGACATGGTACCACCTTGCGCCTTTACCCTGAGGGTGGATACCGCCCCTTCTCGGGGGTGAAAATTATTTTATAAAAAATAACTGCACAAATCAATAAAAGAACAAATTAAAAGCAAAATTTATTATATAAAGTTAATAAAATAAGTCAATACTTTTTAAGTTATTAAAGATCAAAGATTTTAATTATTTGTGAAAAAAATGCATGTTTTGAAGAGGTTTTTTGTAAATCACTAAAAAACTGTAAGTTTTTACAAAAAAGTTAATAGTAGTTTAATTCGTATAGCTTATATTCTAAGAATAAACTCTTAAATCACGCACCTTTCGATTATATAGCTACAACCCCTTCGCAAGAAAACGACCCCATTTTCCCGGCTTAAGAGAGAGTTGTTCTTAAAATAATTTAAATTGATTATTTGTCGACTACATATCGTTTAATAATTTATTATCTTGCAAAATATACGTATCTCAATTATTGAATTGCCATTTTCTTTCTATAGTGCAGTCACTGAAGGTAAAAATCAACTATTACCTTCGATTTCGGTAAATCTCCATTTATTTTCACGAATTGACAATAACAACTTGGGGTTTTAGCCTGGGGTATATGTCACCCCTTCTGGGGAGTGAAAATTACTTCATTAAAAATAACCCCACAAATCGAGAGAGGGACAAATTGTAAGCAAAATTTGTTATATAATGTGATTAAAATAAATCAATACTTTTTGAGTTATTAAAGATCAAATATTTTAATTTTTGGAAAGAAAATGCATGCTTTAGTGCGATTTTTCATAAATGACTCAAAAACTGTAAGTTTTTACAAAAAAGTTTTCATCACTAAAATTAAAGCTAATAAAAAATATAATAAATTGCTTACTTGAAAAACCTTTAATGTTAATTTAAAGTAAGTTAATGGTAATTAAATGTATATTTTTTTTCCGCGACTGTTCAAATCTAAGGGTTCAAGCTTAAATAACGGGAAAAAGATGCATTTTATAACACTTAGGTACTAAATACTTGTCAAAGTACTTAGAAATACCCATCAAAAATTAGATCTAGAAAAAGTTGATAGTATCAAAATCCGCTCACCAATTTTCGTGAAAATGAATGGAGATTTACCGAAATCGAAGGTCATAGTTGATTTTTACCTTCAGTGACTGCACCATAGAAAGAAAATGGCAATTCAATAATTGAGATGCGTATATTTTGCGAGCTCATAAATTATTAAACAATATATAGTCGACAAATAATTAATTTAAATTATTTTAAGTACAACGCTCTCTTAAGCCGGGAATATGGGATGGTTTTCTTGCGAAGGGGTTGTAGTTCAATAATCGAAAGGCGCGTGATTTTAGAGTTTATTCTTAGAATATAAGCTATACGAATTAAACTACTATTAACTTTTTTGTAAAAACTTACAGTTTTTCAGTGATTTACAAAAAACCTCTTCAAAACATGCGTTTTTTTCACAAATAATTAAAATCTTTGATCTTTAATAATTTAAAAAGTATTGACTTATTTTATTAACTTTATATAATAAATTTTGCTTTTAATTTGTTCTTTTATTGATTTGTGCAGTTATTTTTTATAAAATAATTTTCACCCCCGAGAAGGGGCGGTATCCACCCTCAGGGTAAAGGCGCAAGGTGGTACCATGTCACCTTTGTTTCTTGACGTATCCTCTAACCACTGACCAATTTTCGTGAAAATCGATGAAGGTTCACCGAACTTGAAGGTAATCGTTGATTTTTACCTTCAGTGACTGCACTATACAAAATAAATTGCAATTTACTGATCTAAATGCGCGTAATTTGGAAGCTTATAAATTATTAAATGATATGTAGTCGCCAAATAATTAGTTTAACGCATTTTAAGTACAACTTTCTCTTAAGCCGGGAAGATAGGGTGGTTTTCTTGCGAAGGGGTTGTAGCTCAATAATCGAAATGCCCTTGATTTAATAGTTTATTCTTAGAGTATATAAGCTATAGGAATTATATCCGCAATACGATATATTTTAAGTTTTCTCAGCATCTTTCTCTTAAGTTAAATCAATTAAAGGGTTGTTTGGGGGTGAAGGGGATGAGCTCAAAAATCGAAACTATATAATTTCAAGAGCTCATAAATAGCTCGTAATTCTGCCGCAAAAACCGATTCAATATTCCTATTTTTAAGTAGTGGGCAGCCCCCCCCCCCCCACTAGGGTATTAAATTCCTGCTCAGTGGAACGAGCTCAAAATTTTTAGTTTGCGGAATATGAGAGCTCATAAATAGCTCATAAATCAGGGCTATTTGTTTTTTAATTTTTGCAAGGGGGGGGGCAGCTCAACACGGGTTAATTTTCGTCAAGATGTTAATCACATAAAACTTTGAAATTAATAATTCAGGAATCACACTTTAAATAAGGGTATTATTTTTTAAAATATCTATCACTTTTCTAAACTAAGTATCAATATAGTGGGTTTTGTATTTAATGCTTTTTATTTAAAGACATTTTTAAATAATTTGAAAATTTGCGTACATATTTAAAACATTAATGAATACCTACCTACTGCTGAAAACGATACTGCATGTTATGGACTTAAATTACCCATTTCATTTTTACCAAAATATAAAGTACGTACTCTCATCTATTCATCAGATAAACCCATAAATAACTCCGAGGGAACAGTTCCGGATAGTGGAAACATATGGTCTTTTGAAAACAAAACAATTCTCAACGAAAGAATCCCTTTAGGTTAGGCACTTGACATCATTTTGACTTGACCCTGAAAATCCTATGTCGCTAAACCATCAAATATAATTTAGGTGAAGTGAAACGAAAGAAGATTATGCGCTGTTGGA
Organism: Diabrotica virgifera virgifera; assembly: GCF_917563875.1. Taxonomy (NCBI): domain Eukaryota; kingdom Metazoa; phylum Arthropoda; class Insecta; order Coleoptera; family Chrysomelidae; genus Diabrotica; species Diabrotica virgifera. The sequence goes on from NC_065451.1 coordinate 68,227,636, forward strand.
TGTTGGGCTTTGGGTTGTATAATATAAATGAGAAAAAAATGGTTTACATTTGAGCAATGAATTTTTTTTAGAGTTTTCGGTTGATTTTATACAGTTTTCAGTAGATAAGTAGATTGGAGTTCAAATCAGTAGGTTTTATACAGTTTTCAGTAGAGTGGAGTTCAAATCAGTGGGTATACTGAAAAATCAGTAGACAAATCATAATATAATTCAGGGGTCTATGTAAAACATAAAAGAAATTATGTAGTTTTTTTTATTTAAGTTAAAAAAGAATGTTACGTAACGCGCTGTTCGAACCCCCCTCCCCCCATGTAACGCGCCGTAACGTTTTACAAAACCCCCCTCCCCCCAAACTGCGTTACCTAATACTTGAACGCTCCCTAAACATAGTCAAAAATCCTAATGCCAAATTTTTAAAATTTTGTAGTTTATAAACATTTAGAATAACTTTAAAAATGTTGTCCGTAGAAACAATATTTTTATATATTCGAAAAGATAGTATTTTAACACGAATTTTCAAATAAAAAAATTTAGCCTGGGCTCATTTGGAACAAAGTTAGCCATATGTTTTTTTTAATTCACAGCTAATTTGTTTATAATAATTAAGGAATCTCATTAATGCCATTTTAAAGAAGGGGATTTGTATTTTTTCTTAAAAAATTTGCACAAACATTATACCTTTACAGCACCCTCTACGATTTTTCAAAAATGTAGTGCAAACGATTACTAGGGAGAACCTACAAACATTGATTATTAAACTACCCACTACCCAGCAATGTAGTTATTAATCAATGCTACAAATCCAGCTAGTTAAAATACCGAAAAAGCAATTTCAAACGAATATAATTTGCTGTATCTCCGGATCAACTCAATGGATTTTGATCTTTCTTTTTTTTTTTAATTGGTATGTAATTTTTACGTACATTACAAATATGCAATTTGTTTTTAAATTTATTAATTAATAAACAGTCTAATTTGTTTAAACTATTCTTAAAAAAATATTTTTTTTACAAAAATCTATTTTTTTTATCATAGTATCATTAATGATCACAGAAAAAGTTAAAGTACACTTTAATAAATAAATGACTTTTATTAGATAATTATTTATTGAAGATAATTTATTTATTAAAGTATACCTTAACTTTTTCTATGATTAATAGGGATAGTATGATTAAAATCATGGATTTTTGGGAAAAAAATATTTTTTCAAAAATTGTTTAAACAAATTAGACTGTTTATTAATTAATAAATGTTTAGACAAATTACATATTTGTAATGTACAGAAAAATTACATACAAATTAAAAAAAGAACGATCAAAATATATTCAGTAGATCCCGAGATATAGAAAATGATAGTAGTTTTAACAGAATTCTTCGGCCATATAATTAGAGGACCTAAATACCATCTGCTTCGCCTTATAATACAAGGAAAAGTGGAGGGAAAGAGATGGATTGGTCGAAAGAAACTTTCTTGGCTGCGTAATATTAGACAATGGTGTGGCTGCACAGTAGAAGAATTATTTCGCGTAGCAGCCGATAGACAGAGATTTCAGGAAATTGTAAACATGATGACGGCCAACGTCTGAATACAGACACGGCACCTAAAGAAGAAGAAGTAGTTTTAAGTTGCTTTTTTTAGTTTTTGAACTCGTGCATTTGTCGGCTCCCAGCTCCCCCTTCACTTACCACGACTATTCACCAGTTAAACTACATTTTTAAAAATTCATGTAAAATACCAGCTTTTCTAATATGTAAAATGACTTTTTCTACAGACAATATTTTTAAAGTTATTCTAAATATTTTTAAACTATAAAATTTCACAAATTTGGCATTAGGATTTTTGACTATATTAGATAATCTTTTTATCGTTTTTTAGTACATTTTGATAGTATCAGTTTTCTACTTTCATTTGGCATACCTACTCAGAATTGCCTTATCTTCATTATATTCTGTCTTATGTTATTGCAAAATAAAGGTCTATGGGATTAACAATTAGAATAACTCTTAAACTAATTAATGGATCGGTCTCAAATTTTAAGGGGTTTGTTAAGTACCCCAATACCCAACTATGGGTGAAACACTAAAGTTCTAAGGTAGTTTTAGTAAAATTTATTAACAAATAACGATTTTCACTTATTTTGCAGTTTGCGTAGCAACAAATTAACTTTTTAACTTGAAAAAATCGGCATTTTGAAGGTTTTTTAATGTTCTAAAAATTTAAATTTTGTAATTTTATGTCTATATGTTACTATTGTTTATGTAACTATTTAGCTTTTGGAAGGGGTGCAAAAAATCGAAAAAATCGCGATTTTTGCACTAAATTGTTAATAATTAAAAAACGGACGCGAACTCTAGGCAGGAAAAAGGTAGGTTTTCATCCTATAGGTATACAATAGCTAAAAAAGTAGTCTGCTACCTGGATCTTTGATCCCGAACATGGTCTATTTCTAGCTTATTACCCTGGTCTACTAAGGGAAATACGCTGATAATACCGTGTAATTTTCAGGGTCAACTCCGAATTGCATGAAAATTTGGATTTAGTTTTTACTTACCCTCCACTTCAAAGTTGAACTTGTGCCGTTGGTTGCTTTTGATTGGGGGTGACAGTCACCTCTTTTAAGGGGTGAAAAAACGCACGTTCAAAATGAGTCCGGAAATAGATAAATTGACTAATTCTAAGTAACTTTTGTTCTATAGTGTTTTTTTTAAATAAGTCAATACTTTTTGAGTTATTTGCGATTCAATATTATAATCTGTAACCATATACAGGGTGTTCCATTTAAATTAACAAAGTTAACATCTGCGGCCATTTTGTTTGCACCTTCTTTGCTTTTCTACTATCATTTTCGAAGACAAGCCGAATGACAACAAATAGAGTAATAAGGACAGCGAGAGACGGTTCCCCAATAGCAAGAAGATCAGTGGGAAGATCACGAAATCGATGGAACGACAACTTACTAGAGGCACATTGAAAAAACAGACAAAGTCATGTCTACAAAAAGAAGAAGAATAATAATAATAATAAGAAGAAGAAGAAGAAGAAGAAGAAGAAGAAGAACTAGAAAGTGAGATACAAAATCTAGATCCTAGGACTTAAGTGAAATAAGATGGAAGGAGAAAGGAAAATATAAATTAAACTCTGGAGAAACGATTTTATAAAGAAGGAAACGAATCGAATTATGAGAGTGGTGTAGGATTTATGCTAGATAGAGAAGCTACTAACGCGTTACTAGAATGGACTAATGGAAAGGAATATCAAATATCTGGAAACGAAAGAAATATTTTATGAACAACTGTAAGAACAATACGACAAATTATTGAACAAACATAAGAGAGACATCTTCATACTTATGGGAGGCTAGAATATTAAAATTGAAGAAGCAAATAAAGGTAGAGAACCAGTGATGGACACAGAGGGCATATGTACAAGAAATGAAAATGGATAATTATTACAGTCGAACCCGCTTATTAGAATACCGCTTATAGGAATATCCCGGTTTAAGGAATAGAATTTTGAGATCCCGGAACATTTCCATTTACTCCTTAATAAATTTAATCGCTTATAGTAATACGTTTTAGTAAAAGAAAACCGCTTTATCTAATAATTCTAAGTTACCAAAAACTTTTTACGTACAATTTCCCACAAATTTATATGTTTTCTGGTTTATAGGACCTGTCGATAATATATTTTATTACTTACTTTATTATGGGTACCATTTCTACCTTCCGCCAAACATTTACCGATCATAAAGTAGGTACCTACTTTTTCAATTGTGTAAAATCTTCTTATTGCTCACCCACCGCCCACGTCGGTCGTTGTCTGTTTAGATTTTTAGAAACAGTTGGAAGACATAAAAATAACCGCTTGTAATATAATAACCGCTTTATAATGTAATTTTCTGGAGGAAAAAACCAATGTCAATTTTTATTTATTATATTTTAAAGCAACAAGTGACTAATATATTTTGTAACAAAGATTACCGATTATTTTTCCAGAACAAAAGTAAGTCTGTTGTATGTATGTTAATAAGAATATATACATATGACATATATACCTATATCTACATATTGCATACATTTCATACTTATTTGTGTCGGTATGCATGCACAGATAATGTAATTTGGTGTTTTAATAAAATAAGTAATAGTTACACTAGCTACTGTATTATTGACATAAAAAGAAATAAAACCATATACATAATATATGTACATAACGTATGCATGTACATGTACATGTACATACAGTATGTACATGTACAAAGTGTGTTGTACTATTTTGACGTATATTCGGTACATTAATTTCTGCTAGCCACCACTGATCGGTTATTAGAATATCCCGGTTATAGGAATATTTTTGCTTGGCACGAAGGCTATTCTAATAAGCGGGTTCGACTGTAATAGATTTCTGTGCCCACAACGGGTTTGTTATAGGCGGAAGCCTTTTTTCCCATAAGATAATACAAGGCGACACCTCAAAGTGCGAGAACTGGAGACCTATGTGTTGCGAGTAAAATAATGAGCGGTATCATGCTCGGTATCATGAGCGGTATTCATAGAATGAAAAATAAAATGGACCAAAAATTAATACCAAATCAAGCTGGCTTCCGAGCAAATAAGTCATGTATAGACCAGATATACATACTCAGAATGATCATCTGGGAGTCAGTGGCGGCTCGTGGCCTTGGAGACAGGGTCGGCAAGGTTTTTTTGTCTCCTCATATAGGTATACCATCAAACTAAAAGGCTTAATTCATCATAGGAGATTTTGTTGTTTTTTCTTTTTTTTTTATTTGATGTACTTGACATTCTCTCTTGTTTCATGGTGTTTCGACAATACGTGTTGATTCTCTTGAGACAAGGTAAATCCCGTTTTTTTTAGGCAGAAATTGGTGGTAATAAGAAAATTGATAAACAGTTTGTTGTAATGAATTGCAGTACTTACTACATAGAATTATACATACATATTGTGCAACTTATCCCACTTTCTGAAAATATTTGGACCAGCATAATTTTTAAGTACCTAACTTGTAATAATTAATATCTTGGAAATTCTTTGGCGAACGTAACTTTTAAATTTTAAATCGTCAAAGAGGTCAAAAATTTGCAAATCTTCAAAATTCGAAAAACGAGTATCTATTTGCATATAATAGTAGGTATCCAAAATTTCAAGATATACTTACTCGTTTTTCGAGATATGTATCATGTCGTTGTTTTTTTTGGGGTGGTTCGGAAATATCAAGCGAATCCAAAACGTCACTGCGTATATATTGGAAACTACTAACATTACGAAAATCTCTGAGATTTTGCACCAGCTTTCGTATTCTATTTTTAGAATAAATAATGTCAGTTGACTGATTTTGAACAACAAGGAACATCTTGGGCAAACTCTGTCTTAAAAATATTTAAAAAAATATTGAAAGAGTCATTAGTATTTAATAAAGTTCTCAAACCGATTGCTTCACGGATCGAGGTATCGCCACTTTCAAAATCATCGCCTTCGATAATAAAATCAAAAACTTCCAAAAGCTGTTCACGAAAATCTGCTACAGATACTAAAACTATAAGAGATAATCTGCTTAGATAAAACTAACCGAGATTTAAAATTTCATCGCGTCTGACAAACTGTTCGCTTTTTTTTTCGAAACAAATTTGTTCTAAAGCAGTAATCCGTTTAGGTGAGCTAAACTGGCAAGAAAAGTCGATATTCTTTATTTTTTTACACGTATCATGTAAAACTAAATTCATTATATGCGCATAATAGTGAGTAAGTAAAGCTTGTGATGCAATAGTTTTAACTTTTGCCTGGAGACTATTCAATTCACCACTCATCACAGCAACGCCGTCATAAGATTGCCCCAGTTTGCCCTACCAATTTATTTTTGGTATAAAAAAATTTGAATCTGTTCTTTAAAACACCAAAAATATATTCTGCCTTATTGCTTTTACTCACATCTCTAAAACCTAAAAACCTCTCATAAATATTACCACGTAACGCGTATCGAACAAAATAATTGATAATAATTGTGAATGACATGATAATCAGAAGTTTCATCTACTTTCAGTGAAAAGCAAATGGTTTTCTAAATCTCAGATTCAACAACGTTATTCAAAATTTAACTATTTGATTATAATATGTATTATGTAGTTCATTCTGTATTACGAATACACTTCGAATCAGAAAGTAAATAGGTATTTCTAAAACAATTTTATTAATTCTCTATAATTACTTTGATTTTTAACAAATGCTTCGATCCATCATGTCCACTAAATGATAATTCCTGACAACTTAAAAAAATTACAATATCAATTAAACGACGTAAAACAGCGTGATTATTTTTGACAATTTCTACCGATGCATGCTTCCAAATGAAACACTGACCGGCAGATCGAAATGTGCCGTACTTGGCGCGTAACCTGCCATGCCGTATCTTCTATTGCCCACGGAGAAAAGTAATGTTCGCTTGCTCATCGACTTGTTACGTCGTCGTTGAGTTTTACGTGTAAATTGTCAAGCTACGGATGTTAGGGACGGCTAGCCGAAAAGTCAGATAAATGGCTCGGATCATTGGTTTTTTGAGAAGTCTGTTATGCGCAGGGATCACTTAACGCTCGGATTGATCAAATTCTTTTAAAAACCATGAATAAAATTTAGTCTGTATTATCTGATAGATTTTTTTTTATTTCAGAGATACAAATATTTAAAAAATCTATATCTATAAATGTGTGGGTCGGCACTGCCGACCCTGCCGACCCTGACCGGCCGCCACTGCTGGCAGTACAAAAAGGAGTACGAAGGGAACCATTCTCGTTGGACCTTTACCGCGCTGAGCAGATGGGACGTGAATTATGAATTGTAAAATTCCCTCATCTTCCTTAGTTCCAGCATCCGTTATGGCTTGCAAATTTTAGAAGCCTCGGAGGTGTCACCAGAGAAGGTTCCCATTGTTTTCAATCTGGTAGGATGTAGAGCAACATCTTTGGTGTTGTTTTATATGATATAAGATTGAAAACTTAGTCTTTTGCTAGCAGTTACCGCTAGAGCATCCCTGCCGTTTCGTTCGTTGCAATTCGTGACTGCAGGTCGGGGTTTGTCCTTGTTGGTCACAGAGAGCAGCATATGTGCCTCCTGATGAGAGACTAATAAGTTTCGAAACCGGTAGAGGTGTTTGCGACACTCTGTGATTCGACTGGGATATGGCTCGGCTGTAGTTTCGTGTTGCAACGAAATTGAAAATGGTTATTCATTTTTGATTTACATGTTTCCTCTGATTGTAGTACGAAGGGAACCATTCTCGTTGGAACTTTACCGCGCTGAGCAGATGGGACGTGAATTATAAATTGTAAAATTCCCTCATCTTCTTTGGTCTCAGCATCCGTTATGGCTTGCAAATTTTAGAAGCCTCGGAGGTGTAACTAGAGAAGGATCCCATTGTTTTCAAGCTGGTAGGATGTAGAACAACATTTTTGGTGTTGTTTTATGTGCTATTAGATTGAAAACTTAGTCTTTTTATATCTTAACTTCATTCACTTTAGGAAGGCGTTCGATATCCTACACAGAGAAAAATTGTGGGGAATAGTAGAAAGTCATGGGATATCGGACAAATTCTTAAGAATGATGAAGTTGTTTTATGAAAACACCACGGCAAAAGTATTATACGACGGGAATTTAACACAACCAATCCACATTAACAGCGGTGTAAAACAGGGTTGTATACTGTCTCCCACTCTGTTTATTATTGTTATGGACTGGCCCATGAGAAAAAGCAGTAACGGTAAAAGTGGGATACACTGGAATACATTTGAACAATTCGAAAATCTTGAATACGCAGATGATGTAGTCTATTTTCAGAAAAGAGGGAGAGCATGCAGATAAAAAGTGGGAAATTAGACAAAGAAGGTAAAAAAGTGGTCTCACCGAGAGAAATGGGCATACAAATAGAAAACCAAGAGCTGAAATCAGTGGAAAGAGTCAGTTATCTAGGAAGCATACTGAACACAACAGGGTCGACAAGAGGAGCAGAGGAGGATATTCAGATACGAATTGACAAAGCACAGACAGCATACTATATGTTAAATAATATAATGAAATCTAATGAGATAAAACTGAACACCAAAGTAAAAAATCTTCGATAGTAATGTAAAGGCAGTACTATTATACGTACCTATCACAAACTTGGAGAATAACAAAACGCAATACTGGAAAGATTCAATCCTTTATTAATAAATGCTTAAGAAAAATTCTAAGAATATTTTGGCCCAACCGGATCGCAAACTCAAACTTACGGAAAAAAATAAACAAGAACTAATACATAAAGAAACAAGTAATTGGACTTCGTAAGTCCTAGGTTTTCACCCAAAGTAATCGAAAGTAGAACTGGAAGTCGATATTTGAACGCTTCGTGTAACTTTGCGCCGATTGATAAATGATTTTACTAATTTTGAGTCATTTTTACTAAACTTTGGGTCATCATTGTTTAAACAGAAATGACTTCAAAACAGGAACTAAAGATTCAAACTCAACTTTTCAATACGCTTCGATTGATGTGTTACATGTAATATTTCTGCACTTCTGGTTAGAACTTTTTAACCGGAAATGATACAAAAACCAAAATTTTACATTTGTTCTCATCTTGCTAAGGCACATCGAATGATATATCGCTTATACTATTTCGGTGACTTTAAAACAGTTCATACGGGTGCAACTCTAAAACCAGACATCCGATGCCACATTTCTCATCTTTAATACCATCCTTAGGTTATAAGATTTTATTCGACACCTCATCTGTCATTCTATCTGTATTAATAACGGAGGAGATAGACATACGGGCAGACAGTCATGAAACCGGAAGTATATATTTGTTCTCTTCTTGCGAAGTTGCGTCGAATAATATATCACTTATATTCGCAGTCAGACGGACAGATAGCCTAGGTCAAATGTCTCACCTTTAGTACCATCCTTGGATTATAGCTTTCATTTGACATCTCATTTGTCATTCTACCTGGTAAAATGACGAAGGAATTATATTCGAGGTCGGACGGACAGACGGACAGGCAGCCTAGGAAAACTTTCTTACCTTTATTACCATCCTTGGATTATTAAGCTTTCATTTGACACCTCATTTGTCATTCTATCTGGTAAAATGACGGAGGAGTTATATTCTCAGTCGGACGGACAGGCGCACAGACAGCCTAGGTCAAATTTCTTATCTTAATTACCATCCTTGGATTATAAGCTTTCATTTGACACCTCATTTGTCAGTCTACCTAATACAATGACGTAGGAGTTATATTAGCGGTCGGACAGACAGACAGACGGACAGACAGCCTAGATCCAATTTCTCACCTATAATAGCATCCTTGGAATATAAGCTTTCATTTGACACCTCATTTGTCATTCTACCTGGTATAAGGAGGGAGGAGTTATATTCGCGGTCAGACAGACCGACGGCCAGACAGCCTAGTTAAAATTTCTCACCTTTATTACTATCCTTGGATTATAAGCTTTCATTTGACACCTCATTTGTCATTCTACCTGGTATAATGTCGGAGGAGTTATATTCGCGGTCGGACGGACCGACGGACAGACAGCCTAAATCAAATTTCTCACCTTTAGTACCATCCTTGGATTATAAGCTTTCATTCGACACCTCATTTGTCATTCTACCTGGTATAATGACGGAAGAGTTATATTCGCGGTCGGACAGACCGAAGGACAGAAAGTCTAAGTCAAATTTCTCACCTTTAGTACCATTCTTGGATTATAAGCTTGTATTTGACACCTCATTTGTCATTATACCTGGTATAATGAAGGAGAAGCTATATTCGCGGTCGGTCGGACCGACGGACATACATCCTAAGTCAAATTTCTCACCTTTAGTACCATTCTTGGATTATAAGCCTTTATTCGACACCTCATTTGTCATTCTACCTGGTATAATGACGGAAGAGTTATATTCGCGGTCGGACAGACCGAAGGACAGAAAGTCTAAGTCAAATTTCTCACCTTTAGTACCATCCTTGGATTATACGCTTTCATTTGACACCTCATTTCTCATTATACCTGGTATAATGACGGAGGAGCTATATTCGCGATCGGACTGACCGCCGGACAGACAACCTAAGTCAAATTTCTCATCTTTAGTACCATCCTTGGATTATACGCTTTCCTTTGACACCTCATTTGTCATTCTATCTGATATAATGACGGAGGAGATATATTCGCGGTCGGACAGACCGACGGACAGATAGTTTAGGTCAAATTTCTCACCTTTAGTACCATCCTTGGATTATAAGCTTGTATTTGACACCTTATTTGTCATTCTACCTGGTATAATGAAGGAGAAGCTATATTCGCGGTCGGTCGGACCGACGGACATACATCCTAAGTCAAATTTCTCACCTTTAGTACCATCCTTGGATTATACGCTTTCATTTGACACCCCATTTCTCATTCTACCTGGTATAATGACGGAGGAGCTATATTCGCGGTCGGACTGACCGACGGACAGACAACCTAAGTCAATTTTCTCATCTTTAGTACCATCCTTGGATTATACGCTTTCCTTTGACACCTCATTTGTCATTCTATCTGGTATAATGACGGAGGAGATATATTCGCGGTCGGACAGACCGACGGACAGATAGTTTAGGTCAAACTTCTCACCTTTAGTACCATCTTTGGATTATAAGCTTTCATTTGACACCTCACTTGTCATTCTACCTAGTATAATGACGGAGGAGTTGTGGTCACAGACAGACAGACAGACGGACAGACGGACGTGGATAATCCTAAGTTTTCACATTTTTTCAAAATTGGGTGAAAACAATAAGAAAGAGAAGTTGGGCCATACTCTGCGGAAACCGGACACAGACGTAACAAAACAAGCATTGGAATTCCAACCTCTAGGAAAACGAAAACAAGGGAAGCCAGTAAATACATGGAAGAACAAATTTTAAAGAAGCAGAAAACGTCGGCCTCACCTGGAAAGAAGTCAGAAAAAAGCACAAGATTGGCAAAAATGTAGAGTGACAGTAGATGCTATGTTCCAGTGGGAGCGAAGAGGATAAGTAAGTAAGTAAGTAAATCATGAAGTGATTCTAGCAAATATTAAACTCTTATGGAAATTGTTCAAATCAAAAAAATCCCGCCTGGGCTATTTCCTATTTCCATTGTTTGTTTTACACCAAAAATCTTAATATTTTTTAGCTAACGACGATACCTACTGTGATCTTAGAATTCTACTAGACTACGGCCAACTAGTTCTTGCCCTTCCACTAATAGTAACCGAATTTTTGCTAAAAAATGAAGTCGTACCAGCAGAAGTAGCATACATACCAACGGGCATAGCATTTGCAACGTTTTTAATGTTCATTTTTCTGGAATATAAACGACAAGATCTGACTGATTTAAATGTTATCACTAGTATTTTATGTTATATCATCGTTGGTTATGCCTATAGTTTATATGCGTTTGTAGCTGGTTTAATTTTTGGTTTAAATTATTTTCTCATTAAGAGGCGGGAGGAATGTTTTTTGAAGAAAGCAAACCAGTTTAATTTGTTAATGTCCGCATTTGCCTTAATGTCGTTGTTATCTCTAGATCCTAATTGTCTTAATGTATCAGACGATTATCCACAAGAATTTCTGGGTGAATGATTGGATAAATTGTGTATTTACTGTATTTAAAAATAAATGTCCTCACCTTATCAAGTTTTTTATTTCAAATCTCTCAGTATTCTAAACTGTTCTAAACTTGTCGGAGCATTTAGTCCAGGTTGTGAGGCGGTTTGCGTCTCATAGACCACATATATTAATAGAGAAGAAGCACGCACAAAATATAATAAATATAAAAAGCATGAGAGGAGCGGAATGTGACTCTGACCACTTTTTGGTAAGAGCAGGTTATAGAATGAATGCTAATATACAGGGTGAGGCAGATAAAGGGCCTATTAGAAATATCTCGAGAACTAAAGGTAAGAGAATCATGAAAATTGGAACACAGGGGTTTTGAGGTGCGAACTATTTAATGAAAATATTTTGGGCTCTTTGCTACTTCCGGTTATACCGGAAGTTGATTGTAACTTCGTTTTTTTAAATGGGATACCCTGTATATTTTTACATTTTTGGATTTTCCTCGATTTCTACTTTCTTAAAATATAAGGTTTTGTAATATTATACAGGGCAGTTTAAAAGATAATTACGTTTTCTTATTAATTTCTTAGCAAACTTCACAACCTGTAGAATTGTAGTAGTTTAACATAATAACCTCTATTTATGTTTAAATGATTTCTAATATAGTCTACTATTGTTGAAAATTATTGGTATAGTAAAATTTTTCATTTCAGTATACAGGGTTGGTCGAAACTCGGAATGAGTATTTTCTGAGTTTTCTTAAATGGAATACCCTGTATTTTAGTATTGTAATAAAATGTTATTTTATGATACTTTTTAATTTCTTTAGCATTCCCTATACCTAACTGCTTTAATTTGTGAGTTATTGGTGAGTCAAGCCAAACATTAATTGCGACACAAAATACGTGAGATTTTATTAGGTTGGCCGTGAAAATATTTAATCACAAATAATTTTTCAGAAATAAATACATATTAATCTAGATTGATACTTAAAATTGCCAGTAATGGTTGAGCTATCAAAATAGCTATGTAGTTAAGATTCTTGATGCGATTAACAATTAAGCACAAATTAAAGCAGTTAGGTATAGGGAATGGTTAAGAAGTAAAAAAGTACCATAAAATATCATTTCATTACAATACTAAAATATAGGGTGGTCTATTTAAGAAAACTCAGAAAATACTCATCTAGAGTTTCGACCCACCCTGTATACTAAAATTAAAAATTTAGCTGTACTAATAATTCTTAACAATAGTAGACTATATGAAAAATCATTTGAACATAAATAGGTATTTTGATGTCAAACAACTACAATTCTACAGGGTGTGAAAGTTGCTATGAAATGAATAAAAAAACGTGATTATCTTTTAAACTACCCTGTATATTATTACAAAACCTCATATTTTAGGAAAGAAGAAATCAAGGAGAATCCAAAAATGTAAAAATATATAGGGTGTCCCATTTAAAAAAACGAAGTTATAATCAACTTCCGGTATAACCGGAAGTAGCAAAGAGACCAAAATATTTTCATTAAATAGTTCATACTTTAAAACCCCTGTATTCCAATTTTCATGATCTTCTTACCTTTAGTTCTCGAGATATTTCTAATAGGCCCTTTATCTGCCTCACCCTATACAGGGTGTCCAGAAACTCTACCGACAAACGAAGACAGGAGATTCCTCAGATAATTTTAAGATAATTTAACCCAATTCACCTAGTCCGAAAATGCTTCCTAAGGGAGCTAGAGCTCTTTGAAGATGGCGTCATGTAATTAGTTTTTCTTAAATACCTCCAGAACGCTTCTATTTAGAAAAACGAAAATTGGTATACATATTTACTTTCCAGAAATGAATCGATTTCATCCATTGCGAATTTCAAGTACAGGCCATAGGCGTCCGTTTTGGGTAGGGCAACGGTTATTTTATCGCCTAACTTTTTTGTCTTTAATTTTTAAGCATTTTTGACTCTGAATTATTTAATTCTGAGTTATTCTAGTACTAAAAGGTACTCTTAGTTTAAGTCGATAGGATTCACCGTTTTCTAGAAAAATCGATTTGAAAATTTTTCGTTCCTTGAATTTAAAAAAAAAAAGATTAAAAAAAACTATTTAGAAAGATGAAAACTGGTACATTTATTTATATTCCAGAGATTAATCGATTTCATTAATGGCGAATTTACAGTACCGGTCATAGGCGTCCGTTTTGGGTAGGTCAACAGTTCTTTTATAGCATACCTTTATTGTCTTTAATTTTTAAGTATTTTTGACACTAGATTATTCAATTATAAGATATTCGAGTACTAAAAGTTACTCTTGCTTTAAGTTGGTAAAATACATCCGTTTTTTTTTTTAATTTTTTTAACTTTTCTTTTCAAATTCCCAAAACTAAAAACTTTCAAATCGATTTTTCTAGAAAATGGTGTATCCTATCGACTTAAAGTAAGAGTACCTTTTAGTACTAGAATACCTCACAATTTATTAATCCAGTATCAAAAATGCTTAAAAGTTGAAGACAAAAAAGTTATGCGATAAAATAACCGTTGCCCTACCCAAAACGTACGCCTATGACCGGTACTAGAAATTCGAAATGGATGGAATCGATTCATTTCAGGAAAGTAAATATGTATACCAATTTTAGTTTTTCCAAATACAGTGGAACCCCGATAAGTCGGCCCCCGATAACCCGGAACTCCGGCTAACCCGGACCGATTTTTATCAGACAAACATTTCAACAATAAAAATGTATTGCTGTTACAAAATCTCGTAAACCTAATTCATTCATTTGGTGACGTCAATATACGAACGAAACGATTGATGAATCCGACATTACTGAAAATATCAGGGCAATCAGGGTGCAGATGGGACCCTGTCGCGCAATTCGCAGCAAATAAAATAGTCGTATGTTTTTGGCTTCATTTTATTTCGTTTATACATACGCATTTTCAAGGTTCACGAGGTTTTGTACCAACTCTATGTAATATAATATTTGAGAGATAATGGAACCGGATTGAACTACATATAACATAGTAAAAATGACTCATGGTACACCACATTCATTGTCGAAAACAACATGCACCTGTATTATCCTTTATTTTTTTTAAACTGTCTGTGTTAGCATTGTTTAGAAAAGACTATTAAAATTATTTTTTTAACAATGGTCTTAGTCATCACTTTTATTAAATAACATAACATCAGAGACGGTATTATGTGTAGTAAAGTCGTATTATTGTTCGCTTCCGTTTTGTAATCGTTCGTAAATTTATTCAGATTTTGTGTTTGTGTGTCTTTTGTCTATAAGGGCAACAAAACGTAAAAATGTTGTAGTGACAATGGAAAAGAAACTAGAAGCATTAAGTAGAATTGATAAAGGTGAATCTTGCAGCATTATATTATGGTGTCGGTACATCTACAGTATCGGATTGGAAGAAAAATAGAACTAAAATCGAAGAATTTTTTTTTTCAAAATGATAACAAAAGACAGTTTAATCGGTGCAAAGCTAATAAAGCTAAGAATGAGACTTTTGACGACGCTTTGTATGTGTGGTTTTGTGTGGAATGCGAACGTGGTTTACCAGTGTCTGTGTGACAATTATAACGGAGTTTATCTGTAAGCATACCATATTTTATTAATTTTTACCATTTTCTCCGGCTAACCCGGATTTTCGATAACCCGGATCGGCCGCGGTCCCAATTAATCCGAGTTAACGGGGTTCCACTGTAGAAGCGTCCTGGAGGTATTTAAGAAAAACTAATTACATGGCGCCATCTTCAAAGAGCTCTAGCTCCCTTAGGAAGCATTTTCGGACTAGGTGAATTGGGTTAAATTGTCATAAAATTATCTGCGGAATCTCCTGTCTTCGTTTGTCGGTAGAGTTTCTGGACACCCTGTATACAGGGTGTTTCATTGGGAAAGTAACATACGTTAACTGCAAAAAGAGGACACTTAGGCGGTCTCAAAAATACCATACTTAATGGGTCTTACTCCATTAATAACAAAGATACTGAGTGTTTCATCTATTTTGCCATTTTCTTAATTGGTTCATAACTTTTTAACCACACTGCATATTTATTTTATATTTGGCACGCAAATATTGTTCAAGGTGTAAAATAAATTAAATTATTTACAATTGTAAAAAATCCAGGTCCGGATTAAAAAAAATTGGAAAAATATTCCAACCCAAAAACAGCACCCTGTACATTAAATTTTTTTAAAATGGATTTTTCAGTTGAAAAGAGGATGAAAAACTAAATTTAGTGGTATACTTTGAATTTTTGGCAAAATGATTTTTCTGGTCAAATTTTGAATTTAAATTCTGAAATTATGTGAATTTCGAGAGCTCTAAGTAGAAAAAATTGAAATACAGCTTACAACTTGTCAACCGCACTGTATATTCATTTTATATTTAACACGCGAATATTCTTTTAGGTGTCCAATCAATTAATTTATTTACAAATAAAAAAAATCCAGGTTCGGATTAAAAAATATTGTATAAATGTTTCGACCCAAAAAAAAACACCCTGTATATTAAATCTTTTAAAAATGGATTTTGCATTTAAAAAGAGGCTGAAAAACTAAATTTAATGGTATGCTTTGAATTTTCGCCAAAATAATTTTTCTGGTAAAATTTTGTATTTGAATTCTGAATGTTGTTCTGAAGCTATTTTCTTGTGGCATTTTTATAATCAAGTATATTCAAATGGGAAATAAGCCACAATTTTACCTAAAAATGATTTTATTAACGTTTCGACGCCCAAGTCGGGTGTCGTTGTCAAAATACAATTTCGACACCCGACTTGGGCGTCGAAACGTTAATAAAATCATTTTTAGGTAAAATTGTGGCTTATTTCCCATTTGAATATACTTGATTGAATTCTGAAATTATGTGAATTGCGAAGCTCAATGTAAAAAAAAATTAAAATATGATTTAATTTTAATTAATACCATTATTTAATCTAAATTGGTAAAATATTAACATTTTGACACATAAGCATAATTTTTGATGGTGGTAATTTTGAATAAGTACTTTAGTTTTGAATAGTTATGCTACACATTTTCTCTGTTTTGTTTGTATTTTTAGATACTTTGTTGATTAAAGTGATGTATTCTTTATTGACTCTTTATTATTTATTCATTATCTAAAGATGAATATTCGCCATAAACTATTTGTCACAGATAATAAAAAAACACTGAAATGTTTTAACATTTTACCAATTTAGATTAAATAATGGTATTAATTAAAATTAAGTCGCATTTTAATTTTTTCTACTTAGAGATCTCGCAATTGACATAATTTCAGAATTCAAATTCAAAATTTGATCAGAAAAATCATTTTGCCGAAAATTCAACGTATACCACTAAATTTAGTTTTTCATCCTCTTTTCAATTAAAAAATTCATTTTAAAAAAATTTAATATACAGGGTGTTTTTTGGGGTCGGAACATTTTTACAATATTTTTTAATCCGGACCTGGATTTTTTATAATTGTAACTAAAATAATTGATTGGACACCTAAAAAAATATTCGCGTGTTAAATATAAAATAAATATACAGTGCGGTTAACAAGTTGTAAGTTGTATTTATTTTTTTTCTACTTAGAGCTCTCGCAATTCACATAATTTCAGAATTCAAATTCAAAATTTGACTAGAAAAATCATTTTGCCGAAAATTGAAAGTATACCACCAAATTTAGTTTTTCATCCTCTTTTCAACTAAAAAATCCATTTTAAAAAAATTTAATGTACAGGGTGTTGTTTTTGGGTCGGAACATTTTTCTAAAATTTTTTAATCCGGGCCTGGATTTTTTAAATTTGTAAATAAATTAATTTATTGTACACCTTAAAGGATATTTGCGTGCCAAATATAAAATAAATATACGCTGTGGTTAAAAAGTTGTGAACCAAATAAGAAAATGGCAAAATAGATAAAACACCCAATATCTCTGTTATTAATGGAGTAAGACCCATTAAGTATGGTATTTTTGAGACCGCCTAAGTGTCCTCTTTCTACAGTTAACGTATGTTACTTTCCCAATGAAACACCCTGTATACCTACGCCATTCAATGGGAACAAGAATAGGATATTACCTCCGAATTCTATCCTACTGCATGGATTTTAATGAAATATTGGGAATAGCCTCGACTTATCTCCTATTTCAAAGTCTACCCTATGTCGATGTGTGCTTTTATCTTGGGGGAGGTTCCCACCCCTTCTCGTGGGTGGAAAATTTCTTGATTAAAATAATCACGGAAGTAGCTAGAGAACCTAGTTCTAAGCAAAAACTGTTCTATAATCTTTTTTTATAATAATAATAATAAGCGAGTCTTCTACAGCTGTCGCCGCTTCTCTCATCCTAATCTCCAGCGATTTCTGTCGAAGCAATCTTCAGTTTTTAAGTTTCTGGCGGTCATTGCATCTTCGACATCTTCTCTCCAGGATCGTCTTGGTCTACCTCGTTTTCTTCTTGTGGGTGGAGTCCATTTTTCTATTTTTTTCGGCTCTATTTTCAGGCATTCTCTGAAGGTGTCCATACCAGTTAAGTCTTTTGGCTTCGATTGTGTCTATTATATCTAGATCGATTTTCATTTGTCTCCTAATATCTTCGTTTCTCACCCTATCAAGTCTAGTGAGTCGGCAACATCGTCTCCAATAGTTCATTTCCATCGCCTTGATTTTTGACTTGTTTCTTTGGTTGATTTCCCAGAGTTCAGCGCCGTACAACCCAATACTTTCTATTATTGTTTTATACATTCTTCTTTTATTTTCTTTTGTTATTTTATTACTCCACAATAGTCCGTGTAGCTGTCTGGTGGCTGATCTTGCTTGGCCAATCCTGGAATGTATTTCGTCGTTACTCCCTGCTTTTGAAGATATTTGGACTCCTAAGTATTTGAAGACTTCTGTTGGATTTATAGTTCCCATTTCAATTTGTAGGCGTTCTGGTGTTTCTCCTACAACTAAGTACTGGGTTTTTTGTATATTAATTGTAAGGCCCCACTTAGTGTACTCCTCTTCCAGTTTTCTGAGCATATAGTCTATATCACTCTCGTCTTCAGCTAGAATGGCTTGGTCGTCAGCGAAGTGTATTGTGTACAATCTATCGTCATCGATTGGGATGCCCATATTGCAGCACTTTCTTCTCCACAGTGAGAGTGCCTCATTTAAATATATTTTAAAGAGTGTAGGTGCTATGCAGCAGCCTTGCTTTAGACCCTTACTAATAGGAATTTCTCTCGTTAATTTGTTTCCAGTTTTAATGTTTACCGTCATATTTTTGTAAAGCTGTTGTACTGCTTGTATATTTTTTTTGCTTATTCCTTGTTTTTCCATTGCTATCCAGAGCATTGAAAGTGGTACACAATCGTATGCCTTTGTCAGATCAATAAAAACTATATGGGTGGAAAGGTTGTGGGCTAATCTTTTCTCAATAACTTGCTTTAGAGAAAATATGCTGTCCATACAGGATCTGCCTGCACGAAAGCCATTTTGTTCTTCTACATCTGTCATCTCTTTTTTAATTTTATTTTTTATTATTTTTCCATAGAGTCTTGAGAGTGAGTTTATGACACTAAGCCCCCTGTAGTTTGAACAATTTTTTCTATCTCCTTTTTTGTATATATTGTTAATATGTGCTTTTGTCCACGCATGTGGTAAATCATGACCTTTATAGAATAAGGTGAAAACATACGCAAGTAATTCTCGTAATACTTGTGGGCTGTGTTTTAGTAATTCGTTCGGTATTCCTTGTGGTCCGCATGAGTTCGATTTTTTAGAGTTCGTATTGCATTCTCGACTTCCTGTACTGTTATTTCATCGTCTTCATCGTATTCTACTTCATATGTTGTTGTACTGATGTTCGTGAATTGCGGTCTTGTTTCAGTCAAAAGTTGCGAGTAATGTTCGATCCAAGATCTTTCTTCTATTAAATCTATTCTACTAGTCTCTTTTCTGTTTGTTCTCAGATTTTTTATCGTTTTCCATGCTTCTCTTGATCTTGTTGACCCTATATATTTGTTGAGCTCTTCGCATTTACTTTCCCAGGAATTATTTTTTGCTTTCGTTACTAGATTTTTTACTTCTCTGTTTGATCTTGCATAATCTATGCAAGATAATCTTTTTTTGAAAACTCAATACTTTCTGAGTTATTCGTGGTTGAAAATTGGCCATTTTCATTGAAACATAACTCCTTTTCGAACGGTTTTTTGCGAATACCTTAAAAACTATGCATCTAACTAAAAACACGATATAAAACATTTTTGTAGCTTATAGAAAAACAAAGAGATTAGTTCTTTCATAAATCTTCTAGATATAATACAAAAAGTGATATGGTAGGTAAAAATAGTTTTTTTGGTGCATGCTCAAAAATGAGAAGTATATTTAATCCCTCATCCACCAGAATTTTAATGCATCATTTTACTTCTACAAAAATAAAAACAAATTTTTTGTCCAACAAAACCCTACATTTTTGTGCGGTATCTTTTTTTCGTATCTGTTATCATTTTCAAGTTACATGGAGAAAAAGGAAGATTTTTAAGAAAATTTAAAAATGCGCTCTATAATTTGATCTTATTTTTTTCAAAAACCTTTTATTTTAAACCCGTCCAAATTTTTGAACATAGAAATAACACTGTAGTAAAAAGTATTGTAGAAGGAAAACGATGCATTTAAATTCTGATGGATGAGGGGTTAAATATACTTCTGATTTTTTCTTAAAATACATTAGTCATCAATTTTTTTGCAGCATATCTCGCTTAGTTTGAATGTAATCGACATTTAATATTGCCCTTTTTAAAGGTATTTTCAAGTTCTACAAAAGGTATTGGTACAAATAAAATCGACCGTTTCTCTTTTATATTTCAAGTTGAATACACCGATTTGAGCATGCACCAACCAAACAAACTCTTCTCATCTACCATATCTCTTTTTGTATTATAACTAGAAGATTTATGAATTCGCAAAAAACCGTCCAAAAAGGTCTCATTTTTCAATGAAAATGGCCAATTTTCAACCACGAATAACTCAAATATATTGAGTTTTCAAAAAAATATATAGAACAATTTTTGCTTAGAATTGGGTTCTCTAGGTACATCCGTGGTTATTTTAACCAAAATATTTTCCACCCCCGAAAAGGGGTGAGAACCCCTAAATAAAAGCACACGTCGGCATAGGGTAGACTTTGTTTCTTGAGCTGTTGTTTACTTACTGTGAAAATATCAAGTAAATAGATGTAGTAGGATGGAATTCGGAGCCAAATAACCTCATTGACTGCCCTAATAAAGGAAGACAACCAAACGGACAAAGAAATCAAAAAGCAATTCAACACAGCAATACTAAAAGGTAATATGACATAGATGAAGTACGAAGAATGAATAATCAGTAGACTAAACGAAGAACCAGAAACACTAGACCCAGAAGAAAAGTGAAACAGCATAAAAGAAGCAGTTTTAAACATCAGGTGCGTTAATTAAAGTTAATAGAAAACAAAAAGCAGAAAAATGGTATGATGAGAAATGTCAAAAAATAGCAGAAGCAATTAGAAAAATAGAATGAAAATTTTACCAAAAAATAGTGACAGTAGCAGTCAAGAATTGAGGAGAATGATGAAGAGAACATGCAAAAACAAAAAAAAAGAAAATACAATGAATACAAATACAATGAAGGATATCAGAAATATAACGCATAGGTAGATGAAAAATGATGAAGGAATATTAAAAAGGAACCAGGGGAAATAATGAGAAATTAGCAAACTTACCTTACATAACTGCTAAACAAAAACGAAGAAGAAAGGGAAACAATCCAGGAAATCGAAGGTGACCATATACTAATAGAAACCCGTACAAAGGAAGAGATAGAAAATGAAATAAAGGGACTAAAAAACAATAAAAGCCTAGAAATAACACAATAACAGAAATATCGGCGGAAATGATAAAGACAGGAGGGAAAAGACTACACAAAGATACATAACCTGATAAAAAGCATATGGGAAAAAGAAAAAATGCTAGGAGAGTGGGCCATAGCAAGGATATGCCCCATACACAAAAAAGGTGACAAAATAAGATCTGAAAATTATATAGGTATCGCGTTGCTAGAAAATGTCTACAAAATCTTGACAAACATAAGGGAAAAGCTAAATCAATACACGGGAAAGATATTGGGCGAATATCAGGCATATAGCATAATTTAGAAGAAATAGGTCGACGACAGACCAAATATTTGCGTTAAAAGAAATCCAAACTACGTGCTACAAACATAAAACAGTAGTAGCACAGTAGTATATAGAGGTTCCACAGTAAAGCCACTCCTCTGTCGGCGCTTTGATCTCAAGAAGTAATACTGGCAGTACGCAATTGGTAATTCACCAGTGGTGGATGCGGGTTTTCCCTGTTAAAATCCGTACGTTTCTATGCCACTAGCAATGCGAGAGTGGGGCAAAAGCGACTAAGAACATTGCGCGGTCGCCATGCGCGATTACAGATTTTACTTCCAATTTTTCGGAGAGTGGTTCTACTGTCCCTCTTTATACTGTGGTAGTAGTATATGTCCTGTTCGTCGACTTTAACAAGCAGGCCTACGATACGGTACATTACGTACATTAAATGGTACGTTATTAAGATGATCGAAGATTCAAAATGATAAATTTATATATACAATAAGCACGCTTTAGTTGGAATAAATTCATTTTCTCGAGAATGGGCGACTCTGGAGATAAATCCGGAAAGAGGTCGATTTTTATTTTTAAATTATAATTTTTTGGCATATATATCATACAAGTGACGTCATCTATCAGGGCGTGATGACGTAATCGATGATTTTTTTTAATGAGAATAGCAGAGGGGTCGTGTGATATTAGCTAATATTTATTAACTTTTTTTTTAAACTCTAGAGTCTGAAAAAAAATCCGTATTCATAACATGTTAAAAGAAAAGACCCAATATTTGAAACATTTAAAAAAATTTACTTTCTAATGACTCGAGAATGGATGTAATGAATTATTGGTGTGGAACGAAGAAATTATTTGTGATTTCCATCAAATTTTTAAATCTAACTACATATTTACCAGTGTATAAATTGGATGAACCAACCCAGTTATATATTTGTGGATATGTTGGCTCATCAAATAAGGTAAGGTCGCCAATTAAGGCCACCTTAACGTTTAAATATCTGTAATATTTTATTCAGGAACAATATGGGGGAAAACTCTTGTATACGTATTGCCTAACATTTTAGCTATCGAATTTCAGGATAAAATACTTACTAAATAAATAAAGAAATATAAAATTTTAACATTGAATAAATCTGGAATATTTGGCCTTATTAGGAACTGGTAGCTTAATAAGGCCAATTTCATTTTTTACGCAAATTGAGGTGGATAAGAAATTTTAAACCTAAGAATTAAAGAACAAATACAAAATTTAGTGAAAGAAACTTTTATTCATATTAAAAACAAAAATTTGTCAATACATTAAGCACACATATCGCACATTTACACATATCTAGGACAATTGGCTTTATTAGGACACTGTCTACTTTTTTTATTTAACATAAAAAAATAATAAAAAGCAATATAGAGAAAAAATAGTTCCAGTTCCTTAAAAAGTATTAATTTACTATCGCTTTACAAAGAAAAAATAATTAGCTTATATTCATTAAGTACCATTTTAGTAATTTTATAACTTACCTAAAATTTATAAACGAACTTCCGCACCGTAAAGGCCGCGTCCCACCATCAAATAATTTGATAAAACTGGTTTGAGCAAACTGAAAGTGACAGTTAGTGACGTCACATCCTGAGTGTTCATTGTGGATAATAATGAAAAATTTTAATTTTAAATAAAGTACGAACAAGTTAGACAACTCAATACAAAAAATTTGAATCAAACTAGACTGATAGTTAGAGCACAGATTTTTAGAATTTCAAAAAACTGCAATTGTGACGTCACTTTGACGTACTTCCGGAGTTTGCTCAAACTGTTTGATCAAATTATTTGATGGTGAGACACGGCCTTAACAAACACGTGTCTAGTCTACTTGGCGCTGCTATGTGATACTACCGACTGAATGGCTTAGGCCTTTCGCACACACAGCTACTAAAAAGAAACTAAACTAGTTGGTAACTAGAATTATCAACTGGTTATCAACTATGGCTCGCACACTACGCTACTGAAAATTAATAAAACGAGTCACTTCTTGACTGTACTTTGTACTGAGTAGCTTCGTTAGGCGGTGTTTAAGTTTATATATGTTGTTCTGAAGCTATTTTCTTGTGAGATATTTGTAATTAACTAGTTTTTGATGGAAAAGAAGCCACAATTTTACTAAAACATTATTTTATTAACGTTTCGACGTCCCAATCGGATGCCGTTGTCAAAATACAAACAATATTAATGAATTAAACAAAAATGTTGTTGCTTAGTAAAAAATTCTTCTAATAATTTATTTAATCTGACTCTGTTATATCGGCAATTCAGATATATTTATACATTTTAAAGTAGAAGACTTTAACATGATATTGTTATTATTTATTGTCACCGTGGCATGTAGTTGTATTTTTAAAGACAGATCACATGTTATGATTTTTTTGTGACGGATATTCTTGAGTTGGGGTTGATTTCATGTAATCGAATGAACTATCTTTCAGTAAAGTCGTCCCAGGATACAACTCATAGATATTGGCAATATCATTTTAAAGTCTACTATTTTAAAATGTATAATATATGTCTGAATTGCCGATATAAATGAGTCAGATTAAATAAATTATTAGAAGAATTTTTATGAAACAACAACATTTTTGTTTAATTCATTAATATTTTTTGTATTTTGACAACGGCATCCGATTTGGACGTCGAAACGTTAATCAAATCATTTTTTTAGTAAAATTGTGGCTTATTTCCCATCAAAACTAGTTAATTAAGTTTATATAGGCACGCATGTTTTTCACTTCTTGCACTAATTTTATATTAAACGACACTTCCGCCACTTTTGCTTGTTAAACTTTAATAAAATATCACAAAAGGCTAGAAACTAGTCCCCAAGCGACCTGCATGTCCAGTCCACTGTCGACTGATCACTCCCGCACATCCCATAGATAAATAATATAAGTATTACCAGATAGATAGGCAACTCACTGTAAAAATTTGGTTCCTTACGCCATTTGCGAGCGATGTGTTAACTAATCACCATTTGGCGGGAAATTCAAATGGACAAGCATTAATTTTATCCGTTTAGAGCCTCTTGCGGGCAATTTCGTTACTAATTAAAATATCTTGTTATTTTACAAGAAATAATCTGACCTATATTATTAAAATAAAATACCAAAACTTACTAAGCTTGTTAAAGTATTTTATTTAAATAATATCTAAGTAATACTCATAAATTATTCGGAATTCTCAAGTTGCAAAATATGTTATTTTTGCTGTCAAATTTAGTAAGGAAAAGGGATATAAAAAAGTTAGACCATTTTTTTCTAAATATAGGTACGTGTATTTATTCGTTGTTTCAGATAAAACAGTTATAAACTAATTACTATTTACCTATGCATTTTCTAACTTTTCTATGAGTTGTACACAACAATAATAAACCATGTTTATTTTCTTTATTAACACAACACCAAAGTTCTTTGGCAACTAAAACAAAACTACACACTACACTTTATAAACGAAGGATAAGGAACCAACTGAAATTGAAATTACTAAGAATAAATCGTTACAGATACTACAATAAAAACTGTAAACTAATAGAAAATTATTTGTATTTGCACTAACTCTAACTGTCATTACTTTTGAAGAATTGACAATAATTGACATCGTCGAGTTAAGCCTCGTTTGATTATTTTATTTGTGACATTCAGGTATGGTGTTTTAACATAATTGATTGGTTAAAGTCTTCGTGAGCGAGAAAGGCTGTCGTTTCTCTTTATTTAGCTGAGCGGTGTGGAAGTGGTGGGGGAAATTCCCCAATTTTTCCATATGAGATTCCGGGGCATGCGCACATCCCGCATTATAGACCGGCTCCTAACTAGGAGCGCTGCGTGCGGACACTCATTAAAATACATGGGCAGTGACTACTAAGTAACTGATTAGTAACTAAAGTTAACAACTGGATTCTTTTTAGTAGCTGTGTGTGCGGATGGCCTTAGAGACGATTTTGACTGAGAAAGACATTTACGGTGACCTCTAATATATAATATCTATATTTACAAAAATATTTGCAATTGGCCTAATTAAGACACTGGCCTTATTTGGCGACACTACCTTACATAAAGTTAAAACTATTGTGAACATGTCAAACAGCTTGTTTTTTGTAGTAGGTAAAGGAGAGACAATTGGAGCAGATTACTATGATTATTTGCAAAGGGATGGTTTGTGCTTAGCAACGGATTCAGTAAAATTTATTTATTATCATCTTTTTTAACATTTGAATTTATTATTAATAATCCCAATCTTGAAAAATTAGTTTTGCAACACAATTGTCACCTGAAGTTATTATCATCTTTGGCAATGAAAAGTTTACAATGTGAAGGATTTCACATAAATTTTGAATTTGAGTGTGAATGTGGGGGAAATGCCTTCAAAGTTTATTCTGCGTTATAAAAATTATATGTAATATTGTTTTAAACAATTATACAAAACACAAAAATAGCAGCCATCAAAGTAATGAATCTTCAAAAAAGTATGAAAAAAAAATAATGATAAGGGGGATACTGAACAAAAAAAGAAAGTTATCTACTCTAAACCCCAAGAATGCACATCAAACATTGTGAGCAATTTAGGGCAGTCAATGAGAGTCTTTGGCTCCGAATTCCATCCTCTACATCGAATTACTTGATATTTTCACAATATGCAGAGAACAGTTCAATAAACAAAGTCTACCCTATATCCAATCACGCTTTAATCTTGGGGGCGGTTCCCATCCCTTCAAGTGGGTAGAAATTTTTTGGTCAAAATAACCACGGAAGTGGCTAGAGAACCTAATTCTAAGCAAAAACTTCTATAATTTTTTTTTGAAAACTCGATACTTTTTCAGTTATTCGTGGTTGAAAATTGGCCGTGTTCATTGAAAAAAGACACCTTTTTGGACGGTTTTTTGCGAGTACCTTAAAAACTATGCTCTAACTAAAAAACTATATATAGCTTTTTTGTAGCTTATAAAAAACAAAGAGATTCGTTCCTTCACAAATCTTTTTGTTATAATATAAAAAGAGATATGGTAGGTGAAAACAGTTTGTTTTTTTGGTGCATACTCAAATCGGTGTATTCAACTTGAAATAACAGAGAAACGGTCGATTTTAGGTGTATAGTGCTACCAATACTTTTTCTAGTGCTTGAAAAGTACAGTGGAACCCAGTTAACTCGGATTAATCGGTACCGCGGCCGATCCGGGTTATCGAAAATCCGGGTTAGCCGGAGAAAATGGTAAAAATTAATAAAACATGGTATGCTTACAGATAAACTCCGTTATAATTGTCACACAGACACTCGTAAACCACGTTCGCATTCCACACAAAACCACACATACAAAGCGTCGTCAAGAGTCTCATTCTTAGCTTTATTAGCTTTGCACCGATTGTCCAAACTGTCTTTTGCTATCATTTTGAAAAAAAATTCTTCGATTTTAGTTCTATTTTTCTTCCAATCCGATACTGTAGATGTACCGACACCATATAATGCTGCAAGATTCACCTTTATCAATTCTACTTAATGCTTCTAGTTTCTTTTCCATTGTCACTACAACATTTTTACGTTTTGTTGCCCTTATAGACAAAAAACACGCACACAAAATCTGAATAGATTTACGAACGATTACAGAACGGAAGCGAACAATACGACTTTACTACACACAATACCGTCTCTGATGTTATGTTATTTAATAACAGTGATGACTAAGACCATTGTTAAAAAAAGAATTTTAATAGTCTTTTTTAAACAATGCTAAGACAGTTTCAAATAAATAAAGGATAATACAGGTGTCTGTTGTTTTCGATAAGACGACAATGAATGTGGTGTGCCATGAGTCATTTTTACTATGGTATATGTAGTTCAAATTACACAAATACCCATTATCTCTCAAATATTATATTACATGTTGGCACAAAACCTCGTGAACCTTGAAAATGCGTATGTATAACCGAAATAAAATGAAGCCAAAAACATACGACTATTTTATTTGCTACGAATTGCGCGACAGGGTCCCATCTGCACCCTGATATTTTCAGTACTGTCGGATTCAATCGTTTCGTTCGTATATTGACGTCACCAAATGAATGAATTAGGTTCACGAGATTTTGTAACAGCAATACATTTTTATTGTTGAAATGTTTGTCTGATAAAAATCGGTCCGGGTTAGCCGGAGTTCCGGGTTATCGGGGGCCGACTTATCGGGGTTCCACTGTACTTTAAAATGAGTAATATTAAATGTCGATTACATTTAAAATAAGCGAGATGTGCTGCAAAAAAATTGGTGACTAATGTATTTAAAAAAATGGGAAGTATATTTAACCCCTCATCCACCACAATTTAAATGCATCGTTTTCCTTCTACAATACTTTGTATTATAGCGTTATTTCTATATTCAAAAAGTTGGACAGGTTTAAAATGAATGGTTTTTGATAAAAATAAGATCAAATTATAGAGCGCATCTTTAAATTTTCTTAAAAAGCTTCCCTTTTCTCCATGTAACTCGAAAATGATAAGAGATACGAAAAAAGATGTACAAAAATGTAGCGTTTTTCTAGAAATTTTTTTTTCATTACTGTATCTCTTATCATTTTCATGTTACATGGAGAAAAAGGAAGATTTTTAAGAAAATTTAAAAATGCCCTCTATAATTTGATCTTATTTTTTTTTCAAAAACCGTTCATTTTAAACCTGTCCGACTTTTTGAATATAGAAACAACATTATAATGAAATATATATAAATTCTCAACGCGGTTCTTCCCGAGAACTTAGTAATTTTCATATATATATATATAATATATATATATATATATATATATATATATATATATATATATATATATATATATAAATAATATATATATATATATATATATATATATATATATATATATATATATATAAAGATAAGAAGTTATTGGTTTAACGACCACTCGTACGATATCAATCAAATGAAATAGAGAATGTGGAGAAATCCCCTTACGAATAATTCACACATCCACCATTTTGGGTTGGGAAAATTTTTTGAATAGAATTAAAAATCCAAACACTAGTTCTTAGAAATGTGTTTCGCCCTCTTCAACCTCTCTGGGCTCATCGGTAAGGATGAGAGATTGAATATCCTTAGACACATTCCACTCAAAAACAACATTCGAGACCAAGACATAGCAGAAGCGTAGATCTACGCCAAATCTGAAAATGACAGTCTCAAGTTTTAATTCCCTAATTACTTGAAGTAAAACATATGTTTAAAACAAAAGATGAGAAGTTATTGGTTTAACGACCACTCGTACGATATCAACCAAATGAAATAGAGAATGTGGAGAAATCCCCTTACGAATAATTCACACATCCACCATTTTGGGTTGGGAAAATTTTTTGAATAGAATTAAAAATCCAAACACTAGTTCTTAGAAATGTGTTTCGCCCTCTTTTGTTTTAAACATATGTTTTACTTCAAGTAATTAGGGAATTAAAACTTGAGACTGTCATTTTCAGATTTGGCGTAGATCTACGCTTCTGCTATGTCTTGTTCTCGAATGTTGTTTTTGAGTGGAATGTGTCTAAGGATATTCAACCTCTCATCCTTACCGATGAGCCCAGAGAGGTTGAAGAGGGCGAAACACATTTCTAAGAACTAGTGTTTGGATTTTTAATTCTATTCAAAAAATTTTCCCAACCCAAAATGGTGGATGTGTGAATTATTCGTAAGGGGATTTCTCCACATTCTCTATTTCATTTGATTGATATCGTACGAGTGGTCGTTAAACCAATAACTTCTCATCTTTTGTTTTAAACATATGTTTTACTTCAAGTAATTAGGGAATTAAAACTTGAGACTGTCATTTTCAGATTTGGCGTAGATCTACGCTTCTGCTATGTCTTGGTCTCGAATGTTGTTTTTGAGTGGAATGTGTCTAAGGATATTCAACCTCTCATCCTTACCGATGAGCCCAGAGAGGTTAAAGAGGGCGAAACACATTTCTAAGAACTAGTGTTTGGATTTTTAATTCTATTCAAAAAATTTTCCCAACCCAAAATGGTGGATGTGTGAATTATTCGTAAGGGGATTTCTCCACATTCTCTATTTCATTTGATATATATATATATATATATATTGATGTGATCTTGATTATTGATATGAGATAATATTCTTATATGTTACTTAAATTAATCAATGTATTAATACTAATCCAATTAATTAACCAGATCACATATCAATATGTTTTCAATCTCAGGGCGAATTATAAATTAATTACTTACTTCCGTGGCTTCTAAATATTTCTTAATGGTTCCTAATCGGGATAGAAAAGAAAAGAGTAAAAAAAATACACATATGGGTTACAATTATAATCAAAATATTTTTTATTTTATTTAAAAGGCAACCAATGCTTAATATTTGCTATTTCTTATTATTCTTAAACATAACATTTACAAATGGGAACCTTATTTCCTTTTGGTTTTCAATTGAAAGTTTTTATTAACATTTAACTATTAGGAGTTATTAGGAACAACTCTATTTAAGTTTGATGAAGCTTTTCTGATATTATTGATTATGTTATTCAATTTTTTATGTGGAATTTAATACGAAAAACCCATACATTCATGTCCAAACAAATGAGACTGACCTTTTCCTGGTGAACTGAAAATGTCCTCACACAAAACCCTTTCCTGCTATCCTTGGCTGCGATCAAACCTCGTCCTGGCTTCCAGTGATGTTCTCCTTTGAAAAACTAGCTCGAATAGCTCTCGTTCCTGCTTTTGTCGTGATGCTGTGTTCTACCTTTTTCGAAACTGCTATCAGCTACCGGGACACTCTGGGCTCAAGGAGGTTCTTTTACTCTCGACCTGGCCTACTTCTCGTTCCACGATAGATACTCCACACTCACGGAACTACACCGGCTTTCTCACTCCTCGAACACTACCGTCTACTACTCGACTTCACTTCTCGACAGCTCAAAACATTCTGCTCTCACTTTGTCATTCATTCCCCTACTTTCTAAATATCCCTTCCAAATTCACAAATCAATCTTCCACCACCAACTCTCATTCGTAATATTCCTCAAAACCAATTTTTAATCTTTCTAAATATGCTTAATGGATTTCAAAAGAAAATATTTAATTCCCATTCTAAAATACTTTCTAACTATTTACAAATTTTAATGACCTATTCTCTCTTTCAAATGAGTCTTATTTAGCATAGGCTAATGATCGAAACCTTCCGCGAAAAACGATAATGAACTATCATCTATTTCACTGAGATTTATTTAGCATAGGCTAATGATCGACCTTCCGCGAAGAAACGATAATGGTACGCGTCATTCACTTTGTTTATTCTAAGCACATTGTTCCGAGTTTCGTACGCTTATTCTAATCACTTCTTAAAATTACATATAACAATTTGTTGTATACAGGTTGTTTTAAATTTATATGCCCGTGGTTGAGAAAATTGAAAATATTTTATATTGAATTGAATTTTGTTTATAATTATCAAAATTTAGTTTTCATATCAAATAGAAATATAACAAATCCCCGCCTTGTATTCGATAAAATTTATCTGCATTTTTAAATAAATTTTCTCGAGGCAAAACCAACTCCCTGTATATTTCCTTACTTTAATCTACGTCTTATATCCTAACTTACTATCTACTTCATGTAATTCTGTCTTTTATTCGTGATATTTGTATACATCGTGAATATTATAAATTCCTCGGATCTTTTCCGAGTTCCTGTGCCTCAACTCATAACTATTTATCCCATTTTCATTATTCACGATGTACGGGCCTTCGAAAACAGGCATCAACTTTGCGCAAATGCCCCCAGGAAGATTTGATACTCGTAATGCCCTCACGAGTACTTTTTCACCCTTTTGGAAAGTCACTGGTCTTCTTTTTCTATTTTGTTCCTGTCTTTGGATATATTTTTCGTTGCTTCGCCGTAATCTTCTCTGTACGGTTTCAATCACCTGTTGATATTCTTTTGGCTCTTGGTCTTCCCATGGCCTTATCGGCAATACACCCTTCATGATGTATTCTGGGGTCTCTTTTGTTACTGTGCTCGGAATTGTATTTAGATACCTTTCTATTTCCGCCATTTTCCTGTCCCAGTGGCGATGTTGACCATCTGTTGCAATGCGAAGAAATTTCGTCACTTCCTGTATGAATCGTTCCGAAGGATTACTCTGTGGATGCCTGATGCTGACAAAATTTGTCTCTATTCCTCGTTCTCGAAGTTGTCCCTTGAAACGATCATTTCGGAAATACGTTGCATTGTCCAGTAGGATCTTTTTTGGTGTTCCTACTATGGCTATAAAATTGTCGATTTTTCTTAATATTTCCTCCCCCTTTGTGGTGCGGCAACTATATAATTTTACGTATTTTGAAAACACATCCACCATTACCAGAATATGTTTGTTCCTTTTAGTGGTCATAATTAGATCGCTTAACATATCTATTGCTACAATGTCTAGTTTGTTTCGGGCTTCAATATTTTTGGCAACATTTTCGTTTTTGAAATTCCGACTCTTATATTTTTGACATACATCGCACTTCTGGGTAATTTCCTTTGCAATGCGGTAATCCTGTCGGCTGATGTAATTTTCCCTAAAAACGAGCCAAACTTTTCTGCTACCGATATGCCCATTGTCCTCATGTAATTTCTTTATTATCTTTTCGGCCAATGTCTGTGTCACTAAATATAGTTCCTTTCCGTCTATTCTCTTAAAATATATGTCATTTTCTACTTCCGCTCTTCTTTTCTCTCTTTCCTCTAGGTCTTCTTGGTTTGTCCTTATCTCATTTAACGAATATATCCCTTCTTCTTGTATTAATCTATTTAGTCCCACCTGTAGAGTAATTGTTTCCTTTTTTCCCGTGTCCTCATCTCGTGTTAGAGCGTCGGCTATTATGTTGTCTTTTCCTTTTATATATCGGAACTCAAAATCATACTCCTGTAATAATAGAATACCTCTATGTATTCTATTATTTACTAATCTATTCTTCATGATATGTACTAAAGCTGCATGGTCTGTTTCGATTGTGAATTTTGCTCCCAATAAGTAAAACCTCAATTTGTTCACGCAATATAGTACACTGGCAAACTCCAATTCTGTAACACTATATTTTCTCTCATGTGTTTTAGTCACTCGCGATATAAAACATATCGGCACTTCTTGGTCGTTTTGTATTTGAGACAGAACTCCTGCAAATTTTTGTATGGACGCATCAGTTCGGAGTATAAAAGGTAAATTGTAAATGGGGTGGTATATTTTCGTTCCTTTTGCGAATTCTCGTTTTAATGTTTCGAAAGCTTCCTCCTGTTCTTCTTTCCAATTCCATTTTATTCCTTTTTTAAGCAACTTTATCAGAGGGATTTCCTTTTGGCTCAAATCGGGAATCAGTTTTTTAAAATAATTAATCGTGCCAAGAAAACCTCTCAATGTTTTCAAATTCGTTGGTCTTGGGTATTCATCTATGAGCTTGACTCTGTCTTCGGATAATCTTACTGTTTTGGTGTCCAATTGAAAACCCAAATAAATGACTTCTTTTTGAAAAAATTGACATTTTTCAATGTTTAATTTCAATCCCGCTGTGTCCAATTCTTCCAGAATTATTTCTATGTGTTTCAGATGACTCTGAGTATCTTGTGAAAAAATTAATAAATCATCGATATAATGAACTATGAAATCTTCGTGGCGATTCAAAATGGTATGTAGAGCTCGGACGAGTGCAGCACAAGCACTCTGCAATCCAAACGGCACTACCTTAAACCGGTAGACAATACCATCAATAGAAAAAGCGGTGTAGTTTCTACACTTTTCAGCTAACGGTATCAACCAAAAACTGTGTTTTAAGTCAATTTTCGAAAATATGTGTGACCCGGTGATTCTTCCAAAAATGGCCTCGATGTTTAGAGGTGATTCATATTGTGATACAGTGTGCTGGTTGATATTCCTGGCATCTAAACATAATCTCAATTCTCCACTGCTTTTCTTTACTATCACAATCGGGTTAACATACGGTGAATCACATCTTTCGATGATTTGATCTTCCAACATTTTATTTATTTCTTCTTTCACCTCTTGTCGATACTTGTATGGAATCGGGTAAGTCTTTGATCGAAAATTTCCCAAGTTTTTCACCTCAAATGAATGTTCGTACTTTTTAGCCACTCTGTTTTCCTCATTGATCAAATTTTCGTAGTTTCTTAACATCAACCGCAATTCTTTTTCTTTCCCTTCTCCACATATCAATTTTCTGTCTTTTTTCTCAGATTCTTCACACATGTTTACCGTGCATTCTGCATCCTCGTTTGCATATACCTCCTCTTCAAATACCACTGTTTCAATCATATTCTTTTCACTTTCATTTTTTAGCTTTATTTCTTCTTCTCCTGAGCCCGTCTCTTCTTTTGAGGAATCCCAGGTTTCCTTTGTTTCTGATACTCTCAAATTTTCTTCTTCTGGGCTCAACTCTTCTTTTGAGGAGCCACAGGTTTCATTTTCTTTTATCTTTTTCTGACCTTTTCTCCTTTTTCTTCTTTGTCCTTGCTTCGCTGCCAAATTCATTTCCACTGTTTGTTCTTTACCTGATTCGTCCGTATTTTGTTTCTCATGTTCCTTGTCCTGTTCTTTTTCTTTTTCTTCTGTTAGTTTCATCGTATTATTTTTAAAATCTATCACTACATGTTTTTCTGCCAATTCGTCCACTCCTACTATCATGTCATGTGACTTGTTTGGCATTATTACACATTGTAGTGCATACATATTCTTGCCCAGTCGTACCATTACTCGTATGCCTTCATTTATAGTTGCCAATGTCCGTTTGTTTGCGCCCACTAAATTTACCCTAGGTATTTTATAAATTAAATTTGTTAAGTTAACTTCTTCTATTAGTTTTCTGTTGACCAATGTTATTTCAGATCCAGTGTCTATCATAATTTTAATTGGTTTCTCGTTGATAAATCCATCCACAAATTTTAAATTAACTCCATTTTTCTTTTCGTTGTTTCCTGCCAATTTAATAAACTCCTTGGGGTGACAAAAGATTCCTGTTTGATTTTTGGTTTTTAGTGAGCGCCGTCGTGAAAAGACGCCGGTTGCTCATCGTTGTTTATATTTTCATCATAATGTCTCTCTCCGTCATATTCATCTGTCTGGGTATTATTCACTTCTCTTCTATTTTCTCTTGGTCTGTCGGATCTGTTTCGGTTTTCTCGATATCCCTGTTCATTTTGTCTACCATTATTTCTGTTTTCTTGATTTGAGCGTGTGGTGTTTCTATTCTGGTATTCTCGATTTCTGTCCTCATTCCATTGCCTATTTCTTTGTTCATAATTTCCTCTTCCGTTGTCTCTATTTTCGTTTTCCCTTCTGGGATTAAAATCTCGTCTTGTATAGTCCCTCCTATTTTGATTTCTATCTCTGTAATCTTGTGTTTCTCGGGGCCTGTAATCTTCTCGCGACCTTCTTGATTTTCTTTCTCTTAGACGTGATTCTCTTATTTGTAGGAATTGGCATAAACTATCTATGTCTTTGTAATTTTGCAATGTGATATGGTCTTCCAGCGTTTCCTCGAAATGTCTTGCAATCAGTTCGACTAATTGTTCCGATGAGTAATTATATTGTAAATGTTTTGCATTATTGTAAATTTGCAAAGCATATGTCCTTTCTGATACACCCATCCTATCATTGTATTTCCCATTTTGCAATTCCTTGTTAATTTCCAATTGTTGGACCTTTCCCCAGAAATAATTCAAAAATTTTTGTTCAAATTGTTGCCAATTGCCGAATTCTTCTTCTTTACTATCGAACCATAGGCTTGCTTCATATTTGAGATGGTTTCTGATAGTTTCTTTTGCTGTATCGAAATTTCCGATGTGTTGTATTTTCTTTTTCAGGCTATTAATGAACGGCACTGGGTGTAATCTTCTTACATCCCCGCCAAACCTTATCTTCACGTCATCTGTGCTATGTATAACCATTTCTCTTCTTTCTCCGACATTTTGTTGCGTATTGATTTCCGCAATCTTTCTTTCCACTTCTTCTATGTCTGCTTGAATAGCGTTTTGCAACTTGTTTTCCAAACTTTCCATTTCTTTTTTCTGGCAATTCGTTAACTCCTTCATTTTATTTTGAATTTTCATTTCTTGTTCTTTCATGTGGTCCTTCATTCTCATTTCTTGTTTTTGCATGTGATCTTTAATTTTCATTTCATACTTTTCTATGCGTTCCTCTATTTTCTTATTGTTCTCTTCTATCGCTTGTTTTGTTTCCTGTTGATTGTCATCCATTTTTTTCTCCACTTTATCCATTTTCTGTTCCATTTTTTGTTGTGTTTCCTCCATTTTTTGATCCACTTTATCCATTTTCTTTGATGTTTTTTCCTGATTTTTATCCATTGTCCTTTTTGCTTCATCCATTGCTAGTTTTGTTTCCTCCTGATTTTTATCCATTGTCCTTTTTGCTTCATCCATTTTTTGTGACTGGAGTTGCATCAGTTGTAATAGTTTATCTATTCCTGATAATTCTTGCTGTTCTGATGCCATGATTGTCTTGTCTAAAATATCTTCTTGGTCTGAATGTTCTTTTTGTTTTTTGTTGTCCTTGCTTTGGCTTCTTGTCACAGACATTTGTTTTCAAGAAGTACTGTCCCCGCCAAATATGAAATTTTACTAGTATGTTACCAAGACGACTTTTTCTCACCCAAATATTATAAATTGTCAATAAATATATCAAATGTAAATATCGTAAAAATAAAATATTAAATCAGTTATGTAAATTTGTACCTAAAGAGATCTAAAATTTTATGTTATCAAATGTAAGTATCTCACTTTTTACCACAGGCATATAAATTTTCAAATACCGGCTTTACTCTTTCTATCCTTCAAATTTGCCACTAGAAATACTTTACAATGCTTTCCACGTTGGACGACAGTTGATGTGATCTTGATTATTGATATGAGATAATATTCTTATATGTTACTTAATTTAATCAATGTATTAATACTAATCCAATTAATTAACCAGATCACATATCAATATGTTTTCAATCTCAGGGCGAATTATAAATTAATTACTTACTTCCGTGGCTTCTAAATATTTCTTAATGGTTCCTAATCGGGATAGAAAAGAAAAGAGTAAAAAAAATACACATATGGGTTACAATTATAATCAAAATATTTTTTATTTTATTTAAAAGGCAACCAATGCTTAATATTTGCTATTTCTTATTATTCTTAAACATAACATTTACAAATGGGAATCTTATTTCCTTTTGGTTTTCAATTGAAAGTTTTTATTAACATTTAACTATTAGGAGTTATTAGGAACAACTCTATTTAAGTTTGATGAAGCTTTTCTGATATTATTGATTATGTTATTCAATTTTTTATGTGGAATTTAATACGAAAAACCCATACATTCATGTCCAAACAAATGAGACTGACCTTTTCCTGGTGAACTGAAAATGTCCTCACACAAAACCCTTTCCTGTTATCCTTGGCTGCGATCAAACCTCGTCCTGGCTTCCAGTGATGTTCTCCTTTGAAAAACTAGCTCGAATAGCTCTCGTTCCTGCTTTTGTCGTGATGCTGTGTTCTACCTTTTTCGAAACTGCTATCAGCTACCGGGACACTCTGGGCTCAAGGAGGTTCTTTTACTCTCGACCTGGCCTACTTCTCGTTCCACGATAGATACTCCACACTCACGGAACTACACCGGCTTTCTCACTCCTCGAACACTACCGTCTACTACTCGACTTCACTTCTCGACAGCTCAAAACATTCTGCTCTCACTTTGTCATTCATTCCCCTACTTTCTAAATATCCCTTCCAAATTCACAAATCAATCTTCCACCACCAACTCTCATTCGTAATATTCCTCAAAACCAATTTTTAATCTTTCTAAATATGCTTAATGGATTTCAAAAGAAAATATTTAATTCCCATTCTAAAATACTTTCTAACTATTTACAAATTTTAATGACCTATTCTCTCTTTCAAATGAGTCTTATTTAGCATAGGCTAATGATCGAAACCTTCCGCGAAAAACGATAATGAACTATCATCTATTTCACTGAGATTTATTTAGCATAGGCTAATGATCGACCTTCCGCGAAGAAACGATAATGGTACGCGTCATTCACTTTGTTTATTCTAAGCACATTGTTCCGAGTTTCGTACGCTTATTCTAATCACTTCTTAAAATTACATATAACAATTTGTTGTATACAGGTTGTTTTAAATTTATATGCCCGTGGTTGAGAAAATTGAAAATATTTTATATTGAATTGAATTTTGTTTATAATTATCTGAGGAACCACTCATTGCAATTAAACAGTTTTTCTTTTAAAAGAAGCGTCCTGCCGCTTTCTTTCCAAGACCGTTTTCATAATTTAATTTAATTTAATATTTTCCGAGATATTATATTTGTTTATAAGGCAAAAAATTGTTTATAATTTTAAAATATTCCTAAGGCCGTTCAAATAGTCCAATTTCAATTCTGTAAAGTACATTAGATAGGTATAGTGCCATTTTATACAAAAATCATAGTTATTCTTATGCATCATAATTATTGTGGTTATTATGGCGACCCGAATCGGCTTCTGGAAATAAAATCGATACCAAAAGAGCTTTTATATCACTAAGTTATTTAATTATTGATAAATAATTACTAACCTAAAATTTTAGTTGACAATTAAAAATTTTTTTGAAAAAAACCCGCATTTACCGAAAAAAAATTTCGTCGAAGTAAATCGAGAAAAATCTGTCTCTATGCAGAATTTCATTAGGGTGAATTTTTATTTGGGTGTTTTTGGTGTAAAGTTAAAATCTTTGGAGTTGTAGTGCAAAGATTGAAAAAACACGATTTTCGGGCGCCATTTTGTTTATAGAAAAGTAGCACACTATCTGTGGACTTTGCGTACCTATATTATTAATATATAGGATCATAAGATTCGATTCCAGCAATAAAATTGCTGGTAAATAACTTTTCCCAAAAATTGCTTATTCTCCGATAATCTGCCCAGACTATTCTTGCAGTTCTCAAATTTAAGTATTCTACTAAGAAAGAGCCATCCACAAATATGTGAAGAATTGGTTGACAGCAAGCAGCGTGAGAACGATTCGTTAATACTTGAAGAAGTGGTTGATGGAGCGGATCACGCGAATAACGTTTCTTCAATACCATTTAAAAAAACCGGTTGAAAGAGAGAAGCGCGAGAAGGACGAATCCCTAATAATACAGAAACTCTTAAATTTTGATAGTAAACAAAAAAGTGAACATCAAGTGGAGAAGGAAAGTGAAAAGGGGCAACAGACAAGCAGCAGTTCTGTAGCTAAAAGGATATCATCTCTTGCTCTAGAAGAGAAGGTAATAACTCAATTAAATTACAATCATGATCATCATTCAACCCGGATCTATCCACTGTTGGATATAGGTCTCCCTCAGTATTTTCCATGCATTTCTGTTTTGTGCTGTTTGCATCCAATTTTTGTCGATCCGTTTTATTTCTTCAGACCATCTGGTTGGCGGACGACCTCTACTTCGATATGCTTCTTGTCTTGGTCTCCAGTGTATTATTTGCTGTGTCCATCTGTTATCCGACATTCTAGCTATGTGTCCAGCCCAGTTCCACTTTAGTATGGTATCCGTCACTCCTCTTCTCCGTCTTATCTCCCTGTTCGTAATTCGATTCCTACGAGAAATGCCTAACATTGAGGCTCTATTCCATGGCTTTAAATTACGATATAAGCAGTATAATATGGCATACAAAACAATTTGGTACTTTACGCTTTCCTAAACTCCAATAATTGTCAAACTAACAATCTGTGAGAAAGCCTATAACGTAAGGAAAGAAGCAGAATTGATTTTAATCCATTAGACATGACATACCCTGGTAAGTTTGTTTTGTCGTTTACGGCTCGTAAGACGGTTTTTTGTGTCCAACAAAACAAACCAAACTCAGCTACATGTATAAAAAGCCTATCTGACAAGTCGTAAATGACGAAATAACTTGATCACAAGATTTTGTGTCTAATAAAGTTAAAATCAACTATGATTATTTTTTTAATGTTACTTTACTTAAATCTTTCCTATTTCTTCTAACGTGTTTGATTCATTGTACATTTTTTTAGCCATTTGTTGAAAAAACGTTGAGGAAAAATTACAAAGATCCAAGGGATTTTTGCTTCTATTGCGAAAAGGATGTACAATCTCATTTTGCTAGACATATTTCTAAATGGCACTCAAAAGAAATTGAGGTAGTTAAATATTATGTCATAAAGTTAATTTGAAAGACGATTGGCTTTGTCAAACTTAAGAAGGTAAATTTTATCGGAA
Organism: Diabrotica virgifera virgifera; assembly: GCF_917563875.1. NCBI lineage: Eukaryota > Metazoa > Arthropoda > Insecta > Coleoptera > Chrysomelidae > Diabrotica > Diabrotica virgifera. The sequence goes on from NC_065451.1 coordinate 68,267,770, forward strand.
ATCGGGCAGACGCCGCATTAAGACCTGTTAAAGGACAAACCTTACTGATAAGTCGTCAAGTGCAGATAAATATCTACCGTGCAAGTATTGTTTGGGATACTATAAGAAAAAATGTTTACTTAGGCATACCAAAATTTGTCCGTCTAATAATTATGATAAGGATAATAATAGAAGACGAACGACCCAAAGCGACGGACAAACTACTTTGTTTCTACACCATTTTCTTAAACATGATGATTTATTAAAATCAAAAAAAATTTTCAGGATGCACGCAGATGACAAAAATATTATTGCCAAAAAAGATCCCTTAATTTGTCAGTATACATATTCGTACATAAAAGGCCGTCAAAGTAAAGGCAATATGGATTTGGTAAGAAAGAATATGCGAAGACTTGCAAAACTCTTACACTTTGCAAGACTAAAAAATCCAGAGATTAAGAAACTTATAGGTATTCTTCGCCTAAAGCATTTTCAACTAATAATTTCTGGAGTTAATAAACTGGCAAAATATAATCCAGAAACAGAAAATTATGAGTCACCAACGTTGGCCATAAATTTTGGGACATTTATAAAAAAATCTTGCGACTTAGCAGATATTAATCTTGTTCAGATTGAGGACACAAGCGATGAGAGAAAAGACCTTAAAATATTGAAAAATCTTATAGAATCCCAATGGTGCAATTAAGTTTCTGCACAAGCATGTACCTACCAATTTCAATCAGAATAAATGGAACAAGGAAGAACTTTTGCCGCTTACTAACGACCTCAAGAAACTTAACATTTTTTTGCAAACAACTGCAGAAGAATTATTTGACAAATTGAAAATCAGATGAGTATGATTTTAAGACCTATAATTCATTAAAAGACACACTGTATGCGCAAGTCATTCTTCTTAACAGACGAAGACCAGCAGAGGTGGCTCAGCTAAAGATCCAAACGTTTAAATGTATTAATTTAGGGGGTGAAAATGATACCGAATTCGAAAAATGTTTTAACTCAAGCTGAAAAATGTTTATTAGAAACTTACAGTCGTTTTGTTATAAGAGGTAAGCGTGGAAGAGGAGTACCCATGTTGTTATCACTATCAATGAAAATTCATTTCGATTATATTTTACACTGTAGAAATAACTTTGTAATTGAAAGTGACTTTGTATTTCACAACCACTGGAAGAGGATTTGTTGATGGAACTAAAATTATTCATAAATATGCCAACAAATGTCAGTTGGAGAGACCTGCGAGTATAACAGCAACAAAACTTCGAAAGTATTTGACCACCATTACTCAACTTCTCCAATTTTACAATAATGATATGGAGCAATTAAGCAAATTCATGGGACACACATTACAAACGCATTGCAATTATTATCCTTTGTCTGAAAAAGTATATAAAACTGCTAAAATTTCTAAACTTTTACTTTTAATGATGGAAGGAGCTGAAAAATACAAAGGTAAAACTTTAGACGAAATTGACATTAATTAACCTCCTCTCTCTGACGCGCAAGGTGAAGAAATGGAAAATATATATTGGATGATAATCTAAACGCCGATTACCAGATTCCATCTACTTCAGCTAACTTAGATAATAATAAAGAACCACCAAAAAAAGGGCCATTTAAAAAAGAAAATCTTTATTGATAGGAGACAACCATGGACAAACCAACAAAAAAGCATTATCGCAGATTATTTTTCCGACCATATTAAAAACAGAAAGCCTCCCGTTGAGGT